>NC_080083.1:29121324-29750343 GCF_949987535.1 Balaenoptera acutorostrata
CCCCCCGTACTTGGGTAGGGCAAAAGAAAAAAGAAATAACAGAGACAAAAGAATAGGGACGGCACCTGCACCAGTGGGAGGGAGCCGTGAAGGAGGAAAGGTTTCCACGCACTAGGAGCCCCTTCGCGGGCGGAGACTGCGGGGGGCGGAGGGGGGAAGCTTCAGAGCCACGGAGGAGAGCGCAGCCACAGAGGTGCGGAGGGCAAAGCGGAGAGGTTCCCGCACAGAGGCTCGGCGCCGAGCAGCACTCACCAGCCCGAGAGGCTTGTCTGCTTAGCCGCCGGGGCGGGCGGGGCTGGGAGCTGAGGCTCGGGCTTCGGTCGGATCGCAGGGAGAGGACTGGGGCTGGCAGCGTGAACACAGCCTGAAGGGGTTAGCGCACCACAGCTAGCCGGGAGGGAGTCCGGGGAAAAAGTCTGCAGCTGCCGAAGAGGCAAGAGACTTTTTCTTGCCTCTTTGTTTCACGGCGGGCAAGGAGAGGGGATTCAGAGCGCCGCCTAAACGAACTCCAGAGAAGGGCGCAAGCCACGGCGATCAGCGCGGATCCCACAGCAACAGGGGCGCAGAGGGAAAATCGGAGAGACTCCCGCACAGAGGCTCGGCGCCGAGCGGCGCTCACCAGCCCGAGAGGCTTGTCTGCTTAGCCGCCGGGGCGGGCGGGGCTGGGAGCTGAGGCTCGGGCTGCGGTCGGATCGCAGGGAGAGGACTGGGGCTGGCGGCGTGAACACAGCCTGAAGGGGTTGGCGCACCACAGCTAGCCGGGAGGGAGACCGGGAAAAGGTCTGCAGCTGCCGAAGAGGCAAGAGACTTTTTCTTGCCTCTTTGTTTCGCTGCGCGCAAGGTGAGGGGATTCAGAGCGCCGTCTAAACGAACTCCAGAGAAGGGCGCAAGCCACGGCGATCAGCGCGGACCCCAGAGACGGGCGTGAGATGCTGGGGCTGCTGCTGCCGCCTCCAAAAAGCCTGTGTGTGAGCACAGGTCACTCTCCACACCTCCCCTCCCGGGAGCCTGTGCAGCCCGCCACTGCCAGGGTCCCGGGATCCGGGGACAACATCCCCGGGAGAACGCACTGCGCGCCTCGAGCTGGTGCAGCGTCGCGCCGGCCTCGGCCGCCGCAGGCTCGCCTCGCCTCCTCCGTACCGCTCCCTCCCCGCGGCCTGGGTGAGCCAGAGCCCCCGAAGCAGCTGCTCCTTTAACCCTGTCCTGTCTGGGCGGGGAACAGACGCCCTCAGGCGACCTACACGCAGAGGCGGGTCCAAATCCAAAGCTGAACCCCAGGAGCTGTGCGAACAGGGAAGAGAAGGGGAAATCTCTCCCAGCAGCCTCAGAAGCAGCGGATTAAAGCTCCACAAACAACTTGATGTGCCTGCATCTGCTGAATACCTGAATAGACAACGAATCAGCCCAAGTTCAGGAGGTGGACTCTGGGAGCAGGAGATATTAATCTTTCCCCTTTTCCTTTTTTTTGTGAGTGTATATGTATATGCTTCTGGGTGAGATTTTGTCTGTATAGCTTTGCGATACAATAGCTTTATTTTACTTCACTATATTATAGCCTCTTTCTTTCTTTCTTTCTATTTTTTCTCCCTTTTACTCTGAGCCGTGTGGACGAAAGGCTCTTGGTGCTCCAGCCAGGCATCAGGGCCGTGCCTCTGAGGTGGGAGAGCCAACTTCAGAACACTGGTCCACAAGAGACCTCCCAGCTCCACGTAATACCAAACGGCAAAAATCTCCCAGAGATCTCCATCTCAACATCAAGACCCAGCTTCACTCAACGACCAGCAAGCTACAGTGCTGGACATCCTATGCCAAACAACTAGCTAGACAGGAACACAACCCCATCCATTGGCAGAGAGGCTGCCTAAAATCATAATAAGGCCACAGACACCCCAAAATACACCACCAGACGTGGACGTGCCCACCAGAAAGACAAGATCTAGCCTCATCCACCAGAACTCAGGCACTAGTTCCCTCCACCAGGAAGCCTACACAACCCACTGAACCAACCTTAGCCGCTGGGGACAGATACCAAAAACAACGGGAACTACGAACCTGCAGCCTGTGAAAAGGAGACCCCAAACACAGTAAGATAGGCAAAATGAGACGACAGAAAAACACACAGCAGATGAAGGAGCAGGCTCAAAACACACTGGACTTAACAAATGAAGAGGAAATAGGTAGTCTACCTGAAAAAGAATTCAGAATAATGATAGTAAGGATGATCCAAAATCTTGGAAATAGAAAAGACAAAATGCAAGAAACATTTAACAAGGATGTAGAAGAACTAAAGAGGAACCAAGCAATGATGAAAAACACAATAAATGAAATTAAAAATACTCTAGATGGGATCAATAGTAGAATAACTGAGGCAGAAGAAAGGATAAGTGACCTGGAAGATAAAATGGTGGAAATAACTACTACAGAGCAGGATAAAGAAAAAAGAATGAAAAGAACTGAGGACAGTCTCAGGGACCTCTGGGACAACATTAAACGTGCCAACATTCGAATTATAGGGGTACCAGAAGCAGAAGAGAAAAAGAAAGGGACTGAGAAAATTTTTGAAGAGATTATAGTTGAAAACTTCCCTAATATGGGAAAGGAAATAGTTAATCAAGTCCTGGAAGCACAGAGAGTCCCATACAGGATAAACCCAAGGAGGAACACGCCAAGACACATATTAATCAAACTGTCAAAAATTAAATATAAGGAAAACATATTAAAGGCAGCAAGGGAAAAAAAACAAATAACACACAAGGGAATCCCCATAAGGTTAACATCTGATCTCTCAGCAGAAACTCTGCATGCCAGAAGGGAGTGGCAGGATATACTTAAAGTCATGAAGGAGAAAAACCTACAACCAAGATTACTCTACCCAGCAAGGATCTCATTCAGATTTGATGGAGAAATTAAAACCTTTACAGACAAGCAAAAGCTGAGAGAGGTCAGCACCACCAAACCAGCTTTACAACAAATGCTAAAGGAAATTCTCTAGGCAAGAAACACAAGAGAAGGAAAACACCTACAATAACAAACCCAATACATTTAAGAAAATGGGAATAGGAACATACATATCGATAATTACCTTGAATGTAAATGGATTAAATGCTCCCACCAAAAGACACAGGCTGGCTGAATGGATACAAAAACAAGACCCATACATATGCTGTCTACAAGAGACCCACTTCAGACCTAGGGACACATACAGACTGAAAGTGAGGGGATGGAAAAAGATATTCCATGCAAATGGAAATCAAAAGAAAGCTGGAGTAGCAATTCTCATATCAGACAAAATAGACTTTAAAATAAAGACTATTACAAGAGACAAAGAAGGACACTATATAATGATCAAGGGATCGATCCAAGAGGAAGGTATAACAATTGTAAATATTTATGCACCCAACATAGGAGCACCTCAATACATAAGGCAAATACTAACAGCCATGAAAGGGGAAATTGACAGCAACACAATCATAGTAGGGGACTTTAACACCCCACTTTCACCAATGGACAGATCATCCAAAATGAAAATAAATAAGGAAACACAAGCTTTAAATGATACATTAAACAATATGGACTTAATTGATATTTATAGGACATTCCACCCAAAAACAACAGAATACACATTTTTCTCAAGTGCTCATGGAACATTCTCCAGGATAGATCATATCTTGGGTCACAAATCAAGCCTTGGTAAATTTAAGAAAATTGAAATCGTATCAAGTATCTTTTCCGACCACAACGCTATGAGACTAGATATCAATTACAGGAAAAGATCTGTAAAAAATACAAACACATGGAGGCTACACAATACATTACTTAATAACGAAGTGATTACTGAAGAAATCAAAGGGGAAATCAAAAAATACCTAGAAACAAATGACAATGGAGACACGACGACCCAAAACCTATGGGACACAGCAAAAACAGTGCTAAGAGGGAAGTTTATAGCAATACAAGCCTACCTCAAGAAACAGGAAACATCTCGAATAAACAACCTAACCTTGCACCTAAAGCAATTAGAGAAAGAAGAACAAAAAAACCCCAAAGCCAGCAGAAGGAAAGAAATTATAAAGATCAGGTCAGAAATAAATGAAAAAGAAATGAAGGAAACAATAGCAAAAATCAATGAAACTAAATGCTGGTTCTTTGAGAAGATAAACAAAATTGATAAACCATTAGCCAGACTCATCAAGAGAAAAAGGGAGAAGACTCAGATCAATAGAATTAGAAATGAAAAAGGAGAAGTAACCACTGACACTGCAGAAATACAAAAGATCATGAGAGATTACTACAAGCAACTCTATGCCAATAAAATGGACAACCTGGAAGAAATGGACAGATTCCTAGAAATGCACAAACTGCCGAGACTGAACCAGGAAGAAATAGCAAATATGAAGAGACCAATCACAAGCACTGAAATTGAAACTGTGATTAAAAACCTTCCAACAAACAAAAGCCCAGGACCAGATGGCTTCACAGGCGAATTCTATCAAACATTTAGAGAAGAGCTAACACCTATCCTTCTCAAACTCTTCCAAAATATTGCAGAGGGAGGAACACTCCCAAACTCATTCTACGAGGCCACCATCACCCTGATACCAAAACCAGACAAAGATGTCACAAAGAAAGAAAACTACAGGCCAATATCACTGATGAACATAGATGCAAAAATCCTCAACAAAATACTAGCAAACAGAATCCAACAGCACATTAAAAGGATCATACACCATGATCAAGTGGGGTTTATCCCAGGAATGCAAGGATTCTTCAATATACGCAAATCAATCAATGTGATACACCATATTAACAAATTGAAGGAGAAAAACCATATGATCATCTCAATAGATGCAGAGAAAGCTTTTGACAAAATTCAACACCCATTTATGATAAAAGCCCTGCAGAAAGTAGGCATAGAGGGAACTTTCCTCAACATAATAAAGGCCATATATGACAAACCCACAGCCAACATTGTCCTCAATGGTGAAAAACTGAAACCATTTCCACTAAGATCAGGAACAAGACAAGGTTGCCCACTCTCACCACTATTATTCAACATAGTTCTGGAAGTCCTAGCCACAGCAATCAGAGAAGACAAAGAAATAAAAGGAATCCAAATCGGAAAAGAAGAAGTAAAGCTGTCACTATTTGCAGATGACATGATACTATACATAGAGAATCCTAAAGATGCTACCAGAAAACTCCTAGAGCTAATCAATGAATTTGGTAAAGTAGCAGGATACAAAATTAATGCACAGAAATCTCTTGCATTTCTATACACTAATGACGAAAAATCTGAAAGTGAAATTAAGAAAACACTCCCATTTACCATTGCAACAAAAAGAATAAAATATCTAGGAATAAACCTACCTAAGGAGACAAAAGACCTGTATGCAGAAAATTATAAGACACTGATGAAAGAAATTAAAGATGATACAAATAGATGGAGAGATATACCATGTTCCTGGATTGGAAGAATCAACATTGTGAAAATGTCTCTACTACCCAAAGCAATCTACAGATTCAATGCAATCCCTATCAAACTACCACTGGCATTTTTCACAGAACTAGAACAAAAAATTTCACAATTTGTATGGAAACACAAAAGACCCCGAATAGCCAAAGCAATCTTGAGAACGAAAAATGGAGCTGGGGGAATCAGGCTCCCTGACTTCAGACTATATTACAAAGCTTCAGTAATCAAGACAGTTTGGTATTGGCACAAAAACAGAAATATAGATCAATGGAACAGGATAGAAAGCCCAGAGATAAACCCACACACATATGGTCAACTTATCTTTGATAAAGGAGGCAAGGATATACAGTGGAGAAAAGACAGCCTCTTCAATAAGTGGTGCTGGGAAAATTGGACAGGAACATGTAAAAGTATGAAATTAGAACACTCCCTGACACCATGCACAAAAATAAACTCAAAATGGATTAAAGACCTAAGTGTAAGGGCAGACACTATCAAACTCTTAGAGGAAAACATAGGCAGAACACTCTATGACATACATCACAGCAAGATTCTTTTTGACCCAGCTCCCAGAGAAATGGAAATAAGAACACAAATAAACAAATGGGACCTAATGAAACTGAAAAGCTTTTGCACAGCAAAGGAAACCATAAACAAGACCAAAAGACAACCCTCAGAATGGGAGAAAATATTTGCAAATGAAGCAACTGACAAAGGATTAATCTCCAAGATTTACAAGCAGCTCATGCAGCTCAATAACAAAAAAACGAACAACCCAATCCAAAAATGGGCAGAAGATCTAAATAGACATTTCTCCAAAGAAGATATACAGATGGCCTACAGACACATGAAAGAATGCTCAACATCATTAATCATTAGAGAAATGCAAATCAAAACTACAATGAGATATCATCTCACACCGGTCAGAATGGCCATCATCAAAAAATCTAGAAACAATAAATGCTGGAGAGGGTGTGGAGGAAAGGGAACACTCTTGCACTGTTGGTGGGAATGTAAATTGATACAGCCACTATGGAGAACAGTATGGAGGTTCCTTAAAAAACTACAAATAGAACTACCATACGACCCAGCAATCCCACTACTGGGCATATACCCTGAGAAAACCATAGGTCAAAAAGAGTCATGTACCAAAATGTTCATTGCAGCTCTATTTACAATAGCCAGGACATGGAAGCAACCTAAATGTCCATCGACAGATGAATGGATAAAGAAGATGTGGCACATATATACAATGGAATATTACTCAGCCATAAAAAGAAATGAAATGGAGGTATTTGTAATGAGGTGGATGGAGTTAGAGTCTGTCATACAGAGTGAAGTAAGTCAGAAAGAGAAAAACAAATACAGTATGCTAACACATATATATGGAATCTAAGGGAAAACAAACAAAGAAAAAAAAAGGCCATGAAGAACCTAGTGGCAAGACGGGAATAAAGACACAGACCTACTAGAGAATGGACTTGAGGATATGGGGAGGGGGTGGGGTGAGATGTGACAGGGTAAGGGAGTGTCATGGACATATATACACTACCAAACGTAAAATAGATAGCTAGTGGGAAGCAGCCGCATAGCACAGGGAGATCAGCTCGGTGCTTTGTGACCACCTAGAGGGGTGGGATGGGGAGGGTGGGAGGGAGGGAGATGCAAGAGGGAAGAGAAATGGGAACATATTGTATATGTATAACAGATTCACTTTGTTATAAAGCAGATGCTAACACACTATTGTAAGGCAATTATACTTCAATAAAGATGTTTGAAAAAATAAAATAAAAAAAAAATAATAATAATAATAATAATAATACAAGAAAAATTCCCAGTACTGAGTCTATAGATTTAAACCAAAGGAAAAACAAAGTACTGAGTGATCAACACAATGCATTAAAAAATACCTATTCCAAGATACATCATCATACCATTTCAGAATACTAGGGATTAAGAGAAAACCCTAAAAAATTCCAAAGAGAGGGAGAGGTGGCAGTGAGGGAGCCACATACAAATATCAGAAATAAATTGTTCCTAACAGCAGTGCTGCAAGCTAGAAGACAATAAAGCAATGCTTCATAGTTATTGGAAAAAAATTTAACCCAGAACTCTATTTCACCAAATGATTAATTGTGAGTGAAGAATAAAGACATCCTTTTTTGCATGTACGTTCTCAAAGATTCGTTCTGCCAAAAGAGTGCAAGCCAAGAATAAAGAAGTCCTGAGCTCCACGACAGAGAGGTGAAGGAACTCCCAGGAGAGGATGAAGGGCAACCCCCCTGTGCTAGCTGAGCAGTAGGCCCAGAGGCAAGCAATCTAGTTTGGAGAATGGAGGACTCCAGGGGAACAGAGGGAGATGGAATAAGTAAGTCCCCTGGTGGTGTGACCACACCAAAAGGAGTTTTGTAGTTTGGGAAATGATTTAGGCTTCAGTGAGTAAAAGGTAAATGAATAATTAAGCAAAAATAAAATGTTAAAGAAGCCATCAATTGTAAGAAAAGCAAAATGTTATATAGAAAGGAAATATAAACACTATATTCAACAGACTCAGATATGATGACGTTTAAATAGTCATAATAATGTAAACATAGGCTATTGAACCCATCATCTTGAAACTGTGGTGTGGATTATATTGTAAGAACGTGGGAAGGAAAGCGTGCGTGTCAGGAGTGAGGGCAGTTTAAGAGAGCTGAATTGTCTTCTGTAAGAAATCCTTAGCTAAGATTTTAAATTGAAAAATCAAGAGAAAGCAGCCTAATCATATTATATGAATATAAGGCAATACATTTACACTTAGGCCTATATGACTTGTGCCAGTCTTTCTTGAGAGAGGATTTGTTCATGGAAAACAGGGCAAGGACTGGGGTGAGGCAGATGAGGTGCCTAGGGCTCAAAATGTAAGTGCACAGCCCTGAGATTGAGGATCTCCTTACATTTTATCCCCTAGATCTCTCACTTTACTCACCCTAGTGCTGGACCTAAGGAAGAGCTCTGTATACTATAAAAGTGGCGGTAGCAAGAGCAAGTGGTAGAAATGATGAGGAAGTGTAAAGGAGGGTGAGAAGGCTCAAGGCTGTGTACATCACATCCTAATGGATGGATTTAACAGGGTATCTTTAAATCAAACCTGAACAGATGAGTAGGCTTTTGCAAGGCAGAGAAATGAAAGGTATTCTAGGTTCAATGAAAAAATGCAAAGGAACAAAGGCAGGTGTGGGAAGCTGGGGGAAATGAACATGACTGCATGGAGGAAAGGGGACAAGCAGAATTCAGTGGGACCTCACTACAGATCATAGACTCTAAAATACTGAGTTGGATTCTTAATGTGTGGTTAGATTCTTGAAAAAGAACTAGCTTCTAAAACAGAAGAAACTAATTTAAGAACACCCTATAGTTGATTGCCTTTCTCTCCAGGGCCTCAAAACAAAATCTAGAGGCTTCAATTTGTCAGCATTGGTTGGTTGATAGTATTGGCTCCAAAGAGGCCTTGGCATCAAGGGTGTTAGATGGGCATAGGAGATGTTTCCATTCAGAATTGCTTTAATATGAGTTGTATGAGTTTGCACAGTGGGGCCAGCTAGGTGGACTCCTGCTGAGGAGAGCTTTGTCTCCTGACATGAGGAAAGCATAAGCTGTTAGGTGCCATGAGGCTCCCCCTACTCCAAAACCAGGTTCCCTCAAGTCCCTGGGAAATAGATCAGAAAGTTTACGCAGGAGAGGCCCAAAGTCTGTGATGGCTGAGATATCACTGTAAAAGCAAACAAACATTTAGCCCAAGATCCTCTAAAGAAATGGTAGAGAATGTTTTGTTTGCCTATTGACTGGCTTAGCATAATATTTTTTCAATCTTCGTCCTGTATCAATTTCTGACAGTACAATTGAAGGCTAATGCAGGAGTACATTGTCTACAGGGCCAGCCAAGGAAATTGGGAGCTTGGTCAGTAGCTGTAAATATCCTCTTGGTATTTCAATTTGTTTACTCTGAAGTGCTTCCCAGGGGCTGAGAGGGTTCTGGGACACACTGGCACCAGGTTTGCAGTGGGAAAGATCAGTTGCTGAGATAAGGGTTGGGGTCCGCCTTGAGACATGCCATGAAAAAAGATCTGATTTAGCCATTAAATCCCTCGAAAGGGTGGTGAGTAGGACTATAACAATGGGGTATTCAGAAGAACACTTGGTAGGCAGGAAAGGGATGTTCAAACACAAATGCAACAGAGATTTAGGCGACTAAAGTGTCACTCCCTCTTCTTCCAGGGACAATGATTGAACTTCAGCAAGAAGACAACAGAAGTAGATTCCTACTTTTTGTGACCCAAGAGATGGTGAAGACCAAATCTTAAAGCCAGAGGACAGCAAAATCTGCTGAAGATGTGTCCCCAGTGAACGTTTAGTCCTGGTCCACGTGATTCACTGTGGGTGGTCCTGGCTGAACTTAGGGGGAATGAGCTCACTGACCCTTCTTGTTTTTAAATGTCTTAATAGACCTGACTACTCCAGGAGCAAGGTCATTAGAAAATAGAGAAGGAGAAAGAGTGAGAAAGAGGTAACAGCACATAAAGAAACACACAGAGAAAAACATATGTGCACAAACATATGTAGAAGGAGAGAAAATCCTGAAGAAACATTCACCAAGATTTATGCAGAGTACCAGAAGGATTCACACATATCCCACTAAAAGTCCAAGAGGTGGTCCATTAAAAGTCCAAGAGATACTCTGAAACTGACTACACACACACACACACACACACACACACACACACACAAAGAACTAAGTTAAAGGGATTCTACAGTGTCTGCGATTCTTCAGTCTGAAATCTCTTGTTTGTATTTAGTGTGGAGTGTTTTCCCTAAAGGATATCCTGTTTGAGATTAGTATTGGCTGGTTCCTCTTAACATCCTTAAAGAAATATCCAGAAAAACTAAATAAACCCCCACCCCTCCAATAGCATGCCAAGTGATTTGTCTAGAGAAGGTCAGGGAGAGGATTACATGAACAAAGATGTATTCTCATCTCCTCCTTCAGGTTCCTTCTATAAACCAGTCCCTGACAACTTCCCAAAAGGAGAAGGAATCTTGAACCCACCGTTGGTATCATAGAAGGAGGCAATGTGGCATTGGAATCACACCAATCTGAGACCAATTCCTGGCTTAGCTATTGAATGACCTCAAGTAAATCTGTGCCTCAGTTTCCTTGACTGTAGAATGGGCCATTGGAAGAATCAAATGAGCAAATATATATAAAAGCACCCTGTAGTTTATAACGAACTTTAACACACATTATTATTATGTATATTTCTCCCATCGACCTGAAGATATATTGACTTCATAAAATTAATTAGCAATTCAAAAAAATAAAATGATTGAAAATATTAATTTTTATCATTTAACTCAGCAACAGTGTATTCTTTATATGATAAAAACAATGTGTTATCATTGTCAGATTTAATATATCAAATTTCTCAAACGATGTTTCTATTGCCTCTTCTTTTAGCAACTATATATTGGTGATACATTGGGGATACAATACCAAGTGCCCTGAACACTGCATGGGGAGTGGAAATTAAGAATGAGAGAGACCCAGAGTTGGACATTGCTATTTTGAATATTTTACCTCTTTCATGTCTCTTCGCCCTGACTTCTCATTCTGCCCTGGTCATTAGCTTGGATTTTCAGCATAACTTACCTGGATTACTATAGTAACCTTACTAACTGTTTTCTCTGCCTCCAGATTTATATGTTTCATTTTCACAGGAGTAAAGTTGGACAACACATTTATTGTCTACCACCTCAGTCTCCTCACCGTTCTTCATGATATCTATGTTGAGTCTTATTTAACAACTTTCACTTTCCTGAATCATGCTCTCTAGCTTTGAGATTTTGCCTGAAATGAATCTTGAAAACTCCACTCACCTTTGCTTGTCAGGTCATAAATCAGGTGTCCCTCCTCCATAAGGAAGTGTTTCTAATACTTCTTCTGTGTCATCCATCAGCTCCCAGCTCCTGAAAGATCCCAGTCTAATGTTATCTGTGGATATTTTTTATCATAGCACTGACTACTGGGCATTATAATTGTTTATTTGCAGATTTTTTCTACTATATTCTGAGTATCTTAAGGAGGGTAATTATGTCAAATATCTTTTTGTATATCTGAGACCTAGCATAGTGCCTGGCATAGACAAGTCTAATCATGTTTGCTGTGAATAGACAAATGGACAAAAGAACAAAGTCTGAGAGTTGAAATGAGGTACCAAATGATCACAGTTTACTCGTCTGTGAATTTTAAAGATAAGATCAGCCAGCTTTCCTTTCAGGGTGCTTTTAAATTGGCTGAGGCAGGGGGATGGCTGGATGGTACCTGCCCGCCATGTGGTCCTCTTTCTCTAGGCCTGAGGCTGGAGGGGTGGGAGGAGCTATTTCTTTAGAAAAGGAGAAAACAGAATAAAAGGCAAGTAACTGCTGTTGACCACCTACCACATCCCCAGGACTGTGGCAGGCAATTTAAATATATGGTTTTGTCTTCACGATAATCACATGAGTTTGGTGGTTTGAATGCCCCCTTTTACAGATGAAGAAACTGAAACTTGGAGAGTTTCATTAACTTCCCAAGATCACATAATTCCTAAATGACAAAGCCAGAACTTGAACTGATTCTCTGGAGCTCCTTTTTCTATGCTTCTCCAAGTGGACGATGAGTAATCTCACAGTTAAGTGGTGTGTGGGTTACACAAAGCAAGAATATATACATATGGCACATTTTCCTGAGGTCATTTTACTTAAATATTTTTGGGAAAATACACTTATATTCAAAACCCACAAAATCAAATACTTAATTTGTATAAATGTTTAGGATAAGGAGAGACATACAATATTTTCAGATTTAAGTCTGGTTACTTTTGGCTTCTAGGTTCTGTGCTCTCATGCACTGGGGTCATCAGAGCCAATGTATGGAAAGGTTTGAGGAGCTCTGGACTACTGTCAAGAAAGCAGCAGATGCATGCCAAGAGTGAGAAGGAGGCCGATGATGCATTGCTCTCCAGGCTGTGGGACCGCTGCCAAAGAAGCTCCAGCTGTGACACACATGGTCCAGGGAGGAAAAACAAAACAGCAGAAGCTCATTTGCACACCTATTGGCTTAAACTTATCCAAGAAGATGTCTCCAAACCCTGAACACAGGACATCTCCCCTTCCTGACTGAGCAGCATACTTGGCTCAGCAATGTGCAGTCTAACCAAGGAGACTGAGAAAAGCTGGTCATGTCTGGGCCATCCAGAATGAGGACGTTGAGGAGAAAAGTTTTAAGTGTCACTTTTCAAGCTGAATTTAGGTGTCCATTTGGCCAATGATCTGCTGGAGTTCCTCCTCAATTTATATTTCACTGGTCACAACTTTTGAACTGAGTCAAAAAATTGTTAAGCAAACCTAAGATTTTAATTCTAATTCACTTCTAAAAAGCATATGCCATATTTAGTCTACATTCAGATAAACTTTTTTTTTCATATTTCAGCATCTGATATTGCTATATCTCTTAAAATCAAGGATGTTTCATAATCTACTAAACCATGTTTTTTTTTTTCTTTCTTAGTGTCACATTTAGTAATGATGTGCTTTGTCATTAATGGCTTCTTGGAGTCAAATAATATATTGAGCTTTTACCACTAGTTTCCATATAAACACTGTACACATATGTAATTTTAATGAGTTTTAAACATAAGCTGTTGAAATTTGTCTTTTGGTGAAATCTTCAAATAAAACCCTATATACCAAAGAAATAAAAGGAACTGTCATGGTTGAGGCAGAAAGAGAGCCCCTTTTACATAGAAAGGTCCACTGAGGATTTCCTGGTGTCTTTGTAGCATATGGCAGATCAATAGACAATAAAAAGATAAAGATATTAATATAAGGTACAATGTAAGTATTAAAGTGTATCTGACTGTCTATTTCTATATCTACTTCCAAATAAATGCCAAGAAGAGGGAGTTTCTGTGCCAAAAATAAAATCTTACATATTTGACCCTGTAAATAAGATAAATGCATAACTTTGGTAAATGTTAAAAAATACAAATATGAAAAAACAGGAAAAATCTGTATGATTTAAATGAAGCTATGTTTAGAACTAAATCAAAATTAGTAACTGTAAATATATGAATAAATAATTACATTAATTTATTAATTAAGCATTTGACACAAAGAAGTAGAAAAAGAATAAAAAGAAAACACTAAGGAAAGTAAAATACAAGAATCAATAAATAAAAATAAAGGCATAAATTAATTAATTATAAACAAAAAAAGAATAAATGCATGTATGATCTGGGTCTTTGAAAAAGAACCGTAACTAAAATGATCAATAAAATAGGTCAGAGGAGATTCAAGATGGCGGAAGAGTAAGACGTGGAGATCACCTTCCTCTCCACAAATACCTCAGAAATACATCTATATGTGGAACAGCTCCTACAGAACACCTACTGAACGCTGGCAGAAGACCTCAGACCTCCCAAAAGGCAAGAAAATCCCCACGTACCTGGGTAGGGCAAAAGAAAAAAGAAAACACAGAGACAAAAGAATAGGGAGGAGACCTGCACCAGTGGGAGGGAGCTGTGAGGGACAAAAGGTTCCCACACACTAGGAAACCCCTTCGCGGGCGGAGACTGCTGGTGGTGGAGGGGGGAAGCTTCGGAGCCACGGAGGAGAGCTCAGCAACAGGGGTGCGGAGGGCAAAGCAGAGAGGTTCCCGCACAGAGGATCAGAGCCGACCAGTACTCACCAGCCCGAGAGGCTTGTCTGCTCACCCGCCGGGAAGGGCGGGGTCTGGGAGCTGAGGCTCGGGCTTCGGTCAGATCGCAGGGAGAGGACTGGGGTTCGGTGCGTGAACACAGCCTGAAGGTTAGTGCACCATGGCTAGCTGGGAGGGAGTCCGGGAAAGGCTGGAGCTGCCAAAGAGGCAAGAGACTTTTTCTTCCCTCTTTGTTTCCTGGTGCGCGAGGAGAGGGGATTCAGAGCGCCACTTAAAGGAGCTCCTAGAGGGGCATGAGCCATGGCTATCAGCGCGGACCCCAGAGACGGGCATGGGACGCTAAGGCTGCTGCTGCCACCAACAAGAAGCCTGTGTGCAAGCACAGGTCACTATCCACACTGCCCCTCCCGGGAGACTGTGCCGCCCGCCACTTCTAGGGTCCCGTGATCCAGGGGCAACTTCCCTGGGAGAGCACACGGTGCACCTCAGGCTGGTGTAACATCACACTGGCCTCTGCCGCCACAGGCTCACCCCACATCCGTACCCCTCCCTCCCCCCGGCGTGAGTGAGCCAGAGCCCCCGAAGCAGCTGCTCCTTTAACCCCATCCTGTGTGAGTGAAGAACAGACGCCCTCAGTTGACCTACACACAGAGGAAGGTCCAAATCCAAAGCTGAACCCCGAGAGCTGTGCGAACAAAGAAGAGAAAGGGAAATCTCTCCCAGCAGCCTCAGGAGCAGCAGATTAAATCTCCACAATCAACTTGATGTACACTGTATCTGTGGAATACCTGAATAGACAACAAATCATGCCAAATTGAGGAGGTGGACTTTGGGAGCAATGATATATATATATTTTTTCCCTTTTTCTCTTTTTGTGAGTGTGTATGTGTATGGTTCTGTGTGTGATTTGTCTGTATAGCTTTGCTTTCACCATTTGTCCTATGGTTCTGTCTGTCCGTTTTGTTGTTGTTGTTGTTTTGTTTTGTTTTATATAGTTTTTAGCACTTGTTATCATTGGTGGATTTATTTTTTGGCTTGGTTGCTCTCTTCTTTCTTTCTTTCTTTTTATTACTTTTTAAAATTCTTTAAATAATTATTTTTTATTTTAATGACTTTATTTTATTTTATCTTCTTCTTTCTTTCTTTCTTTTTTTTTCTCCCTTTTATTCTGAGCCATGTGGATGACAGGCTCTTGGTATTCCAGCCAGGCGTCAGGGCTGTGCCTCTGATGTGGGAGAGCCAAGTTCAGGACATTGGTCCACAAGAGACCTCCCAGCTCCAAGTAATATCAAACTGTGAAAATCTCCCAGAGGTCTCCATCTCAACGCCAAGACCCAGCTCCACTCAATGACCAGCAAGCTAGAGTGCTGGACACCCTATGCCAAACAACTAGCAAGACAGGAACACAACCCCACCCATTAGCAGAGACACTGCCTAAAATCATAATAAAGTCACAGACACCCCAAAACACACCACTAGATGCGGACCTGCCCACCAGAAAGACAAGATCCAGCCTCATCCACCAGAACACAGGCACTAGTCCCCTCCACCAGGAAGCCTACACAACCCACTGAACCAACCTTAGCCACTGGGGGCAGACACCAAAAGCAACGGAACTACAAACCTGCAGCCTGAGAAAAGGAGACCCCAAACACAGTAAGTTAAGCAAAATGAGAAGACAGAGAAACACACAGCAGATGAAGGAGCAAGGTAAAAACCTACCAGACCTAACAAATGAAGAGGAAATAGGCAGTCTACCTGAAAAAGAATTCAGAATAATGATAGTAAAGATGATCCAAATTCTTGGAAATAGAATGGAGAAAATACAAGAAACGTTTAACAAGGACCTAGAAGAACTAAAGAGCAAACAAACAGTGATGAACAACACAATAAATGAAACTTAAAATTCTCTAAAAAGGATCAATAGCAGAATAACTGAGACAGAAGAACGGATAAGTGACCTGGAAGATAAAATAGTGGAAATAACTACTGCACAGCAGAATAAAGAAAAAAGAATCAAAAGAACTGAGGACAGTCTCAGAGACCTCTGGGACAACATTAAAGGTGCAACAACATTTGAATTATAGGGGTTCAGGAAGAAGAGAAAAAGAAAGGGACTGAGAAAATATTTGAAGAGATTATAGTTGAAAACTTCCCTAATATGGGAAAGGAAATAGTTAATCAAGTCCAGGAAGCACAGAGAGTCCCATACAGGATAAATCCAAGGAGGATACACGTCAAGGCACATATTAATCAAACTATCAAAAATTAAATACAAAGAAAAAATATTAAAAACAGCAGGGGAACAACAACAAGTAACACACAAGGGAATCCCCATAATGTTAACAGCTGATCTTTCAGCAGAAACTCTGCAAGCCAGAAGGGAGTGGCAGAACATACTTAAAGTGATGAAAGAGAAAAACCTACAACCAAGATTATTCTACTCAGCAGGGATATCATTCAGATTTGATGGAGAAATTAAAACCTTTACAGACAAGCAAAAGCTAAGAGAATTCAGCACCACCAAACCAACTTTACAACAAATGCTAAAGGAACTTCTCTGAGCTGGAAACACAAGAGAAGGAAAAGACCTACAATAACAAACCCAAAACAATTAAGAAAATGGTAATAGGAACATACATATCGACAATTACCTTAAATGTAAATGGATTAAATGCTCCAACCAAACAACATAGATGGGATGAATGGATACAAAAACAAGACCTGTATATATGCTGTCTAAAAGAAACCCACTTCAGACCTAGGGACACATACAGACTGAAAGTGAGGGGGTGGAAAAAGGTATTCTATGCAAATGGAAATCAAAAGAAGACTGGAATAACAATTCTCATATCAGACAAAATAGACTTTAAAACAAAGACTATTAAAAGAGACAAAGAAAGACACTACATAATGATCAAGGGATCAATCCAAGAAGAAGATATAACAATTGTAAACATTTATGCACCCAACATAGGAGCACCTCAATACATAAGGCAAATACTAACAGCCATAAAAGGGGAAATCGACAGTAACACAATCATAGTAGGGGACTTTAACACCCCACTTTCACCAATGGACAGATCATCCAAAATGAAAATAAATATGGAAACACAAGCTTTAAACGATACATTAAACAAGATGGACTTAATTGATCTTTATAGGACATTCCATCCAAAAACACCACTTTCTTCTCAAGTGCTCATGGCACGTTCTCCAGGATAGATCATATCTTGGGTCACAAATCAAGCCTTGGTAAATTTAAGAAAATTGAAATCATATCAAGTACCTTTTCTGACCACAACGCTATGAGATTAGATATCAATTACAGGAAAAAAAATCTGTAAAAAACGCAAACATATGGAGGCTAAACAATACACTACTTAATAACCAAGAGATCACTGAAGAAAGCAAAGAGGAAATCAAAAAATACGTAGAAACAAACGACAATGAAAACACAACGACCCAAAACTTATGGGATGCAGCAAAAGCAGTTCTAAGAGGGAAGCTTATAGCAATACAATCCTACCTTAAGAAACAAGAAATATCTCAAATAAACAACCTAACCTTACATTTAAAGGAACTAGAAAAAGAAGAACAAGAAAACCCCAAAGTTAGCAGAAGGAAAGAAATCATAAAGATAAAATCAGAAATAAATAAAAAAGAAATGAAGGAAATGATAGCAAAGAACAATAAAACTAAACGCTGGTTCTTTGAGAAGATAAACAAAATTGATAAACCGTTAGCCAGATACATCAAGAAAAAAAGGAAGAAGACTCAAATCAATAGAATAAGAAGTGAAAAAGGAGAAGTAACAACTGACACTGCAGAAATACAAAGGATCATGAGAGATTACTACAAGCAACTATATGCCAATAAAATGGACAACCGGGAAGAAATGGACAAATTCTTAGAAATACACAACCTTCCGAGAATGAATCAGGAAGAAATAGAAAATATGAACAGACCACTCACAAGCACTGAACTTGAAACTGTGATTCAAAATCTTCCAACAAACAAGGCTTCCCTGGTGGCGCAGTGGTTGAGAATCCGCCTGCCAATGCAGGGGACGCCGGTTTGTGCCCTTGTCCGGGAGGATCCCACGTGCCGAGGAGCGGCTAGGCCTGTGAGCCACAACTACTGAGCCTGCAAGTCTGGAGCCTGTGCTCCGCAACGGGAGAGGCCGCAACAGTGAGAGGCCCACACACCGCGATGAAGAGTGGCCCCCGCTTGCCGCAACTGGAGAGGGCCCTCGCACAGAGACAGGAACCCAACACAGCCAAATATAAATAAATAAATAAATAAATAAATAAATAAATTTATTTTAAAAAAAAATCTTCCAACAAACAAAAGGCCAGGACCAGATGGCTTCACAGGCGAATTCTATCAAACATTTAGAGAAGAGCTAACACCTATCCTTCTCAAACTCTTACAAAAAATGGCAAAGGGAGGAAGACTCCCAAACTGATTCTACGGGGCCACTATCACCCTGATACCAAAACCAGACAAAGATGTCACAAAATAAGAAAACCAGGCCAATATCACTGATGAACATAGATGCAAAAATCCTCAACAAAATACTAGCAAACAGAATCCAACAGCACATTAAAAGAATCATACACTGTGATCAACTGGGGTTTATCCCAAGAATGCAAGGATTCTTCAATATACGGAAATCAATCAATGTGATACACCATATTAACAAATTGAAGGAGAAAAACCATATGATCATCTCAATAGATGCAGAGAAAGCTTTTGACAAAATTCAACACCCATTTATGATAAAAACCCTCCAGGAAGTAGGCATAGAGGGAACTTACCTCAAAATAATAAAGGCCGTATATGACAAATGCACAGCCAACATCGTTCTCAGTGGTGAAAAACTGAAACCATTTCCACTAAGATCCACTTCCACTAAGAAGAAGAGAAGGTTGCCCACTCACCACTATTATTCAACATAGTTTTGGAAGTTTAGCCACAGCAGTCAGAGAAGAGAAAGAAATAAAAGGAATCCAAATTGGAAAAGAAGAAGTAAAACTGTCACTGTTTGCAGATGACATGATACTATACATAGAGAATCCTAAGGAGGCTACTAGAAAACTACTAGAGCTAATCAATGAATTTGGTAAAGTAGCAGGATATAAAATTAAGGCACAGAAATCTCTTGCATTCCTATACACTAATGATGAAAAACCTAAAATGAAATTAAGAAAACACTCCCATTTACCACTGCAACAAAAAAAATAAAATATCTAGGAATAAACCTACCTAGGGAGACAAAAGACCTGTATGCAGAAAATTATAAGACACTGATGAAAAATTAAAGATGATACAAACAGATGGAGAGATATACCATGTTCTTGGATTAGGAAGAATCAACATTGTGAAAATGACTATACTACCCAAAGCAATCTACAGATTCAATGCAATCCCTATCAAACTACCAATGGCATTTTTCACAGAACTAGAACAAAAAATTTCACAATTTGTGTGGAAACACAGAAGACCCCGAATAGCCAAAGCAATCTTGAGAAAGAAAAATGGAGCTGGAGGAATCAGGCTCACAGACTTCAGACTATACTGCAAAGCTACAGTAATCAAGACAATATGGTACTGGCACAAAAACAGAAATATAGATCAATGGAACAGGATAGAAATCCCAGAGGTAAACCCACACACATATGGTCACCTTATCTTTGATAAAGGAGGCAAGAAAATACAAGGGAGAAAAGACAGTCTCTTCAGTAAGTGGTGCTGGGAAAACTGGACAGCTACATGTAAAAGAATGAAATTAGAACACTCCCTAACATCATACACAAAAATAAACTCAAAATGGATTAAATGCCTAAATGTAACGCCAGACACTATCAAACTCTTAGAGGAAAGCATAGACAGAACACTCTATGAGATAAATCACAGCAAGATCCTTTTTGACCCACCTCCTAGAGAAATGGAAATAAAAACAAAAAGAAACAAATGGTACCTAATGAAACTTAAAAGCTTTTGCACAGCAAAGGAAACCATAAACAAGATGAAAAGACAACCCTCAGAATGGGAGAAAATGTCAGCAAATGAAGCAACTGACAAAGGATTAATCTCCAAAATTTACAAGCAGCTCATGTAGCTCAATATCAAAAAAACAAACAACACAATCCAAAAATGGGCAGAAGACCTAAACAGACATTTCTCCAAGAAGATATACAGATTGCCAACAAACACATGAAAGAATGCTCAACATCTTTAATCATTAGAGAAATGCAAATCAAAACTACATGAGATATCATCTCACACCAGTCAGAATGGCCATCATCAAAAAATCTAGGGGCTTCCCTGGTGGCGCAGTGGTTGAGAGTCTGCCTGTTAATGCAGGGCACACGGGTTCGAGCCCTGGTCTGGGAGGATCCCACATGCCGCGGAGCAACTAAGCCCATGCGCCACAACTACTGAGCCTGCGCATCTGGAGCCTGTGCTCCGCAAGAAGAGAGGCCGCGATAGTGAGAGGCCCGTGCACCACGATGAAGAGTGGCCCCCGTTTGCCACAACCAGAGGAAGCCCTCACACAGAAACGAAGACCCAACACAGCCAAAAAATAAATAAATAAATAAATAATTTTAAAAAAAATCTAGAAACAATAAATGCTATAGAGAGTGTGGAGAAAAGGGAACACTCTTGCACTGTTGGTGGCAATGTAAATTGATACAGCCACTATGGAGAACAGTATGGAGGTTCCTTAAAAAACTACAAATAGAACTACCATACAAGCCAGCAATCCCACTACTGGGCATATACCCTGAGAAAACCATAATTCAAAAAGAGTCATGTACCAAAATGTTCATTGCAGCTCTATTTACAATAGCCAGGACATGGAAGCAACCTAAATGTCCATCAACAGATGACTGGATAAAAAAGATGTGGCACATATATACAATGGAATATTACTCAGCCATAAAAGGAAACGAAATTGAGTTACTTGTAGTGAGGTGGATGGACCTAGAGTCTGTCATACAGAGTGAAGTAAGTCAGAAAGAGAAAAAACAAATACCGTATGCTAACACATATATATGGAATCTAAAACAAACAAACAAAAAAATGGTCATGAAGAACCTAGGGGCAAGATGGGAATAAAGACACAGACCTACTAGAGAATGGACTTGAGGATACGGAGAGGGGGAAGGGTAAGCTGCGACAAAGTGAGAGAGTGGCATGGACATATATACACTACCAAATGTAAAATAGATAGCTAGTGGGAAGCAGCTGCAGGGACATCAGCTTGGTGCTTTGTGACCACCTAGAGGGGTGGGATAAGGAGTGTGGGAGGGAGGGAGATGCAAGAGGGAAGAGATATGGGGATATATGTATATGTATAACAGATTCACTTTGTTATAAAGCAGAAATGAACACACCATTGTAAAGCAATTATACTCCAATAAAGATGTTAAAAAAATAAAAGTACCGCCATTTTATAAACCTTTCCAAAGTATAGAGTGAGCAGTATGATTCGATATTATTATTATACAGCCATAATGATAATAAGACAAATATCTAGCAAAGTTAGCACTTATGACTCTAACTAATGTGTATCAATGCAAAAATTATAAAATAAATATTACAAAGAGAATTTAGCAGCACATTGTGTAATAATACTTCAGGAGTTATCTAGGGCTTGTTCAGAAATCCAAGGATAGTTCAGTGTTAAGAAATATGTTCTTACAAGTTACTACAGTTAACAGGTGAAAGGGACGAAAAGCGTACCTTAATTTCAATAGATGCTGATAAATGCTCCTTTAACATGAAAAAAAAAAAAATCTCAAACGATGCTACCTGCTTAATGATAAATTATTACGAATAATCCCTAAGCTGGGAAGGCTATTATCACCACCTTATGTAACTTCTTTCTGGAAATACTTCCCAAAGCAGTCTGTCTGTCTGTCTGTCTGTCTCTCTCTCTCTCACACACACAGAATTCAGAAGTTAAAGAAATAGAGAATGAAAAATTATTATTATTTATAAATAAGGTGCTTTATACTTGGAAAGACTAAAAAATCTATTGAAAAACATTTTTAAAAAAATAAGAGAATTCAGTAAGTGGTTGATAACAAAAACAAATTAGAAAACATAATGGGAAATTTTAAATCTAATTTACAATAGTAAATGAAAGATTAAAATACTAAGGAATATACTAAATAAGAAAGGTACAGGACTTTTATTTTAAAATGTTAAAGTTAATCTAAAGAACATAGAAGATTAAAAGAACCAATGTTGAAAAGAAACCAATTTCACTAATCTATAAATTCATGGTAATCCAGTCAAATACAATAACATCTCAAAAGCGATTTATCTTATAACATAAAAACGTGAAAATAGTCAGGGAGATTTTTAAGCAGAAAAAAAATAAGTATTAGTCAGATATTATTTTAAAAATTATAAAGCTACATTAATTTAAACTATTTAGTGTTAGTACTGAAAAGACAAGTATATCAATGGAATAATAGAGACTCCAAAAATATACCAAAATACTTATGGATATATAGTGGGAAACATGTACAAATGATTCTAGTGGAAAATATATCAAATATTCATTATGTGATATTAGTATAACTATCAATCTATTTAGAAAAAATAATAAAGCTAGATGCCTACCCTAATCCTTACTCAAAAATAAATTCCAGATGTAAGAAAGATTCAAATATTTTTTAAAACACCCTGAATGTACTAAGAAAAACATAAGTACTTTTTCAGATTAATCTTATAGTGAGAAAGTCCCTTCTAATGAGGGTATAATACCCAGAGACTGTACATTTAAAATAATAATAAATACGGTAATAAAAAATACTTTTGAATAGAAAAAAATGCCATGAGAAAAGACTTAAAATAATAGCACACTGGAAAATATTTATAACACAGTTGACACCAAAATGTTAATATCCTTATAAGAACTCTTGAAAAGCATTTATGAAAAAGAGAAGCAATCCTCCATAAAAATAACAAAGGACATGGGTCTGAGAGTAAAGAAACATTTAAATGGCAATAAACATGAAAAATGCTCAACCTCACTAGTCATTAAAGTAATGCACATTGAAAAACAATGGGATACCATTTTCATCTCAAAAATAATTTAATGATGAATATGGCAGTGGGTGGGGAAGTTCTCTCATAAATTGTTGGTAGGAATAAATATTGGTACAACTCCTCTGGAAGGGCAATCTCTATCAAAATATAAAATGCACATACCCCTTGTGTCAGTTACTGAATTTCTAGGAATTCACCCTGCAGATATACTCTCTTATGTATACAAATAGAAAGGTGCATAAGTATTTGTGGCAGCATTGTAGCCATAACAAAAGTCAGAAAATAAGTCAAATATCCGTCAGTAGGGAACACTTAGACTGTGATATATACACATACTGTGTGTCTATATATAGTGATACAGGGAAATGTCCAAGGCACATTATGTGATAAAGCAAGCAAGATACAGAGCACTGCTTGGCATAAGTCCATTTGTAATTTTTAAAGCATATGCATGTGTGTGTATGTGCTTGCCTACACATGGAAAATCTCTGAAAGGATAGGCAAAGAGGGTAAACCTGATTACCTGAGAGGAGTAGGACAAGGAGCAAAAGGTAGGCACTTTCTTCTCTCATTTTATATCCTTCGGCACTACATAGATGTTCATAGTGATCGTGATTTTTTTTAATTTTCCGAAACTAATTTTTTTAATTTAATTTTTATTTTATATTGGAGTATAATTGATTTACAATGTTGTGTTAGCTTCAGGTGTACAGTAAAATGATTCCGTAATACATATACATATATCCATTCTTTTCAGATTCTTTTCCCATATAGGTTATTACAGAATATTGAGTAGAGTTCCCTGTGCTATACAGTAGGTCTTTGTTGATTATCTGTTTTTCATGTAGTAATGTGTATATGTTAATCCCAAACTCCTAATTTTTCCCTCCCCATCTAACCTTTCCCCTTTGGTAACCATAAGTTTGTTTTTGAAGTCTGTGAATCGGTTTCTGTTTTGTAAATAAGTTCACCTGTATCATTTTTTTAGATTCCACATATAAGTGATATCATATGATATTTGTCTTTCTCTGTCTGACTTACTTCACTTAGTACAATAATCTCTAGGTCCATCCATGTTGCTGCAAATGGCATTATTTCATTCTTTTTTATGGCTGAGTAATATTCCATTGTATATATGTACCACATCTTCTTTATTCATTCCTCTGTCGATGGACATTTAGGTTTCCTCCATGTCTTGGCTATTGTAAATAGTGCTGCAATGAACACTGGGGTGCATGTGTCTTTTCAAAGTATGATTTTCTCTGGGTATATCCCCAGGAGTGGGATTGCAGTATCATATGGTAACTCTATTTTTAGTTCTTTAAGGAAACTCCATACTGTTCTCCATAGTGGCTGTACCAATTTACATTCCCATCAACACACCCTCTCCAGCATTTTGTTTGTAGACTTTCTGATGATGGCCATTCTGACCAGCATGAGGTGATACTTCATTATAGTTTTGATTTGCATTTTTCTAATAATTAAAGATGTTGAGCATATTTTCATGTTCTTTTTGGCCATCTGTATGTCTTCTTTGGAGAACTGTCTATTTAGATTTTTCTGCCCATTTTTTCATTGGGTTTTTGTTTTTTTGATATTGAGCTGCATGAGCTGTTTGTATATTTTGGAGATTAATTCCTTGTCGGTCACATTGTTGGCAAATATTTTCTCTCAGGTTGTCTTTTCGTTTTGTTTATGGTTTCCTTTGCTGTGAAAAAGATTTTAAGTATAATTAGGTCCCATTTGTTTATTTTTGTTTTTATTTTCATTACTCTAGGAGGTGGGTACAAAAAGATATTGCTACAACTTATGTCAAAGAGTGTTCTGCCTATGTCTTCCTCTAAGAGTTTATAGTATTCAGTCTTACATTTAGATCTTTAATCCATTTTGAGTTTATTTTTGTGTATGGTGTTAGATAGTGTTCTAATTTCATTCTTTTACATGTAGCTGTCCAATTTTCCCAGCACCACTTATTGAAGAGTCTGTCTTTTCTCCATTGTGTAGTCTTGCCTCCTTTGTCGTAGATTAATTGACCATAGGTATGTGGGTTTATTTCTGGGCTTTCTATCCTGTTCCATTGATCTATATTTCTGTTTTTGTGACAGTACCATACTGCTTTGATTACTGTAGCTTTGTAGTATAGTCTGAAATCAGAGAGCCTGAGTCCTCTTTCTCAGAATTGCTTTGGCTATTTGGGGTCTTTTGTGTTTCCATACAAATTTAAATTCTTGTTGTTCTAGTTCTGTGAAAAATGTGATTGGTACAGTTGATAGGGATTGCATTGAATCTGTAGATTTCCTTGGGTAGCATAGTCATTTTGACACTATTGATTTACAGTGGTATATCTTTCCATCTGTTTATGTCATCTTCGATTTCTTTCATCAGTGTCTTATAGTTTTCAGAGTACAGATTTTTGCTTACATAGGTAGGTTTATTCCTAGGTATTTTAATCTTTTTGATGCAGTGGTAAATGGGATTGTGAAACTAATTTTTACAATAAATATATGGGATCTAATTTTCTTGCAGTCACAGGTTTCTAAGATCTAGGATATTTGTACTCCATGCATTATTTTTTGATTATTTAATTCTCATAAAGACAGCACTGTGGGATATTATGACACCCACTTTACAGATGAGGAAAATGTGCTTTGAAGAGATTATATAGCTCTCCCAAGCTCACAGAGTGGCTGTGTCATAGCCAGGATTTGAGTTTAATTGAGATCTCTTTGGCTCCAAGCCCACAATCCAATCCTGGACACTGGCTTCCAATTCTTCACAACTGATAAGAGCTTCAGGACACCACCTGATTTTTCTCTCTCTCAGTCCCTGCTGCATATCAGGCTTAGGCAGAGAGCAGACTCACAAGAACTATCTGTTGAATGAATGAAAGGCACATGGATTTAATAGGCTGAATCATGGATCTGACTTTTTTCATCACAAAAATCAGGTAAAAATCAGAAAACACCAAGCATGGAAACAATGATAAGGCCTTTACCTAGATTCTCTCTTTAGCACTATCTTGTTTTATGGTGTAAGTCAGCCAGTTCACATTCCCCAGGCTGTCCCCTTGCACAAATGAAGCCATATGACTGAGTTTTAACCAGTAGAATGTTAGGGGAAGTGATGAACACTACATTCTGGACTTGAATATCAACAAATATTTCTTAAAATGCCTTAGCAAATAATAATGGTTATATTGTTTTATAGGATTTATAGAGCTGTCTTTCTCCCTGTAACCAGAAAATGCTATTCTATTATCTTTTAGCATTTAATATTACAGACGATATGTTTGGGATTTTTCTGGTTATTTTTCCATTGTAGGTAACTTGTTCTTTCTATCTGGAAGATTATAATAGAGTCACATCATCTTAGGAGTTCAGATTTTACCAAAATATTGCCTGGTGAATGTTACTTTTTATCAGTCTTGCTCTGAACTTGATGAACCCTTTTAATCTGCAAATTCAGATCTGTCTTCAACTCAGGACACCCTCTCTCCCTACTACTTGTTAGGGAATTAATTCTCTTCCTAATTCCTTTGTGAACTATTTTTCACATGTCGATTCTTTGAAATACTTCTCCCCAAACTTCTTTCTCCTCAGAGCTTCCTTCTTTAAATCTTTGCTCTAGGCTTTGAGATACATCTCCCACTTGCCTCCACAGTGACCATCCTCTCCTTCATTCAGTCTGCTAAATTGTTGAATTGAGAAATCATGTGTTTTATCTCTATGCTTGTGTTGCACTTGAGCCTACTTCAGTGTCCTTGTCGGTTTTAGTTCAGACTGTCACCTGTCATGCTCCATCAAGCCATTCATGGAAGGGGCTCTACTAGTTCTGACTCGTCTCCTATTCTGGTTGCCAGGATCACTTAGTTGAGTTTTCACTTCATCTGTTCATTAATTTTCAGGTCTCGTTGTTGGAGTCTCCTAACTGGTGTCGGTCACACAAACGTGGGGGAAATATTTTCTACCCCCAGGAGAGTGGCAGTTTAGAAACCAGAAGATTGTCAGTTGCCTGCTACAAAGGGTGCTCCCACATTCTAGCACAAGGTAGGTCCTCATACCATGCCCTAAGGGGCAGGGAGGATCCAGCTCCTGCTTGGCCTCATGGGGACCAAGAAACCAGACACTCTCAAGGCTGATGTCATTCTTTTCCTCAGGTCCATAGATCTCAAAACCAGCATTTTCTCAGGAGCCTTCATGCAGACCTTTGTAATCCTGATGGGACAATCACCTTTCCAGCTCTGTTTCTACTCTTGAGAAAGAAAGCCCTATGCCCAATCTCCCCTCCTCACCTCAACCTCATCTCCTTCCCATCTAGCTCAAGAAAAGTAGGAGTTGGGAGTTGAGAGTCAAGGAGAAGGCTACAGCTAGATGGCCATCTTCCAAGAATCCTTACTCCTCTGTGTTCTTAAAAACTGTCTTATTTCTATTTTTTAAGTGAAAAGAAAGGAACAAATATTCAAGGCAGTATTGAGAAAATGAAGTAACATCATTTAAATAATCAGGAAGAATCATGATCATGAGGTTGGAGGAAAAAGCCCTGTGTTGGAAACCAAACAACCTGCTCACTGGCTTGGGGACCCTTGCAGGAGACCTCATGGTCCTGAACCTCAATTTTCTCTTTTGTTGCATGAAGATGTTAGACCCTGCTATGAACTGAATATTTGTGTCCTCCCAAATTCAAACATCAAAGCCTAACCCCCAGTATGATGGTATTTAGAGGGATAGTCTTTGGGAGTAATTACATCATGAGGGTGGAGCCTTCCTTATTAGGATTAGTGCCATTATAAGAAGAGACAGTGAGAGATGATCTCTCTTGGCCATGTGAAGATATAGGAAGAAGGTGGCTGTCTACCAGCTGGGAAGCAGGCCCTCCCAAGCTCCTGATCTGCCAGTACCTTGATCTTGGACTTCCCAGCCTCCAGAATTATGAGAAGTAACCACTGTTTAAGCCACCAGTCTATTCATTTTAGTTATAGCATCCTGAACTAAGACAGAAATAGTTATCCCCAAGGACTAATCCAACATTAAAACCTTCTGAGTCTGTTAATTTTCTGAAATGACTTACGGTCAAGGAAAGCATTGTGAGAAAAAAAGTTTTTGTAATAAATTACAACATGGGTTTGAGAAGTGGTTATGTCTTGTGAGCCTTGTAAATCACTTCTGAAGCAGCTTAAGTCCCTGGTTGCTTCCTTACACCGCAGCCTGTGCCAGAAGATTACAGGATGTCAGCTACCCAGCAAGAGTCTTACATTGAGTATTGGCCAAATCTGGGAGGAAGAGAAAATGCCACCTCATTCAGCTAATTTGTTAGATTCATAAAGTGCCAGATATAGAGCTCCTTAGACACCACCAAGTCAAGCTCCGTCTTCTGATTCATGCTCAGTCTGAGTCCAATCTGCCTTGGAAACTAGAAGTGCAATAGAGCAAGAATCAAGAAAAAAAGGGTCTGACATTTTCAAAAACAGTGAAAGCTCAGTTCTTCCATCTGCCCAGCTGTTTCGAAAGCCATAACAGCAAGCAGCTATAAACACAAGTTATGACCTGGAGTTGTCAGTGCCTTAGATCCCACAGAATAAACAAAGAAGAAAGAGAACAGTGAGTCACTGGGATCTGCAGTCCATGCATCCCTCCCTGATGACCAGAGAGATTTGTGGAGACTGACCATAAAATGCACTTCCCATCCTGCCCTAGTGATGTTAGCCAGCCTAGCCCAGGCCACTTGACTAGCCCCTAATATATGAATGAATTCATCACATTCATTCAGTTCAAGCTCTAGAGTCTCAACAATTTCACCAACTTGTCTTCCCTTTCCAAACTTGATACTGACCTCCTTGGCTCCAATGCTCCTACTCTCTGTTTATGGAATCAAACTCATCCTTCAAGCCTGGTGCTTGACCCAGATTCTCTAGAATTGGTCTCCAACTTCCCTCCTTACACTCACACCTGAGTTAATGCCTGTTCCAAGGAACTCTCAATAAACTTTCCACTTAAAAGAACCTGGCCGCCGGGACCACACCCTGGAATAAGCTGTCCTGCTGAGTGGTGGTGAGGTTCTTCTCCCTTAGACTTACTTGGAGTGGCTGGGACAGTTGAAGGTGATTAGTGCAGACATCAGTGGGATATTAGAAAATCAAACAGCCCTGAATGCTAAGATGTTGAATTTTATCCTAAAGAAAACTGAGAGATTTTAAAGGTTTTTGAGAAGAAAGAGCCCTTGATCAGATCTGTCCAGACTTTAAAAAGACCACCCTAGAGGCAATGTGGAGAAAGAATATGAGTGAGACCAGAGAAAAAGCAAAATCTATCCACAGGGTAGTAGAGGTACACAGGAGGATGTTGCTGTATGTCATAGCGATAAGGGCAGAGAAAAGTGAATAAAGTCCTATTGGAATGAGAAGTGAATTTGAGAGATACAAATCGAGATGAGTTTTTAAAAGAGAAGAGCCTAGGTTGGTAGGTATATTAGGTTTTATAGTGTCACCCCCAAAATTCATGTCTATCCAGAACCTCAGAATGTGACCTTATATGGAAATAGGATCTTTGTAGATGTGGTTAGTTAAGGATCTCAAGATACTATCATACTGGATTTGGGGTGGGCCCTAAATCCAATGACTGGTCCTTGTAAGACTAGGAGAGGACACAGAGACAGAGAGAAGAAGGCCATGTGAAGACAGAGGCAGAGATTGGAGTTATGCAGCCACAAGCCAAGGAATGCCTGAAGTCACGAGAAGCCAGAAGAGGCAAGGAAGGATTCTTCCCTAGAAACTTCAGACGGAGCATGGACTTTCTGACACCTTGACTTCAAACTTCTAGACTCAAGAACTGTGAACGAATATATTTCTATTGTATTAAGCCACCCAATTTGTGGTACTTCCTGTGGCAGCCCCAGGAAACAAACACAGTAGGGAGGGAAGGGGAAGGGATAGGTGTGAAAGAGTTGACACCAGCAATAGCTAGGAGCAGGGAAGGGAAAATAAAAATAGCTAACAGAGCACTTCCTATTCATGAAGTATCACGTTAAGATCCTTGCAGATTAGCTTCATTTAATCTGTGCAATAGCCCTATTACCTAGGTATGGTTATCTCCCCCTTTTTCTCGATGAAGCAACTGAGAATGAATTAACTTGTTCAAGGTTACATGGCTAGTAGCACAATTCAAGATTGGATCCTATCTGACTTTAAATTTCATGGTATACTTCTAGACATATACAGAGATGGGAACTGGGTTAATGTGATTGTGTCAGTAAGTCCCTGAAGACGAATCATGAGATATTAAATCTGAAAAAGTTTTTAGGACACATTATTAAATGGAGAAAGTTTTGGAACAAACACAGGTACTTGGGCTTGATTAAACACCAGTTAGAAACCATCGTCTTTTCCTGCTTAACTATTCTGTGTTGACCAGATAAGACTAACAGGCTGCCTCAAATCATTCTTCTTCACCCAGAGCACACAACCACCCAACCAAGGCTGGGTAGGTGGGGCGGTGGGGCAGAGTTACAATGTCAGCAAGGGACAGTGTCCTCCTACCCCATGGACCCCGGAAACTGGGGTCCAGAAAAAGAACTCCACCAATCCAAGAGGAACTGTTCACACCTGCAAGCAATTCCCTCTGCCAAAATTCTGGTCAGTTTTTTGCTGCATACATACACACAAAGATAGATAAGATTAAGCAGATAAAATAAATTATAAGAGATCTCCTTGGGGTAAGGAGAAGCAGCCTGTGGACAGGGAATGAGAGGAAAGGGGACTGAAGTTCTCTGATTATCAACATACCACACACATGGCGCACATGCACGCATAAGCTCACATATGCCCGTTACACACACATGTAAAAACCCTGTGCACATGCATACATGGGAGCATGCATGCACACACGCGGACACACACAAACACACACACACACATCTGCCTCTTTCTTTCCTCCAGGACAACTCCCTCACCTGTTGGGAGAGGAGGGAGGGTCCCTGGGGGATTTTACTTCTCTGAAGGAAGAAACCAAACCGATCTTACTGCAGAGTCCAAGCACTGGGACAGCTTAGGGGGAAGGTGGGAAGGGTGGAGGCTCAATATGCCTCTCTGAGAGCCTGGCAAGTTTATGTCCTCAAGTTCAGAACTGTGAGCCTGCTGGGTGTATGGTGCCTGGGAAAATTCTCAGAATATCCCTCTGGGTCAGCCTGTGCATTTTCTGATCAGGATAGAGTGAAAAGATTGTTATTTTTGAGAAGCAAGAAGAGAGAGGAGGTTGCCTCTTTCAACTAAGGATGGACCAACAGCTGTCATTTTAATGGCAGTAACTGACAGTAACAGCTTGGTGGCATCATATTTAATGGGAAGAGACCAGCTCACCTCGTGCCCTGGTTGCTATGTACAGAGTTCCACAGAGGCCATAACAAAGGCTGGGAGAGTCACTGCTTAGGGTAGAAAGGAACAGGGCCTGTCCCCAAAGAAGGGGAGCTTGCTTTGACCAGCCTCGTTGGAATTTATGAGGTCTGTGTAGCAGAGTTTATGGAAGTGGCCCCAGAGGCAGCCAAAGCCCCTTTGAATTGCTCAGAAAGCCTTCACTCCAAGCTGCTTCCCTAAGTAATTATTGAACTTGGGGGAATGTAACTAAAGAACCCAGGTCTCCTGTGGCCATATTTAGGCATAATGGAAGATTTCCTGGCATTTTAAAAATAGCATCAGCTTCATTTTTATCTCCTTTGGGAGTTCGCTGACCCACCAGCAATTGGCCATTCCTCGGCAGAGGATAAGAAATGAGCCATATAATTTTAGATATGGAAATGAAAGTTCTAAGCAGGTTTCATGAGCCCCGAGGGAGAAAAGAAGCATATGTTCCAAGAATAAATATGTGTGAGTTTAAGAAATCAGCAGACTTATTTTCTTTGCTTCCCACCCCATAACCACCCTGGGGAGAGAGAAATTGAGGACACATGTTGCTGAGGCCTGGTGGTGGGTGTTGCCACTGAAATGTTGCCAGGTCCCCTTCAGAAGTCAGTGGTGCTGACTGAAGTGGTGGCTGAGAGCCCAAGGCAGGTGACTAACAAATCAAGCGTTGTTTTTATTTATTATTTATTTATTTATTTATTTATTTATTTATTTATTTATTTATTTTTGGCTGTGTTGGGTCTTCGTTGCTGTGCGCAGGCTTTCTCTAGTTGCAGCAAGTGCGGACTACTCTTTGCTGCGGTGAGCGGGCTTCTCATTGCAGTGGCTTCTCTTGTTGCGGAGCACGGGCTCTAGGCACACGGGCTTCGGTAATTGTTGCATGTGGGTTCAGTAGTTGTGGCTTGCAGGCTCTAGAGCGCAGACTCAGTAGTTGTGGCGCACGGGCTTAGTTGCTCTGCGGCATGTGGGATCTTCCCAGACCAGTGCTCGAACCCGTGTCCCCTGCATTGGCAGGCGGGTTCTTAACCACTGCACCACCAGGGATGCCCAATCAAGTGGTTTAAGGACAAGAGATCTGCCTCCAGGAGCCCTACAAGCAGGAGGGGAAGCAAGAGACATTTGTCCTGTCACTAGCGGGTACAGGGTGCTGCATGTGGTGATGATGTTAGCCAAGAGGGTTCAGAACTAATGCTGCAATGCAGAGTGCCTGCTTCTCCATCCTATAGTGGGCCGCAATTTCCTGTAACGTCAGACATAATTTGTCTATCTCCCGTCCTGCTCAGTCTTTTACCAGGTTCCTCACCCCAAGTATTTCTGAGAATCTCTGAGGCATGTTGCGATGTCTCGCAGTCCAGCCAGTTTGTCCCTTGTCACCTCAGTCAACCAGTCTGAGACTGGATCTGCTTTTTGTAGAAGATTCTCCTTAATATCTCATGATCAGTTTCTCGAGACTTGTCACCCTAAGAATGGACACATTTCTATCCCTTAATTACTCAGTCACAAGCAGGGCCACTTTAATATATAGTATCACTTTATTGAAGGCCCTGGGCTCTAGCAGAAGGGAATTGCAACATGCGAAAAGCAAAGTTCTAAGCCCTAAAAAAGAATGAAATATTGCCATGTGCAGCAACATGGATGGAACTAGAGATTATCATACTAAGTGAAGTAAGTCGGAAAGAGAAAGACAAATACCATATGATATCATTTATATGTGGAATCTAAAGTTTGACACAAATGAACGTATTAATGAAACAGAAAGAGACGCACAGACATAGAGAACAAACTTATGGTTACCAAAAGGGAAAGGGGGTGGGGGAGGGATAAAGTAGGAGTTTGGGATTAGCAGATACAAACTACTATACATAAAATAGATAGGTAACAAGGTCCTACTGTATAGCACAGGGAATTATATTCAATATCCTGTAATAAACCATAATGGAAAAGAAAATGAAAAAGAATGTATATATACGTATAACTGAATCACTTTGCTATACACCAGAAACTAACACTACATTGTAAATCAACTATACTTCAATTTTTTCAAAAAAGCAGGGAATTCCCTGGAGGTCCAGTGGTTAGGGCTCGGTGTTTTCATTGCCGGGGCCTGGAATCGATCACTGGCTGGGGAACTTGCGGTTCAATCCTGCAAGCAGTGTGGCATGGTCAAAAACATAAATAAATAAAAATTTAAAAACACAAAGTAAATGCTAGATCATGGATATAGCTATTTCCAGTATCCACGTTGGCCATCCATCCCCTCCTCGCTGGTTCTCCAGCATGTTGCAAGGGTCAGTTACCTTCCCTCAGTAAGACTTCTATGGACCACATCTCCCTTTCTTGGAGCCCAGGCCCCCAAATCCTGACTAACCACATATATATGACCGCAAACATAATCTGAGTGATGTGATCCCAAACACAACAAAGACTTTTTTACATTATATGTACAGCAACATTGCACCCAATTAGGCAGAACATTCCATTGCAGAACAGAGAAGCAGGCTCAGCTCCAGTGATTACTTATAACAACAGTTACAACAGCAATAAATATAATAGCAGCAATGGTTTATTGAGCATCTACTCCATACCAGTAACAATGCTAACTACTGAATATATGTTATTTCTAATCTTTATATTGCTATTGATGTTGTTAGATATTAGTTCCATTTTATGGATAAGAAAACTAAGGAGATACAAAGTAACTTGTCCAAAATCACACTCTTGGAAAAATTAGAAATAAGATTAGAATAAAGATGCTCCAAGACACTGAACCAGTATGAAAGCTGATTCCCTTCCCCAAGGAACTACAGGGGAAAAACACCAAGAAATTTCCAGGAGACCTGGAGTTAGGCTATTTTGAATGGTGTATGGATGGGGCTTTAATAAGAGGCAGAACTGCGTACTTCGGGAGGGTACAATAAGATAGAAATGCTTGGTGATCTGCTCTGCTCTCCTCTGCTATTGCCTTGAGCAAACACTGTCTGCCCTCCTACTTGTGGTTCTCAGCCAAAAGTCCAGTTCTAGGTGACACAAACAAGGTGGCACACAAGACATGTAGTTGTGAGGTGCTAAGAAAAACAAGTGAAGACTAACCTTGAGCAGAAATCCTCCTTCCAAACTCCTGCGGCTGACAGATTTTTTAAGGATGCTTCTTCCTGGTGGGCAAAGAATGAGGCCCTAACCAATGAAAAGTAACTGATTGGTTGTCCCATGCCTGGCTTTTTCCTTCACAGGGCTCAGCTCCCTAAACTGTGCTAACTAGGGTTGTTGCAAACTAAGGTCTACCCTGGTCTGACAAAATAGCCAATATCCCAGGGGAGATGAGCTCACAAGCCAAAATAACAAGCATTTGAGGAGCACAATTACTTCAAATGAAAATAACTTAGCAGGTTATATACTCCACCAAAAGCAGAAATATTAGCAAAAAAAAAGTTTGCCTAGTACAAATATTAAAAGAGATAATAGAAGTTATTAGCAATTTGAAACAGAACTAGAAAGTATAAAAAGAACCAGGAAGAAATATTAAATATGAAAAGATATTAGTTAAAATAAAAACTATAAATGAAAGAAATAGCAGAAAGAATTAGCTAAGGAATGGATTACCAACTGAAAGACTGAACTGAGAAAAAAAATCCCAGAGGGAAGAATGAAAAGGCAAAGAAATACAAAACACAAAAGAAAATCTTTAGAGGTGAAGGGCCAGGGAAACAGAAGTCATAATAGAACTTCCAAAAGAGGGAACAGTAATGGAGAGAAGGAAATATTCGAAGAAATGGAGATAAGCTTCCCTGCATGTAGGAGAAGAAGGAAGTGGGAGAGGAGGAAAGGGCTTCAGATTGAAAGGGCCAGAGAGTCCCACAAAAACCCCACATTAGACATTAATAAGAAAATGTAAGACTATCAAAGACAAGGAGAAAATTATGAAAGTTCCTAGACAACAAGGACAGGTCCTGAATTCATAAGCAAAGATTAGATTAATTTCAAATTTTCAATAGCACATTAGAAACAACCATAACAAAAAAAAAGAATGAAAAAAATAGTGTAATGTCTTCAAAGCATTGGGGGAAAGTATTAGAACTATAAAACCAAGAAACTTTTATTCTTTCAAATTGCTTTTAAATATGATAAAAATATTCTCAGGCATCAAAACCCTCAGACTGCCACAAAAAAACTTATACTGAAATTAATTCTGTATTAAGTACTTCAATTTGAGAAGAGAAAATTCCAGGAGATAAGATGTGTATGAAGTAACAGTGATCAAATACCTTAGTAGAGTTTGATGTTGTCTTAAAAATTAGCTACAAGAAAAACAAAGAGAAATTACATGCATCGTTACCCAGATTTATAGTCTACATCAGTGGTTCTTAAAATGTGGTACCCGGACAAGCAGTAGCAGTATCACCTTGGAATTTGTTAGAAATGCAAATTCCCAGGCCCCATCTTAGACCTGCTGAATCAGATGCTCTGGGTGTGGGGACCAGCAGTCTGTGATTTAACAAGCCTCCCAGTGACTTGGATACACTGTTAAAATTTGAGAATCACTGGCCTCAAAGTGTGGTTTATGGACCCCTGGAAATTCCTCAGACTCTTTCAGGGAATCCACAAGGGCAAAACAATTTTCATAGTAATACTAAAAATGTTATTTGGCTTTCCATTCTCTCTCATGAGTGTATAAAGGAGTTTTCCAGAGGCTCTATGAGTTATGAAATTTTTTTAAATGTAGTAACAAATATAAGAATCTCTTCTAAGACAGACAAAAACAGATTGGCTAAAATGTAAGGCAACACCACTCTTTCATTTAAAAAAATGCAGTTATTTTTCATGAAGATATGTTATGTTATCATGTAATGGGTTTGCTATTATTATTTTTCAATGAATTAATAAATATTTTAAATATTCTGTTTTAATTTGTAATATGATAAACTTTAATAGATATAACTCCCATAAACAAAAGTCTTTGGAATTCTAAATATTTTTTCAGCGTATAAAGAGGTTCTGAGACCAAAAAGTTTGAAACATTGGTCTGGATATTGTCAATATAATGGGATAACAGGAAATGGAGAACAACCATATGAGAATAAACTAACATTGTGTCATAATGGGGTTATATAGTGAGCGTAATTCAAAGAAAAAGTAAGGATTAAAAAGAAACTTACAAAGTGGGATAAACTAAAATAAAATAAATGAAATGAAATAAACTTTAATGGTAAAAAGAGGTCCAACTTACAAATGATTACCTTAAATGGACTAAATATTCCAATTAAAAGATAGATTGTATCCACATCACCTTAATCAGACTGAAGAACCATAAAATTAGAAAAAATGGACATTTTTTTAAAAGATAAAAATGGACATTACTTAATGATAAAAACTTCAGTTCAATGGGAAGATGTAATAATTCTTGGCCTGTATACACCTAATAATTTAGTCTCTACTTAAATAAAGCCAAAATTGACAAGTCTTACATCCAGTATCTACAAATCCAAAAATACACTGGAAATTTGACCAAAAAGGCCATATGCTGGTTTATAAAGCAAGTGTCAAAAAGTTTCAAAAGATTGTAATAATAGAGAGTGTGTTCTTTGAACACAGTAGAATTAAGTTACAAATGCATACAAGTGAAAAATAACAATTTATTTCTAAATAATCAATAGATCACAGTAGAAATAACAATAGAAATTAGAAAATATTTTGAAATAAATACTACTGAAAATATGACATATCAGAACGTGTGTGAGGAAAATGAAGCCATATCAGAGGGAAATGCATAGCATTAAATGCATGTATTATAAAAGAACATGATGAATAACTTTATGCCAATACGTTTAAAAATTTAAATAATATGAACCAATTTCTAAAATATGAATAAATACATTTATACTATTCAAACTGGTACAAGAAGATATAGTTTCCAAAACTAATACAAGAAGATATAGAAAACATAAATCATTTACTCATTAAAAAATCTGAACCCTAATTAGTGGATAAAGAAAGACTTGAGGCCCAGATTACCTCACCAGAGAATTCTTCCAAATGTTTAAGGAAGAAATAAAATTAATTTTAGCCAAACTCTTCCAGAGAATAGGAAAAAAAGAAACAATTCTAAACCCATTTTTTGAGGCCAGTACAGACGGTCCTCGACTTAACAATGTTTCAACTTAATGATGGTTTTGACTTTAGGATGATGCAAAAGCGATACACACTCAGTAGAAACCGTACTTCAGATTTGGAATTTTGATCTTTTCCCAGGCCTCTGATATGTGGTAGACACTCTCTGGTGTTGCGGAGCAGGGCAGCAGTACAGCTGCCGGTTGGGCACTTGATTTTGGTGGTTTGGGTAAACCACCAAAACACTGACAACCATTCTGAATCCAGACAACAATGCCGTTTTTTCACTTTCAGTACAGTATTCAATAAATTCCATGAGATATTCGGTACCTTATTATAAAATAGGCTTTTCGTTTGATGATTTTGCTCAACTCTAGGCTAATGTAAGTGTTCTGAGAATGTTTAAGATAGGTTGGGCTAAGCTATATGTTCGGTAGTTTAGGTATATTAAATGCATTTCTTACTTACAATATTTTCAATTTACAGTGCATTTACTGGAATGTAACCCCGTTGTAAGTCAAGGAAGTTCTGTGTAATCTTGATATTTAGTTAAACGTACCAAGACCTTATGAAAAAGGAAATTTATAGGCTAGTCTCTTACTCATGAACAAGATGTAAACATCCTAAAAAGAATATTAGTAAGCCAAATCCAGCAATTACACAAAAAGAATAACTAGACTGTGTTTATCCCAGGTGTGCACCGTTGGTTCATTTAAAAGTCAACCAATGTGACTCCCCAAACTAAGAGAATAAAGAAATATAAAATAATATGATCACCTTAATAGATTAAAAAAATCTTATAAAATTTAACAATATTTAAATAATCTTTAAAGCCTTAGCAAACTTTCTTAATCTGATAATGGTGAGAATGAAAAAGAGAGAAAGATGGTGCGGGTGGGTAGGGGAAGAAAATAAGGAAATTAGGAAATTAGGAAGGAGGGAGGGAGGGAGGAAGGAAGGAAGGAAGGAAAAAAGGGAGGGAGGAAGGGAGGGAGGGAGGAAGGAAGGAAAGAAGGAAGGGGGTGGGGGAGGGAAGAGAGGAAGCCTACCACACGGGAGAACAACAGAAAAATGATTCAGATCGCTAGTTATGCAGCAGTTTGGAACTTTGAGGCAGGAGGAACTCATCCAAGACAGCAACCAGTTCTACTGGCTTCCCTCTTTATCTTTTTGGTTCAAACCCTTTCAGAGAACTCAGAGCCACTTTGATGGAAGGCCAAGTGGCCTATTCATCCCTATACCTACAAATGCCTTACCCATGCTTTGCACATAGTAGGCACACCATAAGTGTTTGTTAGAGACAGTAATTCGGGGACCATAGTCCTTAAAGCAGCACTGATAAGCTTCATTATTCTTTCCCACCTCCTCATCGTTAGGGTGGAATAGTTTTTGCAAACTTGAGATGATGAGAGTTAAACACCACAGTGTGTTGATTTTACTCTTCCCTGTACCCGTGAAATTAACTCAGCAATAGGTTCCTGCCTGAGGAAGTAATAGGACAGCTTCACTTTCCCAGGTCTCCTCTCTCCTATGTGGTGTGTTAGCATGTGTTTGTTCTCCCCTCTTCTCTCGTCCCTCTATCTGATTTGGCTGGGGATTCTTTTACTTTTTCCCATCATTCTCTTGCCTTTATCTCCTCGGAAATATCAGTTAATGAAAGTTTAAATGAATGCAAGCCTTATACCAAGCCTTATAATCTAAATTTCTATGCCCAGCACTGATATTAGAGAAAAATAACAAAGAGTTTTCTGGAAAAGCACACCTCTTTTGTTTCTGATTTAAAATATAAATTTCCTACAGTGCTCTCAGCTTCACCAATTCACAGCTTCCTTGGGAAAATCCCTATAACTCTGGGAAACCACTTTGTCCTAGTTCAGTGAAGGCAGTTCTTAAGGAGGCTGCATAGAAGTATGGGAACGACAGAATATCAAAGGCCTGGTTTTTACATTATTTACATAAATTAAAAATTATTTTACATAATTTATATTTATGTATAAAATATGTAATTACATAAACATAATTATAATACATAGTTGTATTACAAAATGTATAAATTATTTTACATAACCAGGAATCCTGAGCAACTCTGAAGGGCCTAATCCATTAGCCCTTAATTCTGCTAAAATTACATGTCTACATACCCCAAGAGAGGCAGCAAATTGAAAACTCCCTGTGGAAATTTCCTTTTCCAGTGGGAAGCCAGAAAGATTTCCAGATCAAAGACATCACCACTTCTGGTTTTCCCTCCAGAGAACAGTCAGATAAGGGGACTTTTCTCCTAATTCCACTTATTGAAATGATAACAAGCAGATACCCTGTACCCCCCAGCCTCCCAGCTGCTGTTAAGTCCTGAAATCACCCTTATGATTGTATACCTCCGGGAAAGAGATAGCTGACTGCTGGCTGTCAAAGTGACAGCACTGTGACAGCATCTCTCCTGTGCTTTCTTGAATCTCTGCACATTTGGAGTCAGATTCCCTGAGGAAGCGAGGAGGACATACAATGGGTGGATGGGCCCAAGGCAGGTGGTGGGAAGGCAAGTTGTTATTCCCATTGGGAACTCCTATTTGGGAATTTTGCTACGACAAATGAAAGTCTAGTGTGGAGCGTAGTTTTCCCAAGATATACGTAGCTCTATCTTGTGTCCATTCTTATCTTTCAGGGGAAAGGCAACTAATTATACCCAGATTAGTAGGTGGCCTCTGTTACCTCTTCATCTATATTCATTCTCTATCAGGGGTTTTAGGTTTGGGGAAAGGAGGGTTGGTAACTCTGAGTGCAGAAGGGAGGGGAAATTTGGTTTTCACACAATAAGCACAGAGGGAATTTTGAAGCCAAGATTCTTTGTTCATCTGCTTTGTAACAGATAGATAGTACACTTGCTCTGCAGCAAAGGGATTTAGGGCTTTCCAAAGGGTTGAGAGGTCTTGGAATATGCCTCCACTGCAGGCTACAGAATTATGTTGTCTAGAAACTTGAAATAATACAAACAATGATTATAGAATCCCCATGCCACTTGGAAAGGGATGTTGTAAGAAGAAAATGAGATAATATCAGTGAAGCACTTAGGAAGGGACAGGGTTAAGGACCTCTAATAGCAACAGCAATTGTTCCTATTGTGTAATTTGTATGTTTATTTTCCTATGCTCATCTTCCTCAGTGGTAACAAGGCCTTGCTATTTTATCAATGCTAACTCTTCCAAAATCATCAAGATACCTGACTTCTGTTATATCACCGTTGTTCTCATGTCCTTGGACATACTCATTAATTCATTCAACAAACATTTATGAATACCTATTACATATCCTACTAAATGGGAGGTTCAAAGATGGGCAAGATATGGTCCTTGTTCTTCAAGGGCTTACAGTCTAGTTGGAGAAATAGACACATGAACAACCAACTCAAACGTAAAGCATAGAGAGAAAAGTAATCCCCAGTGTAATGAAGCATAAGGTTTGCAGTCTGTGTAAAGCAGGGCAGCAGGGCTACGGAGAGAGTAGCCAATTCAAACCGGGAGGGAGCAGAGAAGGGGGTTGGAAAAGGCTTCCGGGGGTAGGGGAAGCTTGCACTGCCTTTATAACTAAATGAGGACTCTGTGTCCACCAAGTCAGAAAGGGAAAGGGGGAGAGGACATTCCAGCAGCCTGAACAGAGTGGGCAAAGAGGGCCACGGGTCACCAAGAAGTGTTAGTTCAACTGCAAATAGTCTGCGTGCCTGAGGCCAGGAAAGGCAGGGAGTTGGAGGCCGATCCTAAAGGACCTTGCTTGCCGGGGACTCCCACCGCTCCGCAGCCAGACAAAGAGAGGCGGCCCACCTGTGCTAAGGGAGCAGCTTGCGGCGCGAGATAAGGAGCACAGTAGGAACCCAAGCCCCGTGGTACCCGCCTCCAGCGGGACCGCTTAGCAGCCCAGAGCGCCAAAGGCCGGCGGGCGCACAATCCTGTTCTGAAACGCAGGAACTGGGACTTTTGTTTTGGCCACAGGACGGGACTCAGAGAGCACACAATGCCCAGTGTTGAAACTCCCTGTTTGGAAGGAAGAACAGTTGCACATCTGGGAAAGGTTAGGGTCAGACCCAGAAGCGCGGGGAGCGGGCACATTCCTCTGAGACGCTGCGGCGGTGACGTCAATCGCGGCTGGGCTTGGCCAGAGCTGCTCGCGGGCAGGAGTCAGGGCCCATTAACTCTGCCCAGCGCCCGAGTGTTTATGTGGAAAATGTGAGGCCAGGAAGTTGCTCCTAATTATGATTTGGAGGTTGTCAAGTCACTGTTCTTTAGCGGTTGGTTTCTCTCTTTCCCACCTTCCCAGCTCCATTCGTTTCCTAGTTTCTTTTGTGTAGCCCAATCTCTCTCTCTCTTCCTCTCTCGCTCTAATTCACTCTTTTACTGAAAAAAAAAAAAAAGTAAGAAGGAGAAGAACTGCATTTGCTCCTGCGCCTTCTCTGCGTTGCTTCTTTCCTCTCCCTTGTAGATCTTACCACCGCTTCACGCCCACCACCCTCCCCGCCACCCCCATGGCTGTGGGCCCATCTGGGGAAGGAACTCTCCCAACACATGACCACTTATAACATAGTGTTTGGACCATCAACGTTTTCCTCTTTCAAACAAGCTGCACTCTGCACAGGCACCATCATGGCCCCTCCCCAAAGCCGAGTCAGAAGGAGCCAGGAAACCTGCCCCTTACCCCTTCAGGCATCAATCAAATTTAAAGAAAAAGACGGCAGAGGCTAAACTTTGTAAGCCGGGAAGTGCTCAAGGCCTGAAATTCCACCTTCTCTTCTTGCCTCCATCACATCCCCAACACTTCCAAAGCCATTATCATCCACCCAAAATAATAACTTGGAGAACTAGAGACCTGCTTGTAATTACCATTATCCTATTTAATCCTCGGCCAAGGTGAGGCACCCCAGCACTCCATTGCCAATGCCCAGAGAAAAAAATCCTAACAGCCTCGTATAATGAGCAGTTACCCACATACAGATGATTCACTTTAATAATGATTGACAGTACATTTTACCCACATACAAATGATTCACTTTAATAATAATTGACAGTACATTTTAAGCCCAAGGCTACTTTTGTATTTGCCCTATGACTTTCCCCCACCACCCACTGATCAGCCTCTTCCCCAAAAAATACTGCCAAGAAGCTTGAGGAAGGAAGAGAAGAGCCGAGACTACACTTGGAAAACACAACTCATACCGGCCTCAACTACACATGAACTGAAAAGTAAATAGGCAGAAGAAAAAAATTTATATATATAATTTATTTTTATATAATTTAAATTTACATATTCATATAAAATTTAAAAATTTATACTTATGTATATAATTTAACTTTATATGTATAACTAATTTTAATGGGAATAGAGATAGAGAGATGTATACATAGATTTACTTTATAGTGATGTAATATTAATTAACATTTATTGTTACATATTATAATTAACATTAAATGTAACATTACATTTAATAATGAACACACATCTTCAGTAAACAGCTTGATGCATTTTAATGTATGTAAAATGTATCAAGCTGCTGAGAGCCAGAGCTAGAGCAAGAGAGAGAGAGGGAAAGAGAGATCATTTATCATCACCTAGATCAAAATAGAGGACATTTTCATTACCTAGAATTTCCTTTGTGGCCTTCTCAGTCAATAACTTTCCCCCAACGGTGACCATTATTCTGACTTCTACCACTATGCATAAGTTTTGTCTGTCTTGCTCATCACATAAATGGAACCATACAGTATTGTATTCTTTTCAATCTGGCCCCTTTTGCTCATAATGTTTGTGAGATTTCCACGTTGTTACATTTAACAAGATGTAGCCCATTATTTTTCAGTGTTGTGTAGTATTCCGGGAATTCCCTGGCAGTCCAGTGCTTAGGACTCAGTGCTTCCACTTCAGGGGGCTCAGGTTCAATCCCTGGTCGGGGAACTTGGATCCCACAAGCCACATGGCCAAAAAAAAGAAAAAAGTGCTGTGTAGTATTCCATTTATGAACATACCATAATTTTTCTATTCTACTGTTCAATCACTTAATTTTTAAAACATTATCTATCCTTTAGGATTATACAGACTACTCTTTCCCTTTAATCAGGTACTAACTACAGGACAGTACACTCTACACCAATGATTTGCAACCTCAGTTGTATGTGAGAATGACTTAAATAACTTTTTACCTTACTTGTGGTTTTTGCTGTATCATGGATCATGGGTACCTCTGTGGAAAGACATAGCTCCCCAGACTTCCTTAGAAGATAGAATGGTTTCTTTATTTTGATTGAGACTAGAGGATATAAAATGTAATTGAAAGATTCTGTGTTTATGTAGCATAACACAGATATGATGATGATGATGATGATGATGATGATGGCAGACGTTACGTGTTGAAGCTTTCTGGATACCATACACTGTGCTCAGCACTGTACAAACACATTATCTGGCTGGCTCTTTATTCAATCCCAGTACCTAGCACAATGGCAGGCACACAGCAGTTCCTCAAAATGTACTCAGTAAGTAAATTTAATTTGATCCCCAGAACAACCTTTTGAAGTAGTTATCATTACCTCTGTTTTAAAGAGGAGGAAAAATAGAATGTCAGAAACTGTGCCCAAACTTACCCAGCGTAAATGTGGGAAAAGTAGGAGTCAAATCCAGATTTTAGCAACCCTACTAATCTATCCTTGAATGAGACTTAAAGATATGGCTTTTCTGCTGAGGGAGGGGCGAGAAGAGGGTAGTATTATCCCAGATGGGGGCATTGGATGACCTGGGGAGTGAAATCTTAAAGAAGCTCAGATACAAGGAAAAAGTGTGGTACTTTCATTGATCATCTGCTATGGGCAGAGCACCCAGATAATTAGTATTGAAGGGATGGGGACACCTATTCATCTTCACAATAAGCTCTTTAAGTTGGTTTTATCATCTCTACTTTATAAGTGAGAAAACTGAGGCTTTGGAACATTAAGGGCCACAAGTGGCCAGGAATCATACAGTAAGTCGTGTACCCACAGTTCTAAACCAGGTCTCCCTAACTTCAAAGTCCTCACTCTTTTTACTACATCCTGTCGAAAAGAGGTGAAGATGTGGCAACAGTTGGAGATTCAGTAGGCTCTGATATCAGCCTTACAAGAACATCATGAAAGGTTGAAGGAAAGTACAAAGTGAGATAATATTTTTAAGAAATAACAGCTTATGTTTATTTGAGCACTCATGGATGTACTAGAGCCTACTAAGGATTTTTCATCCATCATCTAATTAATGCTCACAAAAACTTCTGAAGGAGCTACTTTTATTTTCACATTATAGATGAGTCACTTGAGACTTAGAGAGGTCAAGTAGCATACATGAGATCATGCTGTCATTAAATGACCAAGCCAAGGTTAGAAGTAAACCATTTGTCTCCCAATCGCATGCTTGTAACCCCCTTGCTGCACTGACTTTTAAGGAATAGACAGGAGGAAACAAATCACCTGGGCAGAAGCAAAACCAAGGAAAAGCACTAGGATTCAGTGTGATATACCAGAGCTAAGGGTGGTTCAAGCCTAACCTACCGCATGAATGTCACATTTGTGTCCCCAAGGTCATAACCTAAAGCTGAGATAGGGACTTGGGGACCAGATAGAAAAAGCCCATTTTCCCAGGGATCAAGGTGGTTGAAAATAGAACTGAAACAGTACAAATACATTTTCAAAAAAGAATAATAATCTTAAAATTATTTAGTTGAACCATCTTCCTGGTTCTCCCAAACAAGAGAAGACCAATAATAAACTAAAGAATGGTTTAATCTTAAACCAATATATTGATCACTGTGAGACTCCAAACAACACTCCCTTAGGCCACTTCATAGCAGGGATGGGATGACCTTCTGTCAGCTACCTGTGCTCTCAGACTTATTTCTGTAAAGGACTATCCACCCTATCCCAGCTAGACTATCTATTAAGACATGTGGATTTGTAATGGGAAACCTTTATTAGCTACATTCCAAGTTCTTCCTGGGATTTACAATCTTGGGGTAGGCGATCTTGGGAAGCACACTGTTGCCAAATGTCTACCAAAAGCCTGCCCGAGTGAAGCAATATTTGAGAATGCTTTTTAGAAATGAAAATGAATCTTTAAATTAATCTGATTATAAAAATAATATATGCTTAGTGGAGAAGATTCAAATATAGAAAGTATAAAGAAGAAAGTAAAAGCTGCTTGAGAGTCAATCACCCAGAAAGGACAATTGTTAACGTTTTAGTGCACTTTCATCACCTACATGTGAAAACACATACATACACACACTCCAGGTGCCAAATGGGCTTTTCCATACTTTAAGACTGAAAGATGGTTATGAACCCCTTGTCTTTGCCTGGAGGGATAATCCATTACCTCCCGCATCTCTATGAAATACTCCAGTGCTAACAAGCCCATGATTGCCTCTGGCTCTGATGTCACCCCATGTTCCCTGAATTTTGGTTCTCTGCTGTGTCTTACAGCTATTCCTCTAACTCCAGATGGGTGTTGACCCAAATGAAGAAATCAGTCACATTCGTATCACACAATTCCTTTGCTTGTGAAACAAGCTATAATAAATGAGAGTTATATGGCAAAAAGGCAAATAACGAAATCTACCGTTACTCAGTTACTCTGGTTTCTCCTTTCTCCTGCTCCCTCTCTTCTCTCCTCTACTCTCCTTCCATCCCCCAAGTCTCTGTGCATTTCTAAGGCACAGTGATTCAGTCATCTCCCTTGTGACTTTGTATCTTGCTAATCCAAGTCCTTGGGACCTCACCTTCTCCTAGCAGCTTAGAAAGGTATTTTACTAAACAAATATAATACTTTTTTTAATAAAGGGAATCAAATGTCTACTGGTAGGATATTCTTAACCTCACTTTATCACCATTCTAATAAATATACATGTGCCCTGTTAACTTCTAAGAAAGGAATCACATGCAGCTATTTGCAAATATATTTGACCTTTTGTTCCCGAGAGTGTCTTTCAGGCCCAGTGTGCCACAGAACACACTTTAGAAAATATTGGGTAAAATTCTGTTAGAAAGAATAAAAATAAAAAAGAATTTTAAAAAGCAAACAGCTTTGTGACAATGGCACACTATACCTGATAACCAATCCCTTAAACAATAGGAGGTTTGCTCACACTCAGTAGTGTGACACTGAGAAAAATCCAAGGCACTGTAGCCCTCAAAAGTGGGATACTTAGAAAGGAAATACAGTCATTTAAAGCACTTAAACGTGAAATTCTTGAAGCCACACTACCATGAGGATGATCTAGGTAAAATAGCCTCTTATTACTGATCTTATTAACACTTATTCTTAAAATTCCAGAAAAGTAACTTCCTTTTATGACGCCATGATAGAATTCTCCACTTAAGAAATGTTAGATGTCCCCATTCCTCACTGCCACAAGCTCATGTAGCTTATTGTTTATGAAACTGGCATGGTGCTAAATTCTTTGCAGTGTCACTATCTGTGATGGTTAATTTTATGTTTCAAAATGGCTGGGCCATGGTGCTCAGATATTTGGTCAAACATTATTCTGGATGTTTCTGTGAAGATTTTTTTGGTTGAGATCAACATTTAAATCAGTGGACTTTGAGTAAAGCAGATTACCCTCCATAATGGATGGATTATGATTGGATAGGAGGGCCACATCCAGTTAGCTAAAGGCCTTAATAGAACAAAAACTGGCTTCCCCAGAGCCAGAAGGGTTTCTAGCAGCAGTCTGCCTTAGGACTTGGACTGCAATTCTTCCTTGAGTCTCCAGCCTGACTGCCTACCCAGCAGACTTTTGATTGCCAAGCTTTCACAATTACATGAGCCAATTTCTCAAACTCAATCTCTCTCTATGTCTCTTTCTCCCTTTCTCTCTCTCTCGCTATATATATATACACACACACACACACACACACACACACACACACACACACACACATATGTATGCAGATATATACACACACAGACATATATAGATATTATACATATATATTTATGTATATATTTTATATATACACATCCTGTTGGTTCTGTTTCTCTCGAGAGCCCTGATGAATTCACTGTCTGTCCCTTGTCTGCTTCCCTAGCTAAATGGAGAGTTCCTTGAAGGGAAGGAGCATCGCTATGTACCTCTCTTACTCAGGGTCTAACTCTCCACTTGTCATAAAGTAAGTACTTTTAAAATGACATAAAAGAAATTGAAATTATTAAGTTATTAATTATTTAGTTTAATGGAAGTATAAAAATTACTTTTACAATAAGAAAAATAAAAACTTTTAGTGGCCTAGAAATCTCTACATCTTTTTAGTTTTCCCTAAAAGTCCAATAAGCTTTTTTAAGGAATTTAAAAATTCAGCAACTAATTTTTTTCACCTGCAAAGGATAGGATAAAGAGAACATTCCAAGTGGACCTAAAAAGATGAACTTTCAAACATTCCACTATGAGCTAAAAGAACTAAGTTTAGCAATAGATCAAGTGAAAAACAAGAACAAGAAAGAGAAATTGGAAATGCTAAATTGTACAACTTTTAATTATTTCAAGGACTAATTATGTTAAGTGCATATAAATGCCACAAGGTATAAGTTTAGTAGACTAATAAAAGTTGCACAGACATATTGAAGAAAAGATTAATAATTAACATATAACAAACACAACCAATAGTATATATTTTGGTTGCTTAGGGAAGGTAAACTTTTTGCATATTTCCAGAAAATATTTAGATTACACAAACTAAAATATTTAAGACTAAAAAAAAATGATGAGACAATGGTTCAAAGAATAAATGAATAGAGGGATAAGATTATGAAAAGAATTTTGCATAAAAATTAATAATAGTCACATTATCAAGAATCAAACAAGCCCCAAATTATTAAAATGCCTACATTAAAAAGGGAAAGAGGGAAAAACCCATAACATTCACAATTAAAGCAAAGAAGATCACTTACTTAAAATATATGGGAAAATCTCAGCTCTCCATACTTATTGGAGATGCAAATCATTAATTTGTAGCCAGAACTTTCAAAATTGATGGGTGGAGCAATGAAATAGCAATAAGTAGTTTAATGTGGCTGTTGTACAGGGACAGAGTGGCAGGAAATGGGACTAATACTTTCTGTTTTTCCTCTCTTCCTAAGCTTCCTGGCTGACGTCTTATCTGTGCATGATTTTCTACATCATCATGTAGATGGAACCAGATTGTAGATGTCCTTAAATGCCATAGAAAGGGGTTTAGATTTCATTTTCTAAGAAGGCAATGCGAGTCCATTCAAAGACTGTGAAGTGGAAGAATAGCATGATCAAATCTGTCTGGTTGGTGGACTGAAGCAAAACAAATATGATATCTGAGGGTATATTAATGAAATTCAATAAATGGTTGTTCTATCCTTATTTATTGGGCAAGGCTCCATGCTAAGAAATAAATGTAAAGAAAACAGATAAAATCCAACCCTTGTGGATGTTGTTGTCCAGTGGGGACACTTCCATAGTCCATGGAAAATCTTAATTAAATCAGATGAGAAACTCAGTCTAAGAATATTTGACCTAATCAGAGCATCAGCAATTACTTGGTGCAGTCCTCTCATATTTACAGAAAATAAAGGTGAGGCTAAAAAAGAATCAGAGTTCTGATTTGAGTTTGGCAGTCATATATTCTATATGCACCACAATGCTAGATTTGGGAATCTGTGTTTCCAAACTCTAAGCATGAACTTTAAGGAATGTATCCATTATGGATCACAGTTGCTCAGTTTGTATTTATCTTAACAGAATTTCTTACCTTAAACATAGATATAGGGATGGATGTAAATGTAGATAGAAATAGAGATAGACATTTGATTTAAAGGGTAGCATGATGATGTAGAAGCCCATGCACAGGAAGTTTAGAAAGAGAGGGAAAACAGAAAGTGAGAGCATAGGAACATCAATAATACATAGCATTGCAACATATCAATAGATTGACAAACCTGACATCTGAGTGCCAGAAAAAATGTATTCTGAGGTCTTAAAGTTCCATGTGAATTTTAAAATTGTGCCTAAATTTAACAATTTTAACCCATATAAATGACCCATCATTGAAAATTAATCCAAGTGTAATTCGCATGTTCTAGACAACCACTTTAAGAGTAAGTTCTCCCATAAAATTTCAGGACCACTTTTGCAGTGATAATTGCATTGGTACTAAGTGAAGTCCAAATGAACCCAAAGAGCACTGTTTAAATGAAGGTTTACAGTTGTGCAAATAGAAAAGGTGATTAGGGAATTCAGACATCTTTTGGAAGTTAGGGGAGGAGGTAACATAGGCATCCCGAACACAAAACTCCCTAAGTAGTGCCTGTCAGTACTACATTCAGGTTGTGAGTGAATGGATACTGTGACATCCATGACAACTCAGCTCAAGTGAGAGTAGTAAACACACATGAAGAAATGTCACTCATTTTTTTAGACTGTAATGCCTAATAAAATAATGATTATTAAAAAATTATTACATCATTGAAACAGAAAAGCAGTGATTCAATTGAAGCAAAGTGACTCTCTAAATGTCTTCTTAACCATTCAGTGTTGATACGTTTGTCCTTTATAATCGTTTGTTCATAGAATGATTTTCTCATTGAACATGAACTCCTATAAAGCAAGAATAGTGCCTTTAACAGCTTTACTGAGATCTAGTTCACATACCATGCAATTCACCCATTTAAAGTGTATGATTCATATATACACTACCAAACGTAAAATAGCTAGTTAGTGGGAAGTAGCCGCATAGCACAGGGAGATCAGCTCAGTGCTTTGTGACCACCTAGAGGGGTGGGATATGGAAGGTGGGAGGAAGAGAGATGCAAGAGGGAAGAGATATGGGGACATATGTATATGTATAACTGATTCACTTTGTTATAAAGCAGAAACTGATACACCATTGTAAAGCAATTATACTCTAACAAAGATGTTAAAATAAATAAATAAATAAAATAAAGTGTATGATTCAATGGTTTAGGTATAATACATTATTAATTTTTTTAATTGTGGTTAAATGTATATAAATAAAATTCGTCATTTTATCCATTTTTTCCCATAAATTTATTTATTTATTTATTTATTTATTTATTTATTTATTTATTTATTTTTGGCTGCGTTAGGTCTTCGTTGCTGCACGTGGGCTTTCTCTAGTTGCTGCGAGCTGGAGCCGCTCCTTGTTGCAGTGTGCGGGCTTCTCATTGCGGTGGCTTCTCTTGCTGCAGAGCACGGGCTCTAAGCACGCAGGCATCTGACTCATATTTATTATTTTGCTGAGTTCTCCCAATAACCATGAGATATTTTTATTCCTATTTTAAAGATGAGGACACTGAACCCCACAGGGGTTAATCAACTTGTCAGTTACACATACAAAGTTAAGAGGTGAAACCAAACCCAGATCTTCAAGGCCTGCACTTTCTCCCACTAGAGTGGGCATTTCAGTCACAGTTTCAAAGCAGCAAATCAGAACTCAGGAGGTTATAGATAGATGCCCAAAGAACAAAAAAAAGAATATTAAAACCACAATTTACCCATGAAGGAGAATAAAGGAAAACAATACAAATACAACAGTAGAATTCAAAATAGTCGGAGGCCATTTAGCAGAGAGGCAAACAGCAAAAAACAGGCACATGATGAAACAGGTACCTGATGAAATCTACCCTCTTCTTATAATGGTGTAATTAGGCTGGAATCAGCCCTGAGTCACCAAGCAAAATTTAAGTTTTGTCTCTCATTTTTAGGGTACCAATAAAAATTATAAGGAATTAAGGGAAGATTTCTAATAGGTACTTAATATAAAAGGTTTGGTCCTGGAGTAGATGTATTCATTCAACAGAATTTCATTGAGTATCTAATATGTGCAGTATACTTAGGCAGTATTCCAGGCATTGGTGATGCAACAGGAAATAACACAGAGAAAAATCCCTGACCTAGAGAGATTAAATTTTAATGGATATTGAATCTTATATAAAATTTCCTAAGTGTCAGATGAATAGATTACTTTGTACCACGCTTTCACTATTAATTTGCAGTCATCTCTACATCTTGTAAGTCTGAGCTAAACCCTTGGTAAACCAGGCAATGTGTCCTTCCTCTTCTGTTAGGCCACAAGTCATGTCTTCAGTTCTTACAGCAGCCATCACAGCACTCAGCTCCTCTTAGGGCCACACACACACTCTGAATTCAATCATTGTTGTTGTGCTGGGCTTTACGACAATTACAAGAAAAGGAGAGACTGTGTTCCACCAAGTTGCATCCAGGACTCGGAAACCCAGAGCCCATTTGGATCAAGAGAGCGAAGCTCACGGAGGGACCAGTGCCCAGACTCATCTCCAGCTAACACGTGGGAAAGTTACATAACTGCCAGTTCTTATTCATCACCCCAACTAGGCTTTAGTTGAAATGTCAGATGTTCATCCTTGCCGTTGCATAGTTATCTCTGCTTTGGAATTGCCCCTGTGCTACTCTCAGTAGTAAATGAAGACTCTGGGATAACATTGGGCCTATTCCTCCAGGTCCACTGAGCTATCAGCTTAGAATCAAGGTCCCACTTTCTTCTTAGAGAGACCTGCCCCTTCCCTTGTCCAGCTGCCAAAGAAACATACTGCTCCTGCCAAGGTTTCAGAATCTGCAGTCTTTGAATGGTGCAAGAAAGACTGTGCTTTGGTACAAGTTCAAGAAAGCTCTCGGGATCCTGCTTAGGAGGAAATCAGCCAAAACAAAGGGTTAGGAGGGAGTGTTGGGGGAAACTGTTTGATCCAATATCAAATCTCACCACTGACTCTTTTGAACAAAGGCTATCAAATGAAGTCCTCTCCTTGTGAGCTGTGTAAATTGGATTCCACTTACCTTCTGCCTCTTAGAATTAGACAGGCCCTCCGCTCAGCAAGGGAGTGAATGACAAGGGTGTGGGCAGTCCTTTCTGAGCTGGATGATTTAGTGAAACATCTGGGGGATAGGGATCAGGTGAGGGGGATTTGGAAGGAGGAGGGGACTGAGCAAGAGGACTTTCCATCCCTCTGTTTGTAGTGCTGATAGGACCATATCGGTTGGGAGGTGGAGGAAGGAGGGCTCACTGTTCCCAAGGTTTGCACTCTGCCATAGAGTTAGTGGGGAGCCTTTGAAGAAAGATTCCCCCACCCCATTCCCCACCCAAGGCCCAGGGAAGGACTTGGGTTGAATCAATGATCTGGAAACAGTCAAAATCCAGTTGCTGTTTGGCTCTCCACTTCCAGGGAAATGTGAGCTGTCTGTTTTTGATTACTTTGTTCTTATCACATCAGGCTGTTCTTTATTAGAGGCAGTTTCATTTCCAAGAAACCTGTTTTGCTTCTCCTCCCTTGCAGTCTTCTGGGGCCTGCCTCCTCCCTGTCCCCAACCCCTGCCTCACCATTTCACCCCTCACCCCATCTACTACTGCATCAACTCCTTGCTTGTCCAGGAAATAAACTGCTACATGACCCTAGCTAATACCAGACCTAGAAAAAAAAAACATTAAATTTCAGTCAGTGGCTGCAGCCGATGGCAAAATATTACTCCCCTGCCTTTGCCTTTTCTAGGTTACTACCTTCTGCCTATGTTGTTAATGGGACAACGGACCTCAGTCCATTTTGTGGTCAAAAGTCAGCAACTTGGAAGTAGCCACTGTGTTTGCAAGTAGGACTCCTTGTGAGAGTCCTGGTGGCCCATAGTTTGAAAGGCAGGATAAAGCAAGACATCTGGATGTGGACTTCCCTGGTGGCACAGTGGTTAAGAATCCACCTGCAAATTCAGGGGACACGAGTTCGAGCCCTGGTCCGGGAAGATCCCACATGCCGCGGAACAACTAAGCCTCTGCACCACAACTACTGAGCCTGGGCTCTAGAGCCCACGAGCCACAACTACTGAAGCCTGCATGCCTAGAGCGCATGCTCCACAACAAGAGCAACCACAGCGAAGAGTAGCCCCCACTCGCCGCAATTAAAGAAAAGCCCATGCACAGCAATGGAGACCCAACGCAGCCAAAAATTAATTAATTAATTTATAAAAAAGACATCTGAATGAGCCGAGCAGACTCGCTCCAGTGTCTTTTCCCTCAGAACTCACCAATGTTCACAAACGCTGAGCATCTTCTACTGATCCACGTGTTCCACCAGGACCCGAGGCTGTTCTTAGCCAATGAGAATTGACTGGGTGGCCTGTTTCTTGCCCAGGTATCACTCAGTGAGACCCTGGGAACCCCCTGTGCCTCCCTGCAAGTTCCTCTTACATTCATTTTCTTCTATTTGTATTCCTTCTTTCCGTCTCCCTCACATTTCCTCTCCCTCCACACTTTTCCAGTTTCTCCCATCTTTTCTTAGAGTCTCACTCATGATGACTATGGTTGAAGGACTTACTAATTTCTCCCTCACCAGGGTGAGAACTATCACCTAGAGTCCTCTGAGGTCTTCCTGCCCTTAAGCTTTAGAGAAGATCGCCACAACTCCATTCCCTCTTACGCTTTCCCTGTAGAATTCCAAAGTCCACCTCCAATTTTCTGTGCATTTCTCAAGAGGTAGATTCTTCAAAAATCAACCTGGTTCTCAAATCCTGCTTTCACCAAGCAACAACCATGTGGACATTAAGCCTGCTCTTGCCATGTTATTTATTTCTATACCAAAGTCACCCATATAAGAACCTGGAACCTTCCTTGGTTTAAAAAAACAACAGCTCTCACCAGGCACATGTGTGTAAGTAGATAGAGATGTTTATATTAGAACTACACACACAACTTCAAATTACATATGGAGATCACTTTACTTGAAATAGTCAAACCATACTTGAAGATTTTTCATAGACTCGCTGGTCCCAGCCTCATCACCTCTCACTGTCCCCTCTTCTTCCATCTCTGCTCTCATCACCTCCTTGCTGGTCAGTCTTTGTCATTGCAAAAGGGCCATGCATTTTTAAAGACCCACCTTCCTTAGGCAAAAGACCTGTACACCGAAAACAGTAAGATGCTGATGAAAGAAATGGAGGATGACACAAACAGATAGAAAGACATACCATGTTCTTGGATTGGAAGAACCAGTATTGTCAAAATGACTGTACTACCCAAGGTGATCTACAGATTCAAGGCAATCCCTATCAAATTACGAATGACTTTTTTTGCAGAACTAAAACGAAAAATCTTAAAATTTGCATGGAGACACAAAAGACCTGAAATAGCTAAAGCAATCCTGAGAAAGAAAAATGGAGCTGGAGGAATCAGGCTCCCTGACTTTAGACCATACTACAAAGCTGCAGTCATCAAAATAGTATGGTACTGGCACAAAACAGAAATATAGATCAATGGAACAGGATAGAAAGCCCAGAAATAAACCCATACACTTATGGTCAATTAATCTATGACAAAGGAGGCAAGACTATACAATGGAGAAAAGAAACTCTCTTCTATAGACAGCCACATGTAAAAGAATGATATTAGAACATTCTTTAACACCATACACAAAAATAAACTCAAAATAGATTAAAGACCTAAATGTAAGATTGGATAGTATAAAACTCTTAGAGGAAAATATAAGCAGAACACACTTTGACATAAATCGCAGCAAAATCTTTTTTGAACCATCTAGAGTAATGGAAATAAAAACAAAAATAAACAAATGGGACCTAATGAAACTTAAAAGCTTTTGCACAGCAAAGGAAACCATAAATAAGATGAAAAGACAACCCTCAGAATGGGAGAAAATATTTACAAATGAAGCAACTGACAAAGGATTAATCTCCAAAATTTACAAGAAGCTCATGCAGTTCAATATCAAAAAAAAAAACAGACAACCCAATCCAAAAATGGGCAGAAGACCTAAATAGACATTTCTCCAAAGAAGATATACAGATTGCCAACAAACGCATGAAAGGATTCTCAACATCACTAATCATTAGAGAAATGCAAATTAAAACTACAATGAGATATCACCTCACACCAATCAGAATGGTCATCATCAAAAAATCTAGAAACAATAAATGCTGGAGAGGGTGTGGAGAAAAGGGAACCCTCTTGCACTGTTGGTGGCAATGTAAATTGATACAGCCACTATGAAGAACAGTATGGAGGTTCCTTAAAAAACTAAAAATAGAACTACCATACGACCCAGCAATCCCACTACTGGGCATATACCATGAGAAAACCATAATTCAAAAAGAGTCATGTACCACAATGTTCATTGCAGCTCTATTTACAGTAACCAGGACATGGAAACAACCTAAGTGTCCATCAACAGATGAGTGGATAAAGAAGATGTAGCACATATATACAATGGAATATTACTCAGCCATAAAAAGAAAGGAAATTGAGTTATTTGTAGTGAGGTGGATGGACCTAGAGACTGTCATACAGAATGAAGTAAGTCAGAAAGAGAAAAACAAATACCATATGCTAACACATATATATATATATATATATGAAATCTTAAAAAAAAATGGTTCTAAAGAACCTAGGGGCAGGACAGGAATAAAGATGCAGACACAGAGAATGGACTTGAGGGCACGAGGAAGGGGAAGGGTAAGCTGGGACAAAGTGAGAGAGTGGCATGGACTTATATATACTACCAAATGTAAAATAGATAGCTAGTGGGAAACAGCCGCATAGCACAGGGAGATCAGCTCGGTGCTTTGTGACCACCTAGTGGGGTGGGATAAGGAGGGTGGGAGGGAGGCGCAAGAGGGAGGAGATATGGGGATATATGTATATGTATAGCTGATTCACTTTGTTATAAAGCAGAAACTAACACACCACTGTTGGTGGGAATGTAAATTGGTACAGCCACTATGGAGAACAGTATGGTGGTTCCTTAAAATACTAAGAATAGAGTTACCATATGATCTAGCAATCCCACTCCTAGATAAAACTGTGGTTCAAAAGGATACATGCACCCCGATGTTCATTGCAGTGCTGTTTACAGTAGCCAGGACATGGAAGCAACCTAAATGTCCAGTGACAGATGAATGGATAAAGAAGATGTAGTACATATATACAATGGAATGTTACTCGGCCATTGAAAAGAATGAAATAATGCCATTTGCAGCAACATGGATGGACCTAGAGATTATCATGCTAAGTGAAGTAAGTCAGAGAAAGACAAGTATCATATGCTATCACTTATATGTGGAATCTAAAAAAAAAAAAATGATACAAATGAACTTATTTACAAAACAGAAACACTCACAGACTTAGAGAACAAAGTCATGGCTGCCAGGAGGAAGGGGTGGGGGGGAGGGATAGACTGGGAGTTTGGCACTGACAATGTACACACGGCTATATTTAAAATAGATAACCAACAAGGACCTACTGTATAGCACAGGGGGAGAAAGAGTTTAAAATTTAATCATTAAATTTTTCTTCTGGATTGTTTAAAAAAAAGAGAGAAAGAAAGAAGGAAATCTTCTGTTCAGAAGGGGAGAACAAGGGGAAAAAAAGAGCCATCTTCCTTAAACAGCAGTCATAGGATTATTTTTTAATGTTTAATTATAAAACATTTGGAACATTTAGAAAGTACAGAAAATAATACCAGTGATAAGATTTTTAGATTTAGTTGTTGAAATGTTGCCATTTTTGTTTCAGCCTGCTCTCTCTCTCGCTCTCTCTCTGAAATAAAATGCTTCCCAATGCAGCTAAAAGCCCAGGCCCATCCCTTTCCTTCCCTCCCACCCTCCCTAAAGTTAACCGATATTCAAGAGTTGTTGCATCATTCTCCTGCATATTTTTGTATTTTTATTGTATACGAATGTTTCTACAAACAATATACAGTATTGTCTGGGTGTTTAAAAATATTTGCTTAAGTGGTGTATTGTACTGGATGGTGAGAATGAGCTTTGTGAGAAAGAACAACATTACAACGTTATCTTACTCTGGTTTCTATTTTCCCCAATCTCAGCCCTAAGCTCAGTGGCCCAATGTCTTGTACTCAACAAATGTGAATGAATTCATGAGGAAATAATCTCCTCAAAATCATCAATAACTAAAATATGCCAAGTTAAGAGGTAAACCAAGATAGATGATATTTATACACTTTTTAATTTTTAGTAGAAAACTTCAAGGAGTACAAATAACTCTTCTAACATAGGTACGTAGAGGAAGGGGGCTTCATGATGCCTCATTAAGGAGCCTCCTGACCTCAGGGCATAATTTGTGTCTCCCAGCGCATGACTCACAATGACAGATTTCAGTGGGATCTCCTGAGACTGAAGTTCTCAGCCCATATCCTCCCATTCCCAAAGCTGGTGACCTCATGGATGAGTATAGTCTCTCCTCTTCCCTCAGCCTGAGTTCATCCCCTCAAATGCCAGGAAGAGCACTTGACATCATTGTCTGTGGAGCAGCCAAGGACACCATCAGTCATTTGGCTTAATGGGTAGGGTCTGCATCCCTAAGGCATTATTCATTCTGCCAGATTGTGAAGGAGCAGAATTGGAGTTCTGTGGTCTATACTCCCACTTGCAACTCTCTGTAAGACTGAAACCTCACCCAAAGTGACAGTGTGGGGAGCCGTTCCAACCTCCTTAGTTACCCTGAACTTTAGTAGAGTGGCCATATAATTTATATATATGGATGTATAGTTACCCTAAGTCAGTAACCCTGAATAAAGCCAACATGGAAGGCATCTCAAGTGATATATTATCCAGAGCCTCAGAGAATGATGTCCTTGATCTCCCTTCCAGTGTAAGTGTAAGGATGAATGAGTCCATTCTCTTACACCTGAATGTGAAGACCTAATTTCTTATAGTTTAGTTTGAGTAGCAGAGACAACTTTTCAGCAGAGAGTAAGCCTATTCACTCTTCATTTCTTTAGTCTTTTTATACTGGGATGAAATTAGGGCCAACTCCTCCCTCACAGTCTTCTGAAAGTTTGCAGCAAATGACAACTTATATCAGACCAACATAAATCAGGGGAGAACAAAAATGTTCCCAGTGGTTTAAAACTGTGGCTCTGAAGTAGAGCCCATTTGATGTCAATAGTGGCATTTGCCGGGTGACCATAAAGTTCCATGAATAACAACATGGGGATTTTAATATTAGATAAATTTGGGTTTGAGTCTCAGCTTCATCACTACTCTCCATGTGACCTTAGACAAATGACTTGTCTAAACCTCACTTCATCCATCTGTAAAATGGCAGGTAAGGATAACATCAATCTCAAAGTTTAGTTAGAAGCTTTCAGCGAGGTAATGAATTGAAAGCTCCAAGGACAGGGCTTGGCACATTTTAAGTGCCTGACAAATATTGTAATTATTGTAATTATTACTCATACCATTTAAATCTTCACTGTATTTTGTCAGCATCCTCTCTCTCTACTTCCACACATACACTCTCTGTCCAATCAAACTGGCTACTTAACTTTTTGAAAAAATGCCTTGCCTTTGCCACCTCTATATTTTTGCTCCTGTTCTGCCTGCCAACTTGTCTCTTTCCTCTCTATCCATACACTCTTGGCTCAAGTATGGCCACACTTACCCATTTTCCAAGGCCCACTTCCACTGTTACACCCACCAGAGAGTCTTCTAACAGGTGAGTTCTCATTCCTAAATCCATCATCTACCATGCATTATAGGGGATTAGTATTTTCCTGGTAAACTATAAAGTCTTCAGGGGCATATGTTATGTCTGATTAAGACTTCTCTTACCCACAGTGTTTAGCATATTACCTTGCAAATATGTTCAATAAATATGTCTTGACTATAGTAAATCTTGGAACACAGTGCTTAACAGCTGCCGTCAGGTAGACATGGGGCTTAATCATAACTTATTAACTGTGTGAGCTAAATCAAATTATTTAACTTATTCAAACCTTGATGCTCTCCTATGAAAAACAGACATGGCACTGCACAGGCAGGGTTGAGGATTCTTGCTCTAGACTTGAGCCACTGGTGAACCTTCAGGAAATTAGCCTTCTGTTAGATTTATTAGTGCTGCAATTAAGTTTAGTTATCTTTAGTAATACACTTTTGGAATGAGGCATATCTGGTCTCGTTGTGTTTTTAAATCTTCTATTTTATGATATTCAAATCACTTTTTTTTTTTTTTTTTTTTGCACCACACAGCATGCAGGATCTTAGTTCCCAGACCAGGGATCGACCAGTGCCCCCTGCAATGGAAGCACGGAGTCTTAACCACTGGACCTCCAGGGAAGTCCCTCAAATCACTTTTAGTAAATGCCAGAGATCTATGTAAAAAGACCTACTCTATATCCTCCACTCAGGATGAAGTCTAACTTCCCACAAGCTGTCCATACCAGCTCACAAGCTCTCACCTTGGTACACCAGGACAGCATAAAACTTCAACCCTTCTTGCTCTTTCAAGATCCCTTCCTAGAAATTGAAGCAGAGAAGAGAGTTGCTTTCACCCACTGAGGAGGGAAGTGACTCCAGGGTAGGCTTTCGGACAGACTCTCTGTACACACCGTTGGCTACTTCACTTTGGAATTCTAAGCAAGCCTATCCCTTGCTATTGCATCCACACAATCAGGAAGACTGATTTTGCTCTAGACACCTGACCTCAAATCTCAAATAGACCACTTTCGACACTGTACTCTCTCGACCTGCACTCAAATATTATCCCTGAACCATTCCCTACCAGCTATACAAATGCCGCAGCAGCTGGATGACCCCATCATTCTCAGCCCAGGAGCCTATAGCCAGTCTCACTGAAAATTCCTACCCTACGGGAACTCCCTCATATTCCCATCAGCAAATCTACAGACATAACTGCATCCTCATCTCCTGCCGGTTACCACCCTGATATCCCACCTCATTTCAAAGGCTAATTTCTCAACAAGTGCACTGGGTCCCATCCTCTCAAAGACTTTGATCATATGGTCTTTTCCTCTCTCTCCTGGATCATAAGTCACTCTCTTTATATTGGATTTTTCCTTTGATTCATACAAAACAAGATCTAGCATTTCCCATTAAAAAAAAAAAATCACTCCCTTGTTACTGAGCCTTCACTCTAGAGCCCGCTAGCCACAACTACTGAAGCCCGTGTGCCTAGAACCCGTGCTCCACAACAAAGAGAAGCCACCACAATGAGAAGCCTGCACACCACAACGAAGAGTAGCCCCCGCTCTTGCAACTAGAGAAAGCCTGTGCGCAGCAACAAAGACACAACGCAGCCACAAATAAATAAATAAATAAATTTATTTTTTTAAAAATCACTCCCTGGAACTCTCATAACCTTCCAGCTGCTGCTGCATTTTCCTGTACCTTTTCATTTGCTTAAGCGTTGTCTACAAATATTGTGTTCACTTATTTATTTTTGACTTACTGTTTACAATCTGAGTTTCTTCTACACCACTAGATAGCAAAATGTTCTTGTCTAGGTCACCAGTCATCTCTATGTTGTCAAATCCAATGAACGCATTTTGTTCACATCTCAGTTGATTTCAGAGTAGCATTTTAATAGTCAACCATCCCTATCTTATTGGAATTTCCTTCTATATGTGTTTGTGTGACACCCTGCAGTTCTGATTTTTATTATGTCCCATTGATTATTCCTTGCCTGTATCGTTTGCTCACTTGGGTCCTCTCTACCCAAACCCTAAACATTGGTACTCTTCAAACTCCAGCTGCCTCACTCTCATCTTCTTTCTCTATCCTCTCTCCGTATTTAAGCCAGGGGTTCTCAGTAGGGATTGATTTTGCCCACTAGGGGATAATTGTCAATTATGAAAGACATTTTTGATTGTTACATCTGGGAGGATGTCACTGGCATCTAGAGGGTAGAGGATGGCGATGCTGATAAACACTGATGATTAATACATAATCCTACAATATAGCCTCCCACAACAAAGGATTATTGGTCCAAACTGTCAAGAGTACCAGCATTGAGAAACCCTGTATAACCAGTCCCTTGACCTCATATACTATCTGTGTGGTAGGAAAAAAATGTGTCATCTTCTGGTATCTATTTTTCTTTTCTTTTTAGTAGTGAAATTGACACTTCAACCATGTGGCCAGTTTAGAGACTGTATGTTACAGCCTCTCTTGCAGCTAAGCAATATATAAGAGTTCTGCATCACTTCCTTAAAAAGAAGATGCTGTCTTTTCTCATTTTTCTGAATGATGGAATGTGGTCCTGGTGTTAGTGAGCCAATGTCAATCATTCAAAGAAAAATAATATTCAAGGGGATGACAAATCAATAAGATAAAGGTAAACTGGATCCTTGAATGACCTTGTGGAGTGGAGCTGTCTACCTAACCCAGACCACCCACCTCCTCTGAACCATTATGGGAATGAGAAATAAACTTGATCCACAGTATTTAGGGCCCTGATTTTTGTTTTAATTTTATTGAAGCATAGTTGATTTAGAATGTTGTGTTAATTTCCACTGCACAGCAAAGTGACTCAGTTATACATATACATTTTTTTTTCATATTCTTTTCTATTATAGTTTATCACAGGATATTGAATATAGCTACCTGTGCTATACAGTAGGACCTTGTTGTTTATCCATCTTATGTATACTAGAACAAACACACATTTTTTTTTGAAGATGCTGGCATTTATTAAAATACATATTAAATATGGGCAATCATCACCTCTGACTCATCAGTTCCAATAAGATCAACTTGTCTTTCAAAAATCAGAGGAAAACAGAATTAGACTCATAGACATAGAAAACAAACTTATGGTTACCAAAGGGGGAAAAAGGGGGAGGGATAAATTAGGAGTTTGGGATCAACAGATATACACTACTATGTATAAAATAGATAAACAACAAGGACCTACAAAATAGCACAGGGAACTATATTCAGTTTCTTGTAATTACCTATAATGGAAAAGAATCTGAAAAAGAATGTGTGTGTGTGTGTATGTAACTGTACACCTGAAAATAACACAACATTGTAAATCAACTATATTTCAGTAAAAAAAAATCAGAGGAAAACTAACATATAGCAGTTCAATGCTTTGGTTTTTGATGTTACTCGTGTTTGCAAACACTCATATTTTAAAACCACCACATTTTCTAGGAATTTCTATGAATTTTTTTAAACATTTTTATTGGAGTAATTGCTTTACAATGTTGTGTTAGTTTCTGCTGTATAACAAAGTGAATCAGCTATACATATATATGTATCCCCATATCCCCTCCCTCTTCCCTCTCCCTCCCACCCTCCCTATCCCACCCCTCTAGGTGGTCACAAAACACCGAACTGATCTCCCTGTGCTATGCGGCTGCTACCCACTAGCTATCTATTTTACATTTGGTAGTGTATATATGTCAATGCCACTCTCTCACTTCGTCGTCCCAGCTTACCTTTCCCCCTCCCCGTGTCCTCAAGTCCATTCTCTACATCTGCGTCTTTACTCCTGTCCTGCTAGGGCCCTGATTTTTTAAATCTTGGTTGGCGCCACAACTGACATACCATCTACATACTGATGAAGCTGTAGTTTGTAATCATAGCCTTGAGCTTCCCTCTAAACTCCAAAATTATAGAATTAAGTACTTATTTGATTTGTACTCTTGGATTTCTCCCGTACATCTCAAACTTAACATTTTCAAACTGAGCTCTTGATTTAACCACCAAACCACTTCTCTCCCAGCCTTTCCTTTTCTCAATAGGTGACTAGAAATTGTAAGCCATCCTTGATTACTTCCTCTCAACCCCAGATCCATTCTTTCACTTCTTCTTCCAAAATAAGCATGATGTACACCCACTTTTTTGCTTGCTTTAGCTACCATCCTGGTTCAAGCCACAGGCATCTCTCCCTTGATCACAGTGACAGCTTCCATACTGGGCTTCCTGATTTCTCCCTTGATCCTCCAATCTACATTCCACAGATAAGCCAGAGTAAATCTTTCTGAAATAAAAATCAGATAATTTCATGCCTTTTCACAAAAACTCTCAATGTATTCCCAGTGCACTCAAAATAGAACTCATACTTCTTACCCAGAGCCCACAGATCTAGTCCCTGGTCCTCACTACCTTACAACTTCATCTTGGGTCACTCTTTCCCTTTATGCTTGATGCCAAGCCACACTGATCTCCTTCCAATTCCTCACACAAATAAAGCTCTCTCTTGTCTCAGGACCTTCATTCATGCTATTCCCTTTTTCTGAGTGCATGTCTCTGTGCTCTTTCCATGGCTGACCTGTCTTAGCCTGCAAATTCATATCTTCAGAGATGTTTCCAGGCTCATGCTAAATAAGCTTCTTCTTTCTCTCCTTGTTTTTCTCTATTAATGTGTCCTGTTTATTTCCTTTATGGGACTTATTACCATTTATTGTTATTATACATGTACTTGTATGTGTGTTTTTATCTCCCCCATGACTGCAGGGATTCTGATTGTTTTATTCACCGATGTGTACTTACTATCAATGTTGCCAGGCACATAGTAGTCACTCAAGATTATGTGAGTATGAATGCTCATATAATGAGCATTATGTGAGTATATGTGTTCTTTATTTAAATTTAATTGAGTGAAAGAATGTCTCAACAAAACAAAGTTTACCCTATGTATCTCCTCATTAATTCTAACCAGCTGAAAGTAGGTTACAGTGAACACTAAGGACAGCCTCAAAAGGGAAAGAGGTTACACTCAGGCAATGTGAAACATAACAAGAGACTTAATGAGAGATGATTGGACACAGTGGAGGGTGTGTGTGGTAAGGAGGAACATGATGCTGGCTTGGGAACACGGATCTCTGCTCAAACCATCACTCAGTTCTAGTAATAGGAAAATATAAAACAGGTTCAACTCTTAGAGGCTAATTGTTTAAGATGTAAGTTAAGAAGAAAGGAAACAGGGAAGAAGAAAAGAAGGAAGGGAGGACAGAGAAAGGAAAACAAGGTACAAAATGTTCTTGACATTTTTATTCCTATGCAGTCAAGAGCAAAAATCACCAGGGAAGAGAGAAATCTAATGAAGTACTTGGAAAACTTTATTACTGGAACTAAAGTGATTGGTGCTGGTCTTTGACAAAGATCTTGTTGAATAGTTGGCCTCCAGTCCCAGTCCCTGATGACAGGCTGTCTGTGCATAAATTATTCATGTATTTTCCAGCACAAACTGGTCACACCACTTTCTTCTCCTTTTCCAGATGCTGCCTCTAAGAGTCTGTACCTACCCACGGTCTCCCCAACACTGTGCAGGATGTCTCATATCTGAGACTGATTTCACAACTTGTCAACATTGGCCCTGGAGATGCCAGTGCTTGATGTGTTTCCCTGATTTTCTTCCAGAGGGCAAAAGCACCTCGAGGATGAGGATCACAAGAAACCAACATTATTCCCAGGTCTGTTATGTACCAGGTATTTTACATGAGTTAAAAGTCAATTCTTCAGAAAACCCAATGTGAAAAGTATTACTACCCCCATTTTACACATGAGGAAAATAAGGCTAAGAGAGTTATGTACTTTTTCTCTGTTACACAGCTAATAAAAGGCTGTGTCTGGTCCATTTAACTGCAAAGCATGTGATCTCTGTATATATGGGACCTCAGCTATAAGACAGGAGAACTTGTGAGATAAACAAAACTACCTCACTAGAGCCAGAGTGATATTTTTAAAAACATAGACCTAATCATGTCACTCCCCTGCTAAAAACACTTCTTGAAATAGCTTCTTCCCACCTGGAGGTTGCACACACACACACACACGCACACACACACACACACTATTCAGAGTTTCATTTACATGACTACTTCTCTTCAACCTTTTCTATACCCCAAACCAGTGGTTCTCCAAATTCAGGGTGTGTATAAATTATATGGGAAAATTGTTAAAATTTTTAATTGCCCGGCCTCACCATCAGAAATTCAACATCAGTGGATCTGGGGAGGGGATCAAAATGTGCATGTTAAATAATCACCTGAAATGTTTCTTTTCTTTTCTTTTTTTTTTTTTTTTTTTTTTTTTTTTGTTGGCCGTGCCATGCAGCATGGAGGATCTTTGTTCCCTGACCAGGGATCGAACCTGTGCCCCCTGCAGTGGAAGCACAGAGTCCTAACCACTGGACCACCAGGGAATTCTGTCACCTTAAATGTTTCTGATGCAGGTGTTTCCAAGGACTGCATTCTGAGAGGAATTCCAGGTTGTAAAATTTCATTATATTTTTGCCTTCCTCTCTGTAGATCTTTCATTAAACACTCATTTATTAAAAAACATTTGTTAAGCATTCACTATACTCCAGACATTTTTCTAGGCTTTGGGAACATGGCAGTTACAAAGAAAACCACAGAGTTCTTGCTCTCATGGAGCTTGCAGTCTTACTGGAGTAAAACCAAAAAATTTAAAAATGCACATATGGTATATCAGGTGGCAAAGTGTATTATGAAGAAAAATAAGAAGACAGTAGAGTAGAAGGACATGCTCTTACTCCCAGAATCACAACTAACGGCTGAACAATCACTGACAGGAAGACACTGGAACTCATCAAAAAAGATACTCAACATCCAAAGACAAAGGAGAGGCTACAATGATATGGTAGGAGTGGTGCAATCACAATAAAATCAAATCCCATAACTGCTGGGTGGGTGATTCACATACTGGAGAACACCTATACCACAGAAGTCCACCCACTGTAATGAAGGTTCTGAGCTCCATGACAGGCTTCCAAACCTGGGAGTCCAAAAATGGGAAGAGGAATTCCTAGAGAACAGACTTTGAAGGTTAGCGGGATTTGATTGCAGGACTTCGACAGGACTGGGGGAAACAGACACTCCACACTTGGAGTGCACACACAAAGTAGTATGTGAATCAGGACCCAGGGGAAGGAGCAGTGACCCCATAGGAGACTGAAAAAGACACACCTGTTAGTGTTGGAGGGTCTCCTGCAGAGGCGGGGGTTAGCTGTGTCTCACCATGAGGACAAGGACACTGGCAGCAGAAGTTCTGGGAAGTACTCCTTGTCGTGAGCTCTCCCAGAGTCCACCATTAGACCCACAAAAGAGCCGGGTAGGCTCCAGTGTTGGTTCACCTCAAGCCAAACAACCAACAGGGAGGGAACCCAGGACCACCCATCAGCAGACAAGCAGATTAAAGTTTTAATGGGCTCTGCCCACCAAAGCAACACCCAGCTCTAGCCACCACCAGTCGCTCCCATCAGGAAACTTGCACAAGCCACTTAAATAGCCTCATCCACCAGACAGCAGACAGCAGAAGCAAGAAGAACTACAATCCTGCAGCCTGTGGAACAAAAACCACATTCACAGAAAGATAGACAAGATGAAAAGGCAGAGGGCAATGTACCAAATGAAGGAGCAAGATAAAACCCCAGAAAAAAACTAAATGAAGTGGAGATAGGCAACCTTCCAGAAAAAGAATTCAGAATAATGATAGTGAAGATGATCCATGACCTCGGAAAAAGAATAGAGGCAAAGATTGAGAGGATGCAAGAAATGTTTAACAAAGACCTAGAATAATTAAAGAACAAACAAACAGAGATGAACAATGTAATAACTGAAATGAAGAGTACACTAGAAGGAATCAATAGCAGAATAACTGAGGCAGAAGGACAGATAAGTGACCTGGAAGACAGAATGGTGGAATTCACTGCTATGGAACAGAAAAAAGAAAAAAGAATGAAAAGAAATGAAGACAGCCTAAGAGACTTCTGGGACAACATTAAACACAACAACATTCACATTATAGGGGTCCCAGAAGGAGAAGAGCAACAGAAAGGACCTGAGAAAATATTTGAAGACATTATAGTCAAAAATTTCCCTAACATGGGAAAGGAAATACCCACCCAAGTCCAGGAAGCACAGAGAGTCCCAGGCAAGATAAACCCAAGGAGAAACATGCTGAGACACATAGTAATCAAACTGACAAAAATTAAAGACAAAGAAAAATTATTGAAAGCAACAAGGGAAAAATGACAAATAACATACAAGGGAACTCCCATGAGGTTAACAGCTGATTTCTCAGCAGAAACTCTACAAGCCAGAAGGGAGTGGTATGATATACTTAAAGTGATGAAAGGGAAGAACCTACAACCAAGATTACTCCACCCGGCAAGGATCTCATTCAGATTCGATGGAGAAACCAAAACTTTACAGACAAGCAAAAACTAAGAGAATTCAGCACCACCAAACCAGCTCTACAACAAATGCTAAAGGAGCTTCTCTACGTGGGAAACAAAGAGAAGAAAAGGAACTACAAAGACAAACCCATAACAATTAAGAAGAATGGTAATAGGAACATACATATTGATAATTACCTTAAATGTGAATGGATTAAATGCTGCAATCAAAAGACACAGGCTCGCTGAATGGATACAAAAACAAGACCCATATATATGCTGTCTACAAGAGACCCACTTCAGACCTAGGGAAACATACAGACTGAAAGTGAGGGGATGGCAAAAGATATTCCATGCAAATGGAAATCAAATGAAAGCTGGAATAGCAGTACTCATATCAGATAAAATAGACTTTAAAATAAAGAATGTTACAAGAGACAAGGAAGGACACTACATAATGATCAAGGGATCAATCCAAGAAGAAGATATAACAATTATAAATATATATGCACCCAACATAGGAGCACATCAATATATAAGGCAACAGCTAACAGCTATAAAAGAAGAAATCGACAGTAACACAATAATAGTGGGGGACTTTAACACCTCACTTACAGCAAAGGACAGATCATCCAAACAGAAAATTAATAAGGAAACACAAGATTTAAATGACACAATAGACAGGATAGATTTAATTGATATTTATAGAACATTCCATCCAAAAACAGAAGATTACACTTTCTTCTCAAGTGCTCACAGATCATTCTCCAGGATAGATCACATCTTGGGACACAAATCAAGCCTCAGTAAATTTAAGAAAATTGAAATCATATCAAGCATCTTTTCTGACCACAACGTTATGAGATGAGAAATCAATTACAGGGAAAGAAACGTAAAAAATGCCAACACATGGAGGCTAAACAATACGTTACTAAATAACCAAGAGATCACTGAAGAAATCAAAGAGGAAATCAAAAAATACCTAGAGACAAATTACAATGAAAAACAACAATCCAAAACCAATAGGATGCAGGAAAAGCAGTTCTAAGAAGGTATTTTATAGCAATACAAGCCTACCTCAAGAAACAAGAAAAATCTCACATAAACAATCTAACCTTACACCTAAAGAAACTAGAGAAAGAAGAACAAACAAAACTCAAAGTTAGTAGAAGGAAAGAAATCATAAAGATCAGAGCAGAAATAAATGAAATAGAAACAAAGAAAACAATAGCAAAGATCAATAAAACTAAAATCTGGTTCTTTGTGAAGATAAACAACATTGATAAACCATAAGCCAGATTCATCAAGAAAAAGAGGGAGAGGACTCAAATCAATAAAATTAGAAATGAAAAAGGAGAAGTTACAACAGCCACTGCAGAAATATAAAGCATCCTACTACTACAAGCAACTCTATGCCAATAAAATGGACAACCTGGAAGAAATGGACAAATTCTTAGAAAGGTATAACCTTCCAAGACTGAACCAGGAAGAAATAGAAAATATGAACAGACCAATCACAAGTAATGAAATTGAAACTGTGATTAAAAATCTTCCAACAAACAAAAGTCCAGGACCAGATAGCTTCACAAGAGAATTCTATCAAATATTTAGGGACGAGCTAACACCAATCTTTCTCAAACTCTTCCAAAATATATCAGAGAGAGGAACACTCCCAAACTCATTCTATGAGGCAACCATCACCCTGATACCAAAATCAGACAAAGATACTACAAAAAAAGAAAATTACAGACCAATATCACTGATGAATATAAATGCAAAAATTCTCAACAAAATACTAGCAAACAAAATCCAACGACACATTCAAAGGATCATACACCATGATCAAGTGGGATTTATCCCAGGGATGCAAGGATTCTTCAATATACGCAAATTAATCAATGTGATACACCATATTAACAAACTGAAGAATAAAAACCATATGATCATCTCAATACATGCAGAAAAAGCTTTTGACAAAATTCAATACCTAGTTATGGTAAACACTCTCCAGAAAGTGGGCATAGAGGGAAACTACCTCAACATAATAAAGGCCATATATGACAAACCCACAGCAAACATCATTCTCAATGGTGAAAAACTTAAAGCATTTCCTCTAAGATCAGGAAGAAGACGAGGATGTCCACTCTTGCCACTCTTATTCAACATAGTTTTGGAAGTCCTAGCCACAGCAATCAGAGAAGAAAAAGAAATAAAAGAAATACAAATTGGAAAAGAAGAAGTACAATTGTCACTGTTTGCAGATGACATGATACTGTACATAGAGAATCCTAAAGATGCCACCAGAAAACTACTAGAGCCAATCAATTAATTTGGTAAAGTTTCAGGATACAAAATTAATGCACAGAAATCTCTTGCATTCCTATAGACTAATGATGAAAAATCTGAAAGATAAATTAAGGAAACACTCCCATTTACCACTGCAACAAAAAGAATAAAATACCTAGGAATAAACCTACCTAAGGAGACAAAAGACCTGTATGCAGAAAACTATAAGACACTGATGAAAGAAATTAAAGATAATACAAACAGATGGAGAGATATACCATGTTCTTGGATTGGAAGAGTAAATACTGTGAAAATGAATATACTACCCAAAGCAAACTACAGATTCAATGCAATCCCTATCAAATTACCAATGGCAGCTTTTACAGAACTAGAACAAAAAATCTTAAAATTTATATAGAGACACAAAAAACCCCGAATAGCCAAAGCAGGCTTGAGGCGAAAAAATGGAGCTGGAAGAATCGGACTCCCTGACTTCAGACTATACTACAAAGCTACAGTAATCAAGACAATATGTTACTGGCACAAAAACAGAACTATAGATCAATGGAACAGGATAGAAAGCCCAGAGATAAACCCATGCACCTATGGTCAACTAATCTATGACAAAGGAGGCAAGGATATACAATGGAGAAAAGACAGTCTCTTCAATAAGTGATGCTGGGAAAACTGGACAGCTGCATGTAAAAGAATGAAATTAGAACACTCCCTAACACCGTACACAAAAATAAACTCAAAATGGATTAGAGACCTGAATGTAAGACTGGACACTATAAAACTCTTAGAGGAAAACATAGGAAGAACACTCCTTGACATAAAGCATAGCAAGATCTTTTTTCTTCCACCTCCTAAGGTAATGGAAATAAAAGCAAAAATAAACTAATGGGACCTAATGAAACTTAAAAGCTTTTGCAAAGCAAAGGAAACTACAAACAAGACGAAAAGACAACCCTCAGAATGGGAGAAAATATTTGCAAAAAATCAATGGACAAAGGATTAATCTCCAAAATATATAAACATCTCATGCAGCTCAATATTTAAAAAACAAACAACCCAATCCAAAAATGGGCAGAAGACCTAAATAGACATTTCTCCAAAGAAGACATACAGATGCCCAAGAAGCACATGAAAAGCTGCTCAATATCACCTATTATTAGAGAAATGCAAATCAAAACTACAATGAGGTATCACCTCACACCAGTTAGAATGGGCATCATCAGAAAATCTACAAACAACAAATGCTGGAGCGGGTGTGGAGAAAAGGGACCCCTCTTGCACCATTGGTGGGAATGTAAATTGATACAGCCACAATGGAGAACAGTATGGAGGTTCCTTAAAAAACTAAAAATAGAATTACCATATGACCCAGCAATCCCATTACTGGGCATATACCCAGAGGAAACCATCATTCAAAAAGACACATGCACCCCAATGTTCATTGCAGCATTTTTTACAGTAGCCAGGTCATGGAAGCGACCTAAATGACCATCAACAGACGAATGGATAAAGAAGATGTGGTACATATATACAATGGAATTTTACTCAGCCATAAAAAAGAACAAAATTGGGTCATTTGTAGAGATGTGGATGGATCTAGAGACTGTCATGTAGAGTGAAGTAAGTCAGAAAGAGAAAAACAAATATCATATATTAACACATATATGTGGAACCTAGAAAAATGGTACAGATGAACTGGTTTGCAGGGCAGAAATAGAGACACAGATGTAGAGAACAAACGTATGGACACCAAGGGGAGGAAAGTGGCGGGGGTGTTGGTGGTGGGATAAATTGGGAGATTGGGATTGACATATATACACTAATATGTATTAAATGGGTAACTAATAAGGATCTGCTTTATAAAAAAAATAAATAAAATTCAAAAAAAAGAAAAATAAGGTGGGTAAGGAGATAGTGATAGGATGCTATTGTATTATGTTTATTTATTTAATGTTTTCTCCTTAAAGGAAAAGGCCTCACACACCTTCTTCACTTCTACATCCTAAGCGTCAGGGACCTAACCCCCAATAAATATCTCTTTAGGTAGGAATAGAACTACCTTACAGATGCTAGAAATAAATATCCTTATAGTGGCTTTTATAAAGCTAAGAATGATGACATGATGCCTAATGCTGCCACCTAGAGTGGCCTATGTAAACATTCTAAAGCAAAACTAAGTGATTTAGAACCAAGGAGCTTAAGTTTTATCACAAAAATAGAATAACAGGATTTCCACTTCCAATAAAGATGGAGTAACATGAGACTGGATTTCCCCTTCCACTAAACAACATTTTAAGTGGGCAATATATATATATATTTTTTATATAGGTATATATTTATTTTATATATATGAAATGATGGTTTTCAGGCAGTGGACATTAAGCAATGCAGGACAGAGATTCCTTTAAAAAGAGCAAACAATCAAAGTAAGCACAGTTGTCCCAGTTTACTATCTATAGATATCTTCCAGGCAACAGTGCAGGGAGGTGGAAACCAGGTTGAGCTCAGGCATCTTCCTGAACTGAGGAGAGAGAGCTGGGTGTCCAAAGAGATAAAGGTGCCTAGAATTTGTAAGGCAAATCCCTTAAGAGACAATATCTACACAGGTAGATTAAATTCCAGAAATGTTCAAAAGATCCCTCCCAAATTTTCAGCTGAGTACTGACCAACACATGCATGTGAGGAAACCACATGAGGCTGTGGAAAGAACAACCCAAAGGAGAAGAGGTAACAATCACTGGATTCACACATCCAAGAATAGTTTGTGTTCTCACCAGCCAGAGTGGAAAACCTTGTAAGTCATGGTCAATTAGGTAGAACATTCAGAAAGATGTTATCTCTGTCATGGAGAAAAATTAGCCCTGGATAAAAGGCTGCTCCAATCCTACCTCAGAAAGCTTAAAAGCAAGCCTCAAAAGTATCAAACTACTTTAAGTAAGTAATGTAACTGCTTCCCAGAACAAAGCTAAAGAATACTTATTAGAATATAAAAACATTCAGTACCCAACAATTTAACAATGTCTGATACAATCAAAAATTACCAGGCATGCAAAGAAGAAAGAAAACACTACCCATACTAAGGAGAAAAATTAATCAATAGAAAGAGACCCAGAAAAGGCAAAATGATATAGTTAGTAGACAATGACATTAAAAGAGTTATTATTACTATATTCCATATATTCAAGATGGTAGAAGTAAGACGAACCATGTGGAGATATGGAAGACATTTCTCAAAAACCCAATTGAACTTCTGGTGATGGAAATTATAATGTCTGAGATTAAAAACATACTGTATGGGCTTAATAACAGATTATACACTGCAAAAGAAAATATCTGTGAACTTGAAGATATAACAATAGAAACTATCCAAAATAAAATACAAAGAAAAAAGAAAGACAAAAAAACCCCAGAGCTTTAGTAAGTTGTGGGACAACTTCAAGAGGGCTAATAATTAGTTGGAGTCCCTGAAGGGAAGAGAGAGAGGGATAAATAGAAAAACTATTTGAAGAAAAATAATGGCAAAAAATTTTACCAAATGTGAGGATCACTATAAAACCCACAGATTCAAGAAGCTTAATGAACCCAAAGCACAAGAAATATAAAGAAAAATAAGTCAAGGTATGTCATAATCAAAATGTTAAAAGCAGTGATAAAAAGAAAATCATAAAAGCAGCCGGGGGGCGGGGGGGGGAAGCACATTACATACAAAGGAATATAGATAAGAATAGTAACAGACTTCTCTTCAGGAACAATGTAAGCCAGAATACAGTGGAACATCTTTAAAACATGGAAAGAAAAAAAAAACAAAAAACAAAAAAAACTGCCAACTTAGAATTCCAAACCCAGAGAAAGTACCCTTCAGAAACAAATGTAAAATAAAGATTTTTTAAGACTCACGAAAGATATAAGGTTAATTACCAAAAGACTGTTTAAAATAAAAGTAATAAGAATGTAATATGAGATGTATAATTTAGACAGAAGTAAAATATCAATATATAGCAAAAAGAGCACAAATGCCAAGAGAAGAGGAATAGAATTACGCTGTTGTAAGATTTTTATACTATTTGTGAAGTGGTCTAATGTTACTCAAAAGTAGTCTATGAGAAGTTAAAAATGTATGCTATAAATTCTAAAGCATCACACAGAAGAAGGACATAGCTAATAAATCAATAAAATGGAATTTTTAAAATACTGAATTAATCTGAGAGAAGGCAGCAGACTGGGAAAAGGGAACAAAATATAGATGGTACAAATACAAATCTAATAGCAAGATGGTATATTTAAAGCAAATCATAACAATTGTGAATCATATTAATGTTAGTCTTCTTTACAGAAACACTTGAAGCTAGAAAACAAAGAAGCAATGTCTTCAAAATTCAAATGAATGACTTTCCACATAGAATTCTACACACACACTACTAATCACACAAGAGGGTAGAATAAAAATATTTTCGGTCATGAAATACTGTCTCAAGAAACTTAACTGTCTGGTTGGCAGCCGTACACTTCCTCACCCAGCTTCACCACGAAGGCATTGCCCACCTCCACCCCACCTTGCTTGGCAGTTCAGGCACCCTATCTCAACTTAATGCAACCATATTCACTGGGTATACCATACCTACCAGGTGCAGTCCTGAGCACTAGGAATCATAGATAGCTAAGTCACCATCCACATCCTTAAGGAGGAGAGCAGATGTATACATAAACATTTCTAGACACAGCAGATGACAATCAGAGCTAAAGCAGAGCCCTGGGAATCTCCTGTGGGGAGATGTGGAATGGAGCAACTAATTGTGTCTGGAGCATTTGGGAAAGCTTCTTGAAAAGCGTAGGACTGTATCACATCTAAGATCATCCATCTGGCATCCCCAAAGACCTCTACACAATCTGTTTATGCTCTACCTACCAACAACCAACTGATATGCTACTCCACCGGGCACAGGGCCTCCATCCTACCTGACTCCCCTTCCTCTTCCACGACTCCCTCTACTCATATCTGCCAGCTCCCATAACACCCTGACATATATGTCAGACTCATTGGACCCTATAGTCTTTGTCATTGGTCTTCTCCATCACTGAAAGCACTTCTTTCTATTGATCTAAATCCTGCTCCACCCTTTCAGGGAATACTGGGGCGTTTCATTTCCTCCGAGCACTCCTCTGCCCCCTCTTTTGTAAGCATGATGCACTTATCGGGGAAGGCAAATGACCCCCATGTGCCTACTGCCTCTGTTCCCCACTCCCCCTGTAGCAGACAACCCTCCCTCGCTGGTCTCCAGCCAGCACACCTCCCACTGCATCCTAATGCACCTTCCCATGGTGTCCAATCAGGCATGGCCCCCAGACTGGAGTAGGCAGGTGAGTCAAAACTGTTTGCCACACCAGAGTTAAAAGTTGCACCATTTGCATTTAATCATGAAAGTAAATCATAACAACAAATGCTTGAGCACCAACTATGTACGAGGCCATGAAAGACAGCAGAGAGGGACAAGGTGCTGCCCTGCTTTCCGGAGCTCTTGGTCTAAGCTGGGCAGGTGAACCTATGAGGTGTCATCTTGTATCATTGGTAGATTGTCAGTACCTTGAGAGCAAGAGCCATTGCATCTACCTCTGTATTCCCTCTCACTGTACGAGCAGAGAACTTAGCACTTAGCCTCAATAAATACCAAGATGGTATCATCCACAAAAAAGAAAAAAATCAGAGCCCAATGCTACATTTCTGAGCACCTGGGCCGAGGCCTTGTCTCACTATCAGGGAGCCCCACCGGCAGTTCTGACACCCAGGCCCAGATCCATTCGCCTCTCCTCGATAGAGTTACAGAGCTAGGCTTTCTTTCTTACCTGTATCAGGCCTTTATATCCCGTTCTGACAGCCCAGGTCAAGGTAAATGGCACTGAGATTATGTGTCCTACATGGGGCTGATCAAAGTAGCTCACTGCCTCCTGGGGATCTAGAGGTCCCAGGTCATGGGAAAACTGCCAAACCCCATCATTTTAGAAAAGAAGTCTTTTCTTAGCATTGCTTTGTTTGTCTGACCTGAGCCGAATGCTCCATGTCCACCTACTTGGCGGAAAAGAAATCAGCCAACATTTCAAAATGGCAGGAACTGAGTAAGTTTAAAACCAAACATCTTCATTTTGACAAGAAAGCAGTCATTCCTTTCCTCCATTAACAGAGCTAAAGAAAAACCTTTTACATTTGTCTATGGTTAAATGTCCTGACATCTGAATTATAAGTGTAATCTCATCTCTTGCCTGATGCTCACTTGTAAGCCTGTAAACACACCACTTGCACACCTGGATACAGCACTTGGGAAAAGAAACACGTTCTAATCTCTTATCTCAGCTGATTCTCCAACCTACAGAGTAAGACAGGCAAAAAAGGGATTATTATTTACAATCATGTATGAGGGTCAAAGTCAACAGGAACAACAAAGAACAGTAACTGTGCCCTCTGGTTTGATAGGACCTGACTACACCCACCTGGTGAGGAAGCATACCTCCTCACCGTCCCGTGCCTGCCAAATCTCACCTGAGCTTTTACAGAGCTCCACCAGGACCTCGGCCTAGGGCCGTTCAGGCAACTTGGACTGAGCAACCTGAGGACACACCTTGGAGGCAAAGCTGCTGACTGTACGTGTTGGTAACTGGTGGGTGGCGCTGCCCGCATTTAAGAACGTTTGCAGTCAAGTGTTCAGAGGCACTTAGACCTTGTCCAGAGGTGGTAAAAAGCCTGGGGTCAGGTTCCAGATCTGCCACTAACTGGCTTTGTGGACTCAAGCAAGCGACTTTACCCCTCCTTACCAATACTTCATCATAAAATGAGAATAAGAAGGGCAGAAATGGCCCAGGTTTGCTGTCGAGGGTGAATGAGGCCCCATGTCACCCCCTCCCTCCACTGTGCCTGCAAAGGAGCCGATGCCTGTGGGTCAGGGGCAGGAAGAGGCAGCATTCAGCTCACCAGATGTTTCTCCCCACCATAAAAACCACTCTTTGGGATGAACAACCCTAATTCGCAGTCACCTTTTTTCCAGTGAATGTAATGAGACCATAGGAACATAAATCATTTTGTTCTGAATAAATTCATGAATCAAAGTTTAAAATTTTTAAAAAAAGAAATTTAACTCTCAAGCGCCCTTTCTCAACAAACGACTGGAAAATATACCCTACAAAATGAGAAAGTAGCCCAAGAAAAAGGAACCAGGAAACAGAGGATCCAACACAAGAAGGGGAAGAAGTTTCCGGAATGAAGGTAAAGAGACGTCCCAGGATGTTAGTTGGTCATCAAGCCCAGAAACCTACCAAGGTTGGCACAAGAAGTTAGAAAGTTCCAACGTGGGTGACTCCAAGAAAAAAATAGAATTGATAGACTATCAACTGAAAAGTGGCATGCAACTCCAGTAGAGCATATTAGAATGAATTAATGACAGATACGTGCAAAACAGGTAAATCAAAAAGTAAGGCAATGATTAATGCTGGGGGAAACAAACCCTTATTCAAAAGAGTAACATGTAATTGTGTATTTCTTTGATAAAAAATATACATTTTAATTTTTAAAATATATTTACCAAGGAGCAGAGTCTGCCCAGAAGCTCGATTTCTTTTCTTTTTTTAAACACTTGATTTTAAAAAAAATGTTATATCTTATTTCATTTGCTGACAATGGAAAAAAATGATTTAGATTTGTGTATACTAACATCCCTCACTTATACATATACACATGCTTCTTCTACCCCTACCCTCCCAATATTACAATTTTGCAAAATCCAAAATTCAGTGGTAATAACATTATGACCATGCAAATGTTGCCACAGCTGTAGCTCAGGAGAAGAGGAGTTGGAAAAGCTGTGCACAGAAAGTCAGTTGGTAAAATAATATCTAAAACTGAAAAAAATCAATATTTTTTCAGCATAATTAGAAATATGGAGATAAAATTCAGATGAGTCAGCTAAGAGTTGAAGGTCTCTGCTCCTGGGGAGCATAACTCAATGTTAGGGAGGAGGACTCCTGCAATCCTATTTTATTTTTTTATAATGAGTCTGCTTTTCTTTAATAATAATTTTAATTAAAATTTACAAAAAAATTATAATCACCAATGTGCTTAGGCTTTCCAGCAAATGCTTTTTTTTTAGAAAAAATATCTTGAAATTAAAATAAAGATCGATTTGCAAATCAAATAAGGTATTCTGTCAAATTGAAAAAACAAATAATGCAATATGTATTTAAAACTTGGACAAATTACAATCCAGGAATTCAAAACTCTAACTCCACACCATTTGGTCGAGGGAGATTGGCACATTACATTTAACTTTTTTTTTCAGTTTCCTGTTTATCAAAAATTAGACTTGAATAAGTAAAGTCCAGATGTTGGAAAAATTAATTTAAAAACTAGTGAAAATATAACACCCTAGCAGTACCGTCATATGTTTTGTGAATCGTACTATTAATAGTAGGACATAATAAAAAGAAGACTGGAATCTAGGATTTTAATCCTAGATCTGCCACTCAAACATCATTTAATAACGGACTAGTCAATTCCCTTCTCTGTGCTGCACTTTCCGTCTGTAAAATGAGGGGATCTTAACTGGGTCATCTCTCAAGTTTCTTTCACGTCTTATGAGAATACAAAAGATACATTAGGAACATGACAAGAATTTCCTCTTTTTCTACTCATGCACCTCTTAGATTGATTTATATAATTATATGCAGGCATTTGAAAACCCTACAGTCTCCAAGGATCTGACCATCGATCACAGCAAGAAATGCAGTAGTCTCATTTAAGCTAAATCTTAAAAATCATCAGCCCCCACGAATTAAGGGTGTGGTGTCAAGAATAATCCAATAAAACTACCATACGACCCAGCAATCCCACTACTGGGCATACACCCTGAGAAAACCATAATTCAAAAAGAGTCATGTACCACAATGTTCACTGCAGCTCTATTTACAATAGCCACGACATGGAAGCAACATAAGTGTCCATCAACAGATGAATGGATAAAGAAAATGTGGCACATATATACTATGGACTATTACTCAGCCATAAAAAGAAACGAAATTGAGTTATTTGTAGTGAGGTGGATGGACCTAGAGACTGTCATACAGAGTGAAGTAAGTCAGAAAAAGAAAAACAAATACTGTATGCTAACACATATATATGAAATCTAAAAAAAAAAAAAAGTGGTTCTGAAGAACCTAGGGGCAGGACAGGAATAAAGATGCAGACATAGAGAATGGACTTGAAGACATGAGGAAGGGGAAGGGTAAGCTGGGACAAAGTGAGAGAGTGGCATGGACTTATATATACTACCAAACGTAAAATAGATAGCTAGTGGGAAGCAGCTGCATAGCACAGGGAGATCAGCTCAGTGCTTTGTGACCACCTAGAGGGGAGGGATAAGGAGGGTGGCAGGGAGACGCAAGAGGGCGGAGATATGGGGATATACGTATATGTATAGCTGATGCACTTTGTTATAAAGCAGAAACTAACACACCGTTGTAAAGCAATTATACTCCAATAAAGATGTTAAAAAAAAAAAAAAAAAGAATAATCCAAAGCACTTCCACTTAGCTTTAGGATCCATTATATATTTTTGGTTTACAGCAAACTCAAATTAACATTTTGGTTTATTCGGGCTGATTTTTAAATTTGTTGACCTAATTACATACTCAACAATCTAGTCTAAAAACACACCTGGCTTGATAGAAAAGACACTGTCTTTGAATTCGACATAGTCCTTGAATTTCTAAAGGCTGGTTCACACAGAGACCTAGTTGACATGGTAATAAAAGAGACTTTTGTAGTGTGTGTCTTGCTCACAAGTTCTTCTTCCCTGAGAACAGTTCTCCACTCTGATTCTCCAAGCCACGTTTTAGTTACATAACCACTGTTCAGGACTCACTTGATTGGCAGTGGCCGAGCACCAGAGCCAAAATGAGTCAATCAGAGCTCTGTAACTTGAGAGAGTGAAATCTCAATGTGGGTTTGGGTTCAGTTATATGAAAGCTACATAAACTTGAGAACTGGGGCACAGCCGTTATCGTATGAGTAGAAGTAGCAGAGATAGTTGATTTGCAAAGACAGACCAAAAAAAAGAAAAGAATTTTTTTTTATTTATTTATTTATTTATTTATTTATTTTTATTTTTGGCTGTGTTGGGTCTTCGGTTCGTGCGAGGGCTTTCTCCAGTTGCGGCAAGCGGGGGCCACTCTTCATCGCGGTGCGGGGACCGCTCTTCATCGCGGTGCGCGGGCCTTTCTCTATCGCGGCCCCTCCCGTCGCGGGGCACAGGCTCCAGACGCGCAGGCTCAGCAATTGTGGCTCACGGGCCCAGCTGCTCCGTGGCATGTGGGATCTTCCCAGACCAGGGCTCGAACCCGTGTCCCCTGCATTAGCAGGCAGATTCTCAACCACTGCGCCACCAGGGAAGCCCAAAAGAAAAGAATTTGCAGAAAGAAATGAAAGCAAAATATAAATAAAACCTGTTTTCTGGGCTTCCCTTGGCCTTCTTAGTCCCTTTTGAGTCACAACTGCATTCCTATCACTGGATCCCAGGTCATTATATTAAATTCTTCCTTCTTGCTTAGACTAACTGGAACCAATTTCTATCATTAGCAGCAAAAAAAAGTTTGCTACTGTTAAATTGACTTTTTCAACCGAATTGAAAATTGTAATGAGGAAGTCTTTTGGATTACTTTTTTTTTCTTTTTTCTGAATTAACCTGTAATTTGCTCAGACACAAAGTGAGTTGGTATCACAGAGCCCCAGATTATTAAAAGATGATTGTGCATTTAGAAATTTTGTCTTATTTTCCATGTTAGTCTCTATTCTACAAAGTTTAAGCTTTAGTGTATAACTAAGATGATATACTGCACTTATCAGGTTAATAGAGGGTCATAGCAGTGGAACTTTTTATTGGAATGTCCAACTGCATTCCTGGATCAGTCACAGGTGAATCCATAATAATTAATATTTTCTGAAAGCAATGGCAAAATGTTCCGACTAACAGATGAATAAAATAGCCACTGGAGCCCCTTGGCTGCTATTTGTTGACTACTTCCAAATAGCTGCAAAATATATGCCCCTTCTGCAAAAATTGAAACTCCAAAACCCTTCAGATAAAGGGGAGCAGATGCTATAATGCAAAGTGCACCAAAATGAGTGTCAGCTGATGTGAGTCCAAGGCTTTACAACTGTCTTCGCCTCTGTGGATCTTAGACTCTTCATCTCATTTGGAATAGAAAAAATCCAACATGAAACCCATAGGCCAAATGAAGCCCAATAGACCACCTGCTAATGCCTCCCTTTCTTGGAGGGAAACTTTGTTTTTTCCTTCCAAGAAATGTTGTTAAACTTTTTGTGCCTGTGTTTCCTCATCTGCACAATGGGGGTGCTAATTGTACCTACCTCACAGCGTTGTTGTGAGGCAGCTATTACACACAAGGTGCTTAGAAGAGTGCCTGACAAATAGGAATGCTCAATTAATTATAGCCATTGTTGCTATTATTTTTATTATCCTGAGGATATTTTTAACAGACTAGCTAGTTATGGGTGTCCCACTGCTAGTATGTTTGACCGCTACCAACTATAAATTTCACAAGATTTGTTGGACAAGTTTGTAACAGTAATCAAAGCTGAATATATTTAATGATAGTATTTTGAGACATTCAAGTTCAATTCCACTAACAGAATAATTAAATTGGATCAACTTAAATGATTGTTGAATAAGGAAGAATAGGGCTGACTAAAGCTTGCAGGTAGCACCTGACTCATTTTGAGGTCATGGCCAATATTGATGCTACAAGAAAACTTACCATTATAACCTTTTCACATCATGAGGAAAAACTGTTGAAGACATGTGGACAAAGGAAAGGAAAAGACATAGATATATCCTATTTGTCTGAGTTCTAATAGTGCTTCCAAATCAGACATTGTGGGCTTCCATGTTTTCTGCTCTAGAAAATTCTGAGCCTAGAAAGCAACTATTTCTATGGTTACCTAGAAGCAGAAAACTACTGCTTAGAACAGATTGTGGTCTCTTCTGCACACCTGCCAAATAGCATCAGATCAGAGGAGATGCTGTTCATTTAGAAAAATACATGCCTTGTGTTGAACTTCACTGTGAATGTCCACCCCCACCCCACCTCAGGCCATAATCTGGAAGGATATGAAAAATTAGAAGTGAATTGCTCGACACAATTAAGTGAGAAGAACTTTGAATCTCATCAGGCAACCCAGGCAGGACGATAGGAAGGGATAAGCAGAAGACATGAGCCACAAGAAGGAAGGCCAGCCCACCACATCATCTCCATATAACAGCCAGTAGCAGGGAATTTTAGGACAATAAATCTAATGCTCATTTTTAAATTGCTGTCTTCATGATGCTATGCTGTAATTCCTTCAGTTCCCACAAAGCTTCAATAAAAAAGAAAAAGAAAGTAGAAACCAAGAACAGTATTTAGAAAGCACATTGCAGCATTTTTTTCGGCAAAAATCCACAGGTGGGATTTTCCATAGCAATGTCTTATTTGGATTTTAAAATAAACATTGACTCCAGAAGGTGAGGGGACTGTGGGGTCCACACAACTGACACTTGGGTTACATATGAATGACCTACCCCTACACAATGGAGAAATACTTCTTCCACATGACAGCAAATAGCTCAGTGTCTTTAACTTTATCTTACCATTGTCTGATTTGTTTAGCTCTTACTTGGGTCCCATTCAGGACTATTGTGTTCTCTTAGCTTATTATTATGGTTACCTTCCAGTTCTTAAACAATCATGTCTCCTATGGGTCCATGTTTACGTAAAACAGGGATTGAGTACTGATATGCAGCCAGAATAAAAGCAGTCCATACAAAATAGGGTTGGATTTCAAAGGAAAAAATAATTTAAGTTTTTTTTCCTTCTGCATTCATTTCTCTCTGTATGTAACCAATGTGAAATAACATTCCCACTTTATCAAGACCAAAAGTTAGGTACCAAGAAATTCATTGATTCCACAAATATTTATTGCCCTCAGTTGTATGACTGATACCGCTAGGAGGCAGGGCCATAAAGATAAATACAAAATGGGCACAATTTAATTAGGGAAAGAGAAATGAAAACAAAAGTGGAAGCCTGTGTGTATAGTACACTAAGAAAAATGTAAGGAGGTTTAAAGGACTGTGGCTAAAGGAGATGCAAAAATTCCAAAACAAGGTGATAACGGGAACAAGTTTTGAAGAATTCATGGGAGTTCACCAAGCCAACAGGCGGGAAAGGGCATTGCCAGAAGGCGGGGGCATGAACCTATGAGCTACCACCACTCCAAGAGGAAACAACAGGAAGCTTGATATGTAGGGAAATCAATTGGCAGGAGAAAAGGGAAAGGCAGACAGTGTTGGGATTCTGAACGTCCTTACATGACTGAGATGTTCTGCCTTTAATCCATGAATGATGGAGATCCAGCTTAATAAAGACCAGAGTGACGAAGAGGATTGTTGCTTTAAAAGGGTGGGTTGGAAGGAAATAGAAATGGAATCTGGAACTCCAGAAGACCTGCACTATGATGATGACTGTAGGGGAGCAGGAACATTATATTCTTATTAGTGGCCAGGCCCAAATGGGATACCTCTGCTTTATTCCCAGAGCCTGGCTGCCTACATGGACTGTTAAACTTGCCCAAGGGAGGAGGGGGGGGAAAAATCACTTTTTCTTTTTTCCTGGACAATTCCCAAATGAGGAGCTCTATATCCAAGCAATTTTTTCTGCTTTCCTGCATTTTTAACTGCCTCCTGGAGCCGTCTGCATTAATTAGTTCTACAGCCTCTTAGATTTCCATCCCAATTGCTAAGCAGAAAACTTTCTGCCCCCACTAAGATTTAGACGACTAAAGGGAGGACCCCAGGGCTTGGCCTGTAAATGGCAGTGAAGGGATGAAATCAACTCCAGTCTGAGGTTCTGAGCTCAGAAAGCAACACTAAGTTCACATCCCTGAGCTGAAGTGATCTGCAATCCTCACCACCCTCCTCAAATCACCACCACTGACATCTACTGCCCCTGACAATCTCAGGAAAGCCAAGTTGTATTCCTACCATCTTTACATGCAATCCATCCAAATGATCTTTTGCCAGATCCCAGTGGAGTGTAGAGATTCTTGTAAAGGATTTGTGAAATTTTGTTGTTTTTTGATCAAACGTTCTTATTTTGTTTCTCTTCCTTCATGCGGGCTTTGGGGGAGAGCTCAGCTTTCAGTTTGGTGGTGAGTTATCAGTTAAACACCTCGTCCCCAAAGGACTCTCTTGGAGTCTTTTACGAATGACATTGGAAACAGTCTCAGTTGATTCAACAAGGCGGACAACTATGTCCTTAATGGAGACTCGTGTGCTATAGCTGGGCTGTATCTACACGTGCTAACTTACTTAGGAGGAAAAGTTAGGTTTAAATATTGGATAAAATACTTTTAATATGAAATTAGTTATGACTTGTTGGATGAAATTCAACTGATTATTTTCAAACCCAACTAGCCTTTAAAATAAAATAACCATATTCTCTTTTTTAACATCTGTGTATGGATATCTCTTGTGTACTGCGGTTAGAGGAAACCTGAAAAGGATGGTTCCGACCAATTCTTCCTCTATTTCTTTGGAATAAATATTAATATCTGTGAGTTGTCCTCATGCAATTTTAAAGAGTGCCAGAAAGACCAGAACAAACATCTGAAAGAATCCCCTAAAGGTGCAAATGAGGCCACTAAAACCCACAGAGGTTAAGTGACACCCAATGTCACACAGGAAGTATGTGGCAGAGCTTGAATTCTACCCAGATGTCCTGGTTTCTTTGTCCAAATCTTTTTAGCTACAATTCTTCTTTTTTAAAAATAATTGTTTATTTATTTATTTATATGTCTTAGGTTTACAACAAAATTCAGAGGAAAGTACAGAGATGTCCTGTATACCCCCAGCTCTCACATGTGCAGAGCCTGTCCCATTATCAACATCACTCACCAGAGTGGTACATTTTTTACTAAGGATAAACCTACACTAACACATCATAGTCACCCAAAGTCGATTATTTACCTTAGAGTTCACTCTTGGTGTTATACATTCTATAGGTTTAGATGAATATATAATGTCATGTAGCCATCATTATAATATCATAAAGAGTATTTTCACTGCCCTAAAAATCCTCTGTGTTCTGCCTATTCATTCCTCCCCCACCCCCCACCCCTGGTAATGACTGACCTTTTAACTCTCTACATAGTTTTGCCTTTTCCAGAATGTCATATAGTCGAAATCATATCATATGTAGACTTTTCAGATTGGCTTCTTTCACTTAGTAACATGCACTTAAGGTTCTTCCCTGTCTTTTCATGGCTTGATAGCTCATTTCTTTTTTTTTTTTTTTTTTTTTTTTTTTAAGATTTTTTTTTTTTTTTTAAATTTTTATTTATTTATTTATTTATTTATTTATTTATTTTTGGCTGTGCTGGGTCTTTGGTTCGTGCGAGGGCTTTCTCCAGTTGCGGCAAGTGGGGGCCACTCTTCATCGCGGTGCGCGGGCCTTTCACTATCGCGGCCCCTCCCGTCGCGGGGCACAGGCTCCAGAAGCGCAGGCTCAGCAGCCGTGGCTCACGGGCCCAGCCGCTCCGCGGCATGTGGGATCCTCCCAGACCAGGGCTCGAACCCGTGTCTCCTGCATTAGCAGGCAGATTCTCAACCACTGCGCCACCAGGGAAGCCCCATTTCTTTTTAGTGCTGAATAATATTCTGGAACTGCACTCAGCAGTGGGCCAGACTATGCTTCCCTGATCAGACTGTGCCGCCGATTTGGTTCTGCAGACGGGCAGAGTTGCTGGTTGGGACTAGACTTGGTCTCTGCAGGTAGGGACTGGGTCTGCCAAGACCCCAGTGCTGGTTTTTGCAAGCCCCTCTGCCTTCTCTGTCGCAGATTCCCTGTGGTCAAGCCCCACAGAGTCCCTACAATCCCCATGGGGCTCCCAAGAAGTGACCCACAACACCTGGGGTGTGGAGTCTGGATGTCCCCTCAGGCTCTCTTTTCCCACTAGAGGAACCACAGGCTCAGGGACGACCTCTCAGTGTGATGCTGAGGCGGCCTGGGGGAGGACAATGCAATCAGCCTGTAGCTACAATTCAATAACAAAATAACAAACAACTCAATTGAAAAATGAGCAGAAGACCTAAATAGACATTTTCCAAAGAAGATATATACAGATGGCCAATAGGCACATGAAAAGCTGATAGACATCACTAATTATTAGAGAAATGTAAATCAAAACTGCAATGAGGTACCACCTCACGCCGTTCAGAATGGCCATCATTAAAAAGTCTACAGATAACTAATGCTGGAGAGGGTGTGGAGAAAAGGGAATCCTTCTACACTGTTGGTAGGAATGTAAGTTGGTGCAGTCACTGTGGAAAACACTATGGAGGTTCCTCAGAAAACTAAAAATAGAATTACCATATGATCCAGCAATCCCACTCCTGGGTATATATCCAGGCAAAACTATAATTCAAAAAGATACATGCACCCCTATGTTCACAGCAGCACTATTCACAATAGCCAAGACATGGAAACAACCTAAATGTCCATTGACAGATGAATGGATAAAGATGTGGTATATATATATACAATGGAATACTACTCAGCCATTAAAAAGAATGAAATTATGCCATTTGTAGCAACATGGATACAACTAGAGATTATCATACTAAGTGAAGTAAGTCAGAAAGACAAATACCATATGATATCACTTATATGTGGAATCTAAAATATGGCGCCAATGAACCTATCTGCAAAACAGAAACAGACCCACAGACATAGAGAACAGACTGGTGGTTGCCAAGGGGGAGAGGGTTGGGGAGGAATGGAGTGGGAGGTTGAAGTTAGCAGATGTAAGCTATTATATATAGCATGGATAAACAAGGTCTTACTGTATAGCTCAGAGAACTATATTCAATATCCTATGATAAACCTTAATGGAAAAGAATATTTTTAAGAAGTATATATATGTATAACTGAATCACTTTACTGTACAGCAGAAATTAACACAACATTGTAAATCAACTATACTTCAATAAAAATAATAAATAAATAAATAAGAATTGCCTGCCTTCATCCTCAGGCAAATCTAAGAAAATACAATTTCCCTGACAGGTTACCTTAGTCAACAATAAGACAAGATGTGGGAGAAAGAACCACAGACTGAGGAGAATTGAGACCCAACTGGCTGAGTGTCCTTAGGCCTCTGAGCTGTTTATAAAGTTAGTGAACTGCACTAAATGACCTTCGTCTCTCCTTTCTCTGACATTCCCTGTCTTCTGAAAAAATATGGCTCATTGCATCCTGGCCGAATACAAAATGTTTGTACTTGGACCACATTCGCAGGAGTTGATGGCTCTGAATAAACCAGAGAATCCCTACCAGCAGAAAAATGTCATTTCTGGCTGTGGCAGCTTTGGTCTCTGAATTTTCCACAGCGCCAGAGATAATGGCCCAGACAATTTTCCTTTTCTCTGCCTCTCATGTTTTTTGGCAATAAAAAGCCTATTGGAGATGGTAAATAATGTAAATGCAGCAGAATCCCAATCCTTCCCTGCAACACACTCCCACCACCATTTTAATCTACGAATCTGCCAAATCACACATCAACCAAAAGACACTTTGAGTTTATCACAAGATCCAGAGGATAGCTTCTTCACAAATGATTTCATTTTTCAGGCTTTCAATACGATGAGCTGAAGTGAGCCAGCGAACTCAGGTGAGTAGAGAAGGGATCCTTGAAATTTGTGGTGTCTGGGGATTTGGACATTCCCCACAGATAATCTAGCAAGTGCATCATGAAGCGAAAACAGTTTCTGTAAATGGAGAAGACAGAGTATGAAGAGGGGAGAGAAGGGAGATTGATGCAAACTATGAGAGGTCGTGGGAAAAATTAGTCTATTTTCTCAGCTGCTGCCAAAAAATGTCACTGGTGATATAAAGAAATGGAAAATGAGAAAACTCCATTATCATCCAAAACCACTTGTCCATTTCCTGTTCCATGTGAGAAGGAAAATTGGACCATAAACCCGATCTACACGGGGTTGTGGTCTTCTGGCGCCCTCTACTGTCAGGGAGGGAGACTGCAGCCGCCTGCACAAAGGAAGAAAATGACGCCAAGCCAGAATCTGGCCCTGGGCCTGAGAATCAATAAACTATTAGATAATGAGAAGAGAGAAAAGAAGAAAGGAGTGTGAGAGGGAGAGAGTGGACAGGAAATTCTCAAGTTCCTTCCAAGGCTGGAATCAAGGTTGAGTCCATACCCAGAAGAGAGCACTGCTCTCCTGAGTCCCACAGAGCTGGGTGATTAAATGGGTGAAATGCCTAGAAATGCTTAACAGAGGGCAGCTCTTGACATCAGATAGGTGCTTGATGAATGAAAAAGGGGGAAAATGATGGGGGGGGGGGGGAGATGGTAACTGGCCAAAACTGCCTCCCTCCAGCTCATCTTTGTAACAGAAATGTCTGACTCTGTCACTCATCTAAACGTTTTTCATAAATTGTATCAATCCTCCAGATATTTTCAAAAGTCTTTATGTTTGAACTACTGACTAAGGTAACAAGAAGTACTGTGATTTGAATTTTTATGGAGCCTTATAAATTCTCAATTGTTCTATAAAGTACTTGTTGTATTTGGGTCATTTAAATTCAGAAACTTTAGAACCTGGTGTGCCTGGATCAGGGAATTTCTAATTTAGGGGTAGGTGGGAAATGTCTACTCCTCGTAACTATAAGAGGTATTATTTTCCAGTTTGTTTCATTTTACCTAAAACTGTTTGTGGCACAATAGATCATAGGCCACCGCTGATTGAACAAGCACTACTGGTTTCACCCCACTACCTGTGAAATAGAGGTTGCTAACTGATGAGTGAGAGGTGTTATAAGACGGCTTTCACACTCCTCAGCAAATACTTGGTTCAGTGCCAGGAGGGTTGAGAGCTCTCTGACTGCCTTGACAATTACTAGAATGTAGCAGTTAGGTAAATGAGGCTGCAGTAACAAGTAGGCCCCTCCAATAAGCTCATTTCTTGCTCATGTCACAGTCTCAAGGTGATGTCCCCACTCAGCAGCCAGTGCTCCACATGGTGATTCAGGGGCCCAGGTTTCTTCCATCTTGTGGCTCTGCCATTCTGCAGGGTCAAAGCAGCAGCATCCTTGCCCAGTCCTGGAAGAGACAAGACCAGAGATGGCCTCCATCCTTTGTGCTCAAGTCCCACTGGCTAGAGCCCAGGCAAAAAATCCACACCTAACTGCAGTGGTCCAGCCGCATGCCCAAGAAGAACACAGAATTTGGTGAACAACCAAGTTCTAGGCTGTGGCTACCAGAACTTTGGAGGTCAATTTGTGTTCTCCCTTCTGGTAACTCATGCTATTTAAATCCCTCATTATTATAAATCCCTCATATTAATCCATCACAACACTTCTAAATGCTAGCACTAACATTTACAAGTTGTGTCACTTTGGACAAACTACGTAGTACCTCTAAGATACATATTTCCCTCATCTATAAAGTAGTGATAATGATAGTACTTATAGATAGTACTTACATATTGTAGGGAATAAATGAGCTAGTGTGTATAATGCGTTCAGCATGGTGTTAGCTGTTAACTAGAATGACCACATTTATTATTTCCTTCTTCTGTTTTGACTGTTTTTCCAAATCAAAGAACATCAATAAATCTCTATTTTCGTTATGTTCAAAGAAGTATCATATGGAGTAGATAGTTTATCCCTGCCCTCAATGAATTAAATCTATTTTGAAGATGAGACATAAAACTGGTGAAAAGTAAAGCCTTAAGAATATTTATATATGTATGGCTGATTCACTTTGTTATAGGGCAGAAACTAGCACACCATTGTAAAGCAATTATACTCCAATAAAGATGTTTAAAAAAATAAAATAAAATAAAGTAAGTGTACAAAAAAAAGAATATTTATACAGAATATTGAGCCAAAGATAGAAAAATTTCAATTAAAAAGTACATGATTAATTCTCAAATTAGTTGTGTGTACAATGAAATTTTCAGGAGGGAGAGTTAATGTAAGATCTTATGGTGGAGGTAAGATTTGGATTTGGTCTTCAAGAGTAGATTCTAGATAAGGATAATAGGTAAGATGAGGACAGAAGGCACTATAGGAAACTAGAATGACCTAAAAAAAAAAAAAAAAACGGCAAAGACCAAGAAAGCAGGGACATGGGGGAGGGGGAGGGGAGCAAGGAAAAGTTGATAGACAAGATGATACAATTTTTCTAAATGTATGAGAATAATAAAAATAAAGCTGGAAAGGTAGGTTTGTGCCAATAGAAGGCTAAGCTAAGAACTTGTCCTTGTAGGCCAGTGACTAGCAAATCTAAATGTGCAGGAAAAAGCCTTTTGCAGGCAGGGGAAGATATATAAAAGAGGTGGAGTGCAGGAGTTAAAAGCACGGGCTCCAGAGACACTGCCTAATTCAAACCTTGGCTCTGCCACTTAAAACATATGACCTTGGGCAACTTTGTCAACCTGTCTCTCAGTTTTCTCATCTGTAAAATGAGGTGATAAACTTTCACAGAGCTATTGTGAGGATTGTATGACTCAATGCACACATGGGAACTATTGGAAGAGGACCTGACACATGGTAGGGCAGCATTGGTATCAATGGTGATGACAGTGACAGTTGTGGTCTGCCCCTAAGGGAAGCCTTCATTATTCCAGGATTGAAGTCAACTTAGCTCTATACAATTGCTACTAGTAGGACACCTTTCTTTCTTAGTAATCATGAACTCTAGAACCACTGGACCTTTAGAAACCTTTAATGAGCTTATGTTTCCATTTGGCTTCATATATACAAGTAGAGCCAGGCATTTGTAAGTCCAACTCAAAATATCAGTTTTCCCTGAAGCTAGGTATATTCATTTGCTAGGGTTGCCGTAGCAAAATACCACAGACTGGGTGATTTAAACCACAGAATTTTTCTTCTCACAATTCTGGAGGCCAGAAGTTCAAGACCAAGGGCTTGGCAGGTTTGGTTTCTCCTGAGGCCTCTCTCCTTGGCTTACAGATGGCCGCCTTCTTACTGAGTCCTCACATGGCCTTTCCCCTGTGTGCACATCCCTGGTGTCTCCCCGTGTGTCCAAATTTCCTCTTATAAACACAACAGCCATATTGGATGAGGGCCCACCCTCATGACCTCATTTTAGTTTAATCACCTCTCTAAGGGCCCTTTCTCCAAACACAGTCACATTCTGAAGTACTGGGGGTTGGGGTTTCATCATATGAATTTGGGGGGACACAGTCAATTCAACCCACAACACCAAGCTAGGATCTTTCTCCTCATTATAATATTTTCTCCAGTCCCCTGTCATGGAGGACTCTTTTCATGACCATTATCTCATAATAAAGAGTTTGAGACTTTACCAAGAAAGCCAAGAGGTGTACTTGTGGTGACCATCCCCAGATACATACTCAACGCTTCCTGTGCCGTATTCTGGGCAGTGTGCCTGGATCCAGCCGCACACGGAACAACCTGCCTGCCCTGGTGAAGCTTGCATTCTAATAAGGGTGTCATAATCTAACGAAGTACATGACAGCACTTGGAGTGAGTCAGATGTGAACAAGTGCCATGGAGAATAAGAAAGAAGAATAAGGGAGAAGTGGAGCCCCCTGGGCAGGGGGATGACTACCTTATAAGGGGTGGTCATGGGAAGCCCCTCTCCTAGGGTCACATTGTAGCAGTGACTTGAGGAAGTCAGGGAATAAGCCATGCGGATAATTGGAGGAAGAACATTTCAGGCCGACAGAACGTCAAGTGCTAAGATTCTGAGCTGGGAGTGACTAGGAACATCAATGTGGCTGGAGCAGAACAGGTGAGGGAGACAGTGTTTGGAAATGAGAGGAGAGGTAGGTCAGGTCCCCTGTGTGGTGCCTTGCTGTCATTGTAGGGACGTTGGTTTTTGCTGGAGTGAAATGAGAAGTCACTAGAAGGTATTTTTTAATTAATTTTTATTGGAGTATAGTTGCTTTACAATGTTGTGTTAGTTTCTACTGTACAGCAAAATGAATCAGTTATACATATACATATATCCCCTCTTTTTTGGATGTCCTTCCCATTTAGGTCACCACAGTGCATTAAGTAGAGTTCCCTGTGCTATACAGTATGTTCTCATTAGTTATTTTATACATAGTATCAAGAGCACATATATCTCACTAGAAGGTTTTGAGCATGGTCTGATTTGTTTTTAAAGGCTCCACTCAGATTATTGTGTTGATAATAGACTGGGTGAGGGAGTGGGGAAGGGTGATTGAGTAGGTCAACTAGTTACAATTGTCAGGTTAGACGGTAACAGTAAAGTAGAAGCCGTGAAGTTAGTAAGAAAGGTTTAGATTATTGATGTTTTGAATGTAGAACCACCAGGAATTTCTGTTATTCCATCTGGTGCTTATAACTCCCTCTAGATTGCCTTTGGCATCCTGCCAATCAGCACTATCAAGGTTTCAGTTGCATTGAGCATTCTCTGTATCCTGGAGCCAAGTGTACAGCTTAAATACATGCATAGCCTCCCAAGTTCAATCTCCATATCAAAATAAATGAGCACTAACATGACATAAATCCTACATAGGAAACTGGATAAAGTAGGCATCTTTAACCATCTATATTCTGATCACAGGTTATAAAAAGTCCAAAGCCAAAAGGAATGCAGAATGCCTCCAGATGGTATCATATTCGGATAAAGAAATATAAAATGTCATCATGCATGTGAAACATTTCTAACCAGAAAAGGAAAAGAGAGCAGAAGAGAGGAAGGCAGACCAGGAAAGTGATAAAATTTGCTAACCCTAAAAGTGGGTAGCTAGCATGGTGCAACAGTTCTTGTCAATACTTTTGAAAGCAAGCTACAAAATTGTTTTCTAATTGCTGACGTTAAGAAGTTGTACCTTGAGTTTTTCTTATTTAAGATGAAGACTTTAGCATAGTTCTACTCATCTTTTCCTTCCCTGATTTTTGTTCACATAGTCTGAGAGTTTAGCTCAACACAATTTTTTTTTAGGTAAAAATTATCGAGTAAGAGGTGGGCGGAGGGCGCAGGAAGTGCGCCTGGCTGCCTTTCGCCGCCCAGAACGCAAACTGCGCATTTCAGATCTGCTTGGTAAACCAGATGCACCACCATACTGGCCACAAGACTTGTATTGTCTCTGGACACTACCTTCCAGGGTTTTCCTCCCAGCTTTCACCAAGGCCTCCCCTGTTGTGAAGAATTCCATCACGAAGAATCAATGGCTCTTCACACCCAGCAGGGAGTATGCCACCAAGACAAGAATTAGGATCTGGCATGGGAAAACTGGCCAAGGACTCAAAAGAGGCAGCTTTGGAACCATCATTGGAAAAAAAAAATATTTAAAATTGATCAGTTGAGATGTTTTATTGCTAGAGGGGCTGCTGTTGGTTTTGGTGTTCTGTGCTACTGTGGCTTGGAAATGTCTAATGAGATTGGCGCTATTGAAAAGGCTATAATTTGACCTCAGTATGTGAAGGATAGAATTCATTCCACCTATATGAACTTAGAAGGAAGTATTGGCTTAACAGCTTTGTCTGCCCTGGCAGTGAGCAGAACTCCTGCTCTCGTGAACTTGATGATGAGAGGCTCTTGGGTGACAATTGGTGCAACCTTTGATTGCACCAGTTGTCATGCAGCCATGATTGGAGCTGGAATGCTGGTACAGTCGATATCATATGGCAGGAGCCCAGGCCCAAAGCATCTTGCTTGGTTATTACATTCTGGTGTGATGGGTGCAGTGGTGGCTCCTCTGATGATATTAGGGGAGCCTCTTCTCATCAGAGCTGCATGGTACACGGCTGGCATTGTGGGAGGCCTCTCCACCGTGGCCATGTGTGCGCCCAGCGAGAAGTTTCTGAACATGGGAATACCTCTGAGCGTGGGCCTGGGTCTCATCTTTTTGTCCTCACTGGGATCTATGTTTCTTCCACCTACCACTGTGACTGGTGCCACTCTGTACTCAGTGGCAATTTATGATAGATTAGTTCTTTTCAGCACGTTTCTTCTGTATGACACACAGAAAGTAATCAAGTGTGCAGAAGAGGACCAGTGTATGGAGTTCAAAAATGTGATCCCGTCAATTCAATGCTGGGAATCTACATGGATACATTATACATATTTATGTGAGTTGCCAGTGTTCTAGCAACTGGAGGCAACAGAAAGAAGTGAAGTGACTCAGCTTCTGACTTCCTTAATACATCAGATATCTGGCTTGTTTAATAGGAGCAGATATTTGTTAAATAGTTTGTGCAAGCAGCTTTCATTGAAGTTTAGAAGATAAGAACTTATCAGCATATTTCAAGTGTTCCAGTAATGTGATGCTTCAGGTCTGCTTTTTCTTCTGCAGAATAAATTCAGTAGTTCTATTCCAAATAGCACACACATTTTCAATTCTCATGTTTGAGTAATTCTAAAATGTTCTAATGAGTGTGAAAACCAAGGTTTGTGTTGCAGGAATTTAAGTATTTTATCTATTTTTAAATTTATTTGGTTAGGTGAAACTTAACAAACTTGTGTACCTCCTTTTTTTTTTTTTGAATGTGGACTATTAACAAGTAATGTCACAAGTGACATAGGGGTTTGGTAAAGGGACCAGAGAGAAGTAAAAGGTCACCTGCAGTCTTTCTTTGAATGCTGAGAACTAAGAACTTAGTAATTGTGGTGAGTCAGCGAGGGGGGTTGGACATTTGGAAACAAGTCATGGCTGTACATCTGCTGAACTTAGCAGAAGCACTGAGCAGAAAACAAAGACACAGGTGATTGTCAAGGCTGTCCTTATAGTACATATGTGATCATGTTTGGCTTCCCATTGTTTGACACTGTTAGGAGGGTCCACAATGTCAATCATATGGAGAATTCCTGTTATATAGTATGTGTGCATGTGAGTCTTACTTTTGAATCGTCTAGAACAAAATATCCTTAAAACACTCAAGAAAAAATACTCAAAGCATGAAAATTGTTGCATTTTTAAGTATACAAACAGTATGTTCATAATTGCTGAATATTTTTGTAAATTTATTGAAATGTTTAAAGGAAAACATTCTTGCCTTTCTCATCTGTTCAAGCTTTAAAGCCTGTTTGTGGTTTACATTTGAGATTATGAAAGCAGTTTTTCCCTTCAGATTTGGTTTCTTGCATTCCCTCTCAGAGGAATCACTAAAAAGCGGAAGGCAAAGTGAGGTTTTTTTCATGAACTATATCAATCAAAAATATAATGGAGAAAATGCTTCATTAGAGTTTCCCCTAGCAGAATTTTCCTCCTCTCCTCCATAGACCATTATTTATCTCTCTTGTGCCATTTGTAAGTTTTTTGATACAGAAGAGTTATTTTTGGAAGTTCTTATGAATGAAATAAGTGTATGATTATTGAGATAGTTGGTGTTTTGACAAGATTTATTACAGTAATCCAGAAATAATTATTCTTACCACCTCAATTCACATAGAATGCTTATTTCAGACATAATAAAGGTCCCAGCCAGATAAAAAATAAAAAAGTAAAAATTATCACTATTACTAACTAGTACTATTTTAATTGAAAAATGACCATTCTGAAGACTCTGGTTCCCCACCAGCTCTCTCGGATAAAAGCTGATTTTTTTTTTCCATACTCCATGTGGTAGGTTGAAAAATGACCTTCCAAGAAGAGATCCACATTCTAATTCCTGGAATGTTACCTTATATGGCAGTTTTTGCAGATGCCATTAAATTCAAGATCTTGAGATGGGGAGATTATCCTGGATTATCTGTGTCGGTTCAAAATGCAATCAAATGTACACTTCTAAGAGTGAGGCAAAAAGAGATTTAACACACACACAGAGGAGAAGGCAATGTGAAGATAGAGCAGAGAGAGATTTGAAGATGCTGGCTTTGCAGATTGAAGAGATGTAAAACACAAGCCAAGGAGTGCCAAGAACCTCCAAAAAAAAAAAAAAAGAGACAAGGAACAACAGATCCTCCCTAGAATCTCTAGAGGGAGCACAGCCTTGCCAATACCTTGATTTTGGCTCAGTAATACTGACTTTCGACTTCTGACCTCTAGAACTGTGAGAGAATAAATTTCTGTTGTTTCAAGCCACAGAGTTTGTATTAATTTGTTACAGCAGCTACAAGAAACTAATACACCCACATACTTGAGAACTGCAGTTTAAGTAGGTGGTTTGTTACCCTGAATGCTACTTCTAAACATATCTTTCCCCTTTATCTATCAGACTTGACCATCAGACACCTCTTCCTTTTACTGTGATCTGGCTATCTCCTGACCACTCCCCGCTCATCAAGGGCTTTAGTGCTCAGCTGGCTTCACTCTCTTCACTCTTACTCTTTCCTACTTGGAAATTTCAACAATCCTCTGTTCCTGCAGATTTTTTACTATTCAGTTGAGAGGACATGCCCTTCACTCCACTCCAGCCATCCACACTTTTATGGTTCTCCCGAAATCTTATCATCACCAATAACCATACACCTTCTGAAATCTCAGTTCCAGTCACGCCCCTCCCATCCACCACCTCCAGCCCTCCCGGCTCATGGACTCAATTCTCTGCCCCTACCGTCTCTTGACCACACAGGGGCCGCCATTGAACTGACCCTACCACGTATCACTACTCCACACTGCCCCCCTACCCCTGTATGTCCTCATTTACCTCCAGCTTAGAAGCTTTGATCTAGTTTGAGAATCATTTCCTTCCTAACACCCTTATTGGCCCTACCCTCTGTTTCTTCATCTGATTAAGCCTCCAATCTGCTTAACCAAACTATCTACCTACTCTGAGCTAAACATCTTACTTTAAATTCATGATGACTAATCTCAACACTGCCCAGCACTCCTACCCTACTTCCCTAGGATATTTGTTTTCTCTTTCTCCAACACAAATATTTCAGAACTTTTCGTTTTCAACAGACCACACATTTCCTCACTCAATCTCTGCTGATGACTTTGACTCATTCCTGAGTGAAAAATAAAACAAAACTCAGGAATCAGATGAAACTAACCTCATCTTCCTACCACTAAAGCCACTCAAAACCCACTTTTCCTCCTCTATTGATATGACGGAATAATTATCCCAGCTCCTAGCTGTGACCCATTCTTCCATGTTTACATGGGATCTCATCCCTGCTCAAGGAACTTGACCCTATAGTTTTCCCTTTTCTCTTGTGTTATCAACTGCCCTTTCACAACTGGACTGTTCCCATTGGCTCACATACATGCTTTAACATCACTCATCTAAAAAAAATTTTTAAAGCAAACACCTGTCTTTCACTCCCACACTGGCCTCCAGCTACTTCATTTCTCTGCAGCCTTTCACACTCAAACCCCTCAAAATTATCTATACTCAGTCCCTATTTTCTTGCCTTCTTTTCTCAACCTACATTTTTGGGTTTCATTCCTCACCCCATCCACCTTCATGAAAAACTCCTTCAGTTTTTATCAGGGTCTCAAAACCAATGGTCAATTCCCTATTCTCATATTACCCAATCACTTAGCAGCTTTTAACCCAGTTGGCTACTTCCTTTTTTACACCTACTTTTCCCTGGGTTTCCCTGATACCGTGCTCCCCTGGCTTACCTTTTACCTCACTGGCCACTCCTTTGTTTCATTTGTTGGCCACTTCTTGTCTGCTGAGTCTCTAAATGTTGGAATACTCTGGACTCCATCCTTAGCCTTCTTCTCTACCCTATCGGCACTTTCTCCCAATCTCGTCTTGTCCAGTTCTGTCACTATGAATGCTACCTCTATATTGCTAACTCCAAAATCTGTACCTGCAACACTGATCTTCCCACTAAGCTCAAGACCCAGATATCCAGCTACATCCTCAGCATATCAAATTTAACTAATCCTAAGGAGAACTCTTGATCCACCCCCCAAACAAGCCATGTGCATGTCACTAAGTGATAACCCCATATATGGTACCCCCCTATACCCAGTTGCTCAGGCCAAAATTCTCTTTCTCTCATCACTTACAGCCAATCCTCAGCAAGTGCAACATATATTTCTCAAATCCAAGCCACTTCTTAGCATCTTCATCAACACTCCAGTTCATGCCATCATCACATCTCACCTACACCATTGCAGCAGTCTCCCTTACCCATCTCTCTTCTCCAACTCTTGTCTCTCTGTAACTCATTCTCTGAAGATCAGACATAGAGAGTTTCTCCAAGATTAAGTGTGATCACTGTCACTCTATTTAAATCTCTCTGATAGCTTCCTGTGGCAATTAGAATAAAATCCAAATTCTCTAGTATAGCTTACGAAGCCCTCTGTGATCTGACTCTGCATTAATCTACCACAGCTTTGTTACAGAGATGGAATTTTCTGCTGCCCATTGTGCCTTTTCTCAGGGTTCCTCCTATTTTTTTGCTCTCTTTATTTTTATTTTTTTTATTTTCTTTTTTTCCAGCCTTACTGAGATACAATTGACCTATAACATATGTCAAACCGTCACACTGTACACCTTTAACTTGTGAGGAATAGCTGCCCATGATGTAAGGCACCACCATCTCCACCACCCCCTCCTTCTATACTCAATTCCCTTGGATTGAAGATGTTGAGGATAGGAGGACAGCAATAAGATTCTATGTGTCCTGGGTCTATGATACAGGGGCAGATGGGGGGTTTGGTTGGACAAATGTCCAACTATCCTTAAACATTCTCTATTTAATTAATGCAAGGCCTGATTATGCCCTGCAGTGAAAACTGTTTAAATACTGCTAAATCTAGCTCCATCTACCTGATGTCATGAGTCTCTCAAATTCTTGTATTGGGTTGTCTTTCAGTCTTATTTTAATGCGTGTATAATTTACAGGCATGACTCAAGCATATGAAACCTATTTTCCTTCATTTCTCTGTTTGTTAGAAAGATAAATTAATTCAGAAGCCTCCACATCTGCCAATGATGAAAATCCAATCTTGCCAATAGAAAGTAGTTCAACGACTTCTTGTTTAAAGCCTCATCTTTGGGGAAGTAAATACTTATTCGAGTTCTGGATTCTCCCTTGTCGCCTTCTTCCCACATTCTTTCTGGGAATCATCTAAGTTCCAGGGGTCTTAGGTCCCAGCTTTGGGGAAGGAACATGTGGTCTACATATTTTCATTTGTCTTCAATGTCCCCCACTGACGTGTGGCTTGTCCCATCTGTTCTTGGGCATCAGACTCTGCACCAGCTACTTCACTGCTCCTGTCCAAGCCTCCAGTCACACAGCTGGCAGTCTGCTCACTCTGTGCTCTTTGGTAGAACTCTGAGCCCTTCAACTGAACATCTCTCAACTCTTCCACCTTAATCCTATTTGTGGGTCTTGGAAACTCTTGGCTATTTCCCTTGCACCATCCTGATATGCCTTCAATTGTAAGGTAGCCCTGGCTTGTCCAGTTAGCCACCTTTCTTGGAAACTGTTCTCTACTATTCCAGCACGCTGCTGCTCAGTGTCATATAGGGCATGTGGCCTCTCCAAGAATCTGACAATCTCCCAGAGACATACTATGCAATCAGATCCCAAGACTTTCAGCTTTGGAGTTCTATCTGTGTGAGTCTACAGTCTCTCCACCGATAGATGGTTTAGGGGAAGGGAAGGGCCTTCACAGGGGCACACTAACATCTACTCTTTTGTTACCTCCCCTTGGAATTCCCCTTTCAACTCTTTATTGCCTGAAAAGTAGAAAAGTTGCTCACATTCTTTACTTTCTCTTTCCTATATTTTGGCCTGAGGTGTAAATTCTAGGTTCTTAGTCTCTTGATACACAAAGCCAATATTTTGTAATTTTAAAAATGGTCTTTGCTCTCCCCACAATGCCTGGCTCTAAGCCTATGGACTTTGGTATAAATTTACAGAAGTCTACAAAAGAGCTCAAGAATGATGAATCTGACTCTTTCAGGATGTATATCTTCTGAGAGTCACTACCTTTAGAAACCCTGGATGATGAAGGGGAAGAGAAATGGGTTCAAATAATTCTTGGGAAGGGGAGAGGGAAGAAACAATCTTTAAAAATATTTAAAATACTACCCCCTGCTACACTGCTTTTTGTTTCTTTTGTAGGTCTTTATATTTTTCTGTATCTTCCAAGGAATTTTATTGGGCAGATATAAAAGGCTATATCAGGGGCTGCCAACCAGTTGCTATTTTTAAACTTGTGTTTATTTTTTATGGAAGCAAATTTCACATACAGGAATTTTCTTTCATCTCAGGCATTTTCTTCATGGAGCCATACTTAGCAAAGGAGCCAGGAACCAAAACCAGAGCTAGAAGGGCAAGTACCCAAAGGAAGTAGAGGTAGGTATATCCAAAGTAGAGCTTTGCTTATCTCCCAGTTTGCTCCAAGCCATGCCTTGTTTTATCTAAGCGTTAGAGAGATGGTACATTCATTTTCTAGTACTGCTGTAACAAAAATACCACAAACTGGGCCACTTAAAGCAACAGAAATTTATCCTCTCACAGTTGTGGAGACTGGAAGTCTGAAATCAGAGTGTTAGCAGGGTCGGTTCCTTCTAGAGTCTCTGAGGGAGAATCTGTCCCGTACCTTTCTCCTAGCTTCTGGTGGTGGCCAGAAATCCTTGGCATCCCTTGACTTGTAGCTGCCTCACCTCAATCTCTGTCTCCATCTTCACATGGCCTTCTCTTTGCGTATCTCTGTGTCTTCATATATCCTCCTTATAAGGACACCAGTCATTGGATTTAAGGCCCACCCTTATCTACCATGACCTCATCTTAACTAATTACATTTGCAAAGACCTTATTTCCAAAGAAGGTCACATTCTGAGTTTCTAAGAGGATATGAATTTGGAGGGAGACTCTATTCAACCTAGTTCAGGTGGAAAAAATATCTTGAAGTTGTTCTGTGATAATACATGGAAGTATTTTTCCAGAAAGTCCCAGGTGAGCCACACACTAGATTCTGACTGTGAAGTTGAGAAGGGCCATGGGTTGGAGGTAGTTATGTTCTCTGAGTGCAAATTTTTAGGTCAAGTAGACTTTTGAAAATATAGATGGCTAGCATTTGGTTTTTATGATGATTGTCATTCTTGCTTTTCCAACATCTATCACATCTAGACCTCTTTCATCTTCCTCTCTACCTAGTCAATAGCTCCAGAGAAAAAGTACTAGATTAGAATTCAAAACTTTGCTTAAAGTCTTATTTCTATCATTTACCGTCTGCTTGACTCAAGCAAATCATGTCCCTGAGCTTCCATGTCCTCAACTGTAAAATAATTAGACTTCCAATGATTCTTTTGTAAGTTTGTGACATTTTTACCTCTGAAGTTACTGAAAATTAAAACTACACTAAGGCTTTTTGGATGCTGTATTTTATTGAAGAAGCAAGGCAGTGTGTAATGTCAGAGATAAACTCCTATGCAGCATAATTAAAATTCAAAAATATTTTAGAGTTTTAAGAAATGAACTCTAGTCGCCTGGAAATGCATTTACATGGAGCACATATTTATCTGGCATTATTAGGTGACGTCCCAGGTCAGCAGACAAAATGGACTAGACTGTGAATAAGTGTGTACACAAATGAGAGCCCAGGGAATATCTATCTGATTAGGTTTCAAATGCCCCAGAGCACATAGCATAGGGTATTCTATGTAGATATTTGATTTATATTTCAGGCAGGAGAAGAGAGGTGGAAGGGTGAGAGGGAGAAAGGGAATAAGAATGAGCTGATTAGAATTCCATTGCCTCCCTGAGCTTAGGTTTTCTCATTCCTAAGACGCAGCTGATGCTCCTCCTGTTCATTAGAGCTCTCTACCTATCATCAGGCACTCAGTGTAGCTTCAGCATTTATCACATCGTCAAGCTCCAAAGCACCGAGCAGGCTGCCACATGGTAAGTGCACAATACATGTTTGTAAATGAGTGAAGGAAAGACTATGTCCGGACTATGTCAAGGGGTTGTTTTGAACTGTAGCTTCTTATTATTACCTCTGTCACCCCCTGCTGCTGATTACAAAGCACCCTCCCAGCTTGCCTTTGCCAGTTTTTTCTTTAGTTAGCAGTCTCTGCTTTGGCCACTAGATGGCACAAGAGGAAAGTTCTTTAAAGATCAGGAATGAAGGAAAGGTGCTTTGGAGACATTGAGCTGCCACCCCCAGGGTTAATTTAACAAACCAGGTAGCCAGCATTTCACCGAACACATTGGAAGGAAGCAAAGCCTCCACAAGGCTGGATTTGAAATGACCTTTGGGCACTGGTAGTTACAAAGACAAAAACACTCTCTGCAGATAGTAATAACCACCTGGTACACACTGCTGCCTTTTAAATCCTTGCTGTAATCTGGGAGCACTGATGTGACTTACAGAAGCACCCGACAACTCCACTTGCTGAGATTCAGTGCTCACGAAGAAACTTTCTGTTATAAATGGACTTTGTCTTTAGATCTGCCTCCAGGGAGAAAAAGCTATGGTCATTCCAGCATAAGACCTTCCAACCTTGTGACAGGTGTATGTTTCACTGTAACAATAAATCGGTATTCTGTTTTAAACATCAGTCTCCTATGAGCTTGATAAATGTGAATCGCAACCAGGAAAAGGACTTGCTCTTGACAAAATGAACTATCTGAGCCTGTTGGACGGGTGTCATGTCTGTGTTGAATGCCTCCTATGACATCTCTTAGTGGCACCACTGCTCTGGTGACCCATTTTCTACACACCCTTCTTTCACACATCTGTGGTCATGATTCCCCATCCTGGCTGCATATCAAAATTATCCATGAAGATTGTTACTGATGCAGAGTCGCAGATTCCAGCCCCAAAGATTCTAATTCAATAGATCTGGCGTTGATCTGGGAATCTGTGTTCCTAAGAAGCCCAGTTGATTCCAACGAGCCTGGCTCTACACCTGCGGTGTCTGAGAACCATTCATCTTTCTAAGTATAATTCCACAGCTTAGTCCAGAACCACAGATTCACGGAATATTTTATTTGATAAAGGTCTCCACATCAATAAGAATCCCTTTTACAGCAACCCTGAACCCTCAGGTTCCCAGGGAAGCTGGGCATCAAGGACTAGACGGGAAGCTGCTAGGCCATTAAAGCCTAACAGCCACAAGAAACTAGCAGACCTCTGGGACCTTTGACCTTTAACCAGGAGTATCAAAAGAATCCCATTAGCTCTTGGAGAAATGGCCCTGTCTGGTCAAAAATGTATACGTGAAGGACTTCCCCAGTGGTTCAGTGGTTAAGACTCCGTACTTCCACTGCAGGGGGCCACGGGTTCGATCCCTGGTCAGGGAACTAAGATCCCGCATGCTGTGTGGTACAGCCAATAAATAAATAAATAAATAAATAATACACACACACGTGCGCATGCGCACGCGCACACACGAGACCATGAGACCAAGGCCAGATACATAATTTGTAAGCCCAGTACAAAATTAAAAATTATTTAAAAATTGAAGATGGAGACAGCAAGGCATTAAACTAAGTGTATGGCCCTTCTGAGCAAGAGGCCCTGTGCAACTGCCCAGATCCCATGCCTGTGAGGTTGGCCCTCTACAGGACTATTGCGACAGGCTACCACTGAGGCAGGAAGATGATTATAAATCAAGGGATAGCTGTATTTTTATCTGATCTTCTTTTCAATTTGCTTATTTTCCTGCATCCACACAGCAGCCAAGGTGATCTCTTTAAAGTGCAATCTGTCCCATCCCTCCCCTGCATTAACTGATCCAGTGGTGCCCATAGATCCGGCACCAACTCTAAAGCCCTGAGCAGGGCTAGCACATCCTTTTGCAATTTGACTCCTGCCCACCGCTCTCATGTTATGCTCCCCATTCTTTCTCTGTACTACAGTCCACTGGCCTTGTTTCAATTCCTCTAGTTTTCCAGGCTTCTTTCTGCTCAGACCTCTCATGAATGCCGTTCTCTGTGGCTTGAAAAATCTTCCTTACCTGTCCTAACCTGGCTAAATTTTGACTATCATTCAGGTCATAGGTTAAATGTCTCTTCCTCATGGAAGCTTTCTCTGACCCACCTTGGGACACACTCTCCTATCACCCTCTCCTTGTCTTTATAAATTTATTCCCACTGTTCTTAAATGGTGACTTGTGCTACTATTTGTTTAATGTCTGTCTCCCCTGCTAGACTAAATGCTTCTATCTTATTATTGTTTGGCACAGTACCTAGAAAACAGAGGTGCTCAAGAAGTATTTTTGAATTAATGAATGAAAAAAACCAACAAAGGCAGAAAGGGTGAAAATGTCAGGCGCTGTGCGTGTTCCTCTTATTAAAGAAACACATCCATTCCCAAAGCCCAAATCACTCCAAAGATGGATACTTGGCATTAAAATCTCCCTTAGAGGGCTTCCCTGGTGGTGCAGTGGTTAAGAATCTGCCTGCTTAGAGGAAAACATAGGCAGAACACTCTATGACATACATCACAGCAAGATTCTTTTTGACCCAGCTCCCAGAGAAATGGAAATAAGAACACAAATAAACAAATGGGACCTAATGAAACTTAAAAACTTTTGCACAGCAAAGGAAACCATAAACAAGACCAAAAGACAACCATCAGAATGGGAGAAAATATTTGCAAATGAAGCAACTGACAAAGGATTAATCTCCAAGATTTACAAGCAGCTCATGCAGCTCAATAACAAAAAAACGAACAACCCAATCCAAAAATGGGCAGAAGACCTAAATAGACATTTCTCCAAAGAAGATATACAGATTGCCAACAGACACATGAAAGAATGCTCAACATCATTAATCATTAGAGAAATGCAAATCAAAACTACAATGAGATATCATCTCACACCGGTCAGAAAGGCCATCATCAAAAAATCTAGAAACAGTAAATGCTGGAGAGGGTGTGGAGGAAAGGGAACACTCTTGCACTGTTGGTGGGAATGTAAATTGATACAGCCACTATGGAGAACAGTATGGAGGTTCCTTAAAAAACTACAAATAGAACTACCATACGACCCAGCAATCCCACTACTGGGCATATACCCTGAGAAAACCATAGTTCAAAAAGAGTCATGTAGCAAAATGTTCATTGCAGCTCTATTTACAATAGCCAGGACATGGAAGCAACCTAAGTGTCCATCGACAGATGAATGGATAAAGAAGATGTGGCACATATATACAATGGAATATTACTCAGCCATAAAAAGAAATGAAATGGAGGTATTTGTAATGAGGTGGTTGGAGTTAGAGTCTGTCATACAGAGTGAAGTAAGTCAGAAAGAGAAAAACAAATACAGTATGCTAACACATATATACGGAATCTAAGGGAAAAAAAAAAAAAAGGCCATGAAGAACCTAGTGGCAAGACAGGAATAAAGACACAGACCTACTAGAGAATGGACTTGAGGATATGGGGAGGGGGTGGGGTGAGATGTGACAGGGTGAGAGAATGTCATGGACATATATACACTACGAAATGTAAAATAGATAGCTAGTGGGAAGCAGCCGCATAGCACAGGGAGATCAGCTTGGTGCTCTGTGACCACCTAGAGGGGTGGGATGGGGAGGGTGGGAGGGAGGGAGATGCAAGAGGGAAGAGATATGGGAATATATTGTATATGTATAACTGATTCACTTTGTTATAAAGCAGAAGCTAACACACCAAAAAAAAAAAAAATATATATATATATATATATATATAAAAGAATCTGCCTGCCAATGCAGGGGACACGGGTTCGTGCCCTGATCCAGGAAGATCCCACGTGCCGCGGAGCAACCAAGCCCGTGAGCCACAACTACTGAGCCCGCGTGCTGGAACTATTGAAGGCCACGTGCCTAGAGCCCGTGCTCCGCAGCAAGAGAAGCCACCACAATGAGAAGCCTGCGCACCGCAACGAAGAGTAGCCCCCACTCACCACAAGTAGAGAAAGCCCACGTGCAGCAACGAAGACCCAACGCAGCCAAAGATAAATAAATAAATAAAATAGAAAAAAAAAAAAACCCAAAAACCTCGCTTAGATAGAAAAGGAAACAAAAGCAAAAATAAACGAATGGGACCTAATTAAAAGTTTTTGCATAGTAAAGGAAACCATCAGCAAAACAAAAATACAACCTACTGAATGGGAGAAAATATTTGCAAAGGATATGTCTGATAAAGAGTTAATGTCCAAAATATATAAACAACTCATACAACTCAATATCAAAAAACAAACCACCTGATTAAAAAATGGGCAGAAGACTTGAATAGACATTTTCTCAAAGAAGACATACAGATGGCCAACAGGCACATGAAAAGATGCTCAGCATTGCTAATCATCAGGGAAACCACAAATCGAAACCACAATTAGACAGCATCTCATACTAGTCAGAATGGCTATCATCAAAAACCCCACAAATAACAAATATTAGCAAGGATGTGGAGAAAAGGGAACCCTTGTGCACCATTGGTAGGAATGTAAACTGGTGCAGCCATTGGAAAAGACTGTGGAGATTCTTCAAAAAAACTAAAAATAGAACTACCACGTGACCCAGAAATTTCACTCCTGGGTATATATCCAAAGAAAATGAAAACACTAATTTGAAAAGATATATGCACCCCAATGTTCATAGCAGCATTATTTATAATAGCCAAGATATGGAAGCAACCTAAGTGTCCATCAACAGATGAATGGATAAAGAAGATGTGGTGTATATACACATATTTACATATTAACCATAAAAAAGACTGAAATTTTGTCATTTGCAACAACACAGATGGACCTGAAGAGTATTATGCTTAGTGAAGTAAGTCAGAGAAAAACAAATACTGTATGTTATCACTTATATGTGGAATCAAAAAAAAAAAAAACACACAAACAAATAAATATAACAAAACAGAAACAGAGGAGATTAACCAAGATGGCGGAGTAGAAGGACGTGCTCTCATTCCCTCTTGCGAGAGCACCAGAATCACAACTGGCTGCTGGACAATCATTGACAGGAAGACCCTGGACTTCACCAAGGAGGATACCCCACGTCCAAGGACAGAGGAGAAGCCACAGTGAGACGGTAGGAGGGGCGCAATCAGAGTAAAATCAAATCCCATAACTGCTGGGTGGGTGACTCACAGACTGGCGAACATTTATACCACAGAAGTCCACCCACTGGAGTGAAGGTTCTGAGCCCCACGTCAGGCTTCCCAACCTGGGGGTCCGGCAACGGGAGGAGGAATTCCTAGAGAATCAGACTTTGAAGTCTAGTGGGAATTGATTGCAGGACTGTGACAGGACTGGGGGAAACAGAGACCCCACTCTTGGAGGGCACACACAAAGTAATGTGTGCATCGGGACCCAGGGGAAGGAGCAGTGACCCTGGGGGAGACTGAACCAGACGTACCTGCTGGTGTTGGGGGGTCTCCTGCAGAGACAAGTGGTGGCTCTGTTTCACCGTGGGGATAAGGACACTGGCAGCAGAGGTCCTGGGAAGTTCTCCTTGGCGTGAGCCCTCCCAGAGTCTGCCATTAATCCCACCAAAGAGCACGGGTAGGCTCCAGTGTTGGGTTGCCTCAGGCAAAACAACCAACAGGGAGGGAACCCAGCCCCACCCATCAACAGTCAAGTGGATTAAGGTTTTACTGAGCTCTGACCGCCACAGCAACAGTCAGCTCTACCCACCACCAGAGCCTCCCATCAACCCTCTTAGCCTCAACCACCAGAGGGCAGACAACAGAAGCAAGAAAAACTACAATCCTGCAGCCTGTGGACCAAAAACCACAGTTACAGAAAGACAGAGAAGATGAAAAGGCAGAGGGCTATGTACCAGATGAAGGAACAAGAAAAAACCCCAGAAAAACAACTAAATGAAGTGGAGATAGGCAACCTTCCAGAAAAAGAATTCAGAATAATGATAGTGAAGATGATCCAGGACCTCGGAATAAGAATGGAGGCAAAGATTGAGAAGATGCAAGAAATGATTAACAAAGACCTAGAAGAATTAAAGAACAAACAAACAGAGATGACCAATACAATAACTGAAATGAAAACTACACTAGAAGGAATCAATAGCAGAATAACTGAGGCAGAAGAACGGATAAGTGACCTGGAAGACAGAATGGTGGAATTCACTGCTGCGGAACAGAATAAAGAAAAAAGAATGAAAAGAAATGAAGACAGCCTAAGAGACCTCTGGGACAACATTAAACGCAACAACATTCGCATTATAGGGGTCCCAGAAGGAGAAGAGAGAGAGAAAGGACCAGAGAAAATATTTGAAGAGATTATAGTCGAAAACTTCCCTAACATGGGAAAGGAAATAGCCACCCAAGTCCAGGAAGCGCAGAGAGTCCCATACAGAATAAACCCAAGGAGAAACACGCCGAGACACATAGTAATCAAAGTGGCAAAAATTAAAGACAAAGAAAAATTACTGAAAGCAGCAAGGGAAAAACGACAAATAACATACAAGGGAACTCCCATAAGGTTAACAGCTGATTTCTCAGCAGAAACACTGCAAGCCAGAAGGGAGTGGCATGATATACTTAAAGTGATGAAAGGGAAGAACCTACAACCAAGATTACTCTACCCGGCAAGGATCTCATTTAGATTTGATGGAGAAATCAAAAGCTTTACAGACAAGCAAAAGCTAAGAGAATTCAGCATCACCAAACCAGCTCTACAACAAATGCTAAAGGAACTTCTCTAAGTGGGAAACACAAGAGAAGAAAAGGACCTACAAAAACAAACCCAAAACAATTAAGAAAATGGTCATAGGAACATACATATCGATAATTACCTTAAACGTGAATGGATTAAATGCCCCAACCAAAAGACATAGACTGGCTGAATGGATACAAAAACAAGACCCATATATATGCTGTCTACAAGAGACCCACTTCAGACCTAGGGACACATACAGACTGAAAGTCAGGGGATGGAAAAAGATATTCCATGCAAATGGAAATCAAAAGAAAGCTGGAGTAGCTATACTCATATCAGATAAAATAGACTTTAAAATAAAGAATGTTACAAGAGACAAGGAAGGACACTACATAATGATCCAGGGATCAATCCAAGAAGAAGATATAACAATTATAAATATATATGCACCCAACATAGGAGCACCTCAATACATAAGGCAACTGCTAACAGCTATAAAAGAGGAAATCGACAGTAACACAATCATAGTGGGGGACTTTAACACCTCACTTACACCAATGGACAGATCATCCAAAATGAAAATAAATAAGGAAACAGAAGCTTTAAATGACACAATAGACCAGATAGATTTAATTGATATATATAGGACATTCCATCCAAAAACGGCAGATTACACGTTCTTCTCAAGTGCGCATGGAACATTCTCCAGGATAGATCACATCTTGGGTCACAAATCAAGCCTCAGTAAATTTAAGAAAATTGAAATCATATCAAGCATCTTTTCTGACCACAACGCTATGAGATTAGAAATGAATTACAGGGAAAAAAACGTAAAAAAGACAAACACATGGAGGCTAAACAATACGTTACTAAATAACCAAGAGATCACTGAAGAAATCAAACAGGAAATAAAAAAATACCTAGAGACAAATGACAATGAAAACACGACGACCCAAAACCTATGGGATGCAGCAAAAGCAGTTCTAAGAGGGAAGTTTATAGCTATACAAGCCTACCTAAAGAAACAAGAAAAATCTCAAGTAAACAATCTAACCTTACACCTAAAGAAACTAGAGAAAGAAGAACAAACAAAACCCAAAGTTAGCAGAAGGAAAGAAATCATAAAGATCAGAGCAGAAATAAATGAAATAGAAACAAAGAAAACAATAGCAAAGATCAATAAAACTAAAAGTGGGTTCTTTGAGAAGATAAACAAAATTGATAAGCCATTAGCCAGACTCATCAAGAAAAAGAGGGAGAGGACTCAAATCAATAAAATCAGAAATGAAAAAGGAGAAGTTACAACAGACACCGCAGAAATACAAAACATCCTAAGAGACTACTACAAGCAACTTTATGCCAATAAAATGGACAACCTGGAAGAAATGGACAAATTCTTAGAAAGGTATAACCTTCCAAGACTGAATCAGGAAGAAACAGAAAATATCAACAGACCAATCACAAGTAATGAAATTGGAACTGTGATTAAAAATCTTCCCACAAACAAAAGTCCAGGACCAGATGGCTTCACAGGTGAATTCTATCAAACATTTAGAGAAGAGCTAACACCCATCCTTCTCAAACTCTTCCAAAAAATTGCAGAGGAAGGAACTCTCCCAAACTCCTTCTATGAGGCCACCATCACCCTGATACCAAAACCAGACAAAGACACTACAAAAAAAGAAAATTACAGACCAATATCACTGATGAATATAGATGCAAAAATCCTCAACAAAATACTAGCAAACACAATCCAACAACACATTAAAAGGATCATACACCACGATCAAGTGGGATTTATCCCAGGGATGCAAGGATTCTTCAATATACGCAAATCAATCAATGTGATACACCATATTAACAAATTGAAGAAGAAAAACCATATGATCATCTCAATAGATGCAGAAAAAGCTTTTGACAAAATTCAACACCCATTTCTGATAAAAACTCTCCAGAAAGTGGGCATAGAGGGAACCTACCTCAACATAATAAAGGCCATATATGACAAACCCACAGCAAACATCATTCTCAATGGTGAAAAACTGAAAGCATTTCCTCTAAGATCAGGAACGAGACAAGGATGTCCACTCTCACCACTATTATTCAACATAGTTCTGGAAGTCCTAGCCACGGCAATCAGAGAAGAAAAAGAAATAAAAGGAATCCAAATCGGAAAAGAAGAAGTAAAACTGTCACTGTTTGCGGATGACATGATACTATACATAGAGAATCCTAAAACTGCCACCAGAAAACTGCTAGAGCTAATTAATGAATATGGTAAAGTTGCAGGTTACAAAATTAATGCACAGAAATCTCTTGCATTCCTATACACTAATGATGAAAAATCTGAAAGAGAAATTATGGAAACACTCCCATTTACCATTGCAACAAAAAGAATAAAATACCTAGGAATAAACCTACCTAGGGAGACAAAAGACCTGTATGCAGAAAACTATAAGACACTGATGAAAGAAATTAAAGATGATACCAACAGATGGAGAGATATACCATGTTCTTGGATTGGAAGAATCAACATTGTGAAAATGAGTATACTACCCAAAGCAATCTACAGATTCAATGCAATCCCTATCAAATTACCAATGGCATTTTTTACGGAGCTAGAACAAATCATCTTAAAATTTGTATGGAGACACAAAAGACCCCGAATAGCCAAAGCAGTCTTGAGGCAAAAAAATGGAGCTGGAGGAATCAGACTCCCTGACTTCAGACTATACTACAAAGCTACAGTAATCAAGACAATATGGTACTGGCACAAAAACAGAAACATAGATCAATGGAACAAGATAGAAAGCCCAGAGATTAACCCACACACCTATGGTCAACTAATCTATGACAAAGGAGGCAAAGATATACAATGGAGAAAAGACAGTCTCTTCAATAAGTGGTGCTGGGAAAACTGGACAGCTACATGTAAAAGAATGAAATTAGAATACTCCCTAACACCATACACAAAAATAAACTCAAAATGGATTAGAGACCTAAATGTAAGACTGGACACTATAAAACTCTTAGAGGAAAACATAGGAAGAACACTCTTTGACATAAATCACAGCAAGATCTTTTTCGATCCACCTCCTAGAGTAATGGAAATAAAAACAGAAATAAACAAGTGGGACCTAATGAAACTTCAAAGCTTTTGCACAGCAAAGGAAACCATAAACAAGACGAAAAGACAACCCTCAGAATGGGAGAAAATATTTGCAAATGAATCAACGGACAAAGGATTAATCTCCAAAATATATAAACAGCTCATTCAGCTCAATATCAAAGAAACAAACACCCCAATCCAAAAATGGGCAGAAGACCTAAATAGACATTTCTCCAAAGAAGACATACAGACGGCCACGAAGCACATGAAAAGATGCTCAACATCACTAATTATTAGAGAAATGCAAATCAAAACTACAATGAGGTATCACCTCACTCCTGTTAGAATGGGCATCATCAGAAAATCTACAAACAACAAATGCTGGAGAGGGTGTGGAGAAAAGGGAACCCTCTTGCACTGTTGGTGGAAATGTAAATTGATACAGCCACTATGGAGAACAATATGGAGGTTCCTTAAAAAACTAAAAATAGAATTACCATATGACCCAGCAATCCCACTACTGGGCATATACCCAGAGAAAACCGTAATTCAAAAAGACACGTGCACCCGAATGTTCATTGCAGCACTATTTACAATAGCCAGGTCATGGAAGCAACCTAAATGCCCATCAACAGACGAATGGATAAAGAAGTTGTGGTACATATATACAATGGAATATTACTCAGCCATAAAAAGGAACGAAATTGAGCCATTTGTTGAGAAGTGGATGGATCTAGAGACTGTCATACAGAGTGAAGTAAGTCAGAAAGAGAAAAACAAATATCGTATATTAATGCATGTATGTGGAACCTAGAAAAATGGTACAGATGAGCCAGATTGCAGGGCAGAAGTTGAGACACAGATGTAGAGAATGGACATATGGACACCAAGGGGGGAAAACTGCGATGAGGTGCGGATGGTGGTGTGCTGAATTGGGCGATTGGGATTGACATGTATACACTGATGTGTACAAAACTGATGCCTAATAAGAACCTGCAGTATAAAAAAACAAACAAAACAACTAATACTAAACTTTCATTGGGTTATTTGTATGGAAATATGTTAATATAAATGTTTCAGACATTACATGAAATTTCTAAAAATCTTATATGTGTATTCGTATGGAAATATGTATGGAAATATGTTAATATAAATGTTTCAGACATTACATGAAATTTCTAAAAATCTTATATTTGTATTCGTATGGAAATATGTTTATATAAATGTTTCAGACATTACATGAAATTTCTAAAAATCTTATATTTGTATTCGTATGGAAATATGTATGGAATTATGTTAATATAAATGTTTCAGACATTACATGAAATTTCTAAAAATCTTATATTTGTATTTGTATGGAAATATGTATGGAAATATGTTAATATAAATGTTTCAGACATTACATGAAATTTCTAAAAATCTTATATTTGTATTTGTATGGAAATATGTATGGAAATATGTTAATATAAATGTTTCAGACATTACATGAAATTTCTAAAAATCTTATATTTGTATTTGTATGGAAATATGTATGGAAATATGTTAATATAAATGTTTCAGACATTACAGGAAACGTCTAAAAATCTTTTTTTTTTTTTTCAAACATCTTTATTGAAGTATAATTGCCCCACAATAGTGTGTTAGCATCTGCCCTATAACAAAGTGAATCCGCCATACATATACAATACGTTCCCATCTCTCCTCCCTCTTGCATCTCCCTCCCTCCCACCCTCCCCATCCCACCCCCCTAGGTGGTCACAAAGCACCGAGCTGATCTCCCTGTGCTATGCGGCTGCTTCCCACTAGCCATCTATTTTACATTTGGTAGTGTATATATGTCCATGACACTCTCTTACCCTGTCACATCTCACCCCACCCCCTCCCCATATCCTCAAGTCCATTCTCTAGTAGGTCTGTGTCTTTATTCCCGTCTTGCCACTAGGTTCTTCATGACTTTTTTTTTTTCCCTTAGATTCCATATATATGTGTTAGCATACTGTATTTGTTTTTCTCTTTCTGACTTACTTCACTCTGTATGACAGACTCTAACTCCATCCACCTCATTACAAATACCTCCATTTCATTTCTTTTTATGGCTGAGTAATATTCCATTGTATATATGTGCCACATCTTCTTTATCCATTCATCTGTCGATGGACATTTAGGTTGCTTCCATGTCCTGGCTATTGTAAATAGAGCTGCAATGAACATTTTGGTACATGACTATTTTTGACCTATGGTTTTCTCAGGGTATATGCCCAGTAGTGGGATTGCTGGGTCGTATGGTAGTTCTATCTGTAGTTTTTTAAGGAACCTCCATACTGTTCTCCATAGTGGCTGTATCAATTTACATTCCCACCAACAGTGCAAGAGTGTTCCCTTTCCTCCACACCCTCTCCAGCATTTATTGTTTCTAGATTTTTTGATGATGGCCATTCTGACCGGTGTGAGATGATATCTCATTGTAGTTTTGATTTGCATTTCTCTAATGATTAATGATGTTGAGCATTCTTTCATGTGTCTGTAGGCCATCTGTATATCTTCTTTGGAGAAATGTCTATTTAGATCTTCTGCCCATTTTTGGATTGGGTTGTTCGTTTTTTTGTTATTGAGCTGCATGAGCTGCTTGTAAATCTTGGAGATTAATCCTTTGTCAGTTGCTTCATTTGCAAATATTTTCTCCCATTCTGAGGGTTGTCTTTTGGTCTTGTTTATGGTTTCCTTTGCTGTGCAAAAGCTTTTCAGTTTCATTAGGTCCCATTTGTTTATTTGTGTACTTATTTCCATTTCTCTGGGAGCTGGGTCAAAAAGAATCTTGCTGTGATGTATGTCATAGAGTGTTCTGCCTATGTTTTCCTCTAAGAGTTTGATAGTGTCTGCCCTTACACTTAGGTCTTTAATCCATTTTGAGTTTATTTTTGTGCATGGTGTCAGGGAGTGTTCTAATTTCATACTTTTACATGTTCCTGTCCAATTTTCCCAGCACCACTTATTGAAGAGGCTGTCTTTTCTCCACTGTATATGCTTGCCTCCTTTATCAAAGATAAGTTGACCATATGTGTGTGGGTTTATCTCTGGGCTTTCTATCCTGTTCCATTGATCTATATTTCTGTTTTTGTGCCAATACCAAACTGTCTTGATTACTGAAGCTTTGTAATATAGTCTGAAGTCAGGGAGCCTGATTCCCCCAGCTCCATTTTTCGTTCTCAAGATTGCTTTGGCTATTCGGGGTCTTTTGTGTTTCCATACAAATTGTGAAATTTTTTGTTCTAGTTCTGTGAAAAATGCCAGTGGTAGTTTGATAGGGATTGCATTGAATCTGTAGATTGCTTTGGGTAGTAGAGACATTTTCACAATGTTGATTCTTCCAATCCAGGAACATGGTATATCTCTCCATCTATTTGTATCATCTTTAATTTCTTTCATCAGTGTCTTATAATTTTCTGCATACAGGTCTTTTGTCTCCTTAGGTAGGTTTATTCCTAGATATTTTATTCTTTTTGTTGCAATGGTAAATGGGAGTGTTTTCTTAATTTCACTTTCAGATTTTTCGTCATTAGTGTATAGAAATGCAAGAGATTTCTGTGCATTAATTTTGTATCCTGCTACTTTACCAAATTCATTGATTAGCTCTAGGAGTTTTCTGGTAGCATCTTTAGGATTCTCTATGTATAGTATCATGTCATCTGCAAATAGTGACAGCTTTACTTCTTCTTTTCCGATTTGGATTCCTTTTATTTCTTTGTCTTCTCTGATTGCTGTGGCTAGGACTTCCAGAACTATGTTGAATAATAGTGGTGAGAGTGGGCAACCTTGTCTTGTTCCTGATCTTAGTGGAAATGGTTTCAGTTTTTCACCATTGAGGACAATGTTGGCTGTGGGTTTGTCATATATGGCCTTTATTATGTTGAGGAAAGTTCCCTCTATGCCTACTTTCTGCAGGGCTTTTATCATAAATGGGTGTTGAATTTTGTCAAAAGCTTTCTCTGCATCTATTGAGATGATCATATGGTTTTTCTCCTTCAATTTGTTAATATGGTGTATCACATTGATTGATTTGCGTATATTGAAGAATCCTTGCATCCCTGGGATAAACCCCACTTGATCATGGTGTATGATCCTTTTAATGTGCTGTTGGATTCTGTTTGCTAGTATTTTGTTGAGGATTTTTGCATCTATGTTCATCAGTGATATTGGCCTGTAGTTTTCTTTCTTTGTGACATCTTTGTCTTGTTTTGGTATCAGGGTGATGGTGGCCTCGTAGAATGAGTTTGGGAGTGTTCCTCCCTCTGCAATATTTTGGAAGAGTTTGAGAAGGATAGGTGTTAACTCTTCTCTAAATGTTTGATAGAATTCGCCTGTGAAGCCATCTGGTCCTGGGCTTTTGTTTGTTGGAAGGTTTTTAATCACAGTTTCAATTTCAGTGCTTGTGATTGATCTGTTCATATTTTCTATTTCTTCCTGGTTCAGTCTCGGCAGTTTGTGCATTTCTAAGAATCTGTCCATTTCTTCCAGGTTGTCCATTTTATTGGCATATAGTTGCTTGTAGTAATCTCTCATGATCTTTTGTATTTCTGCAGTGTCAGTGGTTACTTCTCCTTTTTCATTTCTAATTCTATTGATCTGAGTCTTCTCCCTTTTTCTCTTGATGAGTCTGGCTAATGGTTTATCAATTTTGTTTATCTTCTCAAAGAACCAGCTTTTAGTTTCATTGATTTTTGCTATTGTTTCCTTCATTTCTTTTTCATTTATTTCTGACCTGATCTTTATAATTTCTTTCCTTCTGCTGGCTTTGGGGTTTTTTTGTTCTTCTTTCTCTAATTGCTTTAGGTGCAAGGTTAGGTTGTTTATTCGAGATGTTTCCTGTTTCTTGAGGTAGGCTTGTATTGCTATAAACTTCCCTCTTAGCACTGCTTTTGCTGTGTCCCATAGGTTTTGGGTCGTCGTGTCTCCATTGTCATTTGTTTCTAGGTATTTTTTGATTTCCCCTTTGATTTCTTCAGTAATCACTTCGTTATTAAGTAATGTATTGTGTAGCCTCCATGTGTTTGTATTTTTTACAGATCTTTTCCTGTAATTGATATCTAGTCTCATAGCGTTGTGGTCGGAAAAGATACTTGATACGATTTCAATTTTCTTAAATTTACCAAGGCTTGATTTGTCACCCAAGATATGATCTATCCTGGAGAATGTTCCATGAGCACTTGAGAAAAATGTGTATTCTGTTGTTTTTGGGTGGAATGTCCTATAAATATCAATTAAGTCCATATTGTTTAATGTATCATTTAAAGCTTGTGTTTCCTTATTTATTTTCATTTTGGATGATCTGTCCATTGGTGAAAGTGGGGTGTTAAAGTCCCCCACTATGATTGTGTTGCTGTCAATTTCCCCTTTCATGGCTGTTAGTATTTGCCTTATGTATTGAGGTGCTCCTATGTTGGGTGCATAAATATTTACAATTGTTATACCTTCCTCTTGGATCGATCCCTTGATCATTATATAGTGTCCTTCTTTGTCTCTTGTAATAGTCTTTATTTTAAAGTCTATTTTGTCTGATATGAGTATAGCTACTCCAGCTTTCTTTTGATTTCCATTTGCATGGAATATCTTTTTCCATCCCCTCACTTTCAGTCTGTATGTGTCCCTAGGTCTGAAGTGGGTCTCTTGTAGACAGCATATGTATGGGTCTTGTTTTTGTATCCATTCAGCCAGCCTGTGTCTTTTGGTGGGAGCATTTAATCCATTTACATTCAAGGTAATTATCGATATGTATGTTCCTATTCCCATTTTCTTAAATGTATTGGGTTTGTTATTGTAGGTGTTTTCCTTCTCTTGTGTTTCTTGCCTAGAGAATTTCCTTTAGCATTTGTTGTAAAGCTGGTTTGGTGGTGCTGAACTCTCTCAGCTTTTGCTTGTCTGTAAAGGTTTTAATTTCTCCATCGAATCTGAATGAGATCCTTGCTGGGTAGAGTAATCTTGGTTGTAGGTTTTTCTCCTTCATGACTTTAAGTATATCCTGCCACTCCCTTCTGGCTTGCAGAGTTTCTGCTGAGAGATCAGATGTTAACCTTATGGGGATTCCCTTGTGTGTTATTTGTTTTTTTTCCCTTGCTGCCTTTAATATGTTTTCCTTATATTTAATTTTTGACAGTTTGATTAATATGTGTCTTGGCGTGTTCCTCCTTGGGTTTATCCTGTATGGGACTCTCTGTGCTTCCAGGACTTGATTAACTATTTCCTTTCCCATATTAGGGAAGTTTTCAACTATAATCTCTTCAAAAATTTTCTCAGTCCCTTTCTTTTTCTCTTCTTCTTCTGGTACCCCTATAATTCGAATGTTGGCACGTTTAATGTTGTCCCAGAGGTCCCTGAGACTGTCCTCAGTTCTTTTCATTCTTTTTTCTTTATCCTGCTCTGTAGTAGTTATTTCCACCATTTTATCTTCCAGGTCACTTATCCTTTCTTCTGCCTCAGTTATTCTACTATTGATCCCATCTAGAGTATTTTTAATTTCATTTATTGTGTTTTTCATCATTGCTTGGTTCCTCTTTAGTTCTTCTACATCCTTGTTAAATGTTTCTTGCATTTTGTCTATTCTGTTTCCAAGATTTTGGATCATCCTTACTATCATTATTCTGAATTCTTTTTCAGGTAGACTACCTATTTCCTCTTCATTTGTTAAGTCCAGTGTGTTTTGAGCCTGCTCCTTCATCTGCTGTGTGTTTTTCTGTCGTCTCATTTTGCCTATCTTACTGTGTTTGGGGTCTCCTTTTCACAGGCTGCAGGTTCGTAGTTCCCGTTGTTTTTGGTATCTGTCCCCAGCGGCTAAGGTTGGTTCAGTGGGTTGTGTAGGCTTCCTGGTGGAGGGAACTAGTGCCTGAGTTCTGGTGGATGAGGCTAGATCTTGTCTTTCTGGTGGGCACGTCCACGTCTGGTGGTGTATTTTGGGGTGTCTGTGGCCTTATTATGATTTTAGGCAGCCTCTCTGCCAATGGATGGGGTTGTGTTCCTGTCTAGCTAGTTGTTTGGCATAGGATGTCCAGCACTGTAGCTTGCTGGTCGTTGAGTGAAGCTGGGTCTTGATGTTGAGATGGAGATCTCTGGGAGATTTTTGCCGTTTGGTATTACGTGGAGCTGGGAGGTCTCTTGTGGACCAGTGTTCTGAAGTTGGCTCTCCCACCTCAGAGGCACGGCCCTGATGCCTGGCTGGAGCACCAAGAGCCTTTCGTCCACACGGCTCAGAGTAAAAGGGAGAAAAAATAGAAAGAAAGAAAGAAAGAGGCTATAATATAGTGAAGTAAAATAAAGCTATTGTATTGCAAAGCTATACAGACAAAATCTCACCCAGAAGCATATACATATACACTCACAAAAAAAAGGAAAAGGGGAAAGATTAATATCTCCTGCTCCCAGAGTCCACCTCCTGAATTTGGGATGATTCGTTGTCTATTCAGGTATTCAACAGATGCAGGCACATCAAGTTGTTTGTGGAGCTTTAATCCGCTGCTTCTGAGGCTGCTGGGAGAGATTTCCCCTTCTCTTCCCTGTTCGCACAGCTCCTGGGGTTCAGCTTTGGATTTGGACCCTCCTCTGCGTGTAGGTCGCCTGAGGGCGTCTGTTCCCCGCCCAGACAGGACGTGGTTAAAGGAGCAGCTGCTTCGGGGGCTCTGGCTCACCCAGGCCGCGGGGAGGGAGCGGTACGGAGGAGGCGGGGTGAGCCTGCGGCGGCCGAGGCCGGCGTGACGTTGCACCAGCCCGAGGCGCGCAGTGCGTTCTCCCGGGGATGTTGTCCCCGGATCCTGGGACCCTGGCAGTGGCGGGCTGCACAGGCTCCCGGGAGGGGAGGTGTGGAGAGTGACCTGTGCTCACACACAGGCTTTTTGGAGGCGGCAGCAGCAGCCCCAGCGTCTCACGCCTGTCTCTGGGGTCCGCGCTGATCGCCGTGGCTTGCGCCCTTCTCTGGAGTTCGTTTAGGCGGCGCTCTGAATCCCCTCTCCTTGCGCGCAGCGAAACAAAGAGGCAAGAAAAAGTCTCTTGCCTCTTCGGCAGCTGCAGACCTTTTCCCGGTCTCCCTCCCGGCTAGCTGTGGTGCGCCAACCCCTTCAGGCTGTGTTCACGCTGCCAGCCCCAGTCCTCTCCCTGCGATCCCCGACGGAAGCCCGAGCCTCAGCTTCCAGCCCCGCCCGCCCCGGCGGCTAAGCAGACAAGCCTCTTGGGCTGGTGAGTGCTGCTCGGCGCCGAGCCTCTGTGCGGGAACCTCTCCGCTTTGCCCTCCGCACCTCTGTGGCTGCGCTCTCCTCCGTGGCTCTGAAGCTTCCCCCCTCCGCCCCCCGCAGTCTCCGCCCGCGAAGGGGCTCCTAGTGCGTGGAAACCTTTCCTCCTTCACGGCTCCCTCCCACTGGTGCAGGTGCCGTCCCTATTCTTTTGTTTCTGTTATTTCTTTTTTCTTTTGCCCTACCCAAGTACGGGGGGAGTTTCTTGCCTTTTTGGAGGTCGGACGTTTTCTGCCAGCGTTCAGTGGGTGTTCTGTAGGAGCAGTTCCACGTGTAGGTGTATTTCTACTGTATCTGTGGGAAGGAATGTGATCTCCGCGTCTTACTCTTCCGCCATCTTCTCTCTAATCCCCCTAAAAATCTTATATGTTCTGGTATAATGTTATAAGTAATAATCCTAGTTATTACTTTAAAATGTATATCTCAGAAATAACTAATTTTCTTGTCAACTGCATTATTATGAACTTTCATCAAATCTTTAACCATGGTCATTTTTAAGTCTTTTGTCATTTACAGACAGTTCTGGGTGTACTCTGATGATTTTGCAAATATGTTCCTATAAAAGGGTTTCATCTTCAAGAAATTCATGGAAAAGACTCTGACAAGTACAGGTTTCTGGTAACTGACTGTACTGCTGAACTGAATGAATAAGCATTTTCAGAACTCTAATGAAAAACTGATGAACTCATAAAAGTGCTAACAAAAGATCAAGATGAAAAAAAAAAGAAATTAATTACATGGGACTGAGTGAACTGATGAGGATGAGTATAATTTTTGTGACTTTCTGTCTGAATTAAAAAAAAAAAAATCCCACAAGGACTCAGAGGAAAAGAATATACAAATCAATTTTCACTGCAAAGTAAAGGAGCTGTTACAGTGGAGGATTACTGGACTGAATGTCAATATTATGACATAGTATAACTGTGTTTCATGTTTGGTAATTGCAATCATTGTTGCTTTTGTTGTGGTCATCCATGTACAATGCTTGGTGTCAGTCTATTTATCTCTTGTAAAAATAAAATACAGTGTGTGTGTGTGTGGAAAAAAAAAAAAAAAACAGAAACAGACACACAGATACAGAGAACAAACTCTACCAGTAGGGGGAGGGCAAGGCATGGGTAGGGGATTAAGAGGTACAAACTATTATGTATAAAAAGAATAAGATACACAGATATATTGTACAGCACAGGGAATATAGCCAATATTTTATAAAACTTTAAATGGAGTATAACCTATAAAAATATTGAATCACTATGTTGTACACCTGGAACTAATAAAATGTATTTAATTTAAAAAATAAAATGATATAAATAAACTTCCCTTATATAAAGGGTGACCATACTTCACAATTTTTCCAGGACAATCCAATTTTTAAGTGTGCTTATTAACAGCCCTTACTTTTGTTCACCAAAACTCCCTGTTTGGACATTGAATTATATGGACCTCCTGCTTACATACCACACTTTGGTAACATGAACCATCTCTCTTTTTCTCTTTCTCTCTCTGCGTAGGTGAGTTGATGAGACAGTTTCTGTGCTTTGGTGGCTGTAGTATTAACAGAAGAGCTTAAGTTATTAAACCAGGCAGCTTTAATCTGTGAGGTCTCCTGAAGCAGTGAGGATTAATGTATTTTTATTGCAGAGCCAATGTAGTTATTCCATCGAGCTAGGGTTTGCTCCTAGCAACCCCCAAACTGGCCCCACTGCCTTTCTCTAGACCCACTTCCCAACCGTGAGGGATGCGATGGAATTTTACCTGGAGATTGACCCTGTCACCTTGAACCTGATCATCCTAATTGCGAGCTACGTCATCTTGCTCCTGGTTTTCCTCATCTCCTGCGTGCTGTATGACTGCCAAGGCAAGGACCCCAGTAAGGAGTATGCTCCTGAGGCCACCCTGGACGCCCAGTCCTCCATCCACCTGGTGGTGATGCAGCAAAGTGCTCCGCGGGCCCACTGGGCAAGGGGCCCTGGCCTTCATTTTGGGAATTGTGCTCCACTAGGGAAGAAAAGCACAATGGTGTGAGGCTGGCTGAAGGATACTGGGGAGAGAGCACTAGACAATCTGGACAAAACTTTCCCCACATGGCTACAATTCTTTCAGCATACAGGTCCTGCTTGGCTATGTAAGTGGGAGCTCTGCCTTCCTTTCTGCTTTCTCGTCATCCTCCTTGAGGGTGAAGCAACTGTTTAAGGTAAGAAGCCCACGGCGACCTTTGGTCAAGGTCTCCAGATGCAAAATCTCAGCTTCTTAGTGAAGCTGGTTACAAGTACATTCTTGATGAAGCTCTCCTTGCAACTTCTAGGAGAGATTGACATTTGAGAAAGGGTTTAAAGAAGCAAGTGCAATGGTGTGTGTGTGTGTGTGTGTGTGTGTGTGTGTGTGTGTGTGTGGTGAGGAATGGGACTAGCTCAAATCTATCCTATACTTAGCAAATCCTTTCTTTTCAAGGCAACCACTGAACTTTTCCAGACTTTTTTATTATTTCTATAGGTACCAGCTCTTCACATTCATTCCTCACTGTGAGTCAATATGGTGAACACAGTAACCATAGAGCATGGTGGTTTACTGACAAAGCTTGGAGCCTGGGTTCAGACCCTGCCTCCTTCACTTACTGGCTGTGTGACCAGAGCCATTTGTTTGTGCCTCAGGACTAGTGGGAGGACCTCCAGGCTGTTTGGAGTATTTAAATGAGTGAATTCACTGAAAACACCTGAGACAGTGCTTGGCACGTAGGGTTAGCTGTTATGATGAATATTAATATTATTCCCTTTCATACTTCTCATCAAGAAGTTTAATCTCCAGTCCTCAAATCTGACCTGGTCCAATGCAAAGTTACTGAGGTCCCATGGCTTGGTGTATCAGTCCCCCCAGCACTACTTGCTGTCTTCCTGTTCCCTTTCTTTGCTGCTACTAACTATAAGTTTGTTTTTCTGCTCATTCACTTATTTTCACAATTTTGAATTAGTATCTCCATTGTGTATGTATGTTTTTTATTAATCCTTCCTGCTCTGAGCTCAGAGCAACTTACATGTTCACTTGGTGATTTACTAAACCCCTTCTTCTAATCAGGCCCTGTTGGAAATACAAACAAATGAGTGTGTCATGACCCTCTCTTCGGTCTTTGCTGCCTAACAGGAAGAGGAGGAGTCAGGAATGACTCAGAGGATGAAGGACAAGAAAGCATTGCAGATTCTGTGTTAGAAGTCTACCTAGAGTGCAGGAGTCTGCAGAGACATGGGTGCCTAGCACTAAGAAGGGGCTCAAGAAACATTTGCATAATGTTGAATAAACAATTTCATCTTAGACTCAGGCTTCAAAGATGAGACAATTTGTCTTGAAAGATAAGCAACTATTTTCTAGAAGGACAAAAATGTGTTGGGGGCTTGGAAGTAGGACAGGAGATGGTATTTTAGACAGAAGAGATAATATAGACAAAGCTTGTAAGCAGAAATTGTAGAGTTCACTGACTGTGACAGTCTGATGGCTTCCAAAACTTGGAAGAAAAAGTGAGAAATTAAGTTTCATTTTAACTTATAGAAAAATTGAAGAGGAGGTACTGGCTCAGCTTGCCCTGCCAGCTTCAGCAATGGGCACTGTTTTGACATTGGATTGTTGAGTAGTATAACAAAAACAAACAAAATCCCAGTAATTTTGTTTTTGGATTTTTAATATTTAAAAATTTTTCTTTATATTTTATCAGAAAATCATATTTTCTCTTACATATGTGGTTTGAAAATTATATTGAGAATCTTTCAGAGAAATTTTTTTTCTTTTATGGTCAAGGAGCCATCCTTATCTTAATAGTGAAAATATAAAATTAATGGGAAAATAGAGTAAATTAACAGGCAGCTTCTAAGAACCTGCACTTTCCCTAGTGTGAACTTCACCTGGACTAACCTTATTTATTTCCCCATCATGGGAATACATATAAATTAGTGGAGAAAAAAATATATCAGTGAAGAAAAAAATCCAAGGACCACAAAAAAAGTGTTGACAACAATAATAATTGTAATCATAGCTTTTTGAGAGAGAGAAATATAAAAAGTTTATCTCATCTAATTTTAAAGTTAAGAATATGATATAATCATTCATTGATAATTTTTAGATAAACAAATAGTTTCAATTATATTTCAATTCCATATTGTGGTCAATTGAAGAAGAAAAATTAACAGAAATGGAAGGAAAGAAAAAGAAATTCTAAGAGAAAGAAGGAGAACAAGAAGAACAAAAAACCAGAGTTAAAGTAACAACAACAACAGAAAAGGGAACAGAAATAAAGTCAGAGGAGAGAAAAAAGAAGGAAAGAAGGAAACTAAAAAGACTCTAGGGTGGATGTTGGAATAAAGGGCATTAAGCTTTTCCAAGCCTGTGGTTCCTCTGATTTGTTGTTCATCTGGAGTTGTGTTCTCCAACAGGAACCAGCTTCTCAGCTTTTAAAACAATCTTTTCTGTATAGCACGTACACTTAGAATCTTATAAGAACTAGAAGTATCTTTAAGAATTTTACCAACAAGGAAACTAGCCCAGAAAGAAGAGTGATTTCCCCAAGAGCCTTTGGCTTCAGAACTGACACAAAGATCCTGTTATTCCCTTTTTCCTATTTGCCCCCCAGCCCTCTTTCAGGTAAACACTATCTCTTACCTGTTTGTAGTTTAAAACTTTGTGATTTATTTCTTATTTTTTAAATAAAGCTTTAATTCCCAATGGAATTATTAGTTGCACAGCTATGAAATTGTAACTAATGTCTTAAAGCCTGGTGAAATGGGTGCCAGCTAGAACCAAGGAGTTGCTTTTACAGTCAAATACTACAGCATTATTTTTGTTTCCTTTTGGGATTAGGACTCCCTTATTCCACCTTCTTTTAATTCATTATTCTCCCATCATGCACAATTTTTATCAAAGCAAATGCAATAGTTTGGCCTAATGTGGATGATAGTTGTGGGAAGGACATAAACAAAACTCTTCCAAGGCCAGGGAAGGGAGGGAGAGAATGGAGGTTTGTCAGGAATCTCTACATGCCAGATACCTTTTTTCACCCTCCCCCTCCCCTATGAGACAGACACAATTAAAAGTAGTTTAAAGATACGAAAATGGAGGCTCAGAAAAGCACTAGAGCTTGTGCAAGTCCACAGCGGGTCCATGCAGGAGGCAGCATCTGAACTCAGTTGCAGGTGTGTCACCTCTGCTCTCTATTTTTTTCAGCCATTCAAGGGCAGTAGCAAACCCATGTTTATTCCTCTTTTTCTCTCTCCTATGCTAGAAGTACATACCTGGGAGGCTGCTCAAGAAAAAGCTGTTAAATCATATAACAGTTTTTCAGATTTCCAGCAAAGAAAAAATAAATTGTGATAATTTGGCCAGAACATTATCTTCCGATATTCCAAGAGACACCAAGACGGAATGGCCTAAGGCAGGGCTTGGTGCCAGAAATGCCAAGCTCAAAACCCTCTGTCGCTACCTGCTGTTGAGACTTTTATGCATCACTTAACTGCCTAAGCCTTTTGCCCAACTTAAATACAATGTTGTCGATAAGGTTTAGAATTATATATGTAAAATATCTGGCATATGGTATGATTTCAACACAACGAAAGCCACTATTATTATAATACCAGCAGATAAGGTGAAAGTAAGGTAGCGCATCTCGCCACTCAATGGCAAAGACTGCTCCTGCAGATTCAGGCTCATTTATGGGACCGCTGAGGAGAAGGAGGATGAGGTTGGAGAGCTGCCACACACAGCAGAAATTGGGAAATAGGGAGAAGCATCTGTGATGGGTTGAAGACATATGTTGAAGTCTTTACCCCCAGTACTTCAGAATGTGATCCTGTTTCAAAATAGGATCAGTATCAGTGTAATTAGCTAAGGTGAGGTCATAGTGGAGCAGGGTGGACCCCTAATCCAATATGACTGGTGTCCTTAGGAAAAAGGGGTATCTGGACACAGACATACACACAGGAGAATGTCTGTGAAGACTAGAGTTATTCTACCACTTGCCAAGGAACTACCAGAAGGGAAGAGAGAGGTCTGGAACAGATCCTACCCTAGTACCTTTGGAGGGAACATGACCCTGCCAACACCTTGATCTCAAACTTCGTGCCTCCAGAACCGTGTGACAATAAATTCCTGTTGTTTAAGCCACTTAGTTTGCGGTAAATTGTTAGGATAAGATTAGCAAACTAATACAGTGTCGAAAGATAATGTTTACTACATATAATGGGATACTTAACATTTTAAGGCCCTTTGGAGTCAGTGACATGATTCTTTTGGATGTGACACCGTACTGAGTTGGGGCCTTGGGCAGAAGCTAGAAAGCTAAGCTTTATCAGAGTTACCTGGGAAAGAGACATGCACAAGCAGAGTAACAATTTGTTGTGTTTTTAAGGAGGGTAGAATACAGGAGAAATGTCTTGAGGAGGAAAATGTGCTTATGGTTTTCCTAAATAGAATGTAAAGGATAATTGAGGGGAATAAGTTCTATAAAGAGGAGGAAGGGGCCAGTCACAGAGAAAAGATGTTATGGAGTCCAAGTGTAAACCTACTGGGTTGAAGCCAAAAAAAAAAAGCCTCAGAACTAGCCTTAAAGAATCCAAGTCCCTCCAGATATCCCGTAGATACTTCAAAAGCCACTTAGTGAGTGCCAGACACATCATTTAATCTGCCAGAAAATGTGTAGGGGGAGGAACATTTATTCTTATTTTAGAGACAAGAGAGTTTCAGATTGTCTTGCCTGAACTTTTAGGGGACAGAATAGGATTAGCAGAGCCCTGGGATCCTGACTCAGCCCTGAGTTTGCCTATAATTCCATGGCAGCCCAGAATCTATGCAGAGTAGCAGAGCGATACAGCCTGCTGAGTGCACACTTTTGCAATCTGTCTCTCACTGCCTTTACTTTCAGGGAGCACCGATAACACAAACCTCTTGATGAGGGCAAAAGCCCCTGAGAACTAGAGGGCACAGTCCAGTGTTGCTAAAGAGTACCAAGGACAGCCCTTTTCTCATTACTTCATCTTCCCTGAGAACAGTAGTGGTTGAAATATACAAAGTAAAAGAACACTTGGGCTGTCAGTGTTCCAGATAAGGGTTTTGCAACACTAAGATTAAGAAAGATCTCAGCTATTTCACATCCTCCCAAGATAGTGGGAAGTTGTCTGCACATGCTTATTTTTTGTTCAAAGCTTCTCTGTACTTGACTGTTATTTAATTAAACATCAGCCATATGCTGGGATCTGCTGGTTCTCTGTTTGGCGTATCTACAGCCTGGTGGCCTCAGCTGCAATCTAAGGTTGAAAGGCATGCAAGACTTAGGAGATACTAGAAGGATGAGGACTTGGTTAGGATGAAGGGGACCAAGGGAGAGAAAAGCCTGTTGCTCCAAGGGCTTGGGTGGGTGTGCTTAAAATTGGCCAACAAGCGTGCAGAAGAAACGTGGCAGTGGAATTTGGAATCTGAACTGTTTGTCAGAACTGATAAGGACATTCTTACCATGGAAATTTATCAGTGACAAGTTGCTTGCCATTAGGTGAGGGAGAAAAACTTATATTATGATAGAATTTTGGAGAAAAATTTCAATGTAACAGTCATTAGACAGATACTCAGGAGGAAAACCAGAAGGTCCAGATAAGGAAATGATTGGTTTCTTAAATGGCAACAAGAAAGTCTCCCTAAATTTAACCTAAATCTCTTCTGCCTCTTATACTCTACATTCATTTTCTCTCATTTGCCCCTTCTGGGTTTTATTTTTTTTTAAAAAAAGCACTGTTTATAGGATGATTGGTATAAACATGTCTCATGAAAGAATCCAATCAGATTAGATCACAGTCATAAGTTTGGTGATCACAGTCATAGCCTATTGATGAATCACCATCAGTTATGAGATGTCTGCAAGTCATTTGTTACTAAAAATAAGTTATCTAAGTTTGTGAATGACTTACCTATTTTCAAATAGGGGGTGAATTAAAGGTAGTCTCAATCCTAATGCCATTGTCACTCCTGTGTACTCCAGTGTGGAAGCAATTGCACATAGCTATTGATCACTCATCTATTTGACAAATATTTGACCTACTTTGTACAGGCCTCGTGCCAGGTCCAGGAGATACATTAAGCACACAACAGATGCAAGTTCTGTCCTCACAAAGCTTGCCAAGTAGCAGGAAAAACTCCTGAGCACTTTTCATGTATTGTCTGTCTATCCACTACAACCCTAAGAGGTACTGTTTTTTTCCCAATCTTATGAATTTTTGGTAGCTAAGACTCTAAAACCCATTCTCCAAACCAGCGGACTCCAAGCACCTCTGAGCCTGCATTCCTTTCACTAAAGAAAACTTTAGTACTCACCTGTGTGTGTGTATTTAAATAAGTACACATTTATGAATATTTAAATAATATGTATTTAAATAAGTCTAGATTTGTAGATAGTTACACTTTGTATATACACATATGCATATACTTGTACCATTTTATGTACTTTATGGATCTTCCCGTACACCTCACCTTGGAGACCACTGCTCCACACCATTCCACCACCTTGCCTCCCGATTTTGTCTATGTATAACGGCAATAATCTACCTCCAATCTCCCCCAGCCTAACCCTAGGCTTTGCTCTGGATGAGTGGGGATGGGAACCTTGTCTAAGAACTTGATCTAGGAAATTTTTTTTTTTTTAATAATGAGCAGTAATTTTCAAGTTTGGACTAGATCTTTGTACTGTTAAGGACGTTTTGGCAAAATTCCTTGATGAGTTTTTTAATATGTAAAGATAAGTTCTTCTGCTTTGTAAATCCTATTCATTTACTTTGAATTCTCTTTCCTGGCTGGATCTTAAGTACCTCCAACAAAAGAGTGAGTGTCCTGTATGCCTGTTTCAGGCCCTGCAGCACCCAGTAAAGGACTGAAGACATCAGAAAATCTTCATCCTGTTAGAGAAAGGAAGACTTTTTTACTTCAACTGTAGAATAGGAATTACTCTCCTGTGGAAACAAAGTGCCCCAGACACAGGAGGGAGGTGGCTGGGCTGCTCTGACATCCCCAAGCTTGGAAGACTAGGAACGTGCAGCACATAGTCTTGTAATGAATGAAGCAGCCGAGATGATGCCAGGGCTGCCCCCCTCCCTCACAGGCACAGTGGAGAGGAGGCTGGGAAACCAGAGCAATAGAAAAGAGTCCTTCCACCTCTCTACCCGTTCTGGCCCCAGCGCCACCAAAATCACCCAACTTCCTCTTTCCCTCTTTGCTTTTTCCTCTATGAAGATGCCCCTACTGAACCACCAGGAAAATGGTTGCAAGTCCTCCTGGACCTGCTCCTGCCACGTCCCTCTGTGCCATTAGACTCTGCTGCTGCCCCAGGTTCCAATTCTAACCCAGTCACTAACTTCCTGGGAGGTTTTAGGCCCCACTTGCCCATCTAGAGAAAGAAAGCAATGAAGTTAATTAACAACCATCCAAGGTCCTTCCAGCTCTGGCATTTTTGACCCCGTATCTCTCCTTTTTCCTGAACTTTCCTCTCTACTGGCCTTTTAGAATGAAGAAACTATAGACAGGAGGATTTGTCCCGAAAATCTGCCTTTGGTTGTGGCATTGTTATTGATCAGGGAGCTGCAAAGCGAGGCTTAACAGAGGGCTAAGTCCTTTTCTTTCACAGGAGGCATGCACACACCCCATTTTCTAACATGTTTTTCATCTGACATTTCAATTAACTATCCCCACGTTGGTGCTTCTTCAAGTCAAGGTCTCTTTTGCACGCTTTGGAAGGAGCATAAACCGTGACAAATGGTCTCAGTATAGGCATATGGTGATGCATTGATTTCCTAGTTGCTGGGATGTATTAACAAACTTATTGTCCCCAAATGTAAAAATAATGAACTTACTGCCAAGCGTGGAACATTGACAATGTGAAACAGATTAGATTTATTGGAGCCTCGGAGACAATCCTTAATTTTTAGTAGAACATTGCCTTTTATTTCCATCCTAAGTGAATTTCAATTGCCTTCCCCCTAAAACCTTGTTTTCACATGGTTGCAGTGATTAGGAATTAAAAAAAAATTTTTTTAAGAGGATGCATTAGTTAGAAATTGTGCTCAGCTATGACTAACAAAGACACAAAACACAGTGGCTGAAACATGATGGGGACTTTGTTATCTCTCCTGCAGCTTGAAGTTGGGAGGGAGATGGTTCAACCTTGTACAGTGGCTCTAAGATACCCCCAAGGACCCAGGTACATTTATTTCTGCCCCATCAGCTTTACTTCATGATTTCTATCTCTGAAGTTGTCTTCTCATTACAAGATGGCCACTGCAATGCCAAACCTTCCATCTGAGTTCCAGGCAGGGAGAGAGAGGAATAAGAGGGGAAGGGCAAATGGGCTGACACCAGTCAAGTCAGCCGAGAGGCCCACTCAACCACTTCTACTTATATTTCATTAGCTAGAACTTAACCAAATGTCTACCCCCATCTGCAAAGAAGCCTGGAAGATGCAGATTTTTGCAGGGTACATTGACATTCCCCCCAACCAAATTCAGGGTTTCATTACAAAAGAAAAGGGAGAGAATGAATTTGGTATAGGCAACTGTCTTAGTGGGGTTGTTTTTCCTTCTAAAATTAATACCTGTTTGTTAAGGTAAACTTGAAAACTCTAGAATTGGAAAAGAAAGAGATAATGATGATTTTAACTACCCTAAGTGATCTCCAGTAGCAGTTAGTGTAATTGCATGCTTGGTTTTTTATTAGTATTTGTGTTTTTCTGATTGTATTTTTTTGACTATAAAAGGAATGCCTATCCATTAGGGAAACTTTGAGCAAAGTATAGAGAAGAAAGTAGGAATCACCCATAACCCAGAGATAATCACTATACTATTCTGTTGCATTTTCTGCCACTTTTATGTATATTTTTCATATTAGTAATCATAGTGTATGTATAAGCTCGTACCTTTTTTTTACTTTCTACATAAAATAAGTGAATTTACATATGACCCTACCTAACGTCTCCCTGCACCCTTATAACAGAGCATTCCAAATCGTGGTTGCAAAGCTGTTTGGAAGGTGCTTAAAGTAGGAGAGAATGAATAGCACAGACTGGTTTTCTCCTGTTCTGCTTCTGGGAGGCCATACGGCAGATCTGGCTCACTTCTCACCCTCACTCTAAGGCTATATCATATGCTCTCCTTTCTGTATTTTTCCATCTTAAAAAATGTCAGGGGCTTCCCTGGTGGCGCAGTGGTTGAGAGTCTGCCTGCTAATGCAGGAGACACGGGTTCGAGCCCTGGTCTGGGAAGATCCCACATGCCACGGAGCAGCTGGGCCCGTGAGCCACGGCTGCTGAGCCTGCGCGTCTGGAGCCTGTGCCCCGCAGCGGGAGGGGCCGCGATGGTGAGAGGCCCGCGCACCGCGATGAAGAGCGGTCCCCGCACCGCGATGAAGAGTGGCCCCCACTTGCCGCAGCTGGAGAAAGCCCTCGCACAAACCGAAGACCCAGCACAGCCATAAATAAATAAATAAATAAATAAATAAATAAAATTAAAAAAAAAAAAAAAAAAAAAAAAAAAATGTCAAGTGTACATGCCAAAAGTTAAAATGATTCTTCAGGGAACATGAACTGTCATGCCCATTCTTACTGCATGGCTCACAGAGGTGGATTTTGCTCTGGCTTGTAAATTCATAGGATCTCATAGCTAGGTAGGGCCTTCATGTCCCCATGCCCAACCCCTAATGCAACAGTGGAGAGAAGCAGAAAGGAAAAGTGCCCTGTTCGAGGTCACATGGTATGGTCAGTACCAGGACCCTGGCCTCCCAAGTCCCTTTCTAGTGATTTTCTAACCTACTTGAGATGCTTTGGATTGTGCAACTGATTGCTAAACTTCAAAGGTGTTATGAGTCCCACAGAAAATACACAGCCAAATGCAGCCAGTTGCTAAAGGAATTAACTAAAGCCTAGAGATTGGTAACTTGCTTAGGGTGGCATTTCTCAGATGGGCGATTCCATTTAATATACCTGGATTTTCAGAGAAAATATACACTCTACAGAAAACAAGTTTTTCCATCCAGTGTTCCCTTGCTATGAGCTCAGACCTTGCTAAGTGACAAATAGTTGTGCTATAGATTATAGAATTCACAGCCTGGTTGGGGAGATGAGAGAGACATGAGCCAATATGGCACATTCATACAATAGAATGTCATGCAACTGTAAAGGAATGAGGTAAATCTGCAGGAACTGCCATGCCCATCATATATCATTAGAAGAAAAATGCTGATCACAGAGGAGTTTGGTAGTATATGTAGTATGATTTCTTCTGTGTTTAAAAAAACAAAGTACATTCACACACTTACATGTTTTGTATGAGTAGAAAATATGTAGACAAATACACACCAACTTTTAACAGTGGTTATTCAATAGAGTGGGATTTTAAGATGGGGAAATAACTTTTTATTTACTTTTTTCACTCTCATGTTTCTGTTTTGAAAATACAATTATGTATAATCAGTTTCCTCATCATACATTTTGAATAATTATAGCAACTACCACAGAGGAATTGTGACAATTAAGTGAATTGCTATGAATAAAATGCTTAGAACTTTGCCAGGCACATACTAAGAGCTCAATAAACATTAGCTTTTATGATGACGTTGGGGGGTGTTGGGGGGAGAGATGAGTGCTCACATGCTCTTGCTGAGCATAAACATTCATACAAGTTATTTATAAGGCAATTTGACCAGATACATATGCCAAAAGCCTTTAAAATTTGAAAGCATTTTGACCCAGCCGTTCCACTTTCAGAAATTTCTTCTATGGAAAAACTTGTGTAAGTATATAAGAAATACGTACAAAGATGAATAAAGAGCAAAATGTTGGCAACAAGCTAAATGTTCAAAAACAGGAATGGTTTAATAAATTATGGTGCATCTTTACAATGGAATAGTAGGCATTCATTGTAGCAGTGAATTCATTAACATGGTAATATGTTAATGATATAATATTAAGTGAGAAAAAGCAAATTTCCAAATAGCATATACAGTATGGTTACATTACGGTACAAAAAATATACATATGTATGTCTAAAAGCACATGCACTTAAGTATTAATAGTATTGCACCCTGGGCAATTGTGAAAATTTTCTTCTTGTACTTAGCTGTAGTTTTCAATTTTTTCTACAATGAGTCTCTATTACAAGTATTTTTTAAAAAGGCAAAGGGGGAGCATTTCATAATGTAGCCTCCACGCCCAGGCATGGGGACACCTCTGCCTGCGAGACAGAGGAGATGCAAGTGCTTCCAGCCTCCAAGGATCATGTGGGCAGGTTTTTTCAGTCTCTACTGCAGACTCAGCAGACATGGGGCTAGTGTCATGGCCTGACTCGGGAGACAGACTTTTGAATGTTGATTGAATGCCAAAAGAAGGAAATAGATGAGCAAAGTTCAGCCATGTCATTGCAATCAGCAAACTCAAATTCTTATGATGACAATTCTTCTAGTTCTTCCTGGTACAGTCCCAGTTTATGTCTTTTGTCCCAGCATAACTATGAATAACATCTCTTTCATTCTCGGTCACCCTACCCACTTGGAGTTTACTCACTTGTTTCATTATTTCCGTTAATTTGTTCTTCTAGATGCTGTATTTCCTGTACACTGAAGTTATTAAAGGCTTGTTCAGGTTCAACTTCTTTTTTGGCAAGAACTCTTCATAGGTGGTTCTGTTTGCTGTATATTGCCTCATATCAGAAGGTGTGCAATGTCTGGTTGTCCCACTTTTAGTGATAAGCAAATTGATGAGTGGATTCAGGTGGTGTCCACGTGGTCAAGCCATCGTAAAGTTCTCCATCAAACTTTCATCTCATGGTTTCATCAATTGCTGATCATTGCCTGAATGATTGCATTAGATGTTAGAAAATAGTTCTAGCTCTATCATTCCTTCCACATTTATTGGCTGGAATTCTTTTGTAAAGAAGTCTGTCCCTCATCAGTTAGGGCTGGGTTACTCTCTAGTACAGTTTATATAGGAAGGACAGAATACATGCTGAACTCTTTCCTTGTAATGGTCAATTTTCAGAGTAAGGAGTTGAAACCCTTACAATGGTGCCCAGAGTTTTTTGGGTTTTGGGGTGGTTTTTTCTGAAGTTTTTTGTTTGCTTGGTTTTTGGTGGGAAGACAGACGTCTATCTATTTCATTCTTAAAATTTTGGTATCATGAATTCATTGAGTTCTTCTACGTTAAATCTAAATACATTTATAAAACAAATTATACTTATTAAATTAGGAACTGTCTGTATTAGTCAGGGTTCTCCAGAGAAACAGAACCAGTGAATGTGTGTGTGTATATACTGTATATATATATGTAGAGAAAGAGAGAATTTACTCTAAGAAGTTTGCTCACACAATTGTGAGCCTGGCAGGTTTGAAATCTGCAGGGCAGCCTGGCTGACTGAAGAACCAGAGGTGAGCCGAACAACTCGAGTTTAAGGCTTCTGGAAGCAGCCTTAAACTTCTTCTGTTAAGGCCTTCAACTGATTGGATGAATCCCACCTATATTATGGAGGGTAATATGTTTTATGCAAAGCCAGCTGATTTAAATGTTAATCTCATTTAAAAATACATACCTTCATAGCAATATCTAGACTGATGCTTGACCAAATACCTGGGTACCATGGCCTAGCCAAGTTGACACATTAAATTAACCATCACATTATCTCTATTTAAAAAAAAAAAACTGGCAATACAAGTTAGGAAATGCAAAATGAGTTGTAGAATCAATGCTTACTGTGGGTGTTCACAGATGCAGAAGAACTCTTGGGCTGAACCAAACAAGAAAGGTTTGCATTAGTCATTTCTGTGTGTTCTACTGGCTTAGGTGCTAGACTGAGTGTTGGCAAAAATGGTGCTAGTTCTGGCACTTCTCATGTAACTTCTCTTGTGTAATTTATACTAGTTCACTGAGATTCAGAATCTTCATCTGAAAATCAAGGATAATAACATCTGTCCTACCTGCCATTATACTTTGTCATGACAGCCAAAAGAAATTATGTCTATTAAAGCATTTTGAAAGCTCTGCATGTTATGCAAACGTAAGGTGCTATTAGACTACTTTTGTTAACAGCCAACGAATCACAGAGTGTCAAGCAAATGTGCTTTAAAGCTGCAGTCGTAAGTGCAAGGCCACATTATGATGATGGTCAGTGACTTTCTCTTCATTTGAGAAAGGCCACCACTCTTAGCCCCACATTTTAAGAAGAGGGAAAGTTGTTACTTCCCTAAAGGAAAAAGAATCAGTGTACTAATTTTCCATATTAATGCCTCTGTCTGTAAATTCATGTTTCCCCTAGAGTCCCTATTTCTGTATGTCAACCACGTAGCATTGACAAATGCAAATGAGGGATATCTGACTGGCTTGACTCATTCATTTATTTACTCAATAAGCGTTTATCAAACACCTAGTATATGTGAGACACTATGCCAGATGCTATTGGAGGCACAGAAGTGAATCAAATCTAGATTCTCTCCTCAAGCAATTTACAGGTTCTTAAGAGGAAGAAGCCATAATTTAAAAAAAAATACAATACAATATAGAAATTGAAATGTACAATGAGAGAGATAAGTGACATCCCATGGAAATTCAGAGAAGGAGAGATCAAGTTCAACTGAAAGTTCCAGACAGCTTCTTGGAGGAGGTGGCACTGAGCTAGACTGAAGAATAGGAATAGATTTGGGCCTGGGAGGGGGGGCAGGCAAGGCGGAGCAGATGGTATGTGGAGGGGGCGTTGTAAATGTGCTGGAGAATACAAGGTTCTTGAAGGGAAGAAGTAGGAACGATGTTTGGACATGTGCTATTTGTGGCAAATTACAAATTCTGTCCTTTACCTCTAACTTCCTTCTCTGTAATTTTGGAGAGGATCTTAAGATTCATCTAATGATGGCAAAAAGGCTTCCTCTGTCTAGCCCACCAGCTTCTACTAATGGGTAGCAGAAGGTCATATCTGGTCGGTCAGCTCAACGGAGAAGTTTATTGTCAAATAACTACTTAATAAATTATAATGTTATTATGATTATGATGCTTTCAATTCTAAAACTATATGATTCCAATGATTCTCAGAAACCAAATCTTCTCTGAAGGTTTTTAACATTTTAGATATAAATCTTTCTTAGCTAGAGTACCTATGGCCATGCTTCCCAAACCTAAAATATAGAACTTAATTTAGCCTCCCTGATGATTCAGAGTCAGCCTCAAAAACAGAAAGGATCAGACTGTGCTGTATCACAGCATTGCCAGGACCCATGGGAGCACAAAGGATTATTTATCTCAAAACTCAGTGACTCCAGATTGCTCTGTTTGTTATCCTTTCTTTTTTTTTTTTTTTTCTGCCTTGTTGCTGAGCATTCAAAGCTCAGATTTTGATAGTCTCAGCATCCCCACCCATCTCATCCCATTTTTGTTCTGTTTGCTGCTTCTATTCAACATGAGGCCTGGAAGTCAGATCACCAAGTTCTGTTAGAATTACATGTAAAGTAAGAGTAAATAAGCTCTGAGTAAGGGTCTAAGAGGATTACTTACATGTAAAGTATCTTGAGACTTAGTGCCATCTTGTCTGGCTGTTTAATTAAAGGGGTGTGTGTGTGTGAGAGAGAGAGACAGAGACAGAGAGACAGAGATAGAGACAGAGAGAGAAAATGTATGTTTGCACGTGTGCGCACATGTAAATGTGCTTTTCCCTTATGGTTTTTTACTGTGATTGTGTGACAGGTCAAGTGCAAGATAAGTAAAATGCGACAGTCTATAATTTGCCTAAAGAAATTGAGAAGCATTGAAAAATCTAAGTAAGAAGAAATTTTGTAACATTGCATATAAGAGATAATCATGGTTGCCCCTGCTATTACACAGACCCTGTGATGATTATAAGATATTGTAAGGAGAAACCATTATCTCTGAGAAACAGCAGTTACATGGTTAGTCTAAATTCCCATGGGAAATTGAAAGAAATTGATGATTAGACTTGAGGTCTCCGGATCCCAAACCAGAGTTCCTTCAACTACTGCAAAATGCTACCCACATGATAATTATTATTAGAAATCAAAGGAAATCCTGCACCTCTGCACTTCTACACCACATTGGTGTTGGGGGAGGGATTTAACCAAGGGATGTGAGTTTGGAGTAAGTACAATGTATCTCAAAAATCTACCAATGTGTGTGCTAAACAGAAACACCTGGAAAACTTATTAAAAATATGGATGTTCAGGTCCCATTATCAAGTCTATTTTAGGAGATCTGGGATTGGGACCAGAAGTTTGGAAGAGATTTTCACCCTTAAGTACTGAAGCATCCAACTCCATCATAACTACAGTACCATTATCACACCAGATTTTGATTTTATGAGAAACCCAACTGCCTTGTGTTCCCAGCCATTTAGTATTCAGGCCTGGGCTTTAGATAGTCAGAAGGTCATTGTTTTTTTCACAGCACATCTTTCTTCCTGCCCTTGTCTTTCCTGTTCAGCTCACTGTGTATTTCTCAGCCCCTTCACCCATGTCTGTGCCAAAATAACAGAATATCTAGGCATGCATGAGATGCCACCCAATTTCTTTCGGTCCTACCTTTGCTTGTGGTGCTCAGCTGGATGTGGTGACGAGGTTACTACAGGACATTCTCACTAGCCGGGCCCTGCCTCACAGGAAGGTTGAGAATTTTTCAGCAATGATCATGTTTCTGAAAGAAAGGTCAAATGGTCGAAGGTAATGTTCACAGTAAAAATGGTGACGGTAATCCAGCTGGGAACTCAAAGCATGCAATGGGGTTGGAGGCCCACCTGCTGATGCCACACCAGCAGCAGCAGGGGGGCTTACTGAGAGTACACACTGGAACAAGTGTTTTTGTGCACATCACCTCATTTAAATCTCATGACAGTCCTAAAATGGGAATACTATTATCCTTATTTTATACGTAATGAAACTAAGGCTGAGAAGTAATTTGTCCAAGTCTGTACAGCTAGAAAGAGGCAAAGCTGGGTTCAAAATCAGCATAGCAGATGTAGGTTAATATCAGCCACTGGGCTACATTGGCACACCACCAGATTTGTGCCAGAATGTGATCTGAATACACGTTCAGATGTTGTAAGGATCTGCATGCCTGACTGTGGTCCTAAACCATGCTATGGAGAAGGTCAGTTCTGGTCGTATACTTTGGCGGCATTGTAAGGATACTGAACCCTGTGGGAACACAGGCTAGAAGCTTTGTTAATGCATCAGAAGACCAAGAAGTCCTCCTTTCCCTGAAGTTAGTGCAGGATCTGAGGCTGACTCTGTGCCTGGGAGAAACGTGGGGTCCTGCTGTCCCATTGGGAACACAGAGAGCCCTCTCTGTCAGGGAGATGGAGCGCTATAGAATTCAGAAGAAATCACAGAGAAGCAGGCTGCCCACGGGTCTGCAGGACCTGGAGAACTGGCCTATGGGCTCCCTGCTACTATAGAGAGGTTCCATTTTACTTCCCCAGACTCAAGAACAAATATCGACATGATGGAGATGGGTTGGAAGTATCATCCTCACCAATGAACATTTAACCCAGTGGTTTTTGAACTCCCAATGTGGCTATTTCCACAAAAGTGTCTTAAGAGACACTGCAAAGGAATAGGGTAAATGCATCAGGCCTGGGTCTTCCCAACTAACCCCATTTCAACCAGAAAAGCTCTGGTGAAATACGTTTTATATATTGGGCTCCTTTGTAAGCTTCTATTTGAAGGAGGGATCCCATGTTAAGAAACATGCTTGAGGGGCTTCCCTGGTGGCGCAGTGGTTGAGAATCTGCCTGCTAATGCAGGGGACACGGGTTCGAGCCCTGGTCTGGGAAGATCCCACATGCCGCGGAGCAACTAGGTCCGTGAGCCACAACTACTGAGCCTGCGCGTCTGGAGCCTGTGCCCCGCGACGGGAGGGGCCGCGATAGAGAAAGGCCCGCGCACCGCGATGAAGAGCGGTCCCCGCACCGCGATGAAGAGTGGCCCCCGCTTGCCGCAACTGGAGAAAGCCCTCGCACGAACCGAAGACCCAACACAGCCAAAAATAAATATAAATAAATAAATAAATAAATAAATAAATAAATAAATAAATAAAAAAAGAAACATGCTTGAAAATAACTGTTTTCTATCCTCCTGAATTCTTCTGCTATTATTCCTAAACTTCTGGATAGTTGGAGACCTGAGGCCTATTTTCTGAGGCTGAACAAAATCTGAGGAATAACCTCCCCTTACAATAAGTTTCCAACACAGCTGGTTGGTCTCTATCTTAGCCTTTTATTGAGATGGTAAAGGGACCAATGTATCAGGTACCCTTGATGGCAAAATTGTACCCTTCTCTGAGGAAAGGGACACATCTTCAATGAAGCTTCAAGTCTCAAGGGACAGAAGGGGACTACCATTCAGGTCCATGTACTTTGGGGAGAGGAACACCAGCCAACTCTACCACTGTCCACCTGTAGTCAACTCATACCTGAGCACCTGCTGAATGCAATATTCAGAGACACTCTGACTTCTATAGGGGGAATGCAAAGGAAAGGGTCTACAGGGAAGACAATGTTGACTGCTTACTTGATGATCATTTCCCACCCATACCCTACCTCTTGATTGCTGTACTGAACTAAAACAAATAGATGGCCAGATACCTCTCTAGCAAAGATGGGTTTACTCAGGAGCAGCGGAGAATTGCAATTCGGGGTCTGCAACGATGGCAAGCCACGTGCAAGTCCCCGCAGGGCAAGGGAAGGAAAATGCTTTATAAAAGAAGAAAAGGAGGGTGGGATTCTGTAGTAAAAAAAGAGTCTGGGGCTTTTCATTGGCTGAGTCCTTGCCAGGAAAGAAGAGGAGTCTTTCTTCTTCCCGCTGGGCTCTGCTGTCATTACAGGGCGTGAGAGTATCCTTTCCTGGCCTCCCAACTCTATTTAATTGAGGTTTCAGTTTATTAACTTTTTTGTAGCTAGCAGGGCCCATGTCTCATTGTTGAGACTAAAAATATCAGATATTCACTTTCCCAGCCTCACTTGTATTGAGTATGTGAGAATGTGACCCAGCCCTTCAGGGGACTTCTACAAAGGGCTTTCCTCTCTCTAAGAAAAAGTGATATGTCCATGAAAATGCCCTTCTCCTTCATCACTTGCCAGACACTTGGCAAATAGTATCTCCTTTTATCCTCGAAACAACCCCATGAGGTGGTTAATACCATAGTCCTGATTTTAGAGATGAGGAAACCAAGGCCTAGAGAGATGAATAACTTGACCAAGATCATGTCTAATAGATGGCATGGCCAAGATTTGAACCCAGATGTGTATTGCTCCTGTTATAGATTGAATTGCATCCCCTCAAAAGTTATGTTGAGGTCCTAATCCCCACTACCTCAGATTCTGACCTTATGTGGAAATAGGGTCTTTATAGAGGTAATTAAGTTAAAACAAGGTCATTAGAGTGGACCCTAATCCAACATGACTGATGTCCTTATAAAAAGGGAAAATTTGGACACAGACACAGACACACACAGAGGGAAGATGATGTGGAGATACAGAGGGAAAAGACAGCTATGTGGCTGGAATGATGCATGTACAGGCCAGAGAATGGCAAGGATTGATGGCAAACACCAGAAGCTAAAAGAGGAAAGGAAGTCTTCTCCACTAGAACCATCAGAGAGAGCGTGGCCTTGCTGACACCATGACTTCAGACTTCTAGCCTCCAGAACTATGAAACAATAAATGTCTGTTGTTTTAAGCCACCCAGATTTTGGTACTTTGTTACAGCAGCTCTAAGAAACTAATAGAAGTCCCAAAACCTTAAACACCTTCTTATACTACTCACTGAAAAGATGCAAATTTAGATATATTTGGCTAGGAACATTACTAGAATAGTGGAGACAATCCTAGAAAATAGTGGTGTCTTCTTGAAGGCACAAAGGCAGGGCCAAGCAAATCGTGTGTTGGCTTAGCCAGAGAGCCAGGTTACAGTGGAGACCATCACAGACTCAATCTGCATTTATCAAACTATAAGTATGGTCATAGGTGCTTCACACACAAGGCTCCCAACATCCTACAAGGTCTCTACCTACAAACAGATAATGGAACTGACTGGCCCCAATCCCACAGCTGATAAAGAAAAGCAAGCCTTTAAACACAGAGCTTCTGACAAGCCCCACTGTTCTTTCTGCCTGCTGAACCAGCTTCAAGATCATTGCCTCAGGATGTGGGCAGATATGAGAAGGAACACTGTGAAAGTACAGTATTTGCCTTATATGTTGCACTTCTACATATTCTTGGCTCCTGAGGATTCAGGAATAGGTTTTGGTTTTAGACTTTTTTTAAGACTTAAATTGGTCAGTGTGATCAGTTGCAGTTCCTATCTATGCAGTATCTCCCCCATGGCCTCATTTCCCCCTCTGCTTTGTGCATTCTACTGCAGTAGAGCTAATAATTGCAACTAATTAACTTAAGAATTGCCTTGAGATAAAAACAAAAGTGCTTACATTACGGAATTCAGTAGGTTGGACGTAGGCAGAAGAACTTGTCCCTTAAGAGGAAATCTCTGAACTTTGGCTTCCAGCCCTTGGCACCTCTGACGTCATCAAGACTGATCTTGAAGCTGTTGCTTTAAACTTGAGCAGACCTGTGGGTGCTTCCTCTACTACCTGGGAGAACTACCTACGTGAAAGTCTTCACTTTCTTTCCACATACTGGGGATGCAAAGGTGCATTAAAGATGCATCATGGATCTATCACCACACATTGTCCAACTAAAAGTAGCTCAGGAATGAAGAAAATGGGAGGTGACGAGTCAAGCTATAGGCTCCAAGATGGTGAACTCCAAAAGGAAAGAAATGTAGTGTCTGGAACTGCCTTTATTCACCCTTCCAGAATGAGGAATTTTTGTAACTTCCTTTGCATTACATTTATCATGGAACCCTGTGTGATACAACCTCAAACTCCCACACGTCACATCTAAAGCTCTCCACACACTGGCCCTAACTTTTTTCCAACCAGACCCCAGCCACACTTCTATATGAAACCTCCATTTGACCCCAGAGACTCCAAAATATGCTTGGCGCTTTTTTATCTTCCTATCTCCTGGCTCACAGCACTTCCCCACCAGAATTCGGTCACAGCTTAAATAGGTACAAGGGGACCCATCCTCCAGTCCAAGGGGTCTAAATTGCCTGTTCAGGTACTGACTTTATCAGAACCACCTGAGGTGCTTATTAGAGATGCCTGAACTCTGCTCCCAGATGATTCTGAGGCACAGCTAAGTTTGGGAACCTAAGAGCCCTAACTCACTCACCCAATACAGGACTCCCCCCGTACCATCCTAAGACATGGAAGTCAGCACCTGCTTGAACACTCTGGTAATGGTCTTGAATTGCATTTTTTAACAATGCTATTTGTCAAAAATTTCTGCCATGTGTTGAGACAATATCATCTTCTTCTCTGCAAATCCTACTATTTGACCTAATTTTGTCATGTGAATCACCCAAAATAAATCCATTAACTCTTCCTAATAGTAGTTGTTCAAATATCAAAAGATAGATCTCACCTCCCTTTCACTTCCCTCGTCCCCTCACATCAGATCTTCAATTTTCTGGCTAAACAATTCTAATTCCCTCAAATATAGATCCTAATTCATCATCATCCTCATCATCCTTGCCATAGCTCCATGAGACAGGTACAGTTATTTCCATTGCATAGATAAGGAAACTGAGGCTATGGGGGGTTAAGTAACTTCCCCAAGATGACACAGTAAGTGTCAGAGCTTGGACCTGAGCAAGTCTGCTGACTCCAAAGTGGATGGGTTTAACTGCTATGCTGCCACCAACTTGTTCATTATTCTTTGGACAGTCTCCAATTTTAATGTCTCTCATTAAATGTGATATTCAAAATGGGACACAATGTTTGTGAACGTTTCTGCTTAGCACAGAATACAGAGTTCTCTTACTGCCCACTGCACACTTCTGTTAACACAGGCCAAGATGAACTTGGTATTTCCTGACAGCTCTATCACATGCTTCACTGATATCAATTAAAATTCACATGGACTGCGGTAAAATCATGTAGTATTTCTATTGTATTAATTGCCTATCATGGGATTCCTCTCCCCACCTGCTGCATCTAGGGAGGGTTCGGGGTGGGCTCTTCATTCCATTTCTTGGTGCCCCCGCCCCCTGAGCTGGAGGACTGGTCCTTCCTTGGTCCCCAAATAAAGAGCAAATTTCACTGAAAAAAAAAAAAAATGCCTATCACGGGCAAGTCAAAGAACTGTGGACTAGAAATGCAGGAGTGGATACAGTGTTAGGTAAGGCACACCCTGCTCTCAAAGGAGCAAAGAGAAGAAAGAAGGGGTGGGAGTGGAAGAGATGGCAGAACTGATTCCCAACCATATCGCTGGTGTTATAAAACTGTCAGGCACAGAGACCTTAGGGAGACTCAATCTTTCTCCAACTCTGTGACCAATGTTACTTTATGACTCTGTACCGTTCAGAGGCAGAGCAGAAGAGCATGTCAGGTGCTTAAAGCTACCACCCAGTATGTCTTATCCTGTACCTGTAAATTGATCTGTTTTAAACCTGAGTTAAGGATTTTCCTTCTATTTGTACTTAATTGTACCTCATGTATTTATCTTGTGAGTTTTGGTCCATCTTTTTTTTTTTTTTTTTTTTAATTTTTTTTTTTTTAATTTTTTTATTTATTCATTTCCGGCTGTGTTGGGTCCTCGCTTCTGTGCGAGGGCCCTCTCCAGCCGTGGCAAGCGGGGGCCACTCTCCATCGCGGTGAGCGGGCCTCTCACTCTCGCGGCCTCTCTTGTTGCGGAGCACAGGCTCCAGACGCGCAGGCCCAGCAGTTGTGGCCCACGGGCCCAGCCGCTCCGCGGCATGTGGGATCCTCCCAGACCAGGGCTCGAACCCGCGCCCCCTGCATTGGCAGGCAGACTCCCAACCGCTGCGCCACCAGGGAAGCCCGGTCCATCTTTTTAAATTTTAAAAGTGTTTTGTTTTGTTGTTTACCCTGATACTGCAAGAATCAAATTCTACAATGTCAACACGCCCAGCTCTGAACTTCCCGCAAATGGAATGAACATGCCTTATATGTCACTAATCAAAGTGTTAAATAGGAATCGACCTTGGACAGACAGCAGTGTGACAGAGATACAAGCTCAGGCTGGGAGTGGGCTATGTCTGGCTTGTTCATCCCTGTCTATCAAAAACACAGCACAGGGCTCCGCACAAGTGGATGCTGTCAGGCCTTGTATAAATCAATCAAGGTCCTTCTCCAGTTTCAAACCATAGAATATTAGAATATCTTAGTTGGAAAGGACCTTAAAAATCATTTAACTCAATGTCCTTTCTTCACATAGTCAGAAAATGAAACCCAAAGAGGAACAATTATTTACCTGAAATCACCTACTTAGGGGAAAAAAAAGCTCAATGACCCAGCCTTCCTATTTTCTAATTCAGAACACCTCCTACCACACTGAACAGCGGACTTACCAATCAACACTCTCCTATTATGTGTTCACCCCCATAATTGTACTACTATGGAGCCTGGAGGGACCCTTGGAAGACCCAATTAGGGCAGAAGAAAGACCTTTTCCTTTTGACTCAGAGACCAAATGTTCCTGGGTAAATAAAAATAAGCCCCCACCTCTTTAGGCACTAAATTTGTCTTAATAAGGGAAAGACTCTTAACAGAGAGTTCCAGAAAGTAGCTATGGGGCTCTAGAGGAGAAAAAAAAAAGTCTTCCATCATTCCTTAGACACAGAAACAGGCCTCCAAAGGATTTCTCCAGAGTATTAAACCACATCAGAGGCCCATGACCCCATAGGCCCAGGTGTTCATTCTACCTCTGGGCCTGACCTATTCTGAATTCTGCTGTCCAAATCACAATGAAGAGTAAATGCTATAGATTGTTGAGTACCTACTAAGCTCCCCACGCTGTGGTTTTACATTCTTTATTTCAAATCTTCATGACAACACTGCATGCTAGCTTTCATTTGCTCATTTTCCAGATAAGGAAATAAAGATCCAGAGAGGTTAAATAACATTTCCAAGGTAATAAATGGAGAAGCCAGTATTGAAACCCATGTCTATCCATCTAAATCCAAGATTTATTTCAAGGCAATACGCTTTCCACAGTACCAGCCTGCTTGCCCCAAAATCTGTCCTCAATTATTTTAAGTTTGACCTCAACTAACCCCCAAACAAGTTACCCAGAAAAATAGGAATTTGGCTACCACCAAAGGCTATCTACAGCCTTTCCCTGCTCCTCCAGACCAATCTCCCAATGGATTCCTAATGTAGCCTACATTTGCAACTTTCTTCTGCAAGAACTCTCTGCCCTGAATTGTTCTATTAACCATATTACAGAATCAAAAACAATATGACTTCAAGGATACACTTAACTCATTCAATATTACCACTGCAGGGGAGATGTCTAGGGTTTTTTTCCTCATTAAAGAAATAGATCAAATAGATCATGAACAAATTGTATTGTTCTGGATACTCACAGAAATTATTTGTTTAAACCACCCCATCTGTGGTATTTTATCAGAGCATCCCTAGCTGACTAATATAGTTGTGTAACTTCCACCATAATCAAGATATAGAATACTTCCATCATTCCAAAAATTTCTCTCTTTGTAGTCAATCCTCTTTCCCCACCTTCAGTCTCTGGCAGCCATTGACCTGTTCCTGTTGCTATAGTTTCACGTTTTCCAGAATGTCATATAAATGGAATCATACAGTATAGAGCCTTTTGAATCTGGCTTCTTTTCACTTAGCATGATGCTTTGAGAGTCATCCATGTTGTTGCATGGATAATCATTTACTTTTGATGAAGATGTTTTGAGAGTATATGAGCAAGAGAAAAGAGAGAGAGAAGGAAGAGTAATAGGACATTGGTTTTGAGGAGTAAGGGGATGTTGAGTCAAGAATCAGGTATTTGAAGGCTTCCCTGGTGGCTCAGCAGTTAAGAATCCGCCGCCAATGCAGGGGACACGGGTTCAAGCCCTGGTCCGGGAAGATCCCACATGACACGGAGCAACCAAGCCCATGCTCCACAACTACTGAGCCTGCACTCTAGAGCCCATGAGCCACAACTACTGAGCCCACGTGCCACAACTACTGAAGCCCACATGCCTAGAGCCCGTGCTCCGCAACAAGAGAAGCCACTGCAACGAGAAGCCTGCACACCACAAGGAAGAGTAGCCCCCGCTCGCCACAAGGAGAGAAAACCTGCACGCAGCAACAAAGACCAACGCAGCCAAAAATAATTAATTTAAAATTTTTAAAAAAGGTAACTATTCTTTAAAAAAAAAAATCAGGTATTTGAGAAATTGAATGTACTCAAAATATAGTACAAATAATTACTCTAGATTTTCCCAAAATCTAATCTAGTTGAATCTCTCCCATCTCTCTCTCTCCTTGGCCTTAGGTCAGAGTTGAGATAATCACTCTCAACTCTGGGATTCTCAGTCCCCAATTTCCTATTATCCTTAGTCTGTGTGAGGATTCACTCCTGCTTAATTTTATATGTTTCTCAATTTATTCTCTACACCACTGCTGTTCTCCCCCCAGACTCTCTCTCTCTCTCTAACATGTTTATTATACATGCTTAGGTGTATGGGAATCTTTAAAACCTATATAGTGCTGATTTGTATTCTTATGTGTTTTTTTTTTTAATTTAATTAATTTATTTTATTTTTGGCTGCATTGGGTTTTCATTGCAGCACACGAGCTTTCTCTAGCTGCGGTGGAGCAGGGGCTACTCTTCGTTGTGGTGCGCAGGCTTCTCATTGTGGTGGCTTCTCTTGTTGTGGAGCATGGGCTCTAGGGTGTCCGGGCTTCAGTAGTTGCGCCTCGCGGACTCTAGAGCGCAGGATCAGTAGTTGTGGTGCACGGGCTTAGTTGCTCCGCAGCACGTGGGATCTTCCCAGACCAGGACTCGAACCCATGTCCCCTGCATTGGCTGGCTGATTCTTAACCACTGCGCCACCAGGGAAGTCCCTACTTATGTGTTTTAAATATAAGTAAAGAGTATTGTGATATAGAGCTTGAACGATTTCTTTTTCACTCAGCACTATGTTTTTAAGATCTATCAAGGTAATGCATAGTACTTTGTAAACTGTAACTAACTCTACAAATATTTTCTACTACTACTTTTAATAGTAGTAGTGGTGGTAGTAATAATAATAATAATAATTTATTCAAGAAATCTTTTTGAGTATCTACTTTGTTAAACCCTAGGTATAGAGAAATCTTTTTTTAAAAAAAGACACAATTCCTCATGGAGAAATGTGAGAGTTTCTTATTCTCTAGTATGAGAGTTTCTAACAGGAGGGCCTAACCTCATCTTGAGACTCAGGGGCTGTTTCTCTGAGGCAGGGGCACTTCAGCCAATTTTTGCCCCTTAACCTAGGGCTCCTACACATATAAGCCACATATATTGTTCATATACCAGAAAGGTTTTGCATTTTTTTCAGAAGGGTAAGTTTGAACAAAAGAAATCTAGGACTGAGCTGCAGAAAATTGGGTCCAATGACTACTGTGGGGAGATGAGTCAAACCCAGGTGATTCAGATGACAGAGCAACACAGATGATTGAAACCTGGAATCATCAATAATGTGCGTCACCTTCTCATCCTGTGCAAGTGCATGTTGTCACAACATGCCAACATCATCAAAAGAAATATTAAGTTCCTACTGCCATGCATGGTGGGTCAGAGTGCGGGCCTGTTTGTTTGCTTGGATGGAGGTGAAATTAGAGAAAGTAAGTAACACAACCTCAGGACACAGGATCAAGTCACTGCTCTCAGTTCTAGCACTGAACTGCACCCAAGTTCAGAATAAAGGATTAATGCCTCCAAACTGACTAAGCACTTTATATTGCATTAATTTCAATTTAATATGAAGTAAGAAGGAGGAACAAACGGGAAACAGTCTAAAAACAGGGAGCACATACAAGAGTGTATATCAGTTAGTTCAGGCAGCAGGCAGAGCCCAACTCTCCACTCCCATTACTCTCAAGAGCGAGATCTGCTTGTGGGTTAATGGCACTCACAAATGTTTTCCCTTTAGTGATAGAGCCAGATAAAGATCTTGGGAGCTGTCAACAGGATTTTGTTTTTAATGCAAGCCTGTGTAAATACTGGTCTTCATTTAGAGAGCATTTTTGTATTTTCTAGTAATGCAGACTTATGTGAAAAATGCCTGGTTTACCCTCTCCCAATCTACTCCTACCCTATGAACTCTTAAAAATCTGTGTCCTCGTGTTAGAGGAAAACCATTACAGTATAACTGCTCGCTGATCTGCAGTCCTCTGACAGGAATTTTGAAACTGCGAACTGCTATGTAGGGTTCACCAAAATGCTTGCCGTTTAAGAGGGTCTAAAAGACTAAAGGTCATGGTCTATTTCAAATGTATTTTGAAAGCCTCTCAATTTGCCTTTTTTATGTGTTGACATGGGTAGAGATTTAACACCAAGGTGACTAGAAAGGAATGAAATTTATCCTTAAACCCCAAAGAGTAAACTCACATCATCATGTTTCAGTCTCACCACCTTCCTGTTTGAATGATTCATTGTAACAAACATTTTCTGAGTTTTCCTACTATATTCAAGAGAGAAACAAAAATTAACAAAACACAGACTTAAAGAGCCACAGTTCTTAACTGCAGGGCCTTATGTGGGCTTCGAATGATGTTTTAATAACCATATTGTTATTAAATATTCATACTTCTAAATCCATTGGGAAAAAAATAGGGCTCAGAACTTTCATCAGATTCTCAAAGGCATCTGTGGCTTAGGAAATTTAAGGATCTCTGGCCTAGTCATGGGATAAGTCATATATAAAGACTGAATGATAAATTGTTAAAGGTGAAATGGTATTTTAAAGCCATCTAAGCTGAATTAGTCTTCTTCAGTTTACAAATGAGAAAACTGAGGTGCAGCAGGGAACTATGACTTGCTCCTAGTGCCAGGTAGCACTAAGACGTGGGCCACAGCCCTCATTCTGGAACTAACTATGGCTATGACTAGGGTAGAGTAAGATAAGTAACAGAAAAGAACTACAGGAGAAATGGGAAAGATTACATTTGCTTGAGAGTGTCAAAAAAGACCTGATGAGGAACGTGGCCTTTGAAAGAGTCTCAAATGATGGATTTTGAGACATATTATTGGGAAGGCTAAGGTGAGAGTGGATGGAGTATGAGTGTCATCTGGGGAAAAGAAGCAAGAAAAATAAAGTTAGGAACACATGAATGTGTGTGTGTGCATGTGTGTGTGTGTGTGTAAGAATAGGAGACAGGACTGGAAAAATAGGCGGTGGCCCTATTGTAAAAGGTGTCAGAGGTAGGATGAGAACAGACATGCCATGTACAACACAAGTTAAAAAATCCACAAAGTACCATATATCCCCTGTCACATTTCCAGAGATTTCTTTGAATGCTCACACTTTCTCAGCACTAGTAAACACTCATAAAAGCTGCTGGTGGGACTGTAAACTGGTACCACCTCTCTAGAAGGCAATTTGGGAAGCAGTATCAAAATTCATTGAACAGTGCATAGCTTTGGACTGGGCAATTCCTTTTCTAGGAATTTATTCTAAGTAAACAATAATGAACATGCATAGAGATTCCTACGACTATCCACTGCAGTGTTCATTCTAGTAATGAATAATTAGAAACTGCCTCATCTCCGCACATAGAGGACGTTAAATAACCTCTTCAAGAGGGAAAAAATATGATCATTAAATATCAGACTGTAGAAGAGTAGTTAATGGGGAAATGTTCGTGATAAATTGTGAATATTTTACATTTGTTTACATTTTACCTTCCCTATTGTGTTTTTCTCAAATGAGAAACCAGAGGTTTTTAACCTGCCTGTGTGCCTTATCTGCATAGAAAGCCTATGACACACATTTAGAGAAATAAAGCAAGTTGCAGAGCAGTAAGTATACTATTATCCTTATAAAAAGGCATATGAATAGATGTATATAGATTAAAAGGATATTCATCAAAAAGTTAATAATGGTAATCCCCAATTGCAAAATTAGCATTTAAAAAAAATTTTTTTTTTAATTTTTAAAAAATTTTCTATGTTTTCTAGGTTGAAAAAAATAAAAAATGATCATTTTTTTAAAAATTTTTACTGGGGTAACAAGTGATCATCTTAAAAGCAAAACAATACAGATGTTGTTTTTTAAAAGACGGTAATCCCCGAAGTGTTGTTATTTCTGAGTGAGGAAGTTAACCTAGCCAGGATGATTTTGAACCACTCAGCAGTTCCTTCTCTTTTGTAATGCATATCCAAATATCACAGGACACTTCTCTTTCTCATCCCTTCCTATCTTATTTTGAAGACTTATTTTGCCTGGGATAATTTATTTAGGGGCTTCATTTACCTCTTAGCTTATCTACAAAACAGCTTTTTTTGAATATGAAGATTCTGAAGATTCCCACCAAACACACACTCAAAACCTACTTCCTAAGAAAGTTACTTCTGGTTTTGTCAAAAGTTCCATTGCTGACCAGATGACACTGATTGATCAGCTGGTAATGAGAGAGAAAAGGAAGTAGGCTTGACTCCAACTTGCCCTGATGTCCTCCCAGCCTGACATGTCTTTCCACAGGGAACCGATGGGGTCACACCAGAAGGCAAATTCCCACAATGCCAAGCTGGTAGATATTCCTTAGAAAACAAGGGCTCTGCTATTGACCCTCAAAAGGGAAAAAACTATAGGTTATTCCACGTATCACCCAATGAAGACCCATCCCACTGCCATACTTAAATAGTCTTGATCAACTACACTGAACATCTGTGGAATTTATTACTAAAACCTAGGGACCTGCCATTAACAGTGGACTGGATTAATACACTGTGGTATATGTCTCCATGCCTACAGAGGGAGGAGAGAGTGATGGGGGCTCCTGGAGAGCTGGTGATATTCTGTTTCTTGTTCTCAGTGCTGGTTATAAGGGTGTATTCAGCTTCTAAAAATTCATTCAGTCTACCTATATGACTTTTTTAATATATATGATATATTTCAATAAAAAGTTTAAAAGAAAAACCTACCTGGAGACCACTATTACCATCCCCAGAGCAAGGATCCTCAGTTGGACCAGTGCTGAACTTACCAAGAGACGTGTTGGATAATGTATATGGTTTGCATTTTCACTTGAGAGTGAAGGGAAGGGAGAAGGAGAGTGGAAAATAAAAGAGACCTGTATGCTTGGAAACCAAGTTGTGTGGCCTCGTATTCTGAGGAACTGCCCAGGTGGTGTGCTTCAGAGAAAAGGGTAGGTGACCATGTGGGAACAAAGCCTCCTATTCTAGCCTTCGCCACGGAGATCGCTGAGCATCTCACTTTTCCTCTCTGAACTTCAGGTTGGCCAGCTAGAAAAGGAAAATATTTGATCTTACAAACCGTGACCTAAGGGCTTTGTTCTCACTGGGGTGTTTAAGAAAAGACATAATTTGTCAGGGGGAGTACTAAAAAAAATGCAACAATGACTGACAGATCATTTTTCTTATTAGAAAGCAAAGTTAAACATTTTTAGGTGACTCTCAGGTCACCCAGACAGGATGTGATGACAAAGCCCATTTTCCAGAACAGGACAGCCTCTGTGGAAGTGAAGCACTTGGAGCAGCAGAGCTGGAGCTTTCAGTGGGCTGTTCACAGCAACTTCGTGGTATGTCCAGGCCATGGTCAAAGTCCCACTGAGAAGCTGAGAACTTGTCCCACCCATTTTCCCTCCATTCAGTGTTAGTGATCCATGGGCCGACCTTAGAGTCTCCTATTTCTCCATCCTGTGAATTTTCCTTCCTGCGTCACCATCACTAAGCCAGCTCTGTTACCAACTTTATTCTGCTGTTTCCATGCACAAAACTGTGTTTACACACACATGTGTATAGTCTGGAGTCAACCAGCTATTTTCAAACAAACTGGTAGTTTAACAGAATGCAGCAGGATTTTTATACCAGAAATTCCCAAACTGTGTTCTGTGGAGCAACTATACTCAGGGATGTTCATACTAATTCCTTGACAAAAGGATATGTGGTCACACACACTTGGGGATTGCTGAGTATTTTTAAGTGTTTACTTTAGAACTTCTCAGAGATTTTGATATGCATTATGGATGTTCCAGAGGATACAAAAACTCTTAAATCTTTTTTGTAGGAATAGTAATTCCTCAGACAACCTAGTTTAGGAAAACTGGTAAATGCCTTCATTCAACAAACATTTATCAAGTACCTACTATGTGTCAGGCACTGTTCCAGGTGCCTGGAGAATATATCTTTCTCAAGGTCCTTTTCAAAGCATTTTTATTCTAGTGGCGAGAGGAGACAATAAACCAGTAAACAAGACAGATTCTTCATGTGATAAGAAACATGCGGAGGAAACAGCCAGGGCCCACTTTAAGGCCTCTTTGGGGAGGTATTTGAGCTGAAACTTGAAGATAAACATGAGTCAGCCACAGGAAGAGCCATGAGGAAAACATTCTAGACAAACAAGAGAGTAAGTGCAAAGTCCCAAAGGCAGGAAAGATCTTGGGCTGCTCCAGGATCAGGTCAAGTTCTGACCAGGCTGGGGTTGCTGGAGGGCAGTGAGGGATGAAGACAGTGGTGGAAAATGAGGTTGGGGAAGAGGCAGGTATTGGATCACGTAAGGCCTGGTGGCAACAATCAGGAATTTGGATCTTCGTCTAAGGAGGATAAGAAGCCCCTAGGGGGCTTTAAGTAGTGAGGGCCAAGGGAGATGGAGAGAAGTGGGTGAATAAGAAATGTGTCCTGGTAGGAAAGCCTATGGAACTCCCCGGTTACTGTCTAGACTCTACTCATGCTTCGGCACTTTATCTGTACTCTGCTCATATTATCTTTCTGTGGTTGTGAACCTCTGTTTCCTAACTCAATTGCGAGTTCCCTCTCTCTAGACTCTAAGCAGAAAACAAAGAGTAAAATCCAGGTATCAAAAGACCTGGGTTCCAATCCTGGGCTCACAGTAAGCAGCTGTAAGAGTGTGGACCAGTCACTTCACCTGTCTGGGCCTCACTCACTTCATCTGTAAAGTGAAACCAAAGGACTAAGTGATCTACTTCTATGATTCTGAGATCTACATTCTACACCTCTCAAGGCAGGGAGAGACATAACTAAACAGAGAGAAGGGAACTAGGGATCTGCTCCACATCCCTTGAGAGATGACAAGGAAGAAAAATAAAGGTTAAAGATTAACCCCATAACATCGGGCTTGCTAATGCTTTCTTGGATATGACACCAAAAGCACAAGCAACAGAAGCAAAATTAGACAAACAGGAACTACATCAAACTAAAAAGTTTCAGCACAATAAAGGAAATAATCAGCAGACTGAAGAGGCAACCTGGAGAATGGGAAAAAATATTTGCAAACCATATATCTGATAAGGACTTAATATCCAAAATATACTAGGAACTCCTACAATTCAACAGCAAAAAAAAAAAAAAAAATTACCCAATTTAAAAATGAGCAAAGGACTTGAACAGGCATTTCTCCAAAGAAGACATATAAATGGCTAACAGATATATGAAAAAATGGTCAAGATCACTAATTGTCAGGGAAATGCAAATCAAAACTACAGTGAGGTATCCTCTCACACCTGTTAGAATGGGTTTTATTAAATAATAATAATTTTAAAAAGATAAGTGTTGGCAAGGATGTGGAAAAATTGGAACCCTTGTACACACTTTTTTTTAATTTATTTATTTTATTTATTTTATTTTTGGCTGTGTTGGGTCTTGGTTGCTGTGCGCAGGCTTTCTCTAGTTGTGGCAAGCAGGGGCTACTCTTTTTTTTTTTTTTTTCTTTTTTTAATTTTTATTTATTATTTATTTATTATGTTTATTTTTGGCTGTGTTGGGTCTTCGTTTTTGTGTGAGGGCTTTCTCCAGTTGCGGCGAGTGGGGGCCACTCTTCATCGCGGCGCGCGGGCCTGTCACTATCGCGGCCTCTCTTGTTGCGGAGCAGAGGCTCCAGACGCTCAGGCTCAGTAGTTGTGGCTCACGGGCCCAGTTGCTCCGCGGCATGTGGGATCTTCCCAGACCAGGGCTCGAACCCGTGTCCCCTGCATTGGCAGGCAGATTCTCAACCACTGCGCCACCAGGGAAGCCCAGGGGCTACTCTTTGTTGCGGTGCGCGGGTTTTTCATTGTGGTGGATTCTCTTGTTGCGGAGCACAGGCTCTAGGCACGTGGGCTTCAGTAGTTGCAGCACGTGGACTCGGTAGTTGTGGCTCCCGGGCTCTAGAGTGCAGGCTCAGTAGTTGTGGCACACGGGGTTAGTTGCTCCACGGCATGTGGGATCTTTCCGGACCAGGGCTCGAACCTGTGTCCCCTGCATTGGCAGGCGGATTCTTAACCACTGCGCCACCAGGGAAGCCCCCCCTTGTACACTCTTGGTGGAAATGCAAAATTGTACAGCTGCTGTGTAAAACACCAGGAAGTTTCCTCAAAAAATTGAAAATAGAACTACCATATGATCCAACAATCCCACTTCTGGGTATTTATCCAAAATATGTTCAAACCCACAAAATATATACATTAAATATGTGCAATTTTTTTTTAAGTCAAAGGTTAGACATCAGTTTCCTGTGGCTGCTGTAACAAATCTCCACAAATTGAGTGTCTCAGAACAACAGAAATTTATTCTCTTACATCCTGGAGGCCAAAATCAAGGAGTTGGTAGGGCCAAATTCTCTCCAAAGGCTCTAAAGGAGAATCCATTCCTTGTTTCTTCCAGGTTCTGGTGGCTCCAGGAGTTCTGGCTTTGGGCCGTATCATTCCAGTCTCTGTTGCCTCTTAGTCTTCTGTCTCAACCTCCCGCCATCTGTTTTTTTTAAAGATACTTGATATTGGGACTTCCCTGGCGGTCCAGTGGTTAAGACTCCATGCTTCCACTGCAGGCGGCTGGGGTTCGATCCCTGGTCGGGGAACTAAGATCCCACATGCTGCACGGTGCAGACAAAATTTTTTTAAATAAATAAATAAGTAAAGATACTTGATATTGCATTCAGGGCCCATCCAGATAATCTAGGATAAGCTCCTACTCTCGAGATCCTTGACTTAATCACTTCTTTTGCCATATAAAGAAAGTAATATGCAATCTTTTACCTCATAAAAGAGTTTCTAGAGATTAGAACACGGACATATCTTTCTGGGGGGCCATCACTAAGCCCACTACAGATATCAATTACTGCCTCACTAATATGCCCTCACACTATTTTCGGGTATTCATTCTTCCTTTCCAGGATTCCCATTCCACCATGACTTTCATCTCTTTCACTTCTCCTTCATAGTGCCTAGTAAAAGACTTTGCATACAGTAGATAGTTATTCAATGAGTACTTCTCCCAAACAGAAACTTCAGGAAACCTTTAAGTAAGAGTATCCCAGATACTTCCCTTACAACTCAAAGATTGGAAAATCGGGTAGACAGCAGCTGATTTGTAAAGCAGCAAAAGAATGCACTCAGCTCGGCATAAGAGATTTAGGTTTTAGTCACTACTCTGCACCAGTCTGTTTTGTGACCCAGCAGGAAAGTCTCTCCGGCTGTCTGGGCATTGGTGTCTAAAAGAGAGAAGCCTACTGTGATTGGCTTCTAGAAGCTCTTACACCACTTATATTCCACAAGAATAATTTGTAAGGGAGAAAAAAAAATATTTTACTCTACCCATCTTAGGTTCATGGGCCCTGCAAATTGGACTGGCAAAAGACAGATTAACAAGAGTGAAACAGAAGTTCGTTAACATGTGTATCATGCATACACATGAGAGAATTCAGTGATAAATATCTCAAAGAGGGGTTAGAATTTAGGTTTATATAGCATCTTAGCAAAAGAACAATACATTTGTAGAGATGTGACAAGACAAAGGAAGAGGACTTTAAGTTTTTAGGGGCAGCAAATTGTGAGAAGGTAAATACATGGGGAAAACCAGTGGAAAATAAGGGCTAGTTAGCAAAGTTTGTTACCTAGTTTCCTCTGGCGCCATTTTGGGGCTGATAAGAGTCCAGAGTTGTCTCCAATGATTGAGAATCATCCTGCCTTTCCAAGTAGAGAGGGGGAGGGCAGGGAGTTTTCCTCGTGTCTGCTTTTTCTCAATTGCCTTTGGCTGAAAATAATCTTATGTCAGAGCGGCATATCTTAAGGGGTGGCATGCTCTGAACCCCTTCGAACTCAAAATTAAGTATGTTCTTTCTGAGGATCCTTTGAAACATGTATTTCCTCTGAGTTACAGAAGGAAAACATAGCCTTTTGCCCTTTTCTACTGCAATTTGGGGGGAAGCTCCTGCCCTAGAAAGAAGAAAAGCATTGAAGCGAGATAAAAATCTTCATTTTCCAGTCCTGCTGGCCCAGATCTGAACACTTGAGGCTTTTGCAATAAGGAGGGTCAAGTTTCAAAGATCTCTATCTCTACCATGAGCTCTATTGCTGTTTTGGAAAAAGCCAGCAAATCCTTCAGCTAACAAGTATTCTTCAGCCCAGCAACATATAGCCCGCTGGATGCCTGCTTCTGTCTTCCAGCCTCATCTTGCCTTCTCCATCTCCCCTCCCACACCCAGCATATCCCCACGAAAACTTCCTCCCATAAATAATTTAAAGAGCCAAGCTATTAATTAGAGGACTTATAACAGAGGGTGAGAAAGGCACAGGAAAAGGAAAATAATTATCCTGTCCTTCTCATCACACTCCCTTACTTAAGTGCTAGAAGAAATACATGAACTTTTGTACCAGAGAGAAAGGAAGAAAATAACATTAACTGAACACCTACTATGTACCAGGCCTTTTCCTGGTTATCTTAGCCTCACAACAATCCTGCGAAATAGTTATTATTGTTCCCTTTAAAAGATATGGGAACAGCCCAAATATCCATGACTGGATGAAAGGATAAACAAAATGTGGTATGTATATACACTGGAATATTATCCAGCCTGAAAAAGGAAGGAAATTCTAGTAAATGCTACAACTCGGATGAGACATTATAACATTATGCTTAGGACTCACAGATATAGGAAACAAACGAGTGGATACCAGTGGGGAGAGGGAAGGGGGGAGGGGCATTACAGGTGTAGGGGATTAAGAGGTACAAACAATTATATATAACATAAGCTACAAGGATATATTGTACCACATGGGGAATGTAGTCAATATTTTATAATAACTATAAATGGAGTATAACCTTTAAAATTGTGAATCACTGTATTGTATACCTATAATTTATATAATATTGTACATCAACCATACTGCAATAAAAAAAATTTTTAAGACGTGTGCTAAGTGAAATGAGTCAGACACATATTATATGATTCCACTTAGGTACCTAGAATAGACAAATCCATAGAGACAGAAAGTAGTATAGATGTTACCAAATGGTGAGGGGAGGGGAGAACAGGAGTTATTTTTTGATGGGTACAGACCTTCTCTTTGAGATGATGAAAAACTCTGGAAATAGAGAATGGTGATGAGCTGCACAACATTGTGAATGTACTTAATGCTGCCGGACTGTATACTTTAAAATCGTTAAAATTGTAAAAATTTGTGTTATGTATATTTTAAGACAACTAAAAAAAAGGATATGGAATCTATGAGGTTAATTGTCCCAAATCACACTGCCACTAAAGGGAAACCCAGGGTCTGAACCCACTTAACTGACATGTGATAATTATTATGTGGAGAAAAAAATCCATAGATAAGAATAATACTAATCTCCAGACAAAGCAGAAACTGCAACTGAGTAAACTTTAGCTTCTCATGTCTACCCCTGAGGTTGGTTGTCAGATGACGGCTGGGTGAGTGGAAAGAATGTTAACTCATCACTCATTGAATATTATCTAACCACATCCTCCTAAGTCTCTTCTGTAGATGGCCTCATCTGCTGTGTTATCCCCTGGTTCAGCTCTGTTTGAACTTTGAGAATAATTGAAGAACTAAAGATAAATATATTAACCTGGCTCCTAAAGCCTTCAAATAATGGCCTAAATGAGAGTAAAATTAGTAATCCCCTTTAGCCACTGTTGAGAGAATTTTGAGAAGTCACTAGACTGTAATGCTCAGGTCCAGCTTTGTCTCTCATCCCAGGTATTCGGCACAATATCTGGCCAAAAGCAATATTTGGAAATGTTTAATTAATTGAATTAAATTTTGAAAATTTAACCCCAAAACTCACAGGAGATACTCTATATGACCAGCCTAGATACTGAATAATCCAAAGTCTCTAGTGGCAATCAGTGATTCTGTTGTTGCTGGTGGTGGTGGTTGTGGTCTCTCACCCCTTTACTACCATCATATGACACACAGAGGTTAACTCTGCTTTTTGGTACCATGTCCTGGGTGTGTTAATCAAAGGACCACTGAGGAAGGTTTAAGTACTGTATCACTTCTTGGTAAGAATAGCTAAGGACATGCCTGACACGATGTGCCTACAGAAGTGACAAACCATGAAGGGCCAACAGAACCTGTGAAGCACTGTATTCTTCCCCAAATATTTATCCTGAACATAAGGAGGGCTTTAGACCTCGCTTCCAACTTATAGGAAATATACAAGGCAGAGACATAAGTTAAATCACACCACAATTAGATAATGACAGAATGTAAGACATTCCTCAAGACAATTGACCTTCCTACTGCAAAACATCAATTCCATGGGAGCAAGAGGAGGCCACTGGTCTAGATTAGAGGAACTTAAAGAAATATAAAGCCAAAATACATTATATGAACCTTAATTAGATTTTGGCTCAAAAAAAGCTATAAAATGGGCAATTAAGAACATCTGATTATGGACTAAAAATTAGTTATTAGGGAATTATTTTTCATGTTTTTATTATTATAATGATATGGTACGAAGGAAATTGTCCTTCTTTTTAGGGCATGCATGCTGAGGTATGTGAGGCTGAAGTGTCACAATGTCTAATACTTTCAAAATGTTTAGCAAAAAAAAGTACACATGCTCACACACATGTGCCTAAGAGTAGGGAAAGCAAATATGGCAAAACCTTAACTGTTGTTAAATTTGGATGTTGGGCATTTGGGTGATCATTGCACGATTCTCTCAACTTTTCTATATATTAGAACATTTTCCAAATTAAAATTTATTTTAAAAAATAAAAATCAAAATTACAACAGCAAAAAATAGCTAATGTTTACTGACTGTGCGCCATGTGCCAGCCAATGGTCTAAGACGTTATATTAGCAGCTTATTTAATTTCCATAACAACTCTATGAGACAGAGTCTAGTGTTCTTCTCACTTTAGTGATGAGGAACATATTCAGTTATACAGTACAGATCTCTCAAGGAAAGAACATGGGGCCATTTCAAGGCCAGTTCCTGATGGTGAATGATTCCACTCACAGTAAGTGCCAAAAACAGACATGATGCAAGCTTGGAATGAGAGCCACCTGAATTCCAGATTATTTAGTGCTCTCCTGACCCAGGAAACTCATGTCTTCCATTTATACCCCTTAAATAGTCATTAATGCAGCTACTGATATCACTAAAGCTCCATCTATTAGGAAGCTGTATAATAAAATGACCTCTATCCTACCAGAATATTGTTCAGTTTTTAATTTAAGGGTCAACTCGTTCCATTTTGATAGCAAGAAGGGGAAGCACTGCATTTATTGCAACTCTGCAACTAACAGTTGTGGGGCTTGTACGTGGAGGACATAATTTTACCTTCCTGGGCCCTTCTCTTGTGAAATGAAGAGTTTGGCCAAAAAAGTATAAGATTCTTTCCAACTTGGCCTTGTTGTAACCGGAACTTAGAATAGTCAGTTTCACAACCAATCAGTTCTATTTTGTTCAATTATGGAATTTTTTAAACAAAGTTTCTCAGAGCTGAGCAAATCCTTCCCTTCTATGGGAAGTTTTATGGTTCTATTTTAAAAGTGTCCTCCACAGCTGCTCCCTGGCCCCTTTTATGGTCCATGAGTCTGTTTATCTGGTAACCAAGTGTAGAGACCCCTTGTGACCTGAGGCAAGAGATTCAAGGTTCAAACATGCGGGCATGGTAGGGGCACTTTAAATTGCAAGCCTGCATCTCGGAACAGAAATCGTCTGAAATGCTAAGCTCAGTCCCAACCTCCTCACCTCAATTTCATGTCCCTAATAGTAGGAAATGCACTACGTACACCTTAAACTACTCACAGGTCAGGGACCATCAGATGGAGAAATAGCACAAGAATCCTGCTCAAATCTGTTTAGTCTTCAAAATTGTCCAGCCAAAGAGCCGTTCCATCTTCAGGTCAGTGAGTGTGGCCAAGGCCAACTTCTCCAAGTGGTTAGAGGTGATATGGATTCTAATCCTCTAACTGAATCATCAAACGGGTTTGATTTCTACACGTTGCAGGCAGGTCTGCAGTTACCCCCATATTTCAGCTGGAACTCTTGAAGCAAACTGCCATACAGATGACTGCTCCCAAACTCCACCCACCTGCCAACCTTCCATCCATCTTGCTGCCACCAGCCCCGCCCCAACTCCAGCACCCTCCTGGAGTGCTTCCTCAGCATTTTCTTACTTAGGGAAAGGTTTTTAGCAAAAGTAACTTTGCATTGTGATTGATTTTTCACCTTTATTTCGCACAAACACTAAAAATATATATATATGAAATGGAGGCTTTTCAAACTTCTTTTGGAAGGGATTTAAGGTTGCCTCTACTGTTTGTTGCCATTGTTAGTTTTAAAGATATGTATATTGTCAACTTCAAGATGTAGCCCTAAACCCAGAGCCCCGCAGGGTCGGGGGGAGTCCCTTTACCACCACCCCACCCCCCAGCAGCCGTGGGAACTAGACCTTTCTGGTTGCCAGACTTGGGTGGGAACGTGGAAAGGCCTTGCCCCACTTTGACTCTGCCATCCTTGCTCAGAGGCTGACCTCCCTCCCTCTGCCCAGGACACAGCACCAGTATTTCTAAATCAGGACCGAACGCAACAAAGTGTAAACTCTACATTCCATTCCTTCTGTAAGAGAGTCCTGTGAAAGTTCTCTTCTTGAAAAGGGGGTGGGGATGGGGGGAGCTACCACTGGCTGCCTGCTTTCAGGGCAAATCCTTCCATCTCCCCATAGAAGGAGACTTTGAAAGGAGACTGGTTAGGGTGATGCATCATGCCCCAAAGGTGGTCCATGTACATTCTGCTACCAAACAATTTCATTTTAAAATAAGTTTGGGGAATAATGCATGTTACTGACTCTCAGAGATTCACACTGACGTGTTAAAGGTTCTGAGAAAAACAGCTGTTTGTTTTTTTTGTTTGTTTGCTTTTATATATTTTTTTTATAATTTATTTATTTATTTTTGGCTGCATTGGGTCTTTGTTGCTGCGTGTGGGCTTTCTCTAGTTGCAGTGAGCGGAGGCTACTCTTCGTTGTGGTGCATGGGCTTCTCATTACAGGGGCTTCTCTTGTTGTGGAGGACGGGCTCTAGGCATGCGGTTTCAGTAGTTGTGGTGCGTGGGCTCAGTAACTGTGGCTCGCGGGCTCTAGATGCAGGCTCAGTAGTTGTGGCACACGGGCTTAGTTGCTCTGCAGCATGTGAGATCTTCCCGGACCAGGGCTCAAACCCATGTCCCCTGCATTGGCAGGTGGATTCTTAACGACTGCGCCACCAGGGAAGCCCAGAAAGCTGTTTAAGTTTAGTACAAGATTTCCAAAAGCTATTTGACCGTACTGTCTTTTTTTCTCTTTTATTCAACACTTATAAACATCTCTTCTGAAGAACACAAACTGGGAAATGCAGGTTTAATGGAAAATCGTGATCTTTGGTGTTAATAAGTCTAGATTGGAATCACCATCGTATTGTTTACTTGCTGTGGGGCCCTGGGAAATTTACTAAACCTCTCTGAGTCTCTGTCCTGCCATCTTTAAAAGTAAGCTAATAATTCCAACCTCATGAGGGTACTATGAGAATGAAATAAGTGAAGGTACTGTTTGACACCTGATGGGAGTCCAATGAATGGTAACTGCCATTTATAAAAATGACACCTTGTGGAATGGCGGTTGTGAGGCACTTTCCAGATTCCCCCTTCCAGAATAAAGGAAGGAATTATTTCCCCAGCTGCTGAGAATGCTCAGCCCTCTTCAGGAATTGTCTTGGCTGGAGAGAGCATGTCAATGACTTACCCCATCCTTCCAGCAGCTGCGGAGGGGCCAGGGTTACAAAGGTCTGACCCTCTCACCCAATACGGGGACCTGTCTGAAGGGTCATCTCAGCTTCAGAGCTTCCTGTAGGGTCGGCTAAGGCTGTCCTCCTCCCCCAATCCCACTTCCCTCTGCTCCCCTCCCCACTTCTTTACCCCCTTCCCTCCCTTCTACAGGTGTCAATCCAAGAGCACTCCCTAAAAAACCTCCAGCACACCAATTTCCACTTCAGAGTCTGCTTCCTGAGGACCCAGCCAGCACCACTGTGATTCTAATAGCCCACCTTCCATCAGGACTTTGATGGCAGGAAGGAAAGGCAGTAGGGCTCAAACAGCCTCAGCAAGACCCAGATTTAGGCATCTAATGAAGTAGGATTTCTTTAAAGAAATGCATCTCATGCCAGGCAAATGTCCACCCCAAACCATGTCTCTGACAGGTTCTGTCAGTAGCAGGCTATGGTATCACCTGAGCAGCTTGAAAACCATGGGACCTGTCAGACCCATCCCAGACTGTCTTAGGAGGCACTTTGGGATGACACTGAGAATCAGTATTTGTAACAAACCCTCCAAATGATGCTGGTGTGGGCTACTCTTGGACCACTGTTAGAAAATCAGTGCTGCCAACTTCTCCTTTAGGTGTGGCAGGTCAGATAGCCTGTGCCATAAATGCTCAACTCGGCATTCATTGTAGCATGAAAGCAGCCACAGACAAAATGTGAGATGAACCAGATGGCTGGACTCCAATAAAACTTCAGTTACAGGGCTTCCCTGGTGGCGCAGTGGTTGAGAATCTGCCTGCCAATGCAGGGGACACGGGTTCGAGCCCTGGTCTGGGAAGATCCCACATGCCGCGGAGCGACTGGGCCCATGAGCCAGAATTACTGAGCCTGCGCGTCTGGAGCCTGTGCTCCGCAACAAGAGAGGCCGCGATAGTGAGAGGCTCGCGCACCGCGATGAAGAGTGGCCCCCGCTCGCCGCAACTAGAGAAAGCCCTCGCACAGAAACGAAGACCCAACACAGCCGTAAATAATTAAATAAATAAGTCATTAAAAAAAAAAAAAAAAAAAAAAAACTTCATTTACAGAAACAGACCTCAGGCCACATGAGTCCGTAGGCCATGCTTCGGCACCCCCACCCTAGACTCTTATTTTTCAAGGCATGATCCTAGGATCATCAACTTCACCTTGGACCCTGCTAGAAAAGGCTGGTTCTCAGGCCCAGGCCCAGAATTACTGAATCAGAATCTGCAATTTAACAAGCTGATCGGGTGATTTCTACTATATTTGAGTTTGAGAAGCAATGCTATATAGTGTCCATTGGAGCAAGGTCATAGATCTATACGGCCATGACCTACTTAAGCTTCTCTCTGTTCCATGATTACAGAGGAAAGATTGGAACCTTCCCATCTGTGCTAGGTATCTTGCAAAAGTGTGCCACGTAGAGCAGGTCAGCTCAAGTGCCCCTTTCCTGGGCAAACCAAGTAAATTCTGACTTTCTAACTGGAGGCCAGTGGTCAATTAATGCAAAAGACACACATTTGTAAAAAGATATTATCAAGCTGATATGGGAGCCAGGTGGGGGTCAAAGAAACCTTTTAATCTTTGTGGAGAAGTAGAGTGGAAGAGACCATCTGGATTGCCAGGCACAAGAGCTCATCTTTCTGACTCATGCAATCCTGTTTTTCTGGCAGAGAATATTTGCAATATTGTATTAGTCAAATGATTCTGCAACATCATTTAAATGACATAAAATGTCTGCTTGTGTCTGAGCATGATTCTGAGGGAAGACTTGTGCCAGCCCATCTGTCTCTCTGGAGAATAGATCCAGAATTAATTATGTTAGAAAAAACAGGCTCATTTTGACAGGATGGCCCTGGTAAGTGCATATAAAAGGCCTATATGCTAGAACTGTCCTCACAAGGGGCATCACCAGCATAAGGGCAGATACATCTTGTCCTGCCCTCCACCCATGCCCTGACAAAAGCCCAGAGATGCTTTCTTGGTTGGACTTAAGCACTCCATCTTCTAAAGCAGTGACTGGCAAACTTTTTCTGTAAAGGGCCAGAGGGTAAATATTTTAGGCTTTGTCAACTATAAGGTCTCTGTTACAATCACTCAGCTCTGCGCTGTAGTACAAAAGCAGCCAAAGACAGTGTGTAAAGGAAAGAGGGGGACTTGTTTAATAAAACTTCATTTACAAAAGCAGGCAGTGAGCTGGATTTGACCTATGGATTTTAGTTTGCTGGCTCCTGCTCTAGAGTGTGGTTTAAACCACTGCTTCTCAAATTGTAATGTGCATAGAAATTAGCAGGTGTCTTGTTAAAATGCAGATTCTTATTCAGTAGGTGAGGCCTGAGATTCTACATTTTTTTTTTATCCATTTATTTAATTTTTGGCTGCGTTGGGTCTTCGTTGCTGCACGTGGGTTTTCTCTGCCTGCTGAGAGCGGAGGCTACTCTTTTGTTGTGGTGCACGGGCTTCTCATTGCGGTGGCTGCTCTTGTTGCGGAGCACAGGCTCTAGGCGCGCAGGCTTCAGTAGTTGTGGTTCGCGGGCTCTGGAGCGCAGGCTCAGTAGTTGTGGCGCATGGGCTTAGTTGCTCCGCGGCACGTGGGATCTTCCCGGACCAGGGCTCAAACCTGCGTCCCCTGCATTGGCAGGCAGATTCTTAACCACTGCGCCACCAGGGAAGCCTGAGATTCTACATTTTTAACCAGCTCCCATATGGTGATGATGGTGGTGGTCTAGAATCATGTTTTGAGCAGCAAGGATTGAGTTTAGACCAGAAGCTCTCAACCTTGGATGCACCCTGGAATCCCCTGGAGAGCTTTAAAAATACCATTACCCAAGAGTAATGACAACAACGCCTGGTTCCTACCCTTACCCTCTGAAGTTCTTATTTCACTGGTCTGGTTGTGACCTGAACGTCAGCTTTGTTTAAAGCTCTGCAGGTAATTCTGATATGCAGCTAAAATTAAAAATCATTGTCAGGATAGAATCTGGAAGTTGGGGCATTCATGTCAACTGTTTGGTAGAGGAAGAGATAGTCCCCCAACAAACACTTCCTGAGCATTTAGCATGTCCCAGGGAAGGTCATCTATTGAGTGTGGGAAATGCAGGTGGAGTGAAGGACTTGAAGAAAATTGTGAAAATTCAGAACAGGTTCTCAGAACACTAGGAGAAGATGCAGAGCAGCGGACAAAGGGATTTCCCGGTGCTGTAAAGGGCCCGTTGCAGTTAGAGACATATTCAACTGAATAAAAGGAAGAATTTGCTGACAGTAAAACTGTCCAAAGTTGTCATGGGCTCCCATCGGAAATGGTGAACCTCTGTCACTGGATGATTTCAACCACTGGTGAAATCAGCACTTTTCATGCACAAAACCTAGGTATCAAGAACAGCCTAGCAGGGTGTCACTAGTAATTTTGGCTATTAGGAGTTAAACTGCCAACCTTTGCAAAAGAATGACTTTAAAAATATACTTTAGAATACAGTCAAGCCTGTTTCTGTAACAGCATCCCTCTTAACTAGTTGCATTATTGATTCACTTTGAGTGGGAAAAAAAAGGCGTGGCACAAAGTTAATGCCAGGAATTGCACACAACCCACTAACTCTCTTAATCTCATCAGCAGAGGTGTTGTATCTCACAGGTAGCATCATCCATCACGTGTGGAGTAGTGGAAAAAAGGACTTTGAACTGCTGAGACAGATGGTACCATGGTAGAGGGGGATCCAAGAATTGAATTTGGAGTGGGGATGTCGAACCAGCAGCAGTTAAAACTCCTTCCAACTCTGATACCTGGTGATTCTAAGAAAACACCTGTGCTTCTGTTTGTTCTTTTGGTTTGAAAGTAAAAGCTTCCTATTAAGAGGGAGAATGAATCACTACATAAATTATTCAGGGCTTGAAGTCCTTTAGAGAATTGCTCTCTGGTCTTTTGAGGCAGGGATCTTCTCTTACAGCCCAAGTCTGGGTCAAGCCTGCATTTATTTTTCAGATGCAGAGAAAGGCCACACATAGATAATTAGGCCATAGGTAACTAGACCTCCTCGATCTCGTATCTTTATGATTATCAAAAGCATCACCTTGTGCATAGCTTGCAATAAATTATTTTCCTTAAAGCCCAGAATTGTTGTTTGGCCTAGATTAGGTGTTGCTGCAAAGGGATTTCATTGCTAGCAAGATGCAGTGTGACACAGCAGCGTGCCTGCATTCACGTGTCAGCTTTGCCACTTTCCAGGCAGTTACCTAAGACAGGTTGCTTTCTGCTCAAGGCCAGCTTCATCATCAGTAAAATGAGGATAATGGTACCTATGTCAGAGGGTTAGTATGAGGACATGATACAGGTCAAGTGCTTAGATTAGCACCTGGCAGGTACAAAGATGAGTATTCAGGCTACATTAGTTATTATATAATTCCTGCCTTGTAGGAGCTGAGAGAAAGATACACTTAAAGGACACACTTCTACAACACATGCAGCCAACAAAATAAGAGCATAAAACAAAAACAAAATTAGAGAGTGGGTATTTTATTACTTTTCTTTTATAGATTCTACTTGTTTTTAAAACTAAGCACCAACTCTTTAGCTTGGCATCAAAGTCCATTATGATCTGATGCCAACATTTCTACACACATGACACATTCTTCCCCATTAAGTAAATAACCTATACTAGAACCTAACTGGACCATTAACTGTGATCTAATGGGCTCTATACCTTCTTATCTCTAAAAACTTAAACCTGTGTTTAATATACTTTTTACTCACCTTTACTGGTCAGTATCTCCCCACCCTTCACTATCCAGGCCAAATGACTTTCTCCATGAAGACTTTCTTTATAACCCCAGCAGACAGAATGTATTTATCCTTCTCTGTGACGTCAACACTTTATGCCACCGTTACCATATCTATCAATCATATACTCCCTTGGTTTAGAGTTATTTTGTGAAGCCTACTAGGTTTTAAGTACCTTGAAAGACAGAAATTGCCCCTTATTCATCTTTACATCCCATCCTCTGATCTGATCCCACCATCACCACCTTCACAATGCAGGCCATGGTGCCTTATACACTGTAGGCATTTGACAAATATAGGCTGGGTCTGTGAACCTCTGGGGTATAGGAGAACATAAGTGTGGAGATGGGGGAGAATTTCCTATGTAGCCCAAGTAAGAAAAGAAAAAGCATATAACTATAACCCAGGGGCTTAACCACTTATTAAAATTTGATACTCAACATCTGAGAACAAATTCTTGTACATATGTAGTATTAGGCATCTTTTAGGTGCTAGCCACACTCACACCCCCTTCTAAAAGAACTGTCTCCCCTACTCAGAGATCCTGATGAAATGGTGGATGAGTCAACTGTGTTGTTCTACCATAGTTCACCCTCCAGCCTGAGTTGATTGGATCAGGGCAGCCAATTCACAGAAAGCCTGGTTACCCATAGCCTCGCAAGACAAGATGAGCTCAGCCAATGGCTCTCCCACTGAGAATGTCAAACTGGGACTTGAAGTATTCAACCAAGAGCTATATACACCAGAGCTGCTGTAATAATAACAACAACACAGCTGTATTTATTGAGCATGTACTATGTGTCATGACTATGTTGAGTATTCAAGGACATTATCTTAATTACTCCTCACAATATTCTGTGAGATTGAGGCTGTTATTAGCTCCATTTTATAGATGAGGAAACTGGATCACAGAGAAGTTAAGTGATAAATCAAGAGTCAGACTCAAGCAATCTGTCTCTAGAGTCTATGCCCTTAACCTCTGTGCCGAAATGTTTGTTTCCCCAGGACAGGGCAGGGCAGGGTGAAATGTCTGAAGACTGAGAGATGAGACTATGCTTTGAAGGTCACGGTCACGGACAAGCCAAGGAGTAAGTGGAGGAAGCCAGTCTTCGGAGGAAAACAAAACAACAACAGAAGGAGGGTTGAAGAGAGAAACGTAAATGAAAGATTACACAGTGGCAGAAAGACCTCATTTCCCGTCAGCTGTAAAATTCCCAGGGGCTTGGCATTATTGTGTTTCCTGCCATAGAATTTTGTAACCCAACTGCTTATGATAAACTGACTTTTGTATGAGTTAAATTGAGTGGGGCTTCTTTGCAATGAAAAGAACCCGTGTGCACTTGTTCAAAGCCTGTGTTTCCATATTGCATGTTCAGCCTGTGGACTCAGAGGCCCCACTCATTGCATGGTCCCCAACTCAGCCCTGCTCCAACTCTGCAGACACTCTGGCTCAGGGAAAAATTCCTTACTCAGAGTCACAGGACCTTGTTGCAGTTCTAGCTCAGCCATCTTATTAACTGTGTGACCTTGAACTGGTTCCTTGATGTGTCTGAAACTTAACCGCTTCATTTATAAAGTGGGTGTCGGGGAGGGGATGGCCAACAACAAAACATTTGTCCTGCCTCCTGCCTCCAGCCAAAAGTTGTGGTTGCAGTTTAACTAAGTTAACAGAGTAGGTGAAGAGGCTGTGCAAAATATGGAGCACTCTTTTAAGCATAGCATTCCTTAGGGCTTGTTTGTAAACGACGGCTTTTATCAGTGGTGCTGGGCCAGTCAGTAAAGAAAAAGGTAATGTTATCACCATCACCATCGCATTCCCTTACTCCTGTCTCTGTTTACAAGGTCACAGGTATTGCCAGAAAATACTCACATTCCTTTCTTCTCACTAATGAGTCAACTCTGGAAGCACCAGTCTCTATCAGTAAGACATCTATTTTTCCTCTGCTCTGTGTACTCATGAGTGGAAACACACTCCTGAGCTGGTTCTCCCAAGTCTTGGCGCTGAGTCTTCCCATTTCTCTGCTTCACCAAACCTTACCTACTCTGCCAACTTGGGCCTATATGGCCTCCTCCTCACCCCCAACAAGAGTTGTGATTGCTGTCCAGGGAACCCTTAACTGACTGGGAAGAAACGTACTTGACAACAAAGAGATGGCGGAGACAGAGATTAGCTTGAGAGTCAGGCCAATTGTGTGGTTCTCTGATATAATTAAGATCAATTGTATCTTGTGATACAAGACAGAGGGGTTTTAAATCTAGTTTAATTTCTTTGGTGGGTTTGTTAGTAAATGAACCTTCCTTATAAATATTATTTTGTGGGGTTTTCCCAACTTCAGAAATGTTTATCATCTCAGCAAAACTCCAAAAGTCACTAAATCATAGTCTTCCTATTTTGTAACTCATGCAGACATAACCCAAATTTCCTATAAATAAATGACGAGATAGTTTATGCTTGCTTTATTAAGTTAGGGAGTAGGGAGGATTCTGAGACATGGGAGCCCTGAGGTAGGCTGGCAGATAAAACACAGGACCCTCAAGTTAAATTTGAATTTCAGATAAATAATGAATAAACAGGGCTTCCCTGGTGGCGCAGTGGTTGAGAATCTGCCTGCTAATGCAGGGGACACGGGTTCGAGCCCTGGTCTGGGAAGATCCCACATGCCACGGAGCAGCTGGGCCCGTGAGCCACAATTGCTGAGCCTGCGCGTCTGGAGCCTGTGCCCCGCAACGGGAGGGGCCGCGATGGAGAAAGGCCCGCGCACCGCGATGAAGAGCGGTCCCCGCACCGCGATGAAGAGTGGCCCCCGCTTGCCGCAACTGGAGAAAGCCCTCGCACGAACCGAAGACCCAATACAGACAAAAATAAATTAATTAATTAATTAAAAAGAAAAAAAAAATCCTTAAAAAAAATAAAAATAAAAAAAAAATAAAAAATAAAAAATAAAAAATAAAAAAAAAAAAAAATAATGAATAAACAACTGTGGATGGAAACTGTCTCCTGCCGTATCAGTAGACAAAGGATGTGGCAGCCATTAAGCTATCAGTCATTGCAGCCACTCCCCTGAGAAGTACACTGTGCACCCCAAGAGGATTCAGGACAGAGAAAAACAGGATACTGGCTCTAGATAGTTAAGGTGAATATCAAAGAAATGATTTCAATGAGCCCAGACTCTTGCATCTTCCCATACACAGAAAAGCGCTAAATTCATTAATTTGAGGTGTCTGTTTTTTCTTTAATTAGCAGTAATCTTTTGTTTTAACTATCTTTTCTTTGTTTGTGTTTTTGGTTTTGGTTTTGTTTGTTTGTTTTGCAAAAACTCCTATATATCCTGGCTCCTCCCTTACCTTTTTTCTTTTTTTTCCCCTTACCTTTTCAGAAAAGTCCCTAAGAAATACCTGAGAGGCTGTCTCCCGGGCTTAAGGCCTCAATATGTCCACCAAATAAAACATAATTCTCGGGCTTCCCTGGTGGCCAGTGCAGGGGACACAGGTTCGAGCCCTAGTCCGGGAAGATCCCACATGCCGTGGAGCAACTAAGCCTGTGTGCCACAACTACTAAGCCTGTGCTCTAGAGCCCGTGCTCTAGAGCCCGCGAGCCACAGCTACTGAGCCCGCGAGCCCCAACTACTGAAGCCCATGCGCCTAGAGCCCGTGCTCTGCAACAAGAGAAGCCCCCACAATGAGAAGCCTGCACACTTCAACGAAGAGTAGCCCCTGCTCACCACAACTAGAAAAGCCCGCGCGCAGCAACGAAGACCCGATGCAGCCAAAAATAAAATAAATAAAATAAATTAATTTTTTAAAAAACATAATTCTCAACTTTTAGGCTGTGCTTTTTTTTTCAGCCGACACAACCAATTTTCCATGGGATGAACTTATACTAATAAATTATTTGTTGTTAACTGAAATTCTAATTTAACTGGGCGTCCTATATTTTTATTTGCTAAATGTGGCAACCCTATCCCATTCTGACTCTTATTAACAGATAACATTTAAATTCTGCAGTCCTCAGAATCCTCTATAAAATGAGAAGTCTGAACAAGATGAACCCTCAAGTTTCCTACAGCTCCATAATTACATAATTCTGTGACTCAAATACTAGTGAACAACAAATGTGATGTTGGGTGAGTGATTTAATCTATGAAAGGATCAGTGTTCCCATCTTCAAAGTAAGGATGATAAAGCCAACATCACAGAATTGTTAGATGAGTGGACCTTTGTCAAAGAGACAAAGCCAGACATTAACGTGGTGAAAATGTTTTATTCAATAAGTACTTACAGTTAGGGAAAGAGCTGAACTCCACTCTGATCTGTGCAGAGCTGACCGGGCATTTAAAGGGAGGATGAGCTAGTGGAGGTTGAGGGGGGCAATTGGGGGCTCCAATAGAGGAAGTGCAAAATTACAAACGCTTAGTGTAAATCGACTAGCCAGCTGTGTCAGCTAGCTGGCAATTACTGAAACAAGGAATCTATCCTCCCACCAAGACTGGGAGACTGAGGCTCTGGATTCCATTTCAAAGGAATAACTTTTAGGGGAATTCTTGGTGTTCCAGTGGTTAGGACTCTGTGCTCTCACTGAGGAGGGCCCAGGTTCGATCTCTGGTCAGGAAACTCAGATCCTACAAGCCTCTTGGCACAGCCAAAATAAGTAATAGCTTTTAGGTCCTTGAGAAAAACACTCCTGAGTTTTAGGAGATACATATACATCTCAAAGTGACAGAGGAAGAATTTACAGTTGTAAGGGTTTTTTAGTAAATGCTCTAAGAAAGGGAGATCAGGGGCCTATTGTCAAGGATTGGCTAGAACTGGGAGTAAGTTATTTTGACAGCCCTGAGCTTCTCTAGCAGGAACTCAAAAGGGGGCTGGGTCATCCCAGGAACATGGCCTTAGGCGCTGGAAGCCACAGAGCATTGGCCTCTAATACAGGGGTTTGAATGGAGTCCTCTTGTGCCCAGATCTCTTTGCACTTCTCACCTTCAAAAGTGCCTGGCACAGGAACTCGTGCTTAACAATTAACACTCCTGCTATCACATTAGATGTGAGGTCTTCCTCCTGGGGCCCTATCTGAACCGAAGTCCCCTGCCTTGGTCAGGGAATACCTTCCTGCTCACATTCACGCTGTCAGTTACAAAACTGAGTTTGGTACAAGCAAGACAGGCTTTTATTCAATGGCCAGAGAATGTAGAAGAGGAGCTCATGTTCCCAAAGGGAGGAAAGTGGGGAACTTTTAAGGTGTAAGAGGCAGGTGCATCATCAGAAACTGGGGAGAAGGACAGAGACTTCCAGAAGCAGATGGCACATGCAGTCCCTCAGGCTCCCTTGCACATGGCACAAATTGTGCCTAGCAGAGTACAGATCTCCCCTTTGGGTGGAGATCTTAGTATGGTAATGAAGCAAAGGTAACTTTCAAACACCTCCAGATTTCACCTGCACAGGTACATTCCTGTGGTCAAATCAGAGCCAGTTTGAGGTAGCTGACCACTGTAAATCTCTCAAAGCATATATCTCTCAAAGTACAGCTGCAAAGCATCTCTGCCAAACACCAGGAACTTTTGAAACAAACACAGAGATAAATCGAGGCAATGAAAGTGGTGACCTTTAGCCTATTTTGCCCACTATCTTGGATCTAGCTGGTTAAGTCTGGTTTTGTGGGGGGCCTTTGTGGCATCCTGTTGATAAAACACAACTAGCCTGTATGGTTAAAAACAGTTTTGGGGCCTGGGGCCTGGCCTGCATAGCAAGGGTGACAATTCCTTTATTCATTCAAAATACCAAAAGATCTTTCATAATCAAATTGTATCCAACCAGAATTTTTTACAGTGTGAAGAAAGAGCTTTTGATGCAAAGTTTGAGTGTAAGAAGGGGAATAGAAAATTTGCTTAACTTGCTTAAAATATCATTGTCTTAAGAAATCGTTGGCAAGCAATGGACATGCTGCAGTTTAAAATGAATCTTATTTTCCATTAAGACATCTCTTAAGACTTGCCATCAATGTTTTTGTTGACATGGAATTGGTGATTTACAGGCACAAAATACAGATACTTAAATTATTCTAGAATTTGTACTGTACGTTAGTTCTCAGCTTGCCCTCCCTTAGTCCAAATACAAAGATTTCTCAGTTTCTGAATAGGTCAGGGTACTACATTGATTTAATCATATCTATATTGCTGCCAGTCTGAGCTGGGTCTGGGGAAGAGCATATGTCCTATTTTTGTTTTCCTTTACTCATTAGATTTCTATTTTTAAATGATACTGAATTGTGAGTTTCACTTAATGCTCACAGAAGCAGTCATGGATGGAATTGTGTTCCTCCCTGAGTTTTCACAGATTCAGGCTTTGTATAAATAGCCCTTTTATCCTTCTCAGATGAGCTCCTTTCTCTCCACTCCAATGGCATTACCCTAGTTCTAACATTCATCACTTCTTGGCTGGATTATTCTAATCATGTTTCACCTGGTCACTCTACTTCCAGTTTCAGTCACAGTATCTGTTAGAATAACTTGCATGTGAGAGAAGCACAGACTAAGAGGAGTGGTATAAATGAGATAGAACTTCTCTGGTGCTCAAAAATCTGGCTGGCATGGCAGCTCTGGACCATGGGGGCCTGACTCCTTCTATCTTGCTGCTCTGCTCTGCTCTGCCACATACTCCCCATGTTGCAGTTCAGTCTGTGGAGAAAGGGACATGGATGAGGGGGCAGTACCTTTAAAGGCATAACCCAGGAATTGCACTTCAGTTCACATATCCCATTGCCCAGAACTTAGTCATATGGCCCACACTTAGCTATAAGGCAAGCTAGAAAATGCAGTCTTTATTTTGGACAGCCATATGCCCAGCTAAAAAATTGGGTCTCTATTAGGACAGATAAAAAGGAGAAGGATATATAATAGTGATGTCCAATATGGTAGCCACTAGCCACAGGTGGCTATTTACATTTAAATTTATTAAAATTAAGTAACAGCATAAATTCAGTTTTTCAGATGCACTAGCCATGTTTCAAGTGCTCAGGAGTGTAAGTGGCTACATACCATGATACTGGCCAGCACAGATATAGAACATTTCTATCAACATTGAAAGTTCCACTGGATAGAGCTGATATAGACAACCAACAATCTTGTTCACACCCCTCCGATTCTTCATACAAATGTCATCATATATAACTGATCACCTCATTTGTGTGTTTAAAGTTTTTCAACAGGTCTTAACTGCTTTCAGTATAAACTCCAAATCTCCTTAGTTTACCACATCAGTCCTTTGTTTAATCTGAACCCTTCTTATGACTCCATCTTCATCTACTACAATTCTCCACAAACGCCTTTTACTTATAGCATGTGGAATTGCAGGTCTTGAATCACATCATGCTTTTGTATATGCTGTGCTCTGTTACCCTAAAATTGAGTTCACCTCTTGGTGGGTGTCAAGCCAAAAGACCCCCTACCTTAACTGCTTACAAAATCCCGCCTTGAGATACTTTACTCCTCAATCTCGAGTGGTACAGGGCCAAAGGTCAGTCTTCTGTAATTGCTTCCTGCTGAGAATGGGTGATGTAGTCTCCCTAGTTAGAGGAGTGAAGCTCTCTTGCTGCTAGAGCTGATAAGTTTTGGAGTCCACTGAAGCAGAGTCTGAACCTTGCTTAAAGAGCATTATTCTAGCAGTTGTAGGAGAGGCACAGCAAGAGAGATAATAAACAGCAACTTTGCAACCATCATTAGCAGAGATATGAGCCAAGAGCCTCCTCAATCAAACCATTTTTCTAATATTTTCCCTAAACTAGGAAGGGGATCATTCAGAGAGGAGATTTGATTTTTCATATGCATCATAAGTTGAATCACATTAGAAGACTCATCAGGTATAAAAAACAGCATTTGGTATATATTATAGCATAAGTTCCTCCTAGAGAGATTGTTAAAATATCAAGGGCCATGCGTTTTTGTAGGACCACTTTTTTTTTTTTTTATCATAGAAACATTTGAGTTCAGCAGATTGACAACCTGATTACTATCATTTTAAGGCTTGCTGGGTAACATTCATTAAGGCCTCTATGTGAGTGATAATATCCTCTATTTTTTATTTCTAAATGCATTCCCCTCCTCAACAGCCAAAGCAGATGTACAATGCATGTTTATAGGCCACAAAACAGGCCACTCTGGTCAGCATAAAGTTTGAGTTAAATTATGTATTCATCAGAATGACTTCCTCAATTGGAAAATTTCTTTTATCATTTCCCCTTTTGATTGCAAATCTTTTGATAGATCAAAATATCTGTCCCTACATGACAGGGTGGTTGCTGCCTGCCATGGGTCCGTCATGTCCATCAATGCTAACCCTTCTTTTTGTTCATATATTTGCCTAGTTATCCACATTTTGGAAAACTAATCAGATATAGTGAACAAGCTCAGAGATATGTTAATGGGGAAACATTTTATAGGCTATACATGTTATTATACTGAATTGTCACACTAACATTGTACACATGCTTTTAGCAGTAGACTTAAAGCAAGCCATGATACATGCCATGAGTAGCTGTGACAATTTCACTAGAGAATTTCCTTCCCATCCTAAACATTGGGGGAATTTTCAATGTTGATAAGGAGACAAATGTTTTGTAAACAACTCAATTAAATTAGTAGGATGGGTCTTACAGGCCTTGTCCAGATTTTCGGGTCAGCTGCCTACCACTGCTGTTGTCTTTTTCCCTTTCTGGTGTGGGTGTCCTCTGGAGTAAGCAGTCCTTTGTATAGACCAGTCCAATGCAGAGTCCCTTCTGACAAAAGTCATTTTAATAATTCAATTAAACTTTACAATAATATAACATACCAGCAAGGAGCTATCTGGGAAGTGAGTCTTAGGCAGTAAACACAGACCTCAGTTAACAAACTAGAATTTAATATCCACAGAAACATAATCTTTTTCTTTCTAAAATTACCCTCATTTCTACCAAATATAGCCAGATTAAGACTAATTTGCTTGCACAATAAGTCTGGCTAATGGACCACATAGGTTCTTTTAAATTGACTGTGCTGAAACTTTTCATAAGGTAATTAATCCTTTCTGTTAACAGTTTTATGAAGCCATCAGCGTTTTCATTAAGATTCTTTAATTTCTTACCCAGTTCAGCAGTATGATCTGAAATTTATCAGAAACCTGTAATTGTCAAAAACTCCTTCCTGTGAATCTTCTTGAAGATAAAGCACTTTTGCAAAAACATTGGAGTAAAGCAAAAGCTGCCTATGAATGATAGAAGACTCTAAATGCATGATGAAACACCTGATCACAATGCAGTTGACAAAGAAACTTGGTTATAGTAACTAGAATTATGACTGATAATATTTTATCAGGACATACCAGATTTTTAGGAATTTATATGATTTTTAGAATACCTGTATTAATAAAATTTACCCATACACCCATACAGATTTTTAGGAATGATTTTTAGAATACCTATATTAATAAAATTTACCCATACAGCATAACCTAAGAAGGCTTATCACCAGTCATTTTACAATACTTCCCACGTAATTTAACATACCAAATAATCTTAGTTAATTTAGTCTCTCTCTGAGATGTCTCAGGGTTCCTCCAAAGCATCCCAAAGTTAGCTGGTCAAAAGAACTTCAATTAGTATTTGATATTTGGGAAGATTGTAAAAAATATCAAAAAGTTTCAAAACACCTGGTCAAATAGGATCAGAGGTCACTGTGAAATACCCATTCATTTAACCAAAGTGATAATAAAAGATCTCATAGGCAAATACAGAAAGTTCCAATCAGATCTCTCAAAAGGCAAAGAAACTTATAATCTATTATCAAAAGCAGCTCAACACTCTAAGAAAACTGTTTTCCCAGCAGAGAGAGAAAACCAAACTCCAGTCTTGCATCAGCCTACTCTTAATAACGAAGTTCATTTACTTAACTAAATTCAATCTAATCTTAGCCAATCCTAACCATTTACAAAACTCTTTTCTCAGTGCTCCTTTTCTACAAATCTTCTATAACTTTCTATATCCATATACTTTGCCCCTTATTTTCTTTTCCATTCAGAAACAACTAGTTCTAGAACAAAATACCTTTTTATTCCTTTAGCAAATGAATTTCTATTCCTCATACCTTCTTTTACTCAAAACATGCTTCCTATTTTCCTCACATACTGAAATATTTCCCCTATGATTTTAGTAACTTTAATTACATATAATTTTAACCCTTAAAAACCTTAATCTCTAAGAAAAACCAGAAGCAAGTAATTGTGAACTGTTTGTCCCACCAGCACTTCCCGATTGGCAAACTTATGAACATATTCTATAACCTCTAGAAACATACATTTTCTCATAGCAGAATATTTTTCCTTAATGTGGTATAAGACATGCATTTAATAAACCCAAACATCTTTAGTTTCCCTCTCATAAGAAGACAAAAGTAGGTAAACTTAGACCTATTTAGCAATTAATGTTCCAGTATTTTATCTTATTTGAAATGACCTAGTCAATTAATTCATTTAACTTAATTTAGTTTCAAGCTACCAAAATCTGGAAAGAGTATTTTTAAAGTAGAAATTCATAAAACATAATTGTTCCTAACAAGCTCACCTTAAAACAAAACAAAACAAAACTCTTATCTCACATCTAATTTACTTAAAAGTTTCATTGTATAAGGTTATTTTCCTTGCTGACAAATTTGCAACAGGTATAATACAATCTTACTTGACTTCTAGAAAACCTAGGTACAATAAAAGTATTATACTTAATGTTGATGACTCTAAAGACATGTCTATATTAATTAAACCAACAAGTTTAAGCTAGCCTCAAAACCAGATATCAGTTTAATATTAAATATTTTCCAGATCACATGAACCCAGAATTCATTCTAGTCAGTTTCTTTTTATGTTTCTGAGAATTTATATAAGCACTTAATTTGCTTTAGGACAACTAAATAGAGCTCATTCACAAATTAATTTTGGGGCTTCTCTGGTGGTCTAGTGGTTAAGACTCCATGCTTCCACTGCAGGGGGCACAGGTTTGATCCCTAGTAGGGGAACTAGGATCCCACATGCCGTGCGGTGAGGCCAAAAAATAAAAAACAAAAAAAACAAATTAATTTTGATAATACTATCCAGAGGTAAAGACATTTCATATCTGTAATGAACAAAGACATACTTACATCCACACAGACACAGAGATCTCATAGTTTTCCTGCTTGAGTTTAAAAAGTCCTCTTTTTTTTTTTCTTCTTCTTCTTTCAGTCTCAGGAATTAAGAATGGTCTAGATAAAAGTTCCTGAGAGCCTGGGTAGAACATTTACATCTCAAAGGCACAGGGAAAGAAATGCAGGTTACTTTTAGAAAGCCAGTTGTTATTAACTGCATAGCAAAACCAGTTTTAGAATGTCAGAGGAGCCCCATCTTGACCATTTCCAGGGTGAGATTTCCTAGTATCTTTCTTTCCTGATGCCCCTTTGATGATGTATTCCCTCTTGGAGAGGGGAACACCTTCGGGTTGTCAACACCGAAAGTGTGGCTCTGGTATAGAACAAAAATTCAATTGGTTCTTCCCTTACTTCTAAGGTAATCCAGGGCTCCTCAGGGGAGATTGGGATGGTGTTTTGAAGACCCAGTTGGGGAGCCCCCAGGCCCCATCAGTCCTTTTCTTTGGCTACTGGGAGCTGAAAGGAAGGGTGGTGAGCTCAGGCCTTCCCTCTCTGGGGAGAGTCAGAGCATTCCCTCCTCCAATGTCCCCTTTCTTGCAGTAAGTGCATTGACTAGGTCCCAGTTTTGCTGGAGGCCTGCATGTCTCACGTTGGGGGCAGGGGCCATTCATCCATACTGGGGTGGTTCACTTTTTGTCTTCATTTTCTTCTTTCACCATGTTCCAGTTACTGAAAACTCTAAAGGCCACTTCAACTAGTTGGGAGGTGGGGGTGTTAGGTCCCACTGCAATATTTTGAACTTTGCAGCAAATATCTGGAACACTCTAAGATATGAACTAGGTGTTTATTACTACTGCACTTCTTGGATCCTCAGAGTCCAGGGTGGGGTGTTGCCTAAGTCATTCTCTAATCTTCTCCAAAAAGGTGGAGGGGTTTTTATCCTCTCCTTTTATAAAACAGTTCAAGTTGAAAGATGGTGTTATAATTTAATGAGCCATTCTCTGGCCATTTCTCCTAGTTGCCTAGTTGGTATTGTGGCCAGACAGTATTACAAAAGAAAATAAGTTGTTTTTTGTCATTGGGGTATAGCTACAGAGTTTCTGATGACTCAGAATGCACGCTAATTGGCTGTCTGAGGGAACAAATATCTGTTTCCCCATATCCTCAGATCTTAGTTGAGGATTTGTCTTCAACTACCAAGAGGTCTATAATAAGGGCTGATGGAGACACAGATTCAGCCACCCTTAGCCCACTGAAAATTTTCTTCTCTATAGAGTTAGTAATAATTTCTTCTAATCAATAGTTTAAAAGTATATATGCAGGTTGTTCAGGTATACCAAACTGGCACCCCTCTAGAAATAATTCAAGTTACCAGGACCCCCTAGCAAGGGCCAGTACCAGGAGAGACACAGATTGTCTCACTGAAGGCTTTCGCAATCAGGCATCCTTCTCCCCCCTTGAGATGGGGACAGAGCCCTGAAGCCAATTTGTGGGATAAATGTCACTCACCTCTCCTCAAGGGACTCCTTAAATCAAGATGTCCAGAGCGGCCATTGAGCCTGTTCAGTGAGTTGAGGTGCACAGACTTGACAAGTCAGGTGCCAAGAGGGATTCTCCTATGCCCTTCCCCACAGGTCCTCCAGCAACATAGATAAATTCACCTGGGTGAGCTGCCACAGCCCACTGCATAGCCTATTGGGAGCTGGAGGAATCCAAGGGGGTTAGGCGAGATATCCCATCTGGGCCAAAATTTGTTACTGGAAAACTGGGTTCACCTCTTGGTTGGTGTCAAGCCAAAAGACACAACCAAGCCAAAGAGCAGGAGAAGGAAGGATTTATTACTTGCAGCAAGTAAGGAAAACACCAGGGATCTCTCCCAAAGGAATGTCTCCCCAAACAGCAAAATTGGGGAAGTTTTAAGCTAAGGGTACATGCATATACATTCATATTCATGGCTTAAGCAGAGGGGAATTCAGAATAGAATTGGAGCTTAAGTCAACAGAGTCCAAGCTTTAGTTAATTGAAGGCACAAGGGTCAAAAAAGGTCAATATGCCCCAGATTATGGAATGTTTTTCTCTCACTCATCTTCATCATGTAAACCAAAACAGCCTATCTGCCAAGGCCTCTTTTTTCTCTCTGGATCTCTCTTCCCATTGGTTTCTCCAATTGTTTTCATCATGAAAGTCTAGGAACTGGGCATGAAAGAGACAGGTACTCCTCGAAGGTCAGGTGTCTTAGTCTACTTGAGCCACTATTGAAAAACAAACAAAAAAAGGCTGAGTGGCTTATCAACCACAGAAATTTATTTTTCACAGTTCTGGAGGCTGTAAGTCCAAGTTCAGAGTGCCAGCATGATCAGGTTCTGATGAAGGCCCTCTTCTGGGTTGCAGACTGACTTCTTGTGTCCTCACATGGTGAAAGAGGCCAGCGAGCTCTCTCATGCCTCTTTTATGAGGGCATTAAACTCATTCATGAGGGTGGTGGTTGACCTAATCACTTCTCAGCATCCCCCCCCCCCAATACCGTCACATTGAGCATTAGTATTTCAACATATGCATTTTGGGATGAGGGCATAGACAATTAGGGAATGTGGGCAAAACACTAAGGACTAAGACTAAGATAGCATTCCTCTTTTCAGGAAAGGGGAAAGGATGGGAGCATTTACATTTTAATAATTGCTTTACTTTGTCATATTCGTAAAGAGACATATTGAAAGCCAGTCACAGAACAAGACTTGCAGTCAGAGGTTCAGGCAACCTTCCTGGGCATCTGGAGTCACAGTCTGGAGCAGAGCTGCTACTTTCTGATTGGATGATGGCAGCCAAAGGACTAGGTTCCAGGTGCTTCCTAGTATGGTCAGCATCCAGTCCAGGAACTCTGTGTCCCTCAACAAGCAGGGCAGGTGTTCTCCCAAGAGATTCCTCTGCAGCTGGCATCTGCTCCTTCACAAATCCTTTCTTCTAGGCAGAGGCTATGCAAATAATTTTCTGCAGTTCTGCGGAAAGAAGAACTCTTATATTTTTGAGCTAAACAAAAATGTCACATCCTACTAATGTGAAAAACATTCCATTTTCTTCCACTCCAAAACGCTAATCTCTAAGTCGATTCTAGTACCTTTTTTCTGCAAACATACTCAGGACTTCTCCTCAGAAAGATTCAAATGGACACCTCACCAAAAAAAAAAAAGAAAAAAATGTAGCAGTGTTTATGTAAATAATCTTAAGCTGTTTCATGGTTTTTATTTTTATCTTTTGAGAATTGCTTTCACTTCTGGGGGAGAGTCACCAACAATGAGGTTGATTTAAATTTGTGATCATATTGTTTAAACAAGCCACTTTCAGTTAATACTCCTGCATATTATATTCCTTCAATATTTCTATGGAAGACACCACTGTAGGTCAAGGTATTTTATTCTGATTTGATCTAATTTTTATCTCACTCATTTTTTTTCCCCTTGGGTAAATGCCATTCACACTGATGTTTCTAAACCTAGGTGGCCATTCACAAATTTTCCCCATACTGACCACATCCCCTCTTTGACCAAGCTGTTGTACTGTATGAAAGGCTGTGTGTCGTCATGCCCATCATCTCTTTCAAAATCCATCCCCAGACTTCCTTCTCTCCTGCATCCCATTACCTAATTAGCCTCACCACAGTTTGCTAGCTCCTTACTGTCTTCTGCATGTTCCTAAGTCATTGCTAGGATGTGACCTGACATCTGCTGGTTCATTGTTTTCTTAATCCTTCCTATGTTATTTTATATCATTATGTTTTACCTATTTTTATTAGTTATTTCCTTTGTGACCTTTCCCTCTCCCACCAATTCACTGAGCCCAGGGGCTGGACAGAGCAGTTCAGTAAACCTTCAATCCATGTTCATTTTTCTGACTTTTAGAAAAAAAATTTAAAGAAATATACTACTTTGAAACTTAGGGAGAGGCAGTCTGGCACACTGAAGGGATCTGAGTCTTTAATGTTAGACAAAGCTAGGTACAAATCCTAGTTTTGCTTTTGGCAAGTTTCTAAACCTCTTAGCCTCCTTATCTGTGAAATGAGTAAGATAATGTTTATCTCCTGGAGTTCTTGGGGAAATTAATGAAATAACCATGGAAAGCACCCTTCTAGTGCTCACCAACTTGGCAGGTGTTAAAGGAAAGGAAACTAGAATTATAGGTGAAAGAATTCCCCGCTTTCCAAAGCTCTCACTGCATGCAAAGTAAACACTCCTAACAGTCTGGCTTAATGTCCCCTTGAGAGTCTGAAGTTTAGGGTGTGTGGGACGGTGTGGATAGGCTACCTGGAGGGGGCCACATCTACATTCCAGGGGTCATAAGGGAAAGGATCAAGAAATCAGCCATAGGGCTTCCTTGGTGGCACAGTGGTTAAGAATCTACCTGCCAATGCAAGGGACACGGGTTGGAGCCCTGGCCCAGGAAGATCCCACATGCTGCGGACCAACTAAGCCCGCGCACCACAACTACTAAGCCTGAGCTCTAGAGCCCACAAGCCACAACTAATGAGCCCACGTGCCACAACTACTGAAGCCTGCACGCCTAGAGCCCGTGCTCTGCAATGAGAAGCCACGACAATGAGAAGCCCATGCACCACAACAAATAGCAGCCCCCGCTCACCGCAACTAGAGAAAGCCCGCGCACAGCAACGAAGACCCAACAGAGCAAAAAATTAATTAATTAATTAATTAATTAATTATTTAAAGAAAGAAATCAGCCATTTGGGACTTCCCTGGCCATCTAGTGGTTAGGACTCTGTGCTTCCACTGCAGGGGGCACAGGTTTGATCCCTGGTCGGGGAACTAGGATCCCGCATGCCACGTGACGTGACACCGCCAAAAAAAATTAAAATTAAAAAAACAAAAATAAAAAATAAAAACAAACATTATCATTTACGACTTTGAAGATGATTAAAAGTTGTACATAGCTTAGTTCATCCCAAGAACCCTACCCCTCCCCCCCCAAAAAAATCAGCGATTCATTCACTATCCTTTGGACCTCTTATACAGCAAGCCCTCTGAGTTTAGGTTTTTCCCACAGGACCCTGATTCAAATCTACTTTTTGGTTTATTTGGAAGCTGCTTGGATTAAATAAATAAATAAAAGGATAACACAAGCATCCCTGAGGAGGACTTCCTCCTTTGAGTTTCTCATAGAATCTGAGTTAGACAGTGCTTGTCATATGACAGACAAGGAAAGGTTTTCTTAAAATCTACCCCAGAACCTCGCACAACAGCCTAGGTGTAGCTGACCTTGAAAATGACGAAGGAATAAATGAACGGAGGGATGGAGAAATGATGAGGAAGGAATAAATGACACAGAGCCAGGACTAGAACGCAGACAGAGGTCCTTGTTTGCTGCTATTTTCATTACAATTTCTTTCACGTTTCGTGTCTCACCTCCTCCTTTACAATTTTTCTTCCTCTGTCCTCCGGCTCTTCTATTTTCTCGCTCCAACTCCACCCCTTCTACAAGTGAGCCGCCCTTCTAGCTCTCCGCCCCTCCCCGTGCTCCGCTCCTCCGCCACGAGGCCCCTCCCCTCCGCCCCGGCGCTGCGGGATGAATGGCAGAGTTACCGCTGCTCCACTCTGGGCGCTGATTGGCCGCCCGGCGCGGTGGCGCGCCGACGGCCGCGGGATCACGCAGACGGGCGGGGCGGACGGGGGCGGAGCCGGGCTCCGCGCCGGGGCGGGGCGCGGGCTACCGTGGGTGGAGGAGCCGGGAGGCTGGAGGCGGGAGGCGCTGGGGCCGTTTAAGCGGCTTCCCTCCCGCCCCCAGCCGCCTGGTCTGGCTCCGGCCCTGTCCCGACCCTCGGCCTGGCCCACTCCGACCCTGCCTGGCTGAGTGGTCCGCCGGGCACGCGGCGGCCTCCGGAGCAGCCCAAGCCCATGAGGGCCGCGCGCCCGGCCGCCGGCGCTGACGAGACCGAGCTCCTGGCCCACGAGGAGAAGCAGAGGATCAATGCGGTTCCAGAATCGATTCCAGCGGTGAGAGGGATGGCGCCCCCGCCCCACCGCCCGTGCCGAGACCGGGTCCCGGATCCCGTCTCTTCCCGCGTGGGTCCCGGCTCCTCACCTGGGTCCATCCCCTGTGGATCCCGCGCCTCGGCCGGGGACCGGCTCCCGGGGAATTCGCCTCTCTGCTATCCCTGGGTGATCCCCTTCCTCCAAAGACCAGGATCTCGTGCCTGACCCGGGTCCCCCCTCGCGATCTGCGGACGTCGGATTCCCAGACCTCGGACCACGAGCCTGCCCTCCTCCCGTGGTATCCCATTGCTCACCCGGCTTCACCCCATCCAGGCGGGGCTCTTGCTTGCTCTGAGGACCCGAACCCCAGCCGCAGGCGCCGCCCCCGAGTCTTCCGACCCCGGCTTTGCCCTCCATCCCTTACCGGGAGCTTGGAGGGCTCCCGGTGCGCGCGGAACCGGGGCCCATTCTTTGCTGCGCCCTGCAGCGAGAGTTGTGGTAAAGCGGGGGTGCTGGCCGTTTTAGGTGCTTTGTCTTTGAACGGCCGTAGCAACGGGGAAACTGAGGCAGGCTCTGCTGGTTTAGTCTTGCCTGGCCAGGTCCGGGCCCTGAGGGTACTCAGGCTTAGAGTCCCAGGGCGTGCTATTTGGGGCGCCGCGAAGGGGCAAGTTAGCGTCCGGGTGGTGAGACCTGCTGTTGAGGCGCCGGTGTTAGGAAACGAGGAGGAGGAACCGAGGAGGCACCACCGGAAGGCTGGCCGGCTGCCCTTTCGCTGGAGAGCCGATGGTAACGCCAGCCTGGGAAGGTACCGTGGCCTTAATCCCGACCCCGGGTCTCTGCCATTTAGCAATGGATGGAGGCTGGCCATAGTTCCGAGAGGAAGCTCTGGGCTTTTTTTTCTAATCTCCTTCGTTTAAGTGGTTGAAAGTTCACCTCTCCTGTGTTGTGGTAACTCTCCATCCCTTTGTCTGAATCAGGCAGCCATCCCCATTCCCAGACCCTCACCCTGAGCAGGCTAGCTTAGTGTGAAGTGACAGGGGGGATTTGAAAAAAGACAAAGAATGCATGAAGTCTTCCAAGGAGGTTATTGTTGAGTTTTTAGGCACTGCTTTTTATTTCAAGATTTTAAAGTGCACTTTTTTTTTTTCTTTCCAACTTCCTAATCCCTTGACGCCCCCTCTCCCATTCTGATCTTATTCCTCCTCCAGTCCCACAGAATAAGGAGGGAAATGTGCAGAGAGAGTTGTGGTGGATTGTGCCATCAGAAGGGTGATCAGTTTGAAGACTTGGATTAACTTCCGAATATTGCTCATCACTCAGGGTGTTGAATGCCTGGCAGTATTCCCCTCGTGGGATATCATATCAGTACTTCTAAAGGCAAAAAGAAACCATGATGTTCTGGCTTGAGAACATGAAGTCAGCCACGAGGACTGGAGGGGCTTTAAGGGAGGATGTAACACAGGTTCAATAATGGTTGGCAAAGCCCTGTGCATGTGGTTTGTTTGATTTGGTTTTACTTCTCTGCACATCTCTGCTCTTCCTGTTTTCAGAGAACAGTGGCAATATTCTGTGAAATTACTGGTTTTTGTTAGATTAAGAGTTGTATTTCTTTTCTATCCTTTCAGTTCTTCTCTAGAAAGAAGAAAAAGAAAAGGAACCTGTTTTATTGTTTGTCGCACAAACATTAAAAGTGTTAAGAGAAATGAAAAACAAACCTTATTTAGGACCCTACCGTAATCTCAGCTGGTGGAACTTTTATTTATTTATTTTTTTAATAAATTTATTTATTTATTTATTTTTGGCTGCGTAGGGTCTTCGTTGATGCGCACAGGCTTTCTCTAGTTGCAGCGAGTGGGGGCTACTCTTCATTGTGGTGCACGGGCTTCTCGTTGTGGTGGCTTCTCTTGTTGCGGAGCATGGGCTCTAGGCACGCGGGCTTCAGTAGTTGTGGCACATGGGCTCAGTAGTTGTGGCTCACGGGCTCTAGAGCACAGGCTCAGTAGTTGTGGCACATGGGCTTTGTTCCTCTGTGGCATGTGGGATCTTCCTGGACCAGGGCTAGAACCCATGTCCCCTGCATTGGCAAGTGGATTCTTAACCACTGTGCCACCAGGGAAGCCCTGAACTTTTCTTTTTGCTCGACACTAATCTATCCAGTCCTTATTATCACAGTTGTAAGGTGATATTGCGTTCTACTTCATTCATTTAAAAATGAAAAAATACAGGCGTTTTCTTTTAGTGCAGCATAGACATTGTAATTTTCTCAGCGGCTGCACAATATCAATGGATATTTAACAGTTATTTTCTTGATGACATCTAGACCTACCCCAATTTTCTTTGAACAGTGAATGATCCCATAATTTCTTGTTTTTCTGTATTATAGGCTAGAGTGGAAAGATATTTCTAAGAGTCAATTTGAACTTAGAAATAAAGCCTGCAAATAAAAAGTAATATAACAAAAAAAATCATGGTTTTTGTGGTCCATACATTAACATGTTGAGAGTACTGTTATACATCTCTTAAAAGCTGTGTTTATTATACATCTTTTGAGCATTCAGGAGCCATACAAGTAGGTAAATGACAGAGGAACTAGAAAGAGGAACACACCGTCTTTGAACCCATGTGTTCCTTCTGATAGATTTACCAGGACTCCATTGAAGAGCATTTGACTGCAGTAAAAACATTTCATTAGGCCATAGTTTGTGGCTATGTCTAAATTATAAGAAAACCTGAACACCTTGCTGGTTTGTTCATAATGGAAACTTGGTGGTCACTGTGGCTTTGGATCAACTTCCAGAGTTCTGACATATCTGTGGAGGAGGGCTGTAAGGATGCCTAACCCAGTGTAATAAGTGGAGGGCTTTATAAAGGCATGGCTTCTCCAAAAGCTTAGGATGTGAAAAATCCCAGCGGGACATCTTTTATCTTTTGTGCTTTATCCCTTCCACACTTGATTCCACCCCCCACCCCCCACCCAACCCCCCTCCACACAGAGTCATTCTCTCCCTTTCACAGCATCTCTGACTGATTAGAATACCTGCTAACATTTATTAAGTGCTTACTGGTGCTCATCCTCAACTGTAACCCTGGAAGGCAAATTTTATACCCATTTAATAGAAGAACAAATAGGGTTAGAGAATAAAAGAGAGCTTGCCATCATCACACAGCAAGGAAGGGGCACACTGAAGGGTTCAATTTCATGTCTCTCTCTACCACCCATGCAGCCATTCACCTCTGTTTCCCCGCCCACATCACAACATCTGTATGACAGCGCAGAGGCCTAGGACCCAGAGCTTCTAATGTATCTTATTGGTTATCTTATTGGTGCATGCTCGTTTCTCCAGTCTGGCAACCAAAATTCCAAGGAAAAGGATGCTCCTTTCCTTAGCCCCAGCCTCATGACCACTGGTTAGCTTCAAATTGAATATGTGGCAAAGCATATAATTCTAAAGCATTAGAAGTCTTCCAGGACTGCCTATTGCCTTTTTTTTTTTTTTCAATTTTTTTTTTAACATCTTTATTGGAGTATAATTGCTTTACAATGGTGTGTTAGTTTCTGCTTTATAACAAAGTGAATCAGTTATACATATACGTATGTTCCCATATCTCTTCCCTCTTGCATCTCCCTCCCTCCCACCCTCCCTATCCCACCCCTCTAGGTGGTCACAAAGCACGGAGCTGATCTCCCTGTGCTATGCGGCTGCTTCCCACTAGCTATCTATTTTACGTTTGGTAGTGTATATATGTCCATGCCACTCTCTCACTTTGTCACAGCTTACTCTTCCCCCTCCCCATATCCTCAAGTCCATTCTCTAGTAGGTCTGTGTCTTTATTCCCGTCTTGCCACTAGGTTCTTCATGACTTTTTTTTTTTCCCTTAGATTCCATATATATGTGTTAGCATACTGTATTTGTTTTTCTCTTTCTGACTTACTTCACTCTGTATGACAGACTCTAACTCCATCCACCTCATTACAAATACCTCCATTTCATTTCTTTTTATGGCTGAGTAATATTCCATTGTATATATGTGCCACATCTTCTTTATCCATTCATCTGTCGATGGACATTTAGGTTGCTTCCATGTCCTGGCTATTGTAAATAGAGCTGCAATGAACATTTTGGTACATGACTCTTTTTGACCTATGGTTTTCTCAGGGTATATGCCCAGTAGTGGGATTGCTGGGTCGTATGGTAGTTCTATTTGTAGTTTTTTAAGGAACCGCCATACTGTTCTCCATAGTGGCTGTATCAATTTACATTCCCACCAACAGTGCAAGAGTGTTCCCTTTTCTCCACACCCTCTCCAGCATTTATTGTTTCTAGATTTTTTTGATGATGGCCATTCTGACCGGTGTGAGATGATATCTCATTGTAGTTTTGATTTGCATTTCTCTAATGATTAATGATGTTGAGCATTCTTTCATGTGTTTGTTGGCAATCTGTATATCTTCTTTGGAGAAATATCTGTTTAGGTCTTCTGCCCATTTTTGGATTGGGTTGTTTGTTTTTTTGTTATTGAGCTGCATGAGCTGCTTGTAAATTTTGGAGATTAATCCTTTGTCAGTTGCTTCATTTGCAAATATTTTCTCCCATTCTGAGGGTTGTCTTTTCATCTTGTTTATGGTTTCCTTTGCTGTGCAAAAGCTTTTAAGTTTCATTAGGTCCCATTTGTTTATTTTTGTTTTTATTTCCATTTCTCTAGGAGCTGGGCCTTTTTTTGTTTGTTTGTTTTTTGGCGTGTTCTCAGAGCACTGAATCATAGGCATGGGGTAGTTTCCTTATGTATGCCATTTCCCTTATTTAAGTTAAATGTATCCCACCACTATCACTACCTCTGGCAGCAGACACTTTTCCTAAATATCATGCTTATTCATATAAGGAAGCTAATTAATAAGGTTGTGCACAGGGTCAGCTTATGTTGCCCCATCAAGTGATGTTGAAGGAGCCCTTCGAATGTCCATGGTATTGGCCTTTGAGAATTTTATTTTCATGAGATTGAGGATTCTCTTTGCTCTAAGACTGCCTGTTTTTCTTTGTTGCATACAGAATCCCCAGTGAAACTAATTGACGAGTGGATCTTTCTCGGGTAGGATAAAATACTTCAGCAGCAGGCAGAATGTCTGTCTTTCTATTCATTCATACAGCACTTATTTATTAAACTCCAGCAATAAGCTGGGCCTTGTGTTTGGAACTGGAAATGAAATGGTGGACAAGATGGCCTTCATGGAATTCACATTACAGTGGGAGAAGATGAAATAAAAAATAAACAAGTTCAAAAAGTCCAATTCTTACTAATTGTGTTAAGGGCTCTGGTGGAGTGAGGAGGGCTGAAGTGATACTTTAGGTAGGATGGTCAGGGAAGCCTCTCCAAGGAGGTTACATTTGAGCTGAGCTTGACCCGTGAGAGGAGAGCTGGGCATTCTGCAGAAGAATGTTCTAGTTAGAAGTAAACAGCAAACACAGACACCCTGAGGCAGATAAGACCTGGGTGGTTTGAGGAGCAGAAAGGATGCGGTTGGTTGGAGGCGGAGAGTGAGAGGAAGGTAGCACCAGGCTGGAGAAGTGGTGAGGGCTTGTGGCCTGCGGAGGGTGCAGTGTTATCCCAAGCACTTTGGGAAGCCAGACAGATTTTAAGCTGTGGTTAGTGTTTGATGTGATCTGGTGCTGATAGACTTGTGGCTGCTGAGTAAAGAAGAGAGTCCATGTGTGGGCAGGCAGGGAGACCAGAGACTTTGTATGTTTACAGACCAGAGGTGTTGATGTCTTGATTTAAGGTAGGATCTTTGGAACTGTAGAGAGGGGAACTGATTTGGAATATATTTTGAAGGTAGCATTGATGGCGCTTGCATGTGGAATATGGGGAACACAGAGGAATCAAGGACAACTTCTGAGATTTGATCTTAGGCCTCTGAGATCTGCTGGTGGGTTGCAGGTTTACCTTCGGAAGGCCACTGCTTTGAGCTAAATTTAAAGTGTGCTAAGGAGTGTCCCCAGGTCCCTCTCTTCATAGTTTTGAAATTCTATCATGGGGAGAGCATGAGGACACTGGGCCAGGGGAAGCGGAGAGAGTGTTGAAAGAGAAAGTGAGGGGATGAATGAACAAACCCTCGTCAACTAAAAACTTTAATCACCTTCCCTCAAACCCTCTGAAGCTGGCTGGATGCTCTCTTCTAGCACTGGATAACCATTAGGGTGGCTTTGCTTTAAGTAGAGGTGTCTTCCATAAGTGGGTGCTATTTCCCATAACTCTTGATAACCTTCCTCATTCTTTTTGGGGGGAAGAGAATAGGCTCAGTGTGTGGGAGTTTATTTGCATTTTACATCTGCTTTTCCATTTAGGTCTTGGGCGACTAATTTCTTCATAGTGATTTCTGCAGGAGACCTTGTTGGAGGCTTGATTGTACCCTGGCAGATCAGAGAGAAATGGAAAAATGCATTGTAAATTTCCCGGCAGAACCATGTGCTGTCCCATGGGGCCCCAGACAGTGATCTGTGCCTGGAATACTTGCTCTTCCCTTTCCGTATTGCCGGAATCTTGGCCCTGCCCTTAAGGAGAAACTACCTTAAGTCACATGGGTGGGATATTTTTCTCTGCAACTTCTGAGTTTATTTTTAACCTGAGTGATTCCAGGTGGGCAGGGACTAAGTTGTCACAAACATGGCCACTGAGCTTCTCTGCTTTTAGGAGAAAATTTGAAAGTCTATCCCTGTCACTGTGTAATAGCCTGACTATTTTTAGATTGGGCTGCCAGAGATATAAATTGCTATTTTAGTCTGCAGCCTGGTGGTGGGTAGTCAGACCCTACTTACTGTGCCCTGCACAGAGTGCTCGCAGTTTAATCTACCTTCAACCATCCCGGAGCCTTGCTCTTTACCCTTTGCAATTCCTAATAGGATATGCTACTTACAGCCCTGTCTTATGTCTCAGGCTAATGATTTGGTAGATCCTTGAATGCTAGGGACACTTTTAAAGCATCCTCCCCAAGAGTGTAGTTATTTTCCTTTTTACTAATAACTGCCATATAGCAACACTCTCGTTCCTTAGGAAATTTAGTAAAATTATTTAAAGGATTGTCAGGGGAGAAAAGATTTATTTATCTATGTGTGAGAATAGCTTGGAATAATTCTGAAGCTGTTAACTGCACATTTCTCTTAAACAGTTTCCAAGCCATCTGGTGAATTCCATTCCATATGTGTATATTTTGCATGCTAGTTAGATAGCTACCCATTGGTGGTCCAAGTAAGGTATCTTCAAGGTCCCAAATCCATTTCCTAGTGGATCTGCCACTTGAACTCTCTATGTTGGGTTAGCAGGGACTGCCACTTTATATATCTGCTCTAGGGATAACAGGCCCTTCTTAATTCAGGGAGAAAGTATTGGCTAGTCTTTTGTTCTTAAAATGGGCACTGTTTGGAATCGCTTGACCATGTGTTTTAGTCAGTTTTTGGCAACCTGGCTGTGCCGTTTGGTTTAGCCTGGTACCATTTTTTCATCATGTTAATTAATAAGGTGTAACTAGTGATGAATAGCAAAATCTCCTCCCCCTACCCCCTTAAACTAGCTCAAGCAAAAAGCTACTTTATTGTGCAAAGGCTGTTGACATCTTGCATGCCCCAAGCACAGGAATGCTGAGACCTGAATGCTATCATGGCTCTCTTAACCTCCGTTATTTCTCTGCATCTGCTTCTTTCAGGCAGCTGCCTTTTTATCTTCCTGAGTTTACATCTCCCTCCTTCTAAAGAACACACAGACTAAACCAGAATCCCTCATGAAACATGGCATGGGTATGAATTGGGGCTGGGGGGATCCTCACCCACACACTGAAATAGAAGAAGACTGTTTATCTCTTCATGTCCGATGGTATTTGTGCTTTTCACTGCTTTGCCGGTTGCCACAAAATTAGCCCAAAGGGGATATGGAATATGGGCATATGTCTATATGTGTAACAGATTTTGATATTTAGATACATACACATGTGTGTATGTATGAATTTTATAGACAGTGTATCAGGTGCTAGTCACATATTTAGATTTTTGAAGGAAACTCTTTTAATTCAGGAAGAATGCAGGTGAAAACGTACCTCTTGTTTCAGGTGCCAGGAGGCAGCCAGGTATCATTTATTTAAGCTGTCTAGTGCCAGAACAAGTAATGCAATATAGGGAAACTAGTTCAACAGGCCTGCTAATCATGGGATGGAGGCTTTAAAGATCTACATGTATACGCTTTATACATTTTGAGAGAAAAAATAGAAACCTTTCAAATACACTGAATTTGCATTAAATGGTGGTTTCTGGTATTTGTTAAGTTTAGAAAAATGACCTTGATTTTTTTTTTTTTTCTGTTAAGATATAAGATTTGGTTGTACCATTTTTTTATTTTTAATTTTTTTACTGTGGGGATACCAGTTGAAGGGGGTGGATATGGTTTTTGTTTGTTTTTGGTTGGTAGAAAGTTTTTCTTTTAAATGAACTGAAAGAATACTTAATCTGATAAACTAGGGCATTCGCTTTAGGATCATGGCTGTTGGCTCAGTTTACAACTGTTTAGTGGCTTTGGTTTTGTTCCCGCAACTAGGTATTTCCAGCAGTCACCTCTTCAGTTAGAATAGACTAGACAACCACTGACAAGCTTCACCATTGTTCTCTACACGCTCTGAGCTTTTCTCACGTGATGTCTTTGTCTCTACAGGTTCATGAACCACCGGGCCCCAGCCAATGGCCGCTACAAACCAACTTGTTATGAACATGCTGCTAACTGTTACACACATGCAGTGAGTATGAGTTTTCTGCCTTTTCCGTCCTTCCCAAAGGGCTTTGGTGGGAGGAAGGGGCAATCATCTCTGTTAACCTCAGCCCCGTTAGTCGGGTTTACCCATCTCTGTGACCTTACCTTCCAAAGTGTCAGTGCTAGGTCATGTCACCAGAAACTGTGAGCATGTCAGACACTTTGAGTGCTCTGACTACAGTCAGCTCTGTCTATCCTGGACTTGCTTTCTCAGACAAGATCGTCTTTGAAAGAATAATAATAGTAAGTACCTTAGTTATAAAAGAAAACCAAAGAAAACTATGAAGACTGTCACCCCTGGAATGAAATGAATCACCTTTTCAGGACAGTCAGCTGTGTTTATTGGCAAGAAGAATTCACCATTTGTTAAAAAAGGTGGGTTTTTTTCCCTGAGTGATCCCCTAAAACAGGTAGCCACAACCTCTCCATCACCACTGTGGTCATTGCTTCTCAGAGCAGATGTTAGTCCATATTGTAGAAGAAAAGTTTGATTTAATCCCTAAATTCTTAATTTTTTTGATAGTAGAAGAAAAGGCTGATTTAATCCCTAAATTCCTAATTTTTTTCTTCCTTATAAAAACAAAACATATTCATTATAAGAAACATAGAAAATACTGAAGAATATATGAGAAAAACAGAACTAGCTAGAAATAAATTGTTAACACTTGGGTGCATTTCTTCTTTTTGTCTGTGGTGTTTGTAAATATGTGTGTATTTTCATAGTTTTCCTATTAATTTCATTTTATTGGCATTTTCTTGTGTCATTATAAATTTCCTTTTATCTATGATTTCATTATTCCCTTTGAAAGCTGTATTTAGTGAGACTTTCGAGGGAAAAATGGTGGCTGGTGTATAGTCTGAAGACAAGAAATAGAGAAGGAGGCCAATTTATTCCTTTAGTGAAGTGTTAGAACAGGCTAATTTAATTATTTTAGACAGTGTTAGTACAATGTGTAGGTTATATACATATGTTATTAGAATAAAACTTGCTTGAATTCAAGTTGTGCCTTTTCATTTCTTGAACCCTTCTTCAAAGAATAGTCAGTATTTCTATAAAGGAGTCATGATGCCAAATAAACCTGAAATAAGCTAGTTTTTGGTGGATTTCTTTGTAATCTAATAGAACAATGCTGTTTAGTCATTACTTAGCAGAAATCAAACTTTATAAAGTATCAGTTTTATGTATTGTAATAGTGGAATTCAAATATTACTTGGTAATATTGAAACGTTATTCTCATCACTGTCCTTTTTCTTTAGATGCTCAAAAGATTTTTATTTAAATAATTAATATGCTGAAATCTTACTAAATTTTTTTTCTTTAGAAAAAAGTTTGTACCTGACATGCCTGCCCTGGATTCCATAAAAGGGCTTCAATAATGAAATTTGGAGTAACCTCACTAGTGGACAGTCTCCCTGGACCCATGGTTTGGATTCTCGGGGCAGGAAGGATTTAGTGGAATTCTCTAGACTTGAGCTGACCCCTGTCTTTGCATTAGTGAATGCTTTGTGAAGTGAGCTTCACAACACCAGAGGGTCAAAATGTTTAGAGTCCAAACTTGGTTTTAAAGAATGCACAGCCTAATTTGATTGTCAGCTATACCTGCCTGGATATCCATCTTTTATTCTTTTTATTTTTAATTGAAGTATAAATATAATATTTACAATATTATATCAGTTTCAGGTGTACAGCAAAGTGATTCAGTTATATATATATATATACACACACACACACATATTTTTCAAATTGTTTTCCATTATAGGTTATTACAAGATACTGAATATAGTTCCCTGTGCTATACAGTGAGTCCTTGCTGCTTATCTATTTTATATATAGTAGTGTGTATTTGTTAATCCCATACTGCTAATTTATCCCCCACTCCCTTTCCCCTTTGGGAACCTTATGTTTCTGTATCTGTGTCTGTTTCTGTTTTGTATATAGATTCATTTATATTATTTTTTAAATTTCACGTAGAAGTGATACCATATATTTGTCTTTCTCTGACTTACTTCACTTAGTATGATAATCTCTAGGTCTATCCACGTTGCCGCAAATTGTCAATATTTCATGCTTTTTTAGGCTGAGTAATAGTCCAGTGTGTGTGTGTAATATATATATCCATTCATCTGTTGATGGGCATTTGGTTTCTTTCCATCTTTTATTCTTAACTAAATGTCTGATGAATTTAACAGAGATTAAAGCTACTTCTGAAGTTAATTGTCCACAGGCCCCTTAGAAAATGTAGGAGTATGTGTATTTAAATCTAGGTCAGCATTAGGATATAAAGAATATAGAAGTTTGAATAACAGTTTATATGGCCTATTCCTTCACTTATTGTTCCAATGTACATCCACCATTTTATGGATATGCCTTTACCAACAGCAAAACACTGATAAAAGTTACAAAAATAGTGCTCTGATAGTGTTCATAATACTGACCAATAAAAGCAACCAATGAGGGACTTCCCTGGTGGTCCAGTGGTTAAGACTCCACACTTCCAACGCAGGGGACCCAGGTTCAATCCCTGGTCGGGGAACTAAGATCCCATATACCACAACTAAAGCCTTCGCGCTGCAGTGAAGACCCAGCGCAGCCAAAATAAATAAATAAATAATAAATTTTTTTAAAAAAACAACCAATGAAATGCTTATTACTTAGCATAATGTTGAGCATTTAAATATAATGGTTTGGCTGTTGAGATGCACAGCTCACCTTTACGAATAATATTTGCTTGAGATAGACCTGAATAATCCCTTAGTTTATCTCTTCTGGACTGTCACAAGGAACACTTGTAGAAACCAAAGTTAAGGAAAAACTGACAAAACATCCACATTAATTTTTTAGAACAGAAAATGTCTTCTTATTAAACTTACTAAACTGTATCCCTGATTTTGGGATTTCAGAGAGCAGTAAAATTTCTAAAACTGACAAAACAAGAAACTTCCATCTAATGTCATCATTTCATTAAAGAGAAGATACTTTAACATGAAAAAAGTAGAAAGGACATAATCTCAAAATTAATTAAATTGTTTTTTGAAAATCTTTGTTGTCCTTAATTTTCTCTTTGTTCTGGGCCATTGAATACTTCAGCATTTGAAATTCAGTGCTGATCTCATCTGGGGGATTTAATATTCTGTTTCAAGAGGGAAATAGAAGGTGTTGGAGACAAAAAAGATAAGATTGCTAAAGTTTGCATTCTTTGCCAGGTATGTTTATTCTGCTATCTAATAAAGTAGTTTATTTCTTCTGATGATTTCTGTTATTATAAAATGTTTACTAGTCACACTGATATGACTAGACATTGAAATTTGTGTCCATATGTAGTGTAAAATGTGGTGCAGAAAACAAAGTTCTCTCTAAGATTCTAGTCTCTTAAAATTATTTGAATAAGTAGGAGTTGATTACTCTTGCCTACATGAAAGGTGCTATTAAAAATGAAATAACCCTTTCACTCTGCAGTAGCTCGCAAATTGGTGGAATGTAGATATCCAAACCAGAAATCAGGACATATGATTTGAACAAATGATTTATTTGAGTGTGGTATGTACATAATAGTTACTGACTTGATTCATTTAGTTACCCTTTGCTGGAATATTGGGATTTCAGTAGCACATGGGGGAAACAGGAAAGAATATTTAAAGATCAAGACCTCCCTGGGAAATCTGGGTACATGCTTGCCATTTGAATATTTTAAGTGCCTACCCTAAATCACATTAGAGAATACGATGAAATGTGTTCTTAATTAACGAAATTAGGATAGAGGACATTTGTTTTGCAACAATTGAGTAATGTTTCATTCTTACTGCTTGACTGTGTACCCATTGGTGGACACAGGTCCTGGGCCCTAAACAGCAGTACTTGTTTTCAGTGCCGTAAACGGACAACTTCATCTGGCTCTCGTTATGATTATCCAGGAAAGGCAAATGTTTGTTTTAAAATGATCTTCCTAAAATTGCCCCTGGTAAACCTATGTATTTTTAATAAAGTTCTCAATTCAGTGTTTTGCTGAATGTTTACTTTTCTTTCCCTTTCTCTCAGTTCCTCATTGTTCCAGCCATTGTGGGCAGTGCCCTCCTCCACCGGCTGTCTGATGACTGCTGGGAAAAGATAACAGCATGGATTTATGGAATGGGCCTCTGTGCCCTCTTCATTGTTTCCACAGTATTTCACATCGTATCATGGAAAAAGAGCCACTTAAGGTACAGTGGATGGTACGCTGTTTCAACAGGTCACTCACAATAGTTGGCTCGGGTTAGCCTCTCACGCTGGCATGCTTTGGTCAGGTGAGGCAAAGAGTGGACATTTTCCTGCCTGGTAGAGTCTAATGCTGTCCCGACACTCAGGAAATTTCCTATGGATTGGACAGAATTTGAGCACCCCTATCTGTGTCTTAAGAAAGCAGATCTTTGCTCAGAAACTGAACAAAACCACATTGCTTCCTCAGGACTTACAATGTAAAATCCTGACACCTGTTTTCCAGTGTGTCAGCACACTAAGGAAGAGCATGGCAGCTGCAGGGTGATGACCAGTACTCTGGACTTGCAGTCACCAGATGGGCTTTGAGTCCAAGCCCTGCCACTTAGCCTTGTGTAGCCTCAGTTTCTTCATCACTAAAATGAGAATGGTAATGCCCGACTGGCGGGCTGTTGTGATAGGTGAATGAGATGATGCATGTGAGAATGATTTGAAAATTACAAATCACTACAGCTGTACTACAGGTATATTACAGCTAGGGTTTACTGTTTTGCAAAGTTCAGCTTTCAGAATTAGGTCCCGTGCATCTACTCAAACAAAATTCACATATGTTGCTACAGTTAGCTGTCAAGCACTTTCCAAACAATATTGTGATCCTTAGCCTCCCAATGAGAAGGACATAAAAGCATTCACCCTTTGAATGAAGGGTTAATTTGGGCGATACAAAGGTAGCAGCACACCATCTAGTTGCTTATGAAATGGATTCTGCACAACCCAAAAGGGCAAAGTTTCTTTTCAAAAAGGAGGACTCAGAACAGACTTAGAGTGATTTAATGTAATATTAGAAGATAACTTTTGGGGGCTTCCCTAGTGGCACAGTGGTTAAGAATCCTGCCTGCCAATGCAGGGGGCACAGGTTCGAGCCCTGGTCCGGGAAGATCCCACATGTCGCAGAGCAACTAAGCCCGTGCACCACAACTACTGAGCCTGTGCTCTAGAGCCCGCGAGCCACAACTATTGAGTCCGCATGCCACAACTACTGAAGCCTGTGCACCTAGAGCCCGTGCTTCACAACAAGAGAAGCCACCTCAATGAGAAGCCTGCGCACCACAACGAAGAGTAGCCCCCGCTCGCCGCAACTAGAGAAAAGCCTGCGTGCAGCAACGAAGACCCAACACAGTCAAAAAATAAATAAATAAAATTAAAAACAAGGTAACTTTTGGTTTTATAGATAGAATGTTCAAAAAAATCTCGTTATTCAAACAATCTAATATTAAAAAGATATGCTTTATTTAAGAGCAGGATTTGGGATTCATATGATGATTCCTAGTTTCCTCACATGTAAAATCAGACTTTTAGAGCTGGAAGGATCCTTAGGGAACATCTGATCCAAACCCCATAATTTTCTCCTGGGGAAACTGAGACTCAGTGATTCCAGCAGAATCTGATCATCCCAGGATCTCTGACTCCCAGTCCTGAGGTTTATTTCCACTGCACCCTTTACAATATTGCTCATAGTTTGCAGTCTGCTACCTTTGCCTATAAGCTGACAGTTCCCAGGGCTTAACATAAAACTACAGCATTGAATCACGAGGGAGCTCTGGTACACACTCAAAAGCAAGCCTCAAAAGTACTTGTCCTGGCTCTTCAGGATGCACTGTTGCAGAGCCCAGAGGCAGGAGCACTTCATTATCTTCTTGGCCCGATCCAGTGCTTGTGGTTGCCTTTGCTGTCTAGATATCTGAATCAGAGAGTTGTAGGTGCCTGCTTCGTTATTCAGGGCCTCCCTGTCAGGGCCTGAGAAGAAAGTGTAATAGAAACTAGTCTCTCTTGAACCTTGAAATAGCACTGCTAGAATCATAAGCCACATGTGGATTTTTGCTCTGCATTAATTCTGTAAAATATCCCAAGTATAGCCTTAATTTAAGTAAAAGAGGGAAGGGAACAAGCATTTATTGAGTACCTACTACGTGCTAGGTGCTGTGCTAAATGCATGGCTACATCGTCTCATTTAATGTTCACACGCACTCTGTGATAGAGATGATATTACTTCTGCTTCACCCTTGAGGAGAGTGAGGGTCAGAGATGGGTGGTGGGTCTTGAATAAAACTGCACTCTTGACTATACCTGCTGCAACAGTGCATAACAGCCTAGAAAGCAGAATTAGAAAGACCCCAGACCTGGCTTGGAATCACAGTCATCCAAGGAGTTATTCTTCTCTTCCCTGCATCTTCTACCTCATCTTCTAGCCCTTTTAAATCAGGATCTTCTGGACTGGAGTTTGTGACTGTATTTTATAAGCTCCCCAGGCGATTCTGAAAGGCAGTTAAGTTTGAGAAACATTAATCTAGTGTTTGCTTTTTTAGATCTAAATTATTTTCACTTCTTCACTAACATGTGACTAAAACATCCTCAGCCTGCTTTGGTCGACACAGAGTGTGTGATGAGGCAAAATCTAGTACTTGTGCACCACCAAACCACAGCTACTACCCCTTGGACTGGAAATGGATTCAAGACAGTGCAATGCATTTGTACTTTTAAATTACCTCAGGAACTTCCCTAGCAGTCCAGTGGTTAACACTCTGCGCTTCCACTGCAGGAAGTGCAGGTTTGATCCCTGGTCGGGGAGCTAAGATCCCGCGCACTGTACGGTGTGGCCAAAAATTTATAAATAAATAAATAACCTCAGTAAAGGGCGGATTCTGTCTAATCCGTTTTGTGAATAGACCTCAGTGAGCCAAATCTTTGTACACTTCCTGACTCTTCAGTTTTAGAAGGAAAAACTTGCTTAGAAGCCCAGATCACGGGGCTTCCCTGGTGGCACAGTGGTTAAGAATCCGCCTGCCAATGCAGGGGGACATGGGTTTGAGCCCCGGTCCGGGAAGATCCCACATGCCACGGAGCAACTGAGCCCATGCGCCACAACTACTGAGCCTGGGCTCTAGAGCCCGTGAGCCACAACTACTAAGGCCTGTGCGCCTAGAGCCCGTGCTCCTCAATGAGAAGCCACTGCAGTGAGAAGCCTGTGCACCGCAACGAAGAGTAGCCCCCGCTCGCTGCAGCTAGAGAAAGTCCGCGCACAGCAACAAAGACCCAATGCAGCCAAAAATAAATAAAATAAATAAGTTTGTTAAAACAAAAAAAGAAGAAGCAGCCCAGGTGGCTACCCTCTTGACAGCAAATGCGCCTTTTTTTTTTTTTCTGGTTTGTGTTATTGCCGTTCCTAAATTAGTTTCTACATTTGCTTTATTGCAGCTTACTGTCTACACTAAGATTTGGAGTAAAAGCTGCTTGTAAGGCATTCTAAAAAGAATGTGGCTTTGGGGACTATTTACTGAGCCTTCATGATTTTGTGCCCTGCACTATGATAGGGGTTGAGAGGTGGTCTGCCCTCAAGGAATTTCATTTTCCTATTAGATAAGATCTAAAAAAAATAGAAAATAGCAGAAAAGACAGATTTTGAATTCCTGATTATTGTGGGGCTCTTACATGGAGAGGATCTATGGTATATGCAATCTTAAAAATAATATAAAGCTTTTACTTCTGGCTCCATATTATTAAAAATCGCTGTGCGACTTTGAAGGCCAAGTTATAAATGCCATGAGAACCAAGAACAAGAGTGGCAGTTGTGACATAGTGGAGTGATAACCCCTACTTCCAGTCGTAAAATTTTCTGAAAACTCTAACTTGTTCCCCCCCCACAGGACAGTGGAGCATTGCTTTCACATGTGTGATAGAATGGTTATCTATTTCTTCATTGCTGCATCTTACGCCCCATGGTAAGATACAGTCTTTATATTTTTGAAGATAGTGTTTTTATGAGAGAATTCTCGGTCCTTCTTCCCTCCCTTCTTCCTATCCCTGCTCCCCGGTTCCCCTACCCCAACACACGTACATGCTTTTTTTTTTTCTTTCCCATTTTGATTTACTTGGGTCAGATTGCAGATTTTAAGGGGAGAATGTTACTGCCATTCAGAATACATATCTGGCACTGGATTGTTTGAGAGAAGTGCTACTAAGTTGTGTGTAGGCAGCACGCTGACTTTTGAAATATGTTACCTTTGCCTTCCATATTCTTTGTATATGCTTCTGCTGCTGCTCAGAATACCTGGACACCTAATTGTTTAAGTGGAAATACTGTAAATACGTACAAAGAAAACAAGCTCACTTTTGAAATTTATACTGTTGGTCTTCACAGCACAGTAGCTACTATGTATGGAGTGCATTTCTCATTTCTTTAGCTATATGAATAAGAGAACTAGCCTAATTAGTTAGCTATTTAAAATACCTAGTATTCAGTTCAATGTCCTTGTTCTTCCTGCCTTTTTGGTATAGATCAGATAGGGTCTTTTGCTGCTCTGAAGCCCATAATTAAAGAAACACTGATTTTCCTCTGTCAAGATATGGTCCAGTTTTAACCACTCAGAAATTCATATTATGCCATCAACTATATATCATTAGAAACAGCAGGCCTCTAGATTCTGACTAATGCAGCATCCATCATTCAAAAGAAACCTAATTATCTGTTGGAGTAAAGAGTAAGTGCTGTCTCTCCCCAGTAACTGTTACTAAATTATAGGTCTGAATCATATTGGAGCGAGAATACTTAAAGGCTTTTGTGAAGTATACCTCAATTTAAAATAAGTAAATAAAAATTTTAAATGTAGACTGAGGAATCAAATATTACAGTAGGCAGTTTGTTCGCATGTACTCATCGATATGCAGGTGGTACCTTTTCCATTTGGAAATATTTTGTAGTAATAGCCATTCAGAACATTTTATTTTCTTATCTATTCTTAATCTGAATTTAGTACAGGTGAATTTGCAGCATTTTAAGTTCAGGCCTCACAAGAGTCCATGGTTAAATTCTAACCTACAAGTATCTTCCATAACATGTATTGGGCTAGATCTTCTCATGTTCTCTCTTGGTGGAGAAATTGATAATGGAGACATTTGGTCTGTGTATTAGGTATCCACTGTGTGTATGTGATCTGGTTCAGGGTTTTGTTGCATTCTCAGTAAGCTTTGTAAACAATCTGCTCCCAAATACATAGTCAGGAACAACAAGGCAAGTAGCCTTTACAGCAGTCTGCCTAATAAGGAAAGTCGGTCATCACAGATGTGCTGGGACTTACTTCTACAAGTCTCCTTTTAGCTGGTTCTATTTTTAAACCACATTGGAACTAATTCTAAGTCTTAAAGCTTGAAACGACAATTTTATCCTTGAGTTATTAATTTTATCCCAATTGCCCAAATACTTCCAACCACATGTTGACTGCTTTTTCTTTCTGGTCTTGTCCTGGTACCTTCTCTCCCAGTTTTCAAGACTAGAGGAAAATACAGGTTGTATGAATTCCCTTCATTTATCACTTCTGTTCTTTGTTGTCATGTTTACATTTTTAGGTTAAATCTCCGTGAACTTGGACCCCTGGCATCTCATATGCGTTGGTTTATCTGGCTCATGGCAGCTGGAGGAACCATTTATGTATTTCTCTACCATGAAAAGTAAGAGAAAATAATTTACATTTGATAGCTTTAAAATTAACTTCCCTAAATTTTAGCTACATTACAGTACAATTTACTTTATATTTGCAGTTCAAAATAGTAGAAATACATAAATAGAATATATATTGTTTTAACAAATCTTTAGAACCATTTGATATTCATCATTGGTCTACAGACTGCTGCAGACAGAAATGAATGGTGCCTGTGTGATATATGATATAGTTGAAGGACAGGGTGCACTTGTCCCTCATCTAAAACGACAGTTTTGGAGTCAGTCAGACCTCATTTCACATCCTCAGCCAGGCTAGTCTTATCAGCAAACTAGCCTTATCCTCTGTGACTTACAGTTACCACATGAGAAAAATAACTGCTTTTCTAAGTTTCTTTGTAGGTTGAAGATAATAGCTATTAAGCCCCCACAGAACACCTAGATAGGAACCCAGAGGATGTTCCAACCTAGGACTCCCTGAGAAAGGGTACATTTGGAAGGGCATCTAAACCCTTAGTATCCTCACCATGGGACACACCTTTTTTAACCCGTTTTTCATATCTCCTAGTCTTAAGTGTGAAGCAATATAAAAAGAAAACTTATTGAAATTTAGCAGCTTAGTTCTAGAGGAGACCTTCAAGGTCATCTATTTGTGCTTCATGTTTAAAAAATGAGAACATTTAGTACATGCATCAAATTAGTGACTCATCTGGAATTAGGACCCATGTGTCCTAGTTCCTCTTCCATGGCTCTTTTCATTATTTCACATGCCTGAACTTGAGAAACTCACAACTGTGAAATAATTGTCATTGGATACAGTTTATTAAATTCTTTATCTATTGTTTTTGGCAGAATGGCCCTCAGAATTAAACATAACTTGTGTTTGTCACAAAGTAATAAATTGTTTTCTCTTTTCAGAAGAAAGTGGTAGTTTTAGCTAACTTCTCTCTGATTTGAAGTTCACTTAAATGCATTTTTGACCATAATTAGCAATTTTGAGTGGTATTATGCGTTATATATATATCCAAGGGAACAGTTTGCTTCTCAGGCTCAAACCCCTAATTTATATCCTTGGATAAATTAGGAAGTAAAGTAAGACAACTCTCTTTTCTCCTATTCCAGGCCTTCTAATATAAACCAAACCCACATTCTTCCCCAGTTCCCTGATATGATTACTTCATGGTGGACTTTGAGTATAAAACACTAAGAATGAGATGCGAGTCACCCTTGGCCACTGGGTTTGGCAGGTATTACAGAGAACGTAAATGGTGCCACGTACCGTTCTAGGCCCTGCAGACCCAAACATGAACAGAACTTGGCCCCTGCCTTCGAGGAACTTCGAGTCTAGTTTGATTAGGCATAAATATAAGTTGAATTTCAGTACAGTGTGTTTTTTAGCATTTTCAGACTTCTGCACCTAAGGTGATGAGCCTTACAAGCTGGAGTTTGTACAGATACAAAATTAAGAGACAATCAAAAAACACATGCCCTCAAAAAATAAAAAAAAATTTTTTAAAAAGTAAAAAAAAAAAACCAATAACAACAAAAAACACATGCCCTTAGTTCCTTAGGGCTCCCATCCCTTTGCCACTGATAAACTGCTCCAAGCTATTCCCTGTGCAGCTTCATAATTTCAGTGTCTTATAACGATGGATTGGAATGGCGATGAAGGCAAACACTCTGGGATCAGAAACGGAAAATGCATGGTGAACTGGATTCAGTGATAGCTTTTGGCAGAGAACGTTTTACATGTAGTATGTGGAATTTGATGCCTTATCAATCCTGAAAGAAATGCTAGTTCACTGTTACTCAACTACAGTATTTCAGTTAGAGCCCTAATGGTCTCCTACAGGGAAAATACATTTCATTTGAATAGTCAAGAGTTTACATTTGTTTTTCAAAAGAAAAAGGGAGAAACTGGTAAAGAAATAGTCTGAGTGTTGTAGGAATAGATATATTAAATTAATTTAAGTTAAATTAACACATTTCTATTCTGCAGGTATAAGGTGGTTGAGCTCTTTTTCTATCTCACAATGGGGTTTTCTCCAGCCTTGGTGGTGACATCAATGGTAAGAAGTTGCTTCATAATTTAAGTTATTTCACCTTATTTTCTTTTAAATCGCTGTGACTCTTAATATGTCTATAGATACGATCCGAAGCTTTTCTTTCTGAAGTTATGACATGTCCAATAACTAGAGATTCAAAAGAAAAAATATAAATTACAAAGTGCCACAACTTGTACTACCTACTGTCTGTAGTTTGGAAAAGCTATACATCTAAGTGTGACTCCTTCTATATGGTAATCTGCTGCATTTGTTCTTTGGGATAACCCTTCTGTTCACCCCACCTCCACTCCCACCCTTTTCCCAAAGAGCTGTGAGATTATGTGAAGGTGGGAATTTCTACTTGGATTACTTAGTGTCTTAACCCTAAATCCATGGCGAGGGTAAAATTTGAGGTTTCTTACAATGAAGAAAATATAAATTAGTGACTTCTTTTTTTTTAGAGCAGAAGGTTTTTTTCTTGATTAATTTATTTATTTCTGGCTGCATTGGGTCTTCGTTGCTGCGAGCGGGAGCTACTCTTCATTGCAGTGTGCGGGCTTCTCATTGTGGTGGCTTCTCTTGTTGCAGAGCACCGGCTCTAGGCGCACGGGCTTCAGTAGTTGTGGCATGCAGGCTCAGTAGTTGTGGCGCACGGGCTTAGTTGCTCCGCAGCATGTGGGATCTTCCCAGACCAGGGCTCGAACCCGTGTCCCCTGCATTGGCAGGCGTACTCTTAACCACTGTGCCATCAGGGAAGTCCCGTGACTTCTTAGAACTTAAGAATTGGAAGGACCTCAAAAGGTCATTTGGCTCAACATTTTATTGGATATTTCTCAAATCCCTTCACTCTTACTTTTCCTTTCACTTGCTTTTAAGTCATATTATTTCTCTTTCTCAGGAAAGTGCTTTTTTTTTTAACTTTGCTTGAAATTTTCTTTTGGGGACTTTGATGGGTGAAAGTGTGGCATTCATTACCTTTAGTAGGCATTTGCACGTATGTGTTTTGTACTCCCATTCAGACTGATTACTGTCGAGAAATCAATGTTTATCTCTCAATTTAAAACAATAACATAACAACCTCACGATCCCATCTACGCGTCACTTGTGCCTTTAGCTTATGTTTCCCCAGTCCTACACTCTGCATTTTGGGGCACCAGCCACTGTGTGTTTAGTTTGAACTCTCTTCTCAGCCTACAAGGGTCAGAATTGTACCTATAAATTCCTCCTGAGCTCATAGGCAAGTTATAAGAATGTAATTTTGCTGTGCATAGTTCTTGCCCTGGTCACAAAAACACCTGTAAAAGGTTTAGGATTTATAGGTTTGCTTATGTTTTTTCAGAGGGTATGTCTTATGAGAATGTATCAAGATACGTTCTTTGAGATACGAGATTTATAATGGCTTTAATGATTACCTCGTAGCAAAAATACATACAGTTTAGCTGGTAAAAGCAACAGGGAATAGTGAGGAGAGGGAGGTGAAAGTCAGAAATGAGAAGATCTGCCTTGAAGGCCATATAGATAAGAGGGCGGTTGAAGACACCCAGAGCAAGGTCTGTGTTGATGGGTCACTAATCATTAGAGTGGAACTTCAAGTAAATTCCCTCTGGCTATCATAAGAGCAAGTTTATCCAGTATTTTTACTAGCCTAAATCTTTCATTGACATTTTCAAGTAGTACAATAGCAGGTGACTAATGTTTATGTTAATCAAGCAGGAAAATCCCCACACTTGCCCAGATAGAACTTAGAATCAAGCAGAAAAATACAATTCATATAAAATAAGAAATTACCATAAAGTTTTACAATGTCTTTGATTGAGGAAAGTACAGCCTACTATGGGAGCACGTGATAGATGTACCAGAGGAAATGCTATTTAAGCTGATTCAGAAAGACAAATAGGAGCCAAGAGATGGAAGGATTGATGCAGGTGGTACAGGAAAAGGATACAGCATGAAGGAAGCCCCAGAGATGCGGAGAGCACGAGCATCTGAATATGCATATATGCATGAGGGGTTGTAATTATGCAGGTAGCACGAGTCTCGTGATAAAACTCGTGAGCTAGACAGAGACCAGATCAGAAAGAACCACACAGGCCATCTGAAGGAACAAAGAAACAGTACAAGTGATGAAGACTCAAACCTTTGGTGTTCCGGTCAGAATAATGGGTATCGGAATTACCCTTCTACCATAAAGAACTTATAAAAGTAGGAAAAGTATGTGAAACAACTATTTTTTGGCATTGGACACAGACATATAGGACTATGATGCTTGCGGGGAGAGAAACCAAAAGATGAGCTTCACACGCACTGCAGTTTTCTCCCCGGAATGCTTTCCAAACTGCGAAAGAAAATGGAGTCCAAGAGCAGCAGTCTGGGTGGAGGGAACAAACCAGCATTTCAGCTCCCGAGCCAGCTGCAGTTTTGGGGCAGGTTACTGGAGAGGAGGGAACTTCACAGAGAAGAGTCTCCAGAAATCTACAAGGGGTTTCCCTGAGTCCTTGCCCGAATACTAAGCTGCATTTGTGCAGGGCAACACTCTGCGTGCACTGGCTGAGGATAGCTATTGGAAGGCTGTGAGATAAATGGAGATTCCAGAAGGAGCCTAGTACTGGGAGATACCAGAGTTCCAGCCAGCCAGAGCAGGAGACCATGCTGAACAACTTAGGTATTCCATTGACCCTAGCAAGACCACACCTTAGGATAAGAGCTACTCTGGCCCTAGAGTGAGAGCGGCTCTGGCACTGCCATAACAAAGCCCAGAAACCTCGAAATGATAAAATTGATGCTTCGGTAAATAAACTGCCTACTGGAACAAGCTCAACATTCCTTCGAGGAAGACAACAAAATCTATACTCTTTAACAACTCGGCATCCATTATCCAAACAAATACTACTAGACAAGCAAGAAGGGCCAAATGGAAATTCTAGATCTGAAAACTATATGTTAAGAAAAAAATTTATTTGGAGGGGTTTAATAACAGATGGGATACTGCAGAAGAAAAGATCAGTGAACTTGAAAATGAATAGTCAGGCCTCAGACTGGGAGAAAATATTTGCTTTCTCTATATGTATCTGACAAAGGGTGTGTATCAAATATTGTAGCACTCTAAGTCAATAATAAAAAGCCAATCCTATAAAAATGGGTAAAACACTTGAACAGACACTTTATAAAGAGAAAGAGATACAAGTATCCAGTAAGCCCTTGAAAAACTGCTCAGTGTAACTAGTCATCAGAGAAATCAGGGAAATGAAAATTAAAACCTCAACATGCCACCACTACACACCCTATAGAATAGTTAAAATTAAATTAAAAGACTGATGGCACCAAAACCCAGCAAGGACATGAAATAACTAGAACCCTAATTCATTGTTGGGGAGAGTATAAAATGGTATAACCACTTTGGAAATTTGTTTAGCAGTTTAGTATAAAATTAAGCATAAATTTATGACAACAAAAATGAAAACATATATCTACAAAAGGACTTGTAAAACAATATAAATGTTAATTTTATTCATGATAGCCCCAAAATGGAAAAGATAAACAAATTATGTTAAATAAATCAATGGAATGCTAAGTAATAGAAAGGAATGAATAACTGATATACAGTAGCACATGCATGAATCTCAAAAACATTATTTTGAGCAAAAAGGAAGCCAGACACAAAAATGTACATACAGTATAATTCCATTTATGTGAGGTTCTAGAACAGAGATGCTTAGTCTGTGGTAATTGCAATAAGAACAGTAGTTGCCTTAGTGGAAGGGCAAACCTTACTGTTCACTTAATATCTATGCATTACACTATGTAAATTAATCATCAATTTTTAAAACACCCCCTCCCCCCAAAAAAGGAATATAAGTTCAGGAAATAAAACACTTTAGTTCTTGGTTCAAATCCTGATTCTGACACTTAAAAGTTACGTGACCTTGGTAGATTATTTAACCTCTATGTATTCTAGTTTTCTCGTCTGTAAAGTTTGGATAAATTAGTACCTAAGTTAGGGTTGTGAAGATTAAATGAGTGCTTCAAACAAGTCCTGGTACATAGAAACATAGTAATGACATTGATAATGAAGAAAACATACCTGGTTTTGTTTGTTTTAGGATTGACTATGTCTGGTTCTTTGAAAGTTGATAAGCAGATGTGGTATCTTGAGGAACTACCTATTAACAGAATGTATGTCAAAACCAAACTGTGTGCTTGGTTTGGTCTCTTGTTTATTGTTTTAGTGGAAGAAGAAGGAGTGTTGTCTTTCGGGGCAGCAACCAGCTGTGTGACTTTGTTCAGGCTGCTTATTTCTCTGGCCTTAGCCTCTTCATCTCTAAATTAAGGAGGTTGTGTTGGATGAGTGAGTCTTCACTGGGGAGTCAGATGCCCCTGTGAGAATCCCATGAAAACCTCAATCCTCTCTAGGAAAATGCCTCTAATAACACATACACAGAGAATTTTGTATAATTAGTGGATACTAATTGTTTCATAACCTCTAGGAACTAATAAATGTAGCTGGTGTTTTGTTTTGCTATGTTTTACTTTTTAAATAAAATGAAATCTGACTGATGTACCATCTTACCAAGGTTAAGGAGAAGTCCAGTATCGGTCAGTTTGGATTGGCTCCTTCCTCGTCTTCTGATCTTACGAAAACCGTGGTGCTTATGTGAACTTTGAAAATAGGGCTAATCCTCTCCCCTGGCCCTGGATCCTCACGCTTGGTTCTTACCTCGTGTCTGTGGCAGCCATTGCTCTGGCCGAGGCCCATGGGGCCATTCAAGTAGGTGGCTGCACTGGAGCTTCCCCATGTTCCTTGTTGGACTTGGCCACCAGGACCTGCCCCAAGGCTAACAGCATTACAGCCATCAGTGCCCAGGCCTCTGGGACACCCACACACCTGTCCCCTTCCAAGGCCTTGCCACGATTTGGCTTAGGTTTCCACTCACCCTGCAGAACCTGAGACCTTTCTATTCCTGGTCCCCAGAAATCCTGACTTGTTTCTCTGTCAACTTCTTAAGCCCTGCCTCTGTTCTCTTCCCCTCTCATTCATACGGCCCAGTCTAATCTTGTAGATGGGTCGAGGTCTTTGAAAACCAAGAGTAGCCTATAAATATTCCTTTTTGTGCTAAAGCACACCTGACTGTTAATTTCCTCCTAAGCTAAGAAACTCCCAGGCACAAAGACAAAAAGGCTTGGCAACATCTAGAAGGTTAGGAAATATATTGTGCTACATGGTCTCAGATCTCAGAGGTCACTCCTAGCTATGATTTTCCTGTGTCAGCCATAAGGAAGCCATAAGCTCACAGAAGCAAGTGAAGAGTCTGGGAAAAGCGATTAGTGTAGAACAGTGTTTGAGCAGGACAAAGGGAGTGAAAACCAGGCTGAGATGTGGATTATAAATGGAGTGGCATGGGTGTAGGGAAGAAAGCTAAGGAGGAAGATGAAAGCCAAGGACTGTACTTTATTAAAATGAACTGTTGTTCCTTGTAGATGCGATTGCAGTCTGCTTAAACATGGTATAAATGAGCAGAAGTTGCTTCTTTTTCCCACGGGACCTGTAACCTGACTGCTTGGCCGATTCAGAGGGTAACCCAGGTCCACTTAAGTGTAATTCATGTTTACAGATGAGGATTCTATCTGTTCAGAGCTACTTCATTGTCTAGAAAATCAGGAGACTTAGGGGAAATTGCAGTGATCTCTTTAGCTTGTCATATCAGAATAACATCAAAACCTTTTAAATTTTTTCCTCTGTTGACAGAGTAACACCGATGGACTTCAGGAACTTGCCTATGGGGGCTTAATTTATTGCCTGGGCGTTGTGTTCTTCAAGAGCGATGGCATCATTCCATTTGCCCATGCCATCTGGCACCTGTTCGTGGCCACGGCAGCTGCAGTGCATTACTATGCCATTTGGAAATATCTTTACCGAAGTCCTACAGACTTTATGCGACATTTATGACCAATCTTTACTAGGTCTCCAAACCAGTATTATTTCAATTATGGCACTTAGGAGCGGGGTAAGAGCTGAAAACTGCACAGAGGGAAAAAAAAAAGAAGACAGCTGTACTGACTTTATATCTTTTGAATATAATTACTGTGAAAGTATAAAAGCTGTGTTCTGGAATTTTCCCCCTCACAGCAGATAAATAAGGTAGTGAATTAATTATTCATTCCATTCCACTATCTGAAGTACTCTGGATAGACTTGGCCAACTGATGTTTACAAACCAGAATTTTGTATTTTAATTTTACAGATTTTACTACATAATTTTTCTAAATTACTAGGTCAGGCTGTAAAAGTCAGTGCAATAACAAAACTTCCTTTTTAAGAGAAAATGGTTTCTATCACTTTCCCATTAGCTGTGTGAAGAATCATGGACAGAATTTACACTACTTTTTACCATGTTTCATCTTGGCATAACATGGTTATTTTTTAAATAGAAACTTCAGTTTTTTGTAAATTTTTAAAAAATACTTCATTGAAACGCATTTCTGCAGTTCCTCATTCATGTGAATTTTTGCAGCAAGCTGTCAACATTCCACAAATGAACAAACATTATACCTCTTCTGATAGTTTTATTAAGCATGGAGAAATTGCCAATTTTTAAAAACTACAAGTTTTCCAAAACTCTTCTGCCAGCCTCTGACTCTGAATTCCATGTTGCTTTGGGCTGTATACTTGACCTAGTTTGGTTTCCCAGCGATGGAAAAGTATTTTGATATCATTAACTTTTTCAAAAGATTCAACTTTTTCTCTATGCCTTTGCCATGTCTTCTTCAGGGTCCTTTTCAACAGCGGATGAGTATCTAGTCTGTACTAAGAGAATATTGTTGGGTTGGCCATCCACTGAAAACTCCTGAAGAGTGTTATGGATTACAGCGAATAGTGGTCATGCCTGTTTGGTGCCCAATGGTTGTCATTGTCACTTAGCTTTATATTATCAGTTTGATAGTCATTTTAAATTATGGAACTAGATGTGCATAAATTCACATTTCTACCTTTCCTTTGCATCTTATGATACACTTTCCTCTTTTTCATGGAAAAGTATTTAAAGCACTGTTTTACAGATAAACTCATGTGTCTGTCGTCCATGGGTTATATCCTGGCTCAGTGGAGTGGTATTTAATATATCGTTTTTGGTTTTCCTTCAGTGTCTTATATTAAGATTAACATATTAGTTGCTTTGTTGGTTAATCTCCTGTTGGTGTTTTAATAAATGAGATAACCTTGCCTTTAGATCAGGTGCTGATATTGCCTGTTTTCTAGTGATGGGTTTGATCATTGGAATTGTTGGTTTGTCAATACATTGAAGTCAGTTCATTGAAATTTTGTACTGATGTAGCTTTAAATGAGGGTTTATTTTGTGTGTGTATGTTTAGAACTCTCCGACTTTGGTAAATTATGTGGGAATGAAGAACAGAAGAACGGCCTCTTGCTGGTGAATTCTTAAATAGGCAAGGTATCCAGTGATAGCACCAGCCAGACCACCCCTTCTGCATGATTCTGAACATCTGGATGCCCCTTGTTTTATTGTGTATATTTTATTTTAAATGTATTAACTTTTGTGGATTCATTTAAAGTCTGCTCAAAAGTACCACTGTCAAAACCACTAAAATGTATGTAAAAAATAGTGCTGTACACTAAAATAAAATTGTTACTTGGATTTGTTCCACTGTCTCTAAATTAGATGACTGTGAAAATGATAATGCATTTTTGAAAGCCTGAGCTCATCTAGCATATGTAATTCGTATAGTAGCCTTTTTTTTTTTTTTTTTTCTGAAAAGCCAGGATGGGAAGAAAAACAAATGTACCCGGACATCTAGAATTTTCTAGTCCACTTTTTAATAATTCAATTGCCAGAAACAGTGCAAACATTAAAATCAAACCATGTTTTCAGTTTAAAATATACTAGTCTGGGCCTAAAGATTATAAATTTTATAGATGATGTATCTTCATCCCAGAGAAGACCTTTGGTTTAGTTTATATAATATACCGTAGGACTGAGGTTACACGTTTTTTTGTTACCAAGCAGACACACATATTGCAAATGTAAGAACTCTGTGTTTCTTAGATTTCATTCTCCCTCTTCTACAGTGTGGGAAACAGAGTCAAAGCTGCTCTGACTGCTTCATGCTTAGGGAACTGAGACAGGAACCCAGGTCTCTCCAGCTCTGAAGCCTCCTATTCACTTTACACCACAGCAAAAACAAGTGAATCGAAAAAATTGAACTGAAAATTCGTCAGAGTCAGCAAAAACAAATGAATCCAAAAAATTGAACTGAAAATTCATCAGGCATGCACATGGAAAAGAAAACAAATAGTCACGCAGTTCAGAGCCTAAAAAAACCCTCGGGGAAACCTCCATCGAGTCTAAATTTGAAGATTGAGTGTCTTGAAGCGTTGTTCTTCCCAAGAATTCAGTCGTCTAGTCCAGCAGGGTAACCTCATCTCTCTCTAGAGCAGCATCTGCCCCCACTTGTGTGCTATCATCTTCCTTATCAGCATCTCCAGCCTAAAACTTTTCTGAAGGCCAGACCTCTCTAATCAACTGCCCAGATGCCCCCCTTCCCCACCTCCGGAACATTTTACTCACCCTGTCCCAAACTGAGTGCATTATCTTTCTTTATTCCCCCACCAAACCCATTTATCTGAAGCGTCCTATCCTGGTTAATGGCATGGCCATAGCCATCTACATCCTTGATTTCTCTCCCCCCCCAGATCCAACCAGTCAGCCAGAACTGTCACCTCCCCTTTAGGCCCAACTCCCTGATCTGGTTTCTCACCCCCTTCCCACTGCAGGGCCCTAAGAAGCCCTAGTTTGCTGTCCTCAGACTATTGCAGCCACCTCCTCATTGTACCCCTGCCCTAGTCACACCCATCAGGCTCATCCTCCACACTTACCAGCGTTATCTTCCTGAAAGAATCTGAGCATGTCTCTCCCCTGCTTCAAAACTGCCGTTGACTATGAGTCTATATGACTCAAGCCAATCTCTTTCTCGTGGCCTCGTCACATGCTAACTCGTCCTGATCCTCTCCCCTGCTGAACCCCACAGACCAGTCCCACGACAACACCTTGCCCTCATGGTGCTTTTGTAACTCTGCTTTTGTACCTGCTGTTCCTCGGCCTGGAATGCCTTTACCCCAGCCCTTTCCCTGCCCTGAAACATTTGCTGGGTCCAAACCTCCACCAATGCCAGCCAGGCCCAGGCCTCTTTGACGCTGCAGCACTGACGCTCCTTCGTGGCCCCTGTCATGTTGCACTGGGATGCATTTGCTTGTCTGCTCCCTCTGTGGCTGGGGATTGCCCTCTCTCATGGCAGGAGCTGAGTCTCGACAACCTCTGTCCCCAGCACAGCTCTGGGCTCACAGTAGGAGTGGAAATAGGGCTTGGGAATGAAAGAAGAGAGAGAGAGGTGGGTTGGAGGATGGCATCACGGAAGAGAGAGACTGAAATTAAAGTGTTTTTAGGGTGGACTTGATTTTCACCCTGTTGATCTGGTCCATGAAAGTCAAGGTGGCTCTCACTGACTGGCTGAAGCCTGACTTTCAGTTCCTTGGCCTCACTGGCTTCCCTGACCAAGGGCCAGCTAGAACATTTGTAGCACCCACAGCAGAGTTGATGAGAAATTGGCGTGGAAACATTAGACAGTGTGTCCTAAATAAGGAAAAATCCAAGCTTGTTTACTGAAGCGTCCAGAGGACCAACTATCCATCATTTAAAAGTCTGAAAAACGATTTTGCCTACCCTGCATCCCTCTGGTCCTCTTCTCTGAACATAATAATAAACTGAGATAGCACTCAGTTCTGCAACCCTTGAACCTCGGTGCAGACTGCACTCAGAAAGCAACAACTTTAACATAATTCTACATATTATTTTGTATATTTTTACTCTCAGAAAACTAAAAATTACATAGAGTTCACTCCTCCTAATGCATGTTCATGTATTTCCTGCCATTCTTCTTGCCCCCCTATTTATGGGATTTGGTTTTTGTTTTATACATTTGTAAGTATGCCGCATTTGCAATTATTACACTGCTTTTTCCCACTTACTACATTATAAACACTTTAAAAAATTATTATATAGTTTTTAAATTTTTTAAATTTTTGGCTGCATTGGGTCTTCGTTGCTACACACAAGCTTTGTCTAGTTGCAGCGAGCGGGGGCTACTCTTCGTTGCGGTGCGCAGGCTTCTCATTGTGGTAGCTTCTCTTGTTGCGGAGCACAGGCTCTAGGCTCATGGGCTTCAGTAGTTGTGGCATGCAGGCTCAGAGTTGTGGCACACGGGCTTAGTTGCTCCACAGCCTGTGGGATCTTCCTGGATCAGGGATCGAACCCGTGTCCCTGCATTGGCAGGTGGATCCTTAACCACTGCACCACCAGGGAAGTCCCTATTATATAGTTTTCATAGCCAGAATTTTTAATGGCTCCATCATCTTTCCGGACCAGACATGCAGCCAGTTTTGCTTAGTCATTCACCTAATTTGGGGTTTTTAGATTCAGATTTTTCATTATTGTAAACAGTGCTGCATGAACAACTTTGCATAAAGCTTTGTCCATGTTTGTGACTGGGTCTTTAAGGTAATAATAAGAAACAACTTTTAAGTTAATAATAAGAAACAATTGAGTGCTTCCTATGTTTGGGGGACTGGTCCTGTGCTAGTTACATGGATTATCTCACTCTTTACAGAAAACCTCAAGGGTAGATAATTTTATTATCTCCATTTTACAGATTAGGAGACAAGCACAGATGAATGAATTTCCTTGTCCAAGGTAAGTGTTAGCGCCTGACTAAACCCAGGAAGCCTGGAGTCTTAGTGTTTTCATTCTCAGGAGTGTAATCCCTGGGTCAAAGTTTTATTAATGGGTTTACCCAAAGGAAGACCTTTTAAAAATAAAACTCATTCCAAACCTCCAGATTTTTACTTGGCATCTTCAGGTTATGTCTGCTCTTCTCATGTGCCAATTAAATGGAGAGTGGAAGAAGAAAATCTCCAAATGAAACTGACCTCGAGGAAGCGGATTCACCTCCCTCCTTGGGAAGCAAAATAAAGTGTCCCAAGAGGACACAAGGAATGTCTTTAGTCTAACAAGGTTAGAATTACTGCATTCATGTCTTTCTGCTGCTTTTGCTGGTTGGAACAGACAGTGCCAACCTGTTCTTACATTCTGTGCATCTTCCTACATCCCAGTGATGGGTGATTTTTCCAAGAAACAGTGCCACTGTGCAGTGTAGCCATTTGCAAAGGGAGTTTATTCCCTTCAGGGGCCTGTTCAACACAGCAGCACATTCTCATTCTCCTACACAGTTCACTGTCCCTCAGACTAAGTCAAAACATTGGCTAGGCTTCAGGGGGACTTGGGAAACATGCTTTCAGCCTTACTTTATCTCCTGGGAGAGGTCACAGGTCCCCTTGCTGTTCTGTGCCAGGCCAAACTTAGTACACCCAAACAAATGTGGCAGCCACTGAAAGGGTCAGGAAAATTTATCCATCAAAAAGATTTGGTTCTCTTAAAATTCATGAGTGTTTTCTGATCTCATCTGTGAGCTGTGTGTTGAGTCAGCGTGGAATCAGCCAGCCTGGGACAGATTGGCCAGTGAACTTAGGCAAGTCCCTCGTGACCTTGGAGCCTCCGTTCCTACCTGCAGAAGGGGTCCAGCACGTCCCTCGTGGTGCAGCCCTAGGATGAAATGATACCCCCAAAGTGTCTAGTTCATGCATTCTGGCATGTGACTGGCACTAGACAAATGTTAGCTTCCTTCCCATATGGCTGAGCTTTTAAAATGATTGTAGCCCACCTGCAGAGATTTACATGCAGAAGCAACCTGAAGGAACAGTTAGTAGCACTCTTAAAAAGTCTTATGCAGTTTTTAGCTCTTAAAAATGTATGGAAGTGTGGCCAAAGCTACACGGAGGCATGTGGTCACCCCTGGCTTTCTAATGATTTTGTGCCCTCTGTAACAAATGTTCTTTCAATATTCAGTATTTCTTGAAACAGACGCTGAATACTATGTGGACAAAGGGTGGACAAGGAAGTCTGGGCAGTTCTACTTCTGTGCACAGAGAGGATGCTTCCTCCACTTAGTCAACCCAAAGGCCCCTAGTTAACTGGGCCCACACTCTTGGACAGCAATGTGGTCACTGTCTGTTGTTACCTGAGCGTGCCACTTGGGAGGCTCACCTACCAGGTACACCTTCGTTGGCTTGTTAAAGAATTACTTCTAACTACAGTGCTACAATGTCTCCTCCATCTTGTTTCTTTCCCAGTGAAGTTGCACATTCATTCGTCAGATATTTAATGGGTGTCAAGTCTGTGCTAGGGACTGATCCACCACTGGGGATGCTATAAAAAGACAAAACCCCTGCCTGTCAACTCAGGCCAGATGATCCCCTGGCTCCACTCTCTTATCTGGTCCCGAGGCCTTGGTGGGGTTTTGCTGACCTGTTTTTGGCACTTTCCAGATGAATGTAGCCAGTGAACACGACAGTGTGAACAGGCAAGTAGAAAGTGATGCTGGTTTAACTAGCTTTTCAACAGGGGTGCCTTGCTTGGTTCAATAGGTTTGCATCTGCTGGGCCGGGTTCGAATTCCCTGTCTGAAAATCAGTTCTTGCTTTGGAAGAGCACTGAAAGCAGCTTATGCTTTAGAGGAACCCTGTGTGAACTCTGCCCTCAAATGTGTGACCCCTGAGAGGGAGCGAGCCACCTTGCACCCCAGAAGCTCATAAGTTCAAGTGTGTCAGGGTGCCTTTGAAGCAGGCTTTCCCCAGCCTCCCAGGCAAAGGGTGAGGAGTGAGAAACACCTGACCAGCGAGATGTTTCTCTTGGTGTTGACAGTGCCTGGGTTGCCTGTAGCCCCCCATTGTTCACCCCAGTCCTGGGGTGTATCAGACATGTGTCAGTGGCTGGGGAGACAGTACCAAATAAGGTAAGTCTGTGCCCTCCAGGCTCCCACATTCTCCTAGGGAGGTCAAGGGAACAAACTAGCAATTATAATGCAACCTAATCAGTGTTTATATTGGCTGCTATGACTGGAGGAGTGATTAACTCTACCCTGGGGAGCCCAAAGTCCTCCCTGTAGAGGCAATTTCAGCTGAGACTTGAAGGGTGTGTGAAGAATTACTAGGGAGACGAGAAGTGAAGGGGCAGTGGGTAGAGACAGGGTGGGGGAAGACAACATTCCAAGCATAGGAACAGCAAGTGCAGGGGTGCCTGGCAGCTGAAAGCAGGGCAAGTTTCAGGAACAGCATGGGGTACACTTGGGAAACGGCCGCATAGGTTGTCTGGAGGGAAGACGATGATAACATAGTAGTAACAGCTTATATGGATTGAGTGCCAACTAAGGGCCTGTTATACATGATCTCTCTGGAGAGGGTAGAGAGAGAGAGAGAGAGGGAGACTGACTCATCTGTTCTTTTGGAGAGCGAGGAAGATGATCCCATACTCACGTGGATTTTTCTGCCGCAAACTCTGAATCCTAGACGGGTTTCTTTTTTCCAGTATTTCTGGGCTTCCTTTTCCTTTTTTTAACCTCTCCTAAGCACATAACACCATAGAATTCTTATGGGAGGCAAATATTCCATGGTTCATCTGAGCTAACTCCTGGGTTACTGTATAAAATTTGAAATAACGCATGGTAAAATATGTTATGAGTTGGTTGGATGGGTCTTCCAACACTGGGGACTGTTATCCTTTGCTGTTGACATCGATAATCAAGATTTGAGGCTATTATGGAGACCATCATCCAGGCATCCAATTCATTCAACAAAGAATGAGCCCCTCCTACGTGCCAGATGCTGTTCCAGGTGCTGGGGATACAACAGTGAACAAAACAGACACAAATTCCTGCCTCATGGGACTGACATTCTCCTGGGGGGGAAACAGACTATAAATAAAATGTGTAAGTAAAACACTCAGCGTGTTAGATGGTGATAAGTGCTATGGAGCAAAATCAATAGGAAAGAGACAGGGGGAGTGCGAGGGCAGGGGTGGACTTGCACTCACAGACGGGCCCGGGAAGGCTTCTCTGAGAAGGGGAGATTGAGTAAAGACCTGCGGGGGCCATGATTCCTGCTGGGAAAGGCATTCCTAGGAAGGCCTGAGGATGGAGTGTGCCAGGCACAGAAGGAGGCCTGTAAGGAGCATTTTGAGCAAGGGAAGAGCTGTTCTGGAGATGAGGTCAGAGAGGCTGATAAAGATTATCTCCTTTGACCAAACTTGTCAGCCTCCTGAGTCCTCTTTCTGAATAGTCCCTGACCTTGGGCTCTGTCCTTGGCTCATTTAGTCCAGTTTTAGCAAGAATCCTGCTGGGTCAGTTCAGTAGAAAATCCCCCACCCTTGATAGCGAATGAAATTCCTCATCCCCCAACCATTGATATCTTAGTAATTTTCCATCCTCTGACCACCCCCCCTCCCCCGCCCCCTCTGGTCTTCGGGCTATAACTCCTCACTTGTCGTTATATTGAGTTGAGTCTCCTTACTCCAAAACCCCACTGCAGTAGCCCCTGAATGAAGTCTGACTTCCCATCTTTAACAAGTGTCATGGATAATTTTTTCTTTAATAGGGGAACGGAATGACGGATACATAGGGCCTTGGAAGCCACTGTAAGGTCCCCGGGTGCATGTGTGGGGTTGTTATTAGTGATGGAATTCCTTGTGGGATCATCCACACCTCAGAGTTAGAGAGATCCCAAAGCTGGGTTCTGCATAATGAATTGAGTTCTGGCTCCTAAATAGCAGAAAGGACATGAGCAAATCCCTGAGTTTTGGCTTGTTTATCTTTAAAATGCAGATTTTAGTAATAAGACCAACCTCAGAGGATAGTGAAACATGGTAAAAGTATTCATTTAAAAACAAGCACCAATCTTAGAGATAAAAAGTGGTCCTGTGTATTTCCTCCCAAGCAGCCTTGAACTGTCTAATTGTTTAGGAGGGAGATTTGCAGCTAAGTCATGGAGGGAGCTGACCTTCCTCCCCTACAAGTACCCCCACCTCCACCCCTCCCAGGCTTATCTTTGCTCCTGAAAAAGAAAGCTGCTTTGTGCAGGGTCTCCACCTCTCTTCTGCCCATTGATTTAACTTGTCCATGTGGAGGCCTCAGTGGTGGAAATCTACTCTGTATCTGGCCCAAGCCTATCTTTATTCTTTATCAGCTTTAGGAACTTGAGCCAGTGAGAGATGAAAGGCTGGCTCTTCAGAGATCTGTTTTGGGGGCTGTGACCTGGCCAGTGGAGAGGAAAGATGAATAAGTGACTTGACTCAGCCTTGATGTCCTCAGTTTGAAAGGGAAGATTATGCTGTCACCTCACCGGGCTATGGTGAGATTATTTGCATGAAATGTCCAACACAGGACCTGACAATCACTAGGTGCCGAATTCCATTTCCAACTGCTCTTCCTCATCAGAGGTGCTCTGGAGAATGTGAAATAGCTCTTGGCTAGGATCTTGTCTAGGAACTAGGGTAAGGCAGATGGCTCTCCTCCCCAGCTCCTCTCATCCCACGTTAGTGAAGGGTGGCCCTCCTCCTAGCTAAGGCTCTTCCTCAAGCCCATCAGCTATGGGGCCCATGCTCTACCAACCACGCCCCTCATTTTTCGCCTTCATCAGACTTGCCCTCCCTAGGAACCTGACAACACTGTCCACTCTCCCTTCTGAAATCTGCCCTGTCCTCCCTGGCATGCTGTCTCGTGGTTCCCCCCTGCATTTTTGGACTCCCTTTCTCAGTCTTCTTTCCTGGATCGTCCTGCTCTACTTGACCTAAAATGTTGGTTTCCTGGGGTCCTCCTCAGCCCTCCTGCTTCCTCTCTTCCCTTACTCAGCCTCAGTGATCTCACTGACGCCCATGGTGAGGGTCTCTAGTCTCACTCTTGTCTTCCAAATCCTCAAACCTATTTGCATATTGGCTATTTCCACATAGATGTCCCATACTCACCTCAATCTTTTCAAAGCTAAATAAATCATCTTTCTCCCAAACCTGATTCTCCTCCTGTGTGTCCTATGTGCCAGCAGTCTGATCATCTACAGTCACCTAAGCCAGGGACGCTGAAAGATCAGCTTCTCTGTACACCAGTGCTGAATCAAATCTCGGAGACAGAGTTGTGGGTGAAGTAGAAAAGGATAGCTTTATTACTTTGCCAGGCAAAGGGGGACACAGCAGGCTCCTGCCTCAAAAAACTATGTGTCCCAACTTGGAGAGGACAGTGAGAAGTTTTATAGTAATGGTTCAAAGAGGGTGTGATCGGCTCGTGGACATTCTTCTGATGGGCTGGTGGTGAGGTAAGTAGCAGTCAGCATCATCAACCTTCAGGTTCCAGCTGGCCTGGGGTCTACATGCTTGTGGGCAGCATACCATCGTTAATCGTTAACTTCTCCCACCTGTAAAGGCTTCCAGTATCTGCAAAACAGCTCAAAGATATTGTGTGTATCTGTTGATGGGGAACCAGTACCTTGCCCCAAGGCTGCACTATTTTTTCTCTTGACTGTTTGTTTCTCCCTGGTCTCGCATCCCCTCCCTTCCCTAATGAACAACTGCTTGAATCTGCCCATTGGAACACAGGGAAGGTCATGGAGGCTGAATGAAGGTAATCAAAGAAATGGGGACACAGGAAGGCTTTGTGCCCAGGAGCCCCACAGGGCCCTGCTCGGTGTCACCAGGAATCTGGGAGCCACTCTAGACTTTCCCTCCCTCACATCTGTCCCCCACATTCCATCAGTTCCCGAGTCTCATACCCTCCGCTCAGATCTCTCTCTCCAACCCTCCCCTCCTCCACCAGCACTAGCTGAGTGGAGGCCCTTATCCATTCTCAGCTGGTTCATGGTGAAAGCTCCCAACAGGTCTCCCTGCCACCCACCCCACTCCTTCAATCTCACACGTCTCTATTCTAATCTCCACATTTCTGCCAGAGCATTCTTTCTAAAATGAGAATCTGACTCAATTCCCCAAAGTAGTTCCCCATGTCCTTCAGGATAAGCCTAGTGCTGGATCTGGCACCTACTTACCTACTTACTCATCTCTCCTGCCACTCCACAGGTACCCTCCAGCCACTCAGAATGCTTGCTGTTCCTCAACTATGCCACTGCTATATCATGCCTTCATCGCTTTGCACATGCTGTGCCCTCTTCTTAGAATGCCCTCCCTCCCTGCACCTTCACCTTCATCCATCCACATGATAAATTCCTACTTAGGCTTCAAGTCCAAGTGTTACCTCCTCCTGAAAGTCTTTTCTGACTCCACTGGGCTTAGAAAGTGCTCCTTCTTCACAGTCACCAGAGGCATTCCCCTATGATAGTTATTAATCACACCATATGGTTCTCATCTGTTTCCCACAACAGACCTCAAGGTAAAGGAAGGTTACTAATCTTTGTACACCTGATCCTTAAGAAGTTCTCAACACATAGGAGCTACCTGGAACATTATTTCTTGAATAAGCAAATGAATGAACGATTAAATGAAGACTTGATGGTCAGTGGCACTGAAGGGAACATTTGTTGAAAGAACATCAGTAACACTGAGAAGACAAGAAGCTGGGAGACCAGGCTGTCAGATGAGCCATCAGCACGTGTACTGAAGTCTTTGAAAGTGAAAGCAAAGAGAGACAAGTCTTGAGCCACGCTTAATCCCAGATGACCTTCCTGCCCCCACTCAGTATCTATCTGGGTCACCTTTCTCTTCTGTTTTGCAAAGCTAAGCCTGAGCAAACAAATTTAAGGAGGTTAAAAAAAAAAAAATAGTAGTATTGCAATGTTGAATTAAAATGATCCCATTCCTCGAGAAGATCTGCCCTTTGAGACTATGATCTGCACTTTGAGATTTTGATCTGCCCCTTAGCATGGATAATCAAGGACAGACCACATCTCTTTCTCAGGACACTCTGCTTCCTGAAGCATCAGCGCAAATTCATAACACCTTATGGGGTGAAAGCTGTGTCCAACCAACCAGATCAACCAGGAGGCATCCAGCTTCCAAAGCTCTGAGGTCCCATTCCAGACAGGTCAATCAATAAGGTCCTTTCAGATTTAATTCCAGGGCAGCAGAGGCTACCAGAGCCCTGGACTCTAGTAACCCACAAACCCAGGTGAGTTCAAGGAATGCTCTAATAATAATGTCTCCCAGCTTAAGACATTCGACTTTGGAAATTTTCCAAGAGCCTTCATGGCTATCACCCCGCTTTCTTTTTCAGTTTTCTTGGGAGGCCATTTGGTGGCAAATAACATAATTCCTATGCTACAGTTGAAGAAAGTGAACCTCTTAGGAGGGAAATAATAACCCAAGATCACACAGTGAAACGGACATCAAACCAGGACCTGCACCTGGGCAAAAATACCTTCTGAAAGTCTGCTTCACCAAGTCTTCTATGAAGCATCAGCTGCTCTTTATTTAAGTCTGGGGGAAAATTAAATTTGGGAATAGAAGCATAATTAAAGGATCTGGCAAGGGAATATAAAACCCGGAGGGAACAACTCATTCCTCTGTGCCTTTTTTTTAGCTGCTTGAGCACACGTATGATTTTTTCTTATTTCTTATTCCCAAATGTTCTTTTTTTTTTTTTTTTTTAAATAAGTGAAATCTTAAATCACTGAAGCCCAAACCCTTCAGCACCTGACTTTCTTGGGGCCTGACCTTCCCTTGATTCTCTCTGCTGAGGGCTGCCCAAGCCACTCAGCCCTATCCTTTCAATTTTTTAAATTTTTCATTATGGAAAATTACATATGTATACAAAAGTACACAGCAACTCAACTCTAAACAGAAAGACAAATAGTGCAAAATAAAAAACCTAGGCCTAAGTATGTATTTTCATCTCAGGAAATCATTAGCCCATTTTTCTTCAACTACACTGAGGCAGCATGAACTCAAGATTTGAAGGGAAATGTCTGCACCCAGCTTTTCCTCTTCTGAACTGCGTGGCTTTTGGAAAGTCGCTCTGAGGCTTGGTTTCTCCACTTGCAAAATAGGAGTAATCAAGCCAACCCCACAGAATGGCTATGACAATGAAATGAGATAATGTCTGGGAATATGTTTGGTAAGTTACGAAATGCTCTTAAACTGCGAAGAGCTATTATTAATCTTTTACAGGGCCCTTGGAGCATCGCCAAGGTGTATGCAAAAGTGTAGATAATGTGCTCAGGAACGTAGACAGAGGTTTGTGGGACAGCAGCTCTGTCTGCCATGCCCCCCTCTGTTTGGACTTGGTCCTGAATCGGTCATCTCATGCCATTTTGCTTTTCACCCATTTGACTACCAACCTTGCTGCCCACTATTTCTTTTCCTTCTCACTTCAAGGATAATTTGTCCATCAGTCTTGTCTTCCCAACTTTACCTAGGTTTCTCTTGTCCGCAGTTCTGTTTTTCCACCCAGACTAGACCAACTCAGATTGCCTTTGTTTAGAAAGACCTCTTCTGGGACTTCCCTGGTGGTCCAGTAGTTAAGACTCCGTGCTTCCACTACAGGGGGCATGGGTTTGATCCTTGGTCAGGGAACTAAGATCTCACATGCTGCGCAGCATGGCCAAAAAAGAAAAAAGAAAAAGTTAGAAAGATCTCTTCCAAGTGGCACCTGTGATCTTCATATTCCAGTGATATTCTGATTGGCAGTACCTCCTCCCAGTCAGTAGTCACGACCCAGGCAGCAAGCATCGTGAGCTTAGAAAGGATGGCAGGGAAGGAAGACCCCTTTTGCACACTCAGCCTCTCTCCTGTGTGTTGAGGAGGGACCCCAATCTGCTTAGAAGGTGGTTTAGGGACCAGTGGTGAACAAGATGAAATCCATGACCTCATGAAGCTTATATTCCAGAAAGGGAGCTGACTATAAATGAGTAAACATACAAATAAATAATAAGCAAAATGAAAAATAAATAATAGTTCAAACTGTGAAAGAGATAATGCAGAGAGACTGGAGCAAGAGAATGGAGGTAGGGGCGGCTAATTAATATAGGATGGCCAAGGTCATGAGTTGTGGCTTTAGTTTTGTAAGTGCCCTCCCCATCCTGCCTCATCATGAACAAGGAAGCTAAGAGCTCCACTAGCTGCTGGCAGCCATCCCCTACCCTAAAAGGAGCTAGTTATAGGATAACGCCAACACTATAAATAACAGAAAAAGGAAAAATTGTATCCTTGGTGCTGTGGTTAAGCCACTGCATCATTGAACCCTGAAACCCACCTAACTCTGGACGTCCTAGTTAGGTGAGCCAACAGCTTGTCCAGGACATTTTGATTTGGGTTTTCAATGCCCAACAACCAAAGTCATCATGACTAATGAATGCCTCTTGTGTGTTATAATCCCCATACAAGCAGTTTATCCATTCAGCCATGTGCAGCTCTTCAAAGCCATGAAGATTCTGACAAACCTGAGTTTCTCCACTTCTTACTTTTCCAGGGCTGCCATTACCCAGGTAAGGCACTTCTTCACGTGCCTGACATATTAATGATACTTGACAAATGTCTGTGAAGATGAATTGAGTGAATAAGCCAGAGCGCTGCTTAAAAAGGGATGAGACACCAGAAGCCCTAGTCTCCCAAAACCAAAGACGTTCCAAAATAAAACGTCGCAGCCCTTTCTAGGTCACAGAAAGCTTTCACATACCTTCTACCATTTAACCTTGTACTACCCCTGGGGCCATCATTATCGTCAGTTTATGGATAAAGAAGTAAGGAATGAGAAAGGTCAAGTCAAGGAGCATGGCGATCAGGTGATACTCAAAGGTACTCTGACTCCCAGTCTCCCACTCTTTTCTGGATTCTGAAAATAAGCTGGTTCATGAAGTATATATTCAGGCTCCAGGAACAACCAAAGAGATGTTCATAGCCTTATTGACCTCGGAGAGCAAAGATTCTGGAGATGATGGTGTGGAAAATGTGTTTATCCAGAATCAGCCAGGCACGGAGGGACTACATGTTTGTGACAGGAACACAAGAGCTCTTTTCTGTGTTACTTCAACCAAAGCTGACTGAATCCCTCTTGACTCATGGGAAAGTAGGATAAAGGTTTATACAGCAGCTGCCTCCCACCCCCAGCCTAATGATGCCAGCAAAAAGTTTACAGCACTTTTTTTCATTGTGCAATTCATCTTTTATTTTTTGGCCATACCATGCAACAAGTGGATTGAACCCATGCCCCCTGCAGTGGAAGCATGGGGTCTTAACCACTGGACTGCCAGGGAAGTCCCAATTAATCTTTTTAAAAAATTCATTTCTACAAATGACCCAATTTCGTTCCTTTTTTTTTTTTTTTTTTCTGTAGAGACGTAGATGGAGCTAGAGACTGTCATACAGAGTGAAGTAAGTCAGAAAGAGAAAAACAAATATCGTATATTAACGCATATAGGTGGAACCTAGAAAAATGGTACAGATGAACCTGTTTGCAGGGCAGAAATAGAGACACAGATGTAGAGAACAAACGTATGGACATCAAGGGGGGAAAGTGGCGGGGGTGGTGGTGGTGTGATGAATTGGGAGATTGGGATTAAAGTCATTTATTTTTAACAACAAAAAAATATTCATTTCCCATAAACTTTTAATTTTAGAATCATTTGAGATTTACAGAAAAGTTGCGACAATAGTATCGAGTTCCCATGTACCTCCACACCCAGTTTCTCCTATTATTAACATCTTACACTAAGATGGTATATTAGTCACAATTAATGAATCAAAATTGATAAATTATTATGAACTAAAGTCTATACTTATTCAGATTTCCCCAGTTTTTATCTAATGCCCTTTATCTGCTCCAGGATCCCATCCAAGATACATTTAGTCATCATGTCTCTTCAGGCTCCTCTTGGCTGTGACAGTTTCTCAGACTTCCCTTGTTTGTCATGACCTTGAGAGTTCCGAGGAGGACTAGTCAGGTATCTGTAGAATGTTCCTCACCTGGGATTTGTCTCATGTCTCTCTCATGATTAGACAGGGTTATGGGTTTTGAGAGGGAGATCAACGGAGGTGAAGTGCCGTTCTCATCACGTCATACCAGGGGTGCCTACTATCCACATGACCTACCACTGCTGACACTGGCCTGGGTCACCTGGCTGAGGCAGTGCCTGTCGGCTTTCTCCACTGTCAAGTTACCCTTTTTCCTCTCTTTCCACACTGTGCTCTTAGGAAGGAAGTCACCATGCACAGCCACACTAAGGAGCGGGGAGTTTGCTCCCCGTCCTTGAGGACAGAATATCTACATCAATTATCTGGAATTCTTCTGCAGGGAAAGTTAGCTATTCTCTCCCATTTACTTATTCAATCCTTTGTTTCTATCACTATAGACTCATGGATATAATCCAATACTACTTTATTTTAATTGCTCAGATTGTTCTGGTTTTGGCCGTTTGGAACTCTTTCCATTGGCTGAATATACATTCTGATGTCTTTTTACCTAAGAGCAATGAAGCAAAGAACCAGAAGAACAGAGGTTCCCCCCCACCCCACCCCCACTCCACCTCTACCACAGGTTTCTGTGTTGTTTTGGTCAAATCTCAACATGTCTCTCTTTTTTCTTCACCTGTACAGTGAAGTTAACACAATCCTCTCCCCTTTACCTCTACTGTGGCTGTGAAGCAAAAGTGAGACAGTAGGTAGGAAAGGACTCTAGAAAATTAAAAACAAACCATGCAAATACATTTTAAATCTCCTTTCCCCTCCTAACTCACTCTGTAAAGCTTCACAATTTAAGCACTCGATAAATATTTTCTGAGTGAATGAATGAGTGAGCAAATGAAAGAATGCACACACACTTCCTGAGCTGTGACAGTAGGTGAGCAAATGGAAAAGACACGACACAGCCCAGGTGTGCCAGGCAAACATACCTCCACCTCATCTCATTTCAGAGCAAACTTCTCAGTTGGACCTCTGATGTGCAGACCCTGGGCTTGGGGAGAGCAGGGGTGCATGAGACACAAAACATGCCATGAAGGAGTTTACAATCTAGCAGGGATCCAGGCACACGAACAACTGTCCACAGAGGATGTGATATATCTCATGGATGCCAGAATCACATCTCTACTTTGCTATCTTCTGTAACTTGACTTCATCTCTATAAAAGTCTCCATCCCCCGCCTCACCCACTTCTGACTGAATTCTTAGTCAAGCCAACTCCAGGCTGTCCCAGTCAATCCGTGTTTTCTACTTTTCCTTCCTAGCACTTCCTAGGACTGCGTCTGAGTTCTAAGCATCATATGCTGAGTGGGCATTAGAGGTTGGGGAGGCATCAGATGCCTGGGTGGCACCTGTCACTATTGTGCTGGCCTCCACCTGATCCTCAGGTGTGGTTTCCTGACCATCTGCTTCATTGTGATGCAGACACCATCAGGGTCTACCAGGTGGCTGTCTCTCATAATCCTTCTTGGACACACAGGGAAATTTAGAATTCTCCCACGCTCCTGTGGAGCCTAGGAAACTGTGAGTGGCTGCTTTGGACTCTCTCTACTCTCAGCCTCTGGCATAATAATCTCTACCTACTGCTCTCAGGCCACAGGGGGGTAAGGAACACCTGCATGCTGGGTCCCAGGCCCAGGGCAGGGCTCCCCTACTCCTGGATATTCACACTCACCTGGGGACATTCATCTCACCCCCCTTGAAGCTGACTCTGGGGAGGGGGGTGTGGTGGTCCCTTCTCGGGTACACACACCATCTGCTTTCTTGTTTTCCTTCCAACCCTCTAACGTTCTTTCCCTTGGGAGATGGAGATGGGCAGAGGGAACCCAGCTCAGCAAGTATCCTGAGCCAAATCACTACAGCTTACACCTGGATTACGATGGTGATCTTAACACCCAATAATTTGACAATGTTGTTCTTGCTTTTTAGTCCCACCTTGAACTCCAGAGACCTTTTATGTAGCGGCCTGTGTACAGAAAGATCTCAAGACGGTAAAAGAAGGTTTGGAGGGGGAAAAGCCAGACGTAGTAGTTGGGTAACACCCAACACCAATGAGAGTGCAAAGTGGCATCTTCTCCCTCTAGGAACATAATGTGATGAAGAAACAGGACGAGGCAGCCCATGTCTTCATCCATGCTTCATACACACACTTCACTCCTCACCTGCCTCCCCAGGCTGTGTAGACTCCTGCATAAAGGAGGTGTTTCCTCTCTTCTCGTCTGTGTTGGTGACCTTCTGAGGTTAAATGATAATAGAACCTTAGGTGTGCTTTACTCAGCGTAGTCTACCAAGCATTTTACATCCTTTAGTGCATTAGGTTATCACATCCCCATTTTACAGAAAAGGACACCAAGGTTCAGAGAGGTTAAGGGATTTGGTCTGGGCAAACCAGAGAAAGATAACAATCATCAGAGCTTACAGTCTTCTGTTTCTAAAACCTTTGTGAAGGGTACACTCAAAGGTGTGCTTCATCACCTTGGAGTAAGAACAAATGGCAAAGTGAAAAGTCCAGTGCTTGCTTTGGCAGCACATATACTAAAATTGGAACAATACAGAGAAGATTAGCATGGCCCCTGCGCAAGGATGACATGCAAATTCATGAAGCGTTCCATATTTTTAAGACCTAAAGGTAAGGCCAGACACTATAAAACTCTTAGAGGAAAACATAGGCAGAACACTCTATGACATAAATCACAGCAAGATCCTTTTTGACCCACCTCCTAGAGAAATGGAAATAAAAAGAAAAATAAACAAATGGGACCTAATGAAACTTAAAAGATTTTGCACAGCAAAGGAAACCATAAACAAGACAAAAAGACAACCCTCAGAATGGGAGAAAATATTTGCAAATGAGGAAACTGACAAAGGATTAATCTCCAAAATATACAAGCAGCTCATGCAGCTCAATATCCAAAAAACAAACAACCCAATCCAAAAATGGGCAGAAGACCTAAATAGACATTTCTCCAAAGAAGATATACAGATTGCCAAGAAACACATGAAAGGATGCTCAACCTCACTAATCATTAGAGAAATGTAAATCAAAACTACAATGAGGTATCACCTCACACTGGTCAGAATGGCCATCATCAAAAAATCTAGAAACAATAAATGCTGGAGAGGGTGTGGAGAAAAGGGAACCCTCTTGCACTGTTGGTGGGAATGTAAATTGATACAGCCACTATGGAGAACAGTATGGAGGTTCCTTAAAAAACTAAAAATAGAACTACCATACGACCCAGCAATCCCACTACTGGGCATATACCCTGAGAAAACCATAATTCAAAAAGAGTTATGTACCACAATGTTCATTGCAGCTCTATTTACAATAACCAGGACATGGAAGCAACCTAAATGTCCATCGACAGATGAATGGATAAAGAAGATGTGACACATATGTACAATGGAATATTACTCAGCCATAAAAAGAAACGAAATTGAGTTATTTGTAGTGAGGTGGATGGACCTAGAGTCTGTCATACAGAGTGAAGTAAGTCAGAAAGAGAAAAACAAATACAGTATGCTAACACATATATATGGAATCTAAAAAAAAAAAAAAAAGGTTCTGAAGAACCTAGGGGTGGGACAGGATAAAGGCCAGGTGTAGAGAATGGACTTGAGGACACGGGCTGGGGGAAGGGTAAACTGGGACGAAGTGAGAGAGTGGCATTGACATATATACACTACCAAATGTAAAATAGACAGCTAGTGGGAAGCAGCTGTATAGCACAGGGGGATCAGCTCGGTGCTTTGTGTCCACCTAGAGGGGTGGGATAGGGAGAGTGAGAGGGAGGGAGATGCAAGCGGGAAGAGATATGGGGATATATGTATATGTATAGCTGATCCAATTTGTTATACAGCAGAAACTAACACAACATTGTAAAGCAATTATACTCCAGTAAAGATGTTAAAAAAAAAAAAAAGGGAAAAGCTTATCTCTTTCCTTCAGCTTTGGGGAAATTGCCATGATGTGACAATTACAAGAGCACTACTTCTTCAGTGACAGTGAACTGCTGCCCTTCAGGTCCGTGGAGGGGAGTACGTGATAACAAAAGGGCGCAAATTTGGGTTTTAATCATGTGTTCATTCAACAACATTTATTAATGTCTATTAGTGATGGTGTTCTAGGTGCTAGGGATAAAAAAGATGAATAACAAGATTTTAGGAGTTCACTCCCTAGTAACAAGGGACACATACACATGTATATATATAACTGAATCACTTTGCTGTGCACCTGAAACTAACACAACATTGTTACTCTACTCCAATATAAAATAAAAATTTTTTTTTTAATCTCAAAAAAAAAGAGACACGTGAACAAATAAATAAAATTCAATCTTCATGCGAGACTTAGAGGTTGATATACAGTTCAGTTCAACTCAGAGAAGGATTGGTCAATCCTGGGGAGGAGAGGTGGGAGGCTTAATAGAGGAGGTGCCTCTTGGGCTGACTCTAAAACATGAGTGGGTTTTGCCACGTGAAGAAGGAGATGAGGGACAGGACAGTGGAGGGAGAGGAGGTTTCGTGGGGGAAGGTCCTGAGGCAGGAAATGACATGAAATATCTCAGGAAATGTGCTTCCCTGTAATGAATCACTCTGTGCAGCAGGGATGCGACAGGGATGAGACTGGAGACCAGGGGAAGAAGCCAGGTCCTGGAGGGAGGGCTGAGGGTTAGGATTTTGTCCTTTAAGCCATGCTGACCGACACGGTAGCACAACCACACGTGACTATAGAGCGTTTGAAATGTGGTAGCATGACTGAGAAGTTAATTTTTAATTTTAATTCATTTAAATTTTAAAGGTGTTAATTCAATTGTTGAAAAACGCTTAAGTATGTTTGGAGCAACTTGGATAAGTACAACTACTCTTTCAACTCACCTGTAACTTTTATGAAATCTAAATATAAATTGAGTATTTTCAATGAAAATTTAACATCTGAATTGAGATACACCTGTAAGTGTAAAAATATATACCAGATTTCAATGATTTGGCGTGAAAAAAAGGATGTAAAATATCTCATTAATGACTCTCATATTGTTTAGATGTTGAAATAATATTTTTGATATATTTGATTTAAAAATATATTATTTAAATTAATTTCTTTTGGGGACTTCCCTGGCGGTCCAGTGCAGTGGTTAAGACTCCATGCTTCCACTGCAGGGAGCACGGGTTCGATTCCTTGTCGGGGAACTAAGATCCCTCATGCTGCATGGCCAAAAAAATAAAAGAAAAAAGGAAAAAAAATTAATTTCTTTTTTTTTAATTAAAATTTTTTCTAGTAGCCACATAAAACGATTACATATGAGCCTGCATTATATTTCCTTGGGGACGGTGCCACTTAGGCACTGGGGGAACACTGAAGAAGTTTATGTAGGGTAGAGACATGATCAGATTTGCATTTGGAGGGAACATTCTGGCAGGAAAGGAGAGGAAGCGTGGAGGGATCTAAGGCTGGAGAAAGGTACACGGTTAGGAAATGATTGCAATAGTTCAGCTGTGAGAAGAGGAGGGCCTGACTTAGGAGCTTTAGGAATGGAGAAATTAGAGAGATAATAAGGAAGGTCAATTTAGAGCGTCATCAGAATCACCTGGAGGGCTGGTTACACCACAGATTGCTGGGTCCCAGCCCCAAAGATGCTGGTTCTGAATGAGGATGGAGTCCAAGCATCTTTATTTCTAACTAGTTTCCAGATGCTGTTGTTGCTGGTGATCTGGAGACCTTACTCCGAGAATCTCCCCTCTACAGGACTTGGCCACCAACAGGATAACAGGAAGAGAGAGATAGGGAGTGGGAGAATTCTGTGAACTGCAGGTTTCTGCCACAGCTGTCTGGGTACATGGAAACTAGAAGAGGTGATGCTTGTTTGTGACAAAATGGTATGGGTTCAGTTTGGGATCTATTGAGTTTGAGGTCCCTTAGGGACACCCAGGAGGAGACACCTCATGAGTAACTGGATATAAGTGGGCTGGAACTCAGGAAAGAGACTGAACTGTAATTAAAGATTTAGAAGTCCTCAGAATAGAGTTGGCAGTTAAAGCCCTAAGCATGAGTGAGGTTGCACAGAGAGACAGTGGCAAAGGAGAAGGGAAAACCCAAGGGCAGATTCCCGTAGTTGGAGCTATGTTTTGATCAAAGTCAGCAGTGTTCAACAAAGATAAGATAGGCATGAATTTCCACTTGCCACTTTCAACTGTATGCCTCTTGTGTTTGATCATAGTGACCCAAGCTTAGGAAATAGTTTCAAAGAACTTTAAAATTCTTCAGAAGATTCTAATCAAAGGTTAGTTATGCTTCACCAATGACATGACAGGCATCAAATAAAACCTTTTATTTATGAATTTCATCATTAGTAAAATAGTCTTGGCCAAGACTCTCCTAAGCTTCAGTTTCTTCATCCATTAAGCTGGGCTGCTGATTACCTTTCTCACAGAGTTTCTGGAAAAATGGGGATAATGTATGTCAAGCACAGCACCTAACTGACACGCAGGAGCATCTCACTACGGGTGGTAATTACCATTATTTCTGCGAGAACACCTTCTAGACCAGGCTGCATCACTAAGCCTATTTGGTAGGGGCCAAGGAAAGACTCACTTCAAATGGAATTCCAGCCAATGCCAAGAGAGTGATTTAGGGTCAACAATAGCAATAATAGTTTCAGTATTACAATTATTGCAATTTTAGAATTCAGAGGGAAAAACAATTCTTTAGAGCAATGTGTGTTCTCCATTGTTTCACTGTGTTTTTATAACAATTGAAGTGGAAGGAAAGTAGCCTTCCTATGTGCTAGGCAAGCTGGATATATTATTCCATTTAATTTATCAATGTAATATCTTTAAATAAGGCCCCAGTGAACGGCTCTAAGTGTTTCTTAGCAAGAGGAAGAGGAACTGGGTCTCTGTGGTCCCAACAAATGCCATTGCTGATCAACAGCTGGGCCATGGCAGAGGGCTTGTTGTCCTGTATTCAGAGCAGTGGATGGCTGGACACAGTTCTGACTCGGCTGTTGGGCAGACCAGACCTGTGTAGACAAGCATTGCCTTTCTCTGGGGCATTTAGTTCAGATGGGTGGTCTGTCTCCACGTCTTCTCTTCCCATTCAGACTCCCCTTCACTGTTGTGCCCATTCTGGTCTGCTTTCTCCCCTCATCACTCCAGAATGGCTCCTCCCTGAGTCCACAGTGATTCCTCTGTCCTCATCCTACTCTGGCTGCTCCCGAGGGGGCAGCATGACCCCCAGAGTTGGCTGTGATCAACGGGGAGTTCTTCTGTGTTTCTCTTTCCCTGGTTTTCTCTATTAGGCTTCTGGCTGCTCTACCACTTTGCTTGTATCATGCAGATATCAGCCTCCTTCACTGCTCTCCACAAAGATCAAGGGTATTTTCAACAACACTCTTAGGCATGGAGTTCTCCACTCTTTATTCCAAATAAACTCAGAGCTGTGGAAGTTTTCCTCCTTATGGCCTGCCTTTTCCACTAGGCAGCACCCCTCTACCACTGCACTGGAGCTGGGCCAGAGACCCTTTTCCCAGAGTGATGTCCTTGCTTTACAAGTGGGCTCTGGGGGAGGGAGATGTGGAAACCCCTTGTCATCTCAGCGCAGAATCTCTGCCCTGCAAGTGAGCTGGGGTGTGGGCAACCAGGGCCCTAGTACCCTGACTTGCCAAGCCTGGAGCAGAGCTTCCGCCCCACAAGTGGGGGGCCAGATGAGAAGAGGGAGGCCTGGTCCTCTTGGAGTGCCTATCTGCAATACAACTTCTGCAAAATGGGCCTGGGGGCCAAGAAGCACTAGCATCCTGCCTCTTCTGGGGTCAAACCACAACCCCAGACTGGGATCTCAGGAGAGATGGAGCCCTTGGCTGTACCTGCCCTGGGCAGAACTTCCATAACATGGAGCTAGTGGGGAGGGCAATGGAGCAGAGTGGGGCTCAAACACCACAGACTTTCACGGTTTTTATTGAGATATTATAGATTTTCTTGAACGAATGTTTCTCTTTTGTTGTATGCCCTTAGGACGCTTTCCAGAGACTTTCAATGATGACTATTTTAAATAATATTCTCAGTTCGATTGTTATTTTGCTGGGGATAAGGTCTGCCAAGCTTTCTACTCCTTTATTCCAGAAATGCTGCCTCTTAATTCATCTTTATATGCCCACCAAAATGTCTCTTGGCATGTTAGCACAGCCATCAGCAGCACAAGCCCCAGTCTAACCAGCTTGGGTTCAAGTTTCTATTCTGCCGCTTGTTAGCTATGTTGCTAAGAACGAGTTATTAAACCAAGGGCAGCTACCTCAGAGGAGTGTGGTGAGGATGAATGAGCTAAGCCTAGTGTGATATTCGGCTCAGAGTTCGCCACCCACTAAAGGATGGCTCTCACCCTCTCTTGTTGAACTCTGCATGGTGGCAGATTGCCACAAGGGGGCACCAAGAACCAGGTTAATGATGAACCACCCCAGGGATTCAGTTAGGTCATCCCAATAGTTCCATCTGTAAGCCAACCAGAAGTAGGTATTTTTCCAGACAACAGAAGGTGGAAGTGGAAGGCACTTCCTAAACATCACCACACCATTTTCCACAGAAAATAGAAATTCGGGACCTTCCTAAACATCACCAGGTCGCTTCCCCATGGAAATTGAGCTGTGTACAAGGAATTATGCTGTGAAGAGGAAGGTCCTGCATGCAAGGTAGCGTTCTAGGAGTTGGGAGGATGCAAAACTTCCCTTAAAGAACAAATATCATAAGTTAGTATTTACTTATTGAGTGCCTGTCATGCACTAAGTGTTCTAAACAGTGTCAGGCATCACCCCATTCCTTTCATTCTTTTTTTAATTAATTAATTAATTTGTTTGTTTGTTTATTTTTGGCTGTGTTGGGTCTTCACTGCTGCGCGAGGGCTTTCTCTAGTTGGGGCGACCGGGAGATACTCTTCGTTGCAGTGCGAGGGCTTCTCATTGCAGTGGCTTCTCTTGCTGTGGAGCACGGGCTTCAGTAGTTGTGGCACGGGGGCTTAGTAGTTGTGGCGCACAGACTTAGTTGCTCCGCGGCATGTGGGATCTTCCTGGACCAGGGGTTGAACCCTTGTCCCCTGCATTGGCAGGAGGATTCTAAACCACTGCACCACCAGGGAAGTCCCCATTCCTTTCATTCTGATTGAAGAGGGCCCAGGGGCTCAGCTGGGGATTTGATTTATTCAGAGGATGATAAAAAGTCAACAAATATTCTGGATCAGGGGGGAGGTACCTTAATGAAGAAGCACTTAGAATGATTTATTTAGAGTGGGTGCAGGAAAAAAAGTGGCAAAATCAGGGATGCCCTGGCAATGTTGCAGTAGACCAATGTGATGCCAAACATTGTTACAGCAAAAACTCTTAATAAAGCTGAATTTTAAGAGAAACCCCAGTAGTCAAGAGAAATAAAAATGAAGCTGTTGTTCTGACTGAAACAGGAGTATGGAACCTGGGTCTTCACCTGCTAGGCCTCTTTCTTAGCTTCTTACAGCCCGCAAATGGTGAATTGGCTATAGTTTTGTTTTTTTTTTTAAAGGAATTCCTTTATTTTTATTTATTTATTTATTAATTTATTTTTGGCTGTGTTGGGTCTTTGTTTCTGTGCGAGGGCTTTCTCTAGTTGTGGCAAGCGGGGGCCACTCTTCATCGCGGTGCAAGGGCCTCTCATTATCGCGGGCTCTCTTGTTGCGGAGCACAGGCTCCAGACGCGCAGGCTCAGTAGCCGTGGCTCACGGGCCTAGTTGCTCCATGGCATGTGGGATCCTCCCAGACCAGGGCTCGAACCCCTGTCCCCTGCATTGGCAGGCAGACTCTCAACCACTGTGCCACCAGGGAAGCCCTTGGCTATAGTTTTTAAAAATCAAATCAAATGTTGGGAGAAGCTTGGGTGCACCTCTAGGTAGCACAATTTGAAAACACCTGCAATTGTCCAAAGAGTACAGTGAGTGGATGGAGACACAGGATAAAGGATGCCTATGAGGATGAAGAGGATGGAGCAGAAAGGTGAGCAGCACTATACCTGCTGCCGGCAGCCTTGCTCGGTCCACGCTGCAGCCTGTGCACATCACTCCCTGCCTCCTTGCCCCACTTCTCCGGCTCCCCTGCATTCTGCCCATTGTCTTACACCAGCACAGGCTCAGGGTCTGAGCCCCCGTTGGCATTAATCTTGGTCTGGTCCTTGGTTATAATTCACATTTGCCTCTCCTCCCCAGAGGCAACCCGGCCTGCCCCAGCCCTATACATTGGAGCCCTAGCATGGACCTAGGAGACCACTACTTTTGCCAGGATTTTCTAGCTCCGGTGAAAATTAGGAAAGAAAGATGAAGGAGACCTAGCAAGTGATCATATATGGAGGCAGAACTACTATATACTACGTAGGTACTATGTGTATACATATATACTGTGTATAATACTATATACAATGTATATGCATCTACATATATGTTTATGCATTTGGAGGCAGAACTACTACAGGAAGGGAAAAAAGAAACGTTACTGATAAGCTAATATTTATTAAGTGGTGGTTATGTACCAGGTACATTGCTAAGTTCATATATGTATTTATATATATATATTTATATTTATATAAATATAAGGGAGGCAGATAGGAATAGGACAAGTTTACATGCACAAAGGACACTGTTTGTTTTTGATGAGATTCAGGCATTTTTTCGTAATAAATACTCCTCAGATTGTTGCAAGACTTTGGTTAATTTCCAGAGTTCTGAAAATGCTGATTCCGACCATTTTGACCAAATGGTCAGTGTTCTCATTGCTTTGTGGAAGAGCAGAGTTTCAAAGTCTGTACGCTGCCGCTGTGCAGACTGGAAGCCTGGTTGCAGGACTTTCTAAGCAGCAGCATCACATTCTCACTCATACTTGGCTTGTATCATCAAAAGCTGCAGTCTTTTGTCAGGAGCTGCTGGCTGCTCCTTCCTGTATTTGTTTTTAAGGAGGCTTACGACTTTCCATCTTCACTAATTAAATTTCGTTTTTCTTTATTGTTGTTTTTCCAAGATGTCAAATAATTGTGAATCCTGCATCAGTCAGTGTGCTTTTTAGTTTCATTTAAGTCACGGACAACATCCCTGGCTGAGTCAGAACGCAGACCAGTGTTCTGGTGCTTCACCAGGTACCCCTCCACAGGGACTTTTAGTCCATTAAAATCTTTTGGAATCCTTACCTGTTTCCAAACTGTGCCTCTAGCATTCCAAAATCTACTAGTAAGACAACGTTTTCTCAAAAGGAAAGTTGGTTAATTTTACATGATTTATTCATAGCAAAATTTTCTAACTCTCATGTTTCACTATTTCTTTACTGTTCACACATCATTTCTTTCTGAAGAACGTTATACTTAGTGAAATATCAAGGAGCCATCACTGTCCCTTTTTGAAAATTGAGTCAACGTTGGTCTGCCCTCAAGTTCCTAGCCCCTTTTTCATCTCTTCACATATTTCCCAAAGGACAGTAGCAACTGGGTGAGAATTCATCTGCATCCTCAGCAGTCTTGTCCCTGATGAAGAGAGGGCCGGGAGGCGCATGGTCGGGGGAAAGCTGGCTCAGCTGCAGAGGCTGGTTCCGGTGTAGGCAGCCTGGGCAGCTAATCCACAGTTCCAGGTGCGGTGTCCCGGGAAGTCAACAAGATCAGAGTTCCAAACTGCACTCAGAGAGCTGTGGTGGGGCTCAGAGCTGGCTTTTTTTTTTTTTTTTTTTTTTTCTTTCTGTAATCATGAGAGCACCTAGTCAATGATTAGTGGACAGAGGGAGGAGAATCCTGCATTCCCCACTCCCTACGAGGGGGGCTGCTGAGAGTAGCATGGCATAATAAGGCCCGGCTAAGCTGACTGCAGTTTGGGGTGGAGCTTCTGACGTAGCCCGCAGGGCAGGAGTCCTGTGCTATGAGTCGGGCAACTGTGGGCACAGCCCTATTGATCCCACTGCTGACGTGTCTCCTGCTCGTCCCACGAATGGCTCAAGGTGGAGGGCGGAGCACCTGTGATTCCAGCTGAGCGGGACTGGAGAAGGCAGGGGTCCCTAAGGAACACTGCTGTTGAGAGTTTACCTGGTCCAGTGGGAATGGAGGTTGAGAGAGGCTACTCACACTATGGTCAAACATCTTGGCAAGTTAGTGAATATCTTTGAGTTTTAAATTTCTCATTTGTAAAATAAAAATAATCATCTCTCCCTTGCAGGAATGGTATGAAAGAAAAATATGTGCATTAAGCACTCAGAACACAAGAGGCCCAATAAATTGTACTTTGGGGAATTCCATTTTGTATGTGGGTTTCTTTCTGGGAGCAATTTCCCTCCTCTACTGCAAGATGGCGCCTGTGAGCAGCGCTGCCCTTTCCAAAGGCTTTCATTTCCACCCCTTGGGTGCGAGGTAGTTGTCTTCCTCTGTCAGTGCTCAGGCTGGTATTTAAAATCCAGCATTGCACACAGACTTTGTGTTTTTGATCCATCTGCTCTATGAAGAACTGTGAAACTCAGAAATACCTACTTCCAGCCAGACACCCATTTCTCCACTAGGATTTGTCAGTTGTTAAGCCTTTGTGATATAACCAGGCAGTTGGGCATTCCAAAGAAGTCAAACACTTAATTAGGACTCTGGCTTTTTATATGTTTACCTCTGTTATAAGTTAAAGAACCTGGAAAGAGTGCAGAGTTCCAAAGTTCAGGCATGTGGATTTGAATCTGAGTGCTGAGCAACCTCGGACAAACATTTGATCTCTCTGAGCCTCAATTTCTTCATCTCAAAGATGTTTGTAATCATTGTGGCTATTTCATAGGATTGTTGTAAGGAGAAATGAGATAATATACTTAGGATAATAAGCATAAAACCTGGTACACAGTAAGCACGCCTGTGAGTATAAGCAATTATGACCGTCAAGGGCTTGAGCTTTGAAGTCTGTCAGATGTCGATTTGATGCCTTGCTCTTTGACTTAAGATCTTGCATGATCTTGAATAAGTTATGTAAACTCTCTGAGCTCTACTTGCCTTGCAAGTTGAAAGATTATCATGAAAATTACAGAAATGTGTATACAGTACCTTTCACTTTTTATTTGTATCATGACCCATTTTAGATAGGATTTGAATTTACCCACTCAAAAACAGAAATTAGCCCAATGACCTTTTTTTAGAATAGGTCTTAAAATCAAGGATAGAAAAAACAAGAGACAAGGTTAGGATCTTAGCTCCCATCGTAAGCGTCTGTATAATTGCTAGTGATGGGGCACAAATTTGGCTTTGAGCTTCTTAGCACCCAAGGCAGTAAGAAAGGAAATGTGGTTAGTTATGATTCAGAGTGCTGAGATAAATGCAGAGGAGTTCTGAAGAAGCCCAGCTATTCCTAGATCTGAGACTTAGGAGACTGTATGTAGCACATGGTGGATACACAATAGACACATAAATGTTAGCCGTCCTCATCTTCAGCACAGAGAGAAGAGTGGGTCTAAGAATAAAAGCAACATGGAAGGGATAACATTTGAGCTGAATAAGACTGAACAGAATTTGCCAGAGGCCTGGAGGGCCGGAGAAGGGAGGGAGCCTGCCCACAGGGGGAGAGAGCGACCGCCTTGGGATCATCCCCACCCATCAAGGGCAGGGGCCGGGGATGCAACTGCCATCAGGCTGAAAGGCACAGGGACTTGTAGTCTGAAGAGGCTGGAAGCAGCCTTGTCCACACAGCTGCTTTGGTTTAGAGTCTCCCTCCTGGACATCTGGTGTTTAATGACAATCCTCAGAGGGAAGCTGGTTGTCTTTTTTTGAGTGTTTTGTTTTGTTCTGTTTTCCTGAGAACCCAGCCTTATGGCTCTTGAAGGAAGAAAATGGTCAGGATGGTTACAGAGAATGTTCTTTTTTTTTCTCCAGGTCTTCTCAGCCATTACAACCAGTGCTGGGGGATTCTGTGACGTAACATTGAGAAGGCGTTTTTAGGCCGTGAAGACCCAGAGAACTGTTAGGGAATCGTATACTAATTCCTCCTCTTCTTTCATTTCTTCCAACACATTCTTTCTCTCTCTCTCTCTCTCTCTCTCTCTCTCTCTCTCTCTCTCTCTCTCTACGTGGGAAGGGGTGAGATTAACCTGCTTCAGCCACGAAGACAGGACAGGCCCAGGTCCCTGCATTGCCCTGTGACTTTGTCCTAAATAAACCTCTATGTAAAGATGGAGCTTTGCTGCTTCGAGGTGTTTGTGCCAGCAAGTTGAAAATGAGCTCATTAGTGGTTACAATTAGGTTTGGATTCCTGAACACACACTTGGTATTGTTGCCTCACTCTCAGAGACAATTGAGTAGTCATTCATTTTCAGGACTTGAATACCCTATGGGCTCTTCCCAGCCTGCCCAGGATAGGCGTAGGTGATCATGCAGCCCCAGGCAGTAGCTTACTATCTCTGCAATCAGCTGTGTTCTAAGAACTCTCCCGGGGGGGGGGGGGGCCAGTTCTTGGAATGGTTCTGATTGTTATCTTTGTACCCTCCGTGTGACATCTGTGGAAGAGTCCACATGCTCTGTCCAGGCACAGAAGGGGAGAGTCAAGACATCTGGACTTCCGGGTATGACTGTCATAGACAAGTTTGGTGGCTTTGGATAAGACACTTCTGTTTTCTGCTCCTCCATTTTTCCCATCTGTTAAAAAAATTGCATATTAGAAGAATTTTTATATGTGGAATTTTGCGGAAAGTGTCCATGGATATCATCGTTTTCTCAAAAGGATCTGTGACCAACAATGGCTTAGAATCCCAGGACTTATTGATTTACAAATTCTTATCATCCAACTTGGAGCAATTCTTTGGCTCTGTGCTTTTAGGAATGTCATACATCTAACTGTTCAGCAGTCTTTGCTAACTGCCTACCAATTCCTTTGATATGGTCCCAGGATGCAAAAGTCAATAAGACACTTTCAGAGAGACTACTCTCCCATGGGGGAGATGGACTCACGAACAAAGAGGCCATGGGCTCCCACTGACCATCCCCCCAGCACCCTCCACACGGGTCTCTCTCCTTGTGCTGCCAGCAGGCTTGCTGCTCTTACGTGGGAATGGGCTGTAACCCCTACTGTGTATTCCTCAGATCTGCACCTTCTGGATGAGAAACCCCATACTTTGCAGGAGCCCTGGGATCCCACCAGCCCCTCTTTTCCTGCCCTTCCTGGGGCCTCCTGGACCCTTTCAGGCCCAGCACTGCGGGGGAGTGAACTGTGGAGACACTGATGAATGCGAATCACACCAGCACACTAATTTTGCTCAGGTGTGGACCTTAGCAGTTCCCAGGGTCCTCCTGGCTCTGCAGGAAACACTGTTAAATGGGAAATCTACTTAAAAGAAAAGAAAAGCAGGAATATTTCTCTCCACACACAGTGGGCCGGAAGGGCAGGTGCTGCAGCAGGCCAGGCTCTGTTCCCAGTTCCCTTACTGCCTGGACCCAAGCTTTTCCTTTGAGTCACTGTCCCATAGTCCTGCTACCATCACCTCTGCCCTCAACTATTCTACTTAACTTCCACATACGTCTCATTATAATTCATCCTCCATATGGCAGCCAGAGGGATCTTTTAAAAATGTAAATCAGAGCACGCTACTCCCCTACTAAAACTTTCCAAATATTTTCACTGCACTTAGAATAAAATGCAAACTCCTCACCAAGTCCTGTAACATCTCCCATGATCTGGCATCTGCCTACCTGTTTAGCTCTATCCTGGACCCCTCCTCCTCACTCACCAAGCTCACTGACCTTCTGTTTTCACATTTCGGTAATGTCCTTTCTGCCTCAGGGCCTCTGCACTTGCTGTTTTTGTTGACTGAACTGCTCTTCACCAGTTGCATGGCTTCTCCCTCTTATGATTCAGATCCCAGCTTAACAGGTACTTTTTTGTTAGAGTTCTTCCTTGAGGATCTCGTATAAATTTCCCCACCCTACTCCATCACAGCCTTTTCACTCTGCTTTCTTTTACTCTCATATTTGTTGTAATCTGGAATTATCTACTTTATTTGTTTATTGTCTGCCTCCCCTGACCCGCTAATGAGCCTGGTCTGTCCCTTTCACTGTCGTATCCCCAGCATCTAGAATAGGGTATGGACCATAATAGATAATCAAATATTTGTTGAATGATTGAATGAGTAATGATGGGAAAGGCATTTAATATATTGGAGCCCCCATTCCTTAGCTACATATCTGATCTTTTATTATCCTCAGAAAACTCCCTGAGGTGGATATTACCATCACAGCCACTTTACAGTTGAGGAAATGGAAAATCAGATGAGTTTAACAACTTGCCTAAAATCATAATTGTGGCCTGGAAGTTTATCCCCTTTGAGATACCAATAGACCTTTTGGGGAGAGAAATTCTCTCTATTCTTCCGAATTTTAAATCCCACCATCACGTTATCCATCCATTGGAGAATGGAATAATGCATTGCCTGTCTGGTCTGCTCAAAAGCAAGGTCTGTGACCAGGACTCAGCCCCAAGGAGTGATGGACTCTATTCCCACACACGCTTCTTCTGCATCTGATTCATTCTGAGCACATCTACTACATTCAGTCATTTATTTATTGATACATCAATTCATCACATACGTACTCTTAGCAGGTACTATGATAGGCACCTGGCAGCTCCAGGGAGGAAAGGAACCCTTGATTCATGCTAAGGGTTTGTCCCTGGTCTCCCCTAGAAATGGATGGTCCCTAATAGTTTGTGTTGGTCAAATTCTAATTCTTTTGACTAAATAAGACAATGCATATAAAATGCTTATTAGCTGGGATTCTGGCATGGAGTAGGCACTCAAGGAATATTAGTGATGATGATGATGATGATGATGATGATGATGATGATGATGATGATGATGATGATATTAGAACCTGGACTTCTTTTCTCAGACAGGATGATTACAAGGGGAGAAAAGATTAAAAATGCCCTTGGCATTTTTTCCCTTCCAGAGGCATCCCATTAAAAACTCCAGCTCACATGACTTCCATTGCCTTTTCCTAAACCCACAGCAAGCAACTGCAAGTAATAAGCATAATTTAAATGCTGTGTCTTTCCTAATTAAGATCCATCCAGAAGGGGGATGCCAGAGTTATTTTAGTCCATAAGGCAGAGGAAGTTCCATTATATTAATCCAGGCTTTTCAACAGAGCCGAAGGGGAGATGTGTTCGGGTGTGTGTGTGTGTGTGTGTGTGTGTGTGTGCATGTGCGCTCATAGTGTGAGTTTGGAGTGCTATCAAGAATGCATAGTTGGCCCTGAACAGGTTGTAGGATATGAATTTTCAAAGGGAGCTGTTGATGGAGCCACTGGGGATTGTTTCCTGAGCGCCTCAGGCTGGTGAGTAACTCTGGGGGCTGCCTTGGCCCTTTTAGGTGGCTCTGAAGGAACCCACTGGAATGGCTTTTCCATGAGGAGATGCTGTCCCAGCTCCCTCCGCGGAGGCTCCAAATGCTTGGCGGCTCTCCTTGGAAACGATGGTTGCCAGAGCAGCTGTGTCAGCCCAGCTTCCCCAGAAAAGAAGGGAAAGCAAGCAGAGCCCCCTCTGCTAACCCAGGGGGCTCTTTCCAGGGGACAACTCCCAAGAGCAGACCATACAGGAAACCAAATCCAGATAGAGAGGAGATGACAATGGAAAAACAAGGAGGAAAAGAAAAGAAAGGAAAACTCAGAAGGGCAAGGAGGTCTAAAAGGTTTAAGAGACATTCTCTCTGAGGACGGGTTTTGCTTTGCAAGGGCAGGAGTTGGTCTCTGTGTAGAACGGTAAGCTGAAGGGTGAAGACAGTTTGGGGCATGCTTTTCATGTTCAGAGAGTTCTTCTTTCCCACCACTGGGCCCTGAGCCCTCACTGTAATATTTTTGAAATACATCTAAATGTATTTTCTCTTATTGACAAATCCGTTTCTTTCCCAGGATCCCTTCAGCCATATGGCCACTGGGAGGGAGAGGAAAGTTATGGAGTAGCAAAGAAGGAAGACAGGATATTAAGGGAATTCCACACCCAGCAGTAAAGGGGAGGAAATGCATTTGCAGGTCTGAGAAGTGGGCTTAGAAGAGAGAGAAGTCAGGGCAAGAAGTATGAGGCGTGGGTGTTTCTGCTCCTCCACTCCAGGTCAAACTCAGGTTGTTGGGGGTAGGAGGGGAGGAAAGATATTTATCAGGGGTTAGAAACACCCAGATAGGGAAATAGGATGACTTACCCACCCCCGAAGCCAGGAAATGCAAATGTCTTAGCCCAGGGCAGCAGGCACCAGGGCTGAGGAAGGTTTCCAGGAGATCCAACTTGCAGACACTTGCAGACTCCAGCTTGGTGCGGGGTACACATCTGAGAGTTCCTGAACCCACAGGGGGATGCAGAGGCTGAAATAAATGAAGCACCAGAATAGATCTGGGTGGTAGATAAGATGGCTGCAGGGAGTGGCGACTCACCTCTGGAGGCCAAGTTGGGGACCCCACACAAAGCTCCGAAGGACCAGGCAGGATCTCTTTCCCAGGTATATACCCAGGAACCAGACCAGAATGGCCCACGGGTCAGCACATACCCAATAGCAGCACATGGAACTGTGATTACCCCCTGCTACTGTAGGACTTTTAAGTTCCATCTCCACCCAGACACCTCCACCTCCACCCTGGAGAAAGAGAGGAAGGTGGAGAGATATCTTGAGAGAAACTGCCCTGGACATTTGTACTTTGAATTGATTGAATTCTTAACCCAAAGAATTCAAGTTGAATGAAAGAGCCTGTTTTAAATTGGAAAAGAGGAAATTACTTTTAATTGGCCAATTAAATTTTCTGGGGACTCAAATAAATTGATGAAATCAATTATAGATACTTTTTAGAGCTACAATTTTCTTTTTTTTTTGCACAACTGAATTGCAGTGTAAAAATTTTTACCTCTCTATAATGATGTGCTTACACATTCACAAACAGATTTAGAGCCTATGAATCATCTTCACATACATTATTATCATTTTTGAACTTGATATCAAATCAAAGTAGATGTTTTATTCCAACTTTATAGATGCAGAAAACAGAGGCTCAGTGATGGTCAGAGCCTTGTTCAAGTTCAACAATCTAGGAGAGGACCTCTTCCATGTCCATTTCAATACCAACTGCTGAATCTCCACCTAATGTAGTGGTTCTCGACTGGGGCCGTTTCTGGAGACAATTTTGGTTGTCACACTGAGGGGAGGGATGCTATTGGCACCCAGTGGGTAGTGGCCAGGGATGCTGGTGAACAACCTGTGGTGCAAAGAACAGCCCCAGCAAAGAATGATCTGGCCCCAAATGTCTAGTGCCAAGGTGAAGAAACCCTCTGATACATACATTATAGAGGATTGATTCCAAGGGGGAAATTGTCTCTCTCCTTTCGCACTTGTGAAAATGAGCTAGGACCCAGAGCCAAGGTGATTACTATTTAATAAGGAAGACACAACTGATAAAACTTAACTTACCAGAGACATAGCCTCATTGGAGCTTCGTTTCTGAAATGCTGTGGGGGATGGATAAGTCAAAGGCTTTATTGGATCAGGGGGAAATTTTCTGTCTCCTTTCACACTTGTGAAAATGAGCTAGGACCCAGAGCCAAGGTGATTACTATTTAATAAGGAAGACACAACTGATAAAACTTAACTTACCAGAGACACAGCCTCATTGGAGCTTCGTTTCTGAAATGCTGTGGGGGATGGATAAGTCAAAGGCTTTATTGGATCAGGGGGAAATTTTCTGTCTCCTTTCACACTTGTGAAAATGAGCTAGGATCCAGAGCCAAGGTGATTACTATTTAATAAGGAAGACACAACTGATAAAACTTAACTTACCAGAGACATAGCCTCATTGGAGCTTCGTTTCTGAAATGCTGTGGGGGATGGATAAGTCAAAGGCTTTATTGGATCAAGAGGAAATTGTGTGCACCCTGGGCAAACTGGCACCCAGGGTGTATTTGGAACAGATCATTTTTAACTTCCTTTCCTCTGTACAACACGATTATATTCAGTAACAATCAAATTAAAACAAATAATAACAGCCAGAAGACAATTTTTTAAATTGAACATCATATACATAATTGTCAGTAATAAAAAGATAAATATAGTAAAAAAGGAAAAGAGTACTATATTAATATTTTTAAATTATATGAATGTATTTTATTTTGTTTTTTTATAAATTTATTTATTTATTTATTTTTGGCTGCTTTGAGTCTTCGTTGCTGCACATGGGCTTTCTCTAGTTGCAGCGAGCGGGGTTACTCTTTGTTGCTGTGCATGGGCTTCTCATTGTGGTGGCTTCTCTTGTGGAGCATGGGCTCTAGGAGCATGAGCTTCAGTAGTTGTGGCATGGGGGCTCAGTAGTTGTGGCACATGGGCTTAGTGGCTTCGCAGCATGTGGGATCTTCCTGGACCAGGGCTCAAACCCGTGTCCCCTGCATTGGCAGGTGGATACTTAACCACTGCACCAACAGGGAAGCCCTGAATGTATTTTCTTTCAAAGGAAAAAAAGTATACCTATATATTGGTCTTCTGCAATAATGAATAATATTATAGCTTCTATGTTCATGCCTTGACTTCTATAAATTTGTCAATGATTTCATTAAAATTAGTCTTCTCTGTCAAAATTAGTCTTCTTTGCATATTCATGTTCAGTAGACAATGCAGCCAGCTTTGTCAAGCTATCTTCACTCATTGTAGATCAACGAATTTTTTTATTAGTCAGTCTTAATTTTGAAATTTTCTTTCACACAAAGCAACAGTTTTACAAATAAGAATTTTAATACCTACCTAAGGGTGAGTTTGGCTGAGATATATAAAATATCCCATTTCTCAATAAATTCCAGAAATTGCAATACTCCTCGTGTCTTTGTTTCTCTTCAGGATGTATTCTAGCAGCTTTCCAAAGTCTCCACAGTTGAGAATTTCTACTAAAATACTTTCCGCAGAAAATCCATCTAATTTCATTGCATTTGATTAGAACTTTGAAAAAATTTTCTTCTGCAAAAACAGAAAATGACTGAATAACAGAGAACATTGACATTATCATTAAAAAAATCACTTCAAACAATGAACCCCTTACTGCCTACACCCAGGGCTGACCTATCCTACCCCCCAGCCTGCCCAGCCCTCGGTAGACACTTCCTGGAGGAAGTAGTTCCATTTTTACTTTGTTAGGGGAGGATCTGTGTGGTCAGGCAGCCTTCATGGAACCAGTGTTCCACCATGAGGTCCTTCTTTTTTCACTTTGTTTTCACTCTTGGCATACAAGATATGCAAATACAGAAACACATTAAAGAATAAAAAGGAAACATTGTGTTAGTTAGGGTTATGTTCGGTTTTCCATTCATAATATACAGTCTCTGCCCACAAAGATGTTGATGTCTTTGTGGAGGGGCTACTTTATAGACAAATGTGTCATTGTAGGATGTTAGCCGTCACAAGAGAAGGACAGGTGGAGAGCTTGAGTTGGAAATGGGGTGAGGTCCAGAGGAGGGAGTAACTGCATCCAACCAGGAGACTAGAGGAGATTTCACAGGAAAAGTGACATTTCAGTTTATCCTGAAGAATGAGTAGGATTTGGATACTTAAAGATTATGCTAAGGCCTAGAAGCCAGGGCCTCTATTTCTCCATCATCTCTGCCCCTTGGGTCTACACGGAGAATAACACAAGAGGAGACAGGTGCTCTATTGAACAGAGCCCGGCCTGGGAGGTAGGGGATCACTGTCATTGCACTTAGCTGTGTGTGATACTCAGCAAGTCATTTTCCTTCTCTAGGCTACAAAACGATAGGGTTTACCTGCTGAAATATCTCAAAGGCATCCTCTGACTCAAACATTATTGCATGATCCTAAATGGGCCTTGGGGTGGATTTCTGAGAATGGGCACTGGGCTTCCTGTTCACATAGTCACTTTAGCGAATGGATATTGCTTCAGGGAGTCAGCTGTGGTGTTTACAAGGTCATAGAGAGGGGGCCAGGAAGTCTGGGCTTTTCCTATTCCATCCACCTGCCCGGGGGCCTTGAATCTCTGTCCCCACTTCCCTGTAGTCATCCCCACCTCTCATTCACATCCACCCACTCACATCTCCCCTCCACCTCCACATAAAGGGAGGGAAGTAAGAAGGGAGAGAGAGAGGGAGTGGGGGAAGGGAGAGAAAGAATGAGGGAGGGGGAGGGGAGAGACTGCAGGAGACAGAAGGAGGGGAGAATAACCATCTCAGTGCACAAATAGCTCAAATCCAAGCTTCCCACCGAGAACTGTGAGACCAAGGGAAGTCTCATCTCCTTTCCGCTCACCCACCTCCGTCTCCTTTTTAAATTTTTTCCTCTACTTCTGAGATTCATCTTCATTCAAAAGAAAGAAAGGCCCTTTGGTCTTTTAAGGGTACCTTTTCACGAGGCTTTTGTGGGTGTCCACATCCCTCTGTAGTTCTGGGGAGGCAGCAGGGGGAGGGGGCACCTGAAAGAAGGGGTTCTGCAAGGTTCCAGGGCAGGAGGGGGATCCCTGGGCTGTCACAGAAGCCTTGTCAAAGGGCTCATGTTCTGGCCTTCAAAGCTATGAACAAAAAAGTTAGGAAGCGGAGAATAAGGGTATAGGTGGGGAAGATTCATTTTTAGGAAAGGCAGTCCTATCGCGGATGAAATCACCCGAGCCCCGGCTTCTCACTCTCAAAGCCTAATCTGATCTCAGAGGTTGTGGGTGACGAAGCACCAGGTGCAAGCTGGGGAGCCAGCACCCTGTCAGAAGCATTTATTTTTTTTAATATATTCAAAATTCATTAATTATAGCTGAGGAAGTCGGGGTATGTTTTCAGATTATTGAGGAGGCATATGATGGGCTGGGGTCAGTACAGTCCCTTAGGGAATGTAGGGATGTCAAAGCCACTCTGCAGCTCAGGTTGCCCCCTCCTCTTTGAACTTGGGCCAGCCCTCAGTTTCCTTGTTTATTCTACCTGGAGCACCTCACAGGGTTGCTGAAAGGGCCCGAATGAGAAACAGATGAGGGACCATTCTGAGGTGCAATGGTGTTCAGACATGTCGGGAGCCTCGGCACAGGGAAGAGAATCATTTCCTTCTCTGAGTGAGTCTTCCTCATGTGAGAGGTTCAGGAAGAGACCTGCCCTTCTCTCTCCTTCCTTTCACCCCCTTCTCAAGTCACAGGAGGCTGCCAGGGGAAAGGACAGAATTGGAGAAGAAACCTGGCTTGTAGCTGGACCTTGCGTCATGCTGGAAGCCACCTACTCCCCAGGAAAATTGCACAGTTTAACTGTGGGTCCACACTGAAGGGCATACATCTCTGAATCTTTACATCCTAGGACTCTTTCAGGGGTGGCTTCAGAATTTCTAGGTAGAAGTGGCTTAAGGGCTGCAATCTGTTTGGAGAGTGGGGTGCAGCCATGTTAGTAAAGCAAGCATTATGGTTTTACATGCTAATTTGGGGAAGATTTCAGAAATTAGTGCTGATCATTGGGTAGAATATTCCATGATGCTCTGCTACCAGTTTATCTTGGAGTGAAAAATTAAAGATGTGATGATGGTTCTGATGCCGAAAACTTGGCCTCTGTGCACGGGAGCTGAATGGGATCTCTGAGACAGAGTTTTAGGTGAAGTAGAGAAGAATACCTTTATTGCTTTGCCAGGCAAAGGGGGACACAGCAGACATGTGCGCCTCAAAAACTGTGTATCGAAACCCAGCGGGATTTGGTGAGGAGTTTTATAGCAGTGGTTCAAGGGCAGGGTTGCTGATAAGGATTAGGGTGTGTGCAGGGCCTGCACTCCTTTAATCTGGTCTCAGGTGGTCTCTTAATCTTGAGGAGTTTCTCTGGTTCCTTTAATTTGGAATGAAGAATGATAACATCTTCCATTTGTTGGGGGTTTTAGTTCTGTAAAGAGCTCAAAGATATTGTTATGTGTATGCCTTGAGGCAGAACCAGGACCCTGCCCCCAAGCCCCACTATTGTTTCTTGACTGCTCCCTCCCTTTCCTGATTAGCAACTGCTGGAATCTGCCCTTTGGAACTCAGGGAAGGTCTTGGAGGCTGGAGTCTCCTTATTTGTAAAGGGTGTCTTTACAAATAAGAAATGGGGGACAGGGCTTCCCTGGTGGCGCAGTGGTTGAGAATCTGCCTGCTAATGCAGGGGACACGGGTTCGAGCCCTGGTCTGGGAAGATCCCACATGCCACGGAGCAGCTGGGCCCGTGAGCCACAACTACTGAGCCTGCGCGTCTGGAGCCTGTGCCCCGCAACGGGAGGGGCCGCGATAGTGAAAGGCCCGCGCACCGCGATGAAGAGCGGTCCCCGCACCGCGATGAAGAGTGGCCCCCGCTTGCCGCAACTAGAGAAAGCCCTCGCACGAACCGAAGACCCAACACAGCCAAAAAATAAATAAATAAATAATAATTAAGATAAATGGTGTAAATAACTTAAAAAAAAAAAAAAAAAAAAGAAATGGGGGACATAGAAAGACTTCCATGGCCAGGAGCCCCACAGGGTCCTTCTTGGTTTCATTTCTTAGGAGGCAAGGTTGATATTTCAGCATGAGCATTAGACCAGGAGTTTGCAAACCTATGATGGAATCCAGTCTCCACTAGTAAATGTTTGATTTCTAATCTTAAAACAAGGGTAGTAGATGAGAGATTCTCCAAGACTCCTTTTTTAATCCATTCACTCTCTTATAATATGTTAGAATAGGAATCTTACAAGTAAATCTAGCCTAAGGGACAAAAGTGCTAGAAGGTCTCATTGTGTTTTGTCAGGTCCTGTGTTACTCATTTGAATTTCAAAGGCCAGAATGAGGACTCCAACTCTGGGCCCCTCCTACCTGGAGCTTCTTATTTACCTCCTGCAAGGTCAAGGAGAGGAGAAGTTGGGTAGTGTGAGAGAAGGAACTAATACTTGTTGAATGTCTAATATTTCAAGTTGCCAGGTGCTTTATATATGTTGCTTAATGCAAACAATATTAAGATGGCATTAAATGACTCTGAGACTCAGAAAAATTAAGTACAGTGTTACTAGCTAAAAAGAGCTTCTCCATAGTGAATGCTCAATGAAGATTTGTTTATTAAATAAATGGATGTCAGAAGCAAGGTTTAAACCCAAGTGTAAACTCCAAAGCATTAGAGTATTAATTCACAAGCTGCAATTGGAATCACCTGGGGAACTTTTTAAACTACTCATGCCTGGGTTCCACCTACCCCAGCAGATTCTGATAACAACCAGTTTGAATGTGACCTGGGAATCAGGATATTATTTAAAGTTCCCCAAGTGATTCAAATGAGGAGCAAGGTTTAAGAGCCACTGTCTTAGATCAAACTCTCAGCTGATTAGAGGGAGTGGCTTCTCTGGAGTTAGGTGTCCCTCCTAGTTCAGGCAGCCGTGGATGGAGCTGGGGCTCACAAGGTATAAACACACCAGCCCCACTTGGGACCATATAGGACAGGTGGGCAAGGATAAGCACATCTGGAGCAGTAGAGGACTTGGGAGTCCAAAAAGCTTGGTGCAAATCCTGGCATTACTTTTCCTATTTTGTAAGCTCTGCTCCAGAAATTCTGATTTCAGAACTCTTTGAGCCTTGGTTTCTTTAAGTCAAAGGTGAAGGGTCTCAAATTAGGATGTTTGATTTGCCACCAAATGAATACACATTCACAGAGATAGAATGGAAACTTTTTTGGTAACTTTCTTTGGGCACTTCTTCATCTTTTGAAATATACCTTAACATCCATAAAATAGAAATAGCCTCAAGCCTCCCTTACTTTCTGAGGCTTGCCAGAGAAAAGTTGCCAATCTTGGATCCATATCCCTCTCAGGGTGTTTTGAGAGTCAGTGCAGTGCTCTTCAACCAAGGGTGTACAAGGGAGACTCAACTAGGAGAGTTTTCTAGGGAAAACAGGCTGGTCTTCCACACCAGAGGCTGCGTGTCTCAGGGTGGTGCAGGCAAGGGTGTCTTTACAAGCTCCCCAGATGATCCTTCTGTGCATCCCTGGCTGTGACCCATTGATCAACTGAGGTCATGTAAATGAAACCTTAGAGCTATCCTTGACTCTTCTACCAAATCCTGTGGACTCAACCTCCCAATCTATCCATCCATCTCATCCCTAGAGCCTTATTCAGAGACTAATGTAAGATCCTCCCTCACCCTCCAGCTCTTCCTAATTCCCTGCAATCCATCTTCCACATAGCTGCCAGTATAATCTTTCTAATAAGGAATCTGCTAATGTCATTCTCCTGATCAGGATAAATTCCAAAGGCCTTGGAGTGATGTGCAAGGACATTCATGGTCTGGCAACACCTCGTTTTCCACCATGCTGCCCCTAAGACCCTATGACCCAACAATGCTGTCACCCCAATGAGGGTTCTGGTTTCTCTCACCTCTGTGCTGCTACCTGGAATATCCCTGCCCATCTTTTCCTCACAAGCTCTTGCTTTTCCTCACTCAGCTCAACCATCACCCTCCCTTGTAGAGCCCTCCAAGACCCATCCTGCTCCCCATCAGAGAGTGAGGGAGGCTTGGGGCCACTCCTATTTTATGGCTTTTAAGGTATATTCCAAAAGATGAAGAAGTGCCCAGAGAAAGTTACAAAAAAAATTGCCATTCTATCTCTGTGAATGTATATTCATTTGATGACAACTCAAACATCCTAATTAAACATCCTAAACCCTTCAAAAATGTAAGACTTGGCCAAATGACCTCCCTGCTCCCTAACCCCCCATCCACCCCACTCCAACACACTGCTTTGAGCTAGCATAATCTTCAAATTGGAGGAGCCGTGCAAGTAGTGGGATATGTGTGCACAGGTGAATTTTAAGGGAATTTCTAGATCCTCAACTTCTATATGTACTTTTTCTTAAACTGATCTGCCCAAGAAAGTGCTGTTGATGAGGCCTCATGCTGTTTCTCCTTTCCTTTCCTCCCCTTTCAAAATCATACTCCTCTCTCTCTACCAAAAATAAGCATGCTTCCTGCCCAGTCTATGTCTTACTTGGGGGGCTCTGGTTCCAGGTGTAAAAATGCCTGGGGCACCAAGGGATGAAGAGGAAGTTGGCTGTCTTCAAAGTCTTTTGTTGTCAAGGCACCACAATCACCCACATCCGTCTTCCCAAGATTTGCAATTCCACTGAAGTTTTGCTTTTTAAGGTCAGTAGTAAATTTATCAAAAAATTTAACATATGTATGGATGGATCTAGAGATTATCATACTAAGTGAAGTAAGTCAGAAAGAGAAAGACAAATACCATATGATATCACTTATATGTGGAATCTAAAATATGACACAAATGAATTTATAAGACTCACAGACATAGAGAACAGACTTGTGGTTGCCACGGGGGAGAGGGGGTGGGGGAGGGATGGATTGGTAATTTGGGATTAGCAGATGCAAGCTATTATATATAGAATGGATAACCAACTAGGTCTACTGTATAACACAGGAAACTATATTCAATATCTTATGATAAACCATAATGAAAAAGAATATGAAAAAGAATGTATATATATGTATAACTGAATCACTTTGCTGTACAGCAGAAATTAACACATTGTAAATCAACTATACTTCAAAAAAATAAATTTAAAAAAATTTAACATATATATGTGGTTTTGATCAATTGCATAGTAGTAGTCAAGGTAACTGTAAATCACACCTAAAGAAACATTTTTAAAACTTTTTGAGCCTTATGTTCAGAGAGAATAAAAATAATAATCTCAGTCTATAGATACGGTTTCACAGCTGAAAAATATGGAGGTTCAATACAAGACTTTTAAGCCCCAAAATATATTACATTAGAAACAAATTCAATGAGGGACAATACCATGAAAATAACGATTTTGAGGGAAAAAGAGGTGATGTACAAATTCCAACTGCATTTCTTTTTTACTCTTTTTTTTTAACATTTGAATTTTATTTTATTTTTGGCTGCATTGGGTCTTTGCTGATGTGCGCGGGTTTTCTCTAGTTGCGGCGAGCAGGTGCTACTCTTCGTTGTAGTGCACGGCTCTCTCATTGTGGTGGCTTCTCTTGTTGCAGAGCAGGGGCTCTAGGCGCACAGGCTTCAGTAGTTGTGGCTCGTGGACTCAATAGTTGTGGCTCGTGGTCTCTAGAGTGAAGGCTCAGTAGTTGTGGCACACGGTCTTAGTTGCTCACGGCATGTGGGATCTTCCGGGACCAGGGCTTGAACCCGTGTCCCTTGCATTGGCAGGCAGATTCTTAACCACTGTGCCACCAAGGAAGCCCTGCATTTTTCAAATGGATGTTGGCAGGTATCCGATCACTTGGGGTTTTGTACCTCACTGGTTACATTAAGAAGAGCAATGTCGTGCTTTATTAAAATGCTGATATTTAGAGCAGCTATTGCTCTGTTTGTACCTATTTATACTTGTGGTGAAAAATTTTAGATGTTAGCTTTATAATGTGCAATGTGGGTTCATTGTTAACAAAGAATTTTAGGGAGTTATGTGAGTTAAAATATGGGAAGAAGCCACCGCAATGAGAAGCCCGCTCACCACAACTAGAGAAAGCCCGCGCACAGCAACGAAGATCCAGCGCAGCCAAAAATAAATAAATAAATAAATAAAATTTATTTTTTTAAAAATGGGAAAATCAGTGCTCTAAGAAACATTAGACCTCATTTCTAGGTAAGTATCTGAATATCTGGGGTGAGGGATGGAGGACGGACCAAGTGGCCAGGGAGAGAGTCTAGGCTAGGGGAGGGATGGATGTAGAGGCTGGTCCCCTGAGGGCATATGGACAGCTCTGGACGTTGTTCAAATGCAGGAAAAACTGAGGCAAGAGGCAGGCAGTGATATTCTGAAGGTCCAGCCCAACAGGCTGGGCCAAACCAGGGTGGGAGGTCTGTCCTGGAGGTAGGTAAACCACAAAGTCCTGTATGCGAGAGGTGACGAGTCTGGGTTTTAACCAGGAAACATTCTCCACTCCCCAGCCTGGGGAGGAGGCTGGCAAAGATGTGAGAACTTCAAATAAGGACACTAGACTGCAGAAGAAGGTTCTCAAATCAGGGTAGGCTGACCACTGCAACAGTCAACCTCAGGATCTCAAAAGCTTAGTACAGGAAGGTTTTTTTCTCCCTCATGTAACAGTTCAGTGACTCAAGAGGCCTAGGTCCCTTCCTCCTTAAGTCTCCTTCTTCTCAGGGCATCTGCTGGAGCCAGAAGGAGAAGAGGAAGAAGGGTAGATGGAGATGTTTGTGGGCCAGTCGTGAAGTGACACCCAGGATCACTCCTGCTCATGTTCCATTGGCCAGAATTCAGTTGTCTGGCCACACGAAATGCAAGGAAGGCTGGAAAAGGTGGTCTAGGTGAATATCTAGAAGGGAAAGCAATGGGTTTAGTAAGCTGCTGACATAGTTCTCAGCCTTGTCATAGACCATGGGGGTCTGGGCCTGGCTCTACATGTGGTTAGCAGGAGCTAAAAAACGATGACAGATGATAGATAGAGAGAGAGAGAGAGATATGATAGATAGATAGATAGATGATAGATAGATAGATAGATAGATAGATGATAGATACATAGATAGATGATAGATACATAGATAGATGATAGATAGATAGAGGTATAGATAAAGGCAGAAGCTAACAAAAGACCCTTGGGAACCACACACAACTTCTCATCTCTGTGTGAGCGGGAGCCTTCCGTCACACTGCAAGGTACTTTCAGTACCATTCAGTACATTCGTTAAAGTAAAGGTCTCCAAGATCCCAACAATATCAGAGGCAACAGAGTTGGCTTAAAATTGGTGATGCTTCATGAATTTTATGTTTATAAAATCAGTCTCAGAAACACAACTTCGCTCATAAAGTGACCACACTCTCTCCGCTGTTTACTCATCCATAAAACAGGGATGTCACCAAAACGTAGAAGAGGCTCTTGAATCGAGTATTTGCAGAATAAAAATGCACCCACTAAAATACACAATATATAGTCTGACTCTATTGTAACACATCACCAGTGAAATCAAATCAAGCAACATTTATTAATAATTACTATTATTATTATTACAAAAAGCAAATATTTGTTGAATTCCTGTTATACTCTGCACATTGATCCAAGTGTTTTAAATGCATATTCTCACTTAATCCTAATAACAACCCTATAAGGAGGGTTGTAGTTTGTCCATTTTGCAGGTAAAACTCAGGGCAATTTGGTGAATTTTCTATGGTCACACAGTAAATAATAGAGATGGGATTTAAGTCCAGGTTTGCCTGCTCCGGGCTCACCCTCCTAATTACAGTGATTGCCTTTTGCCTTTGCTGAGCCCGTAGTTTAAGCCATGGAGTACAGTAGTATAGAACACAAACTCTGGAATCAGGCTTCCTGCCTGGGCTTAAATTCTGCTTACTTCATTTCTATGAGCCTGTTTCTTTATCTGTAAAACAGGAAAAATATTAGTAGCAATTTCATAGCATGAGAATGAAGTGAGATGTGGCAGGTACAGGGTTTAGGACTTGGTAACTGTCAGCTTTTCCTATCGTGCCAGGCTTTGCAGGATGAAGAGAAGTCAGAGAGGGGCCTTTGGACGCAAGTCTTCACTGACTCAAAACCCAGAGAGGCAGAGGATGCTCACCATCTTCTTTACTTGGGGCTTTCTCCTCCAACAGGGTCCTTTACATTTATTACCAAGAAGCCATCTCCCGACCACAAAGGCAAGACTTCCACAATTCCCACCCAGATCTTCGCTAAAGATGCCCAAAGAGACTTCTAAGCCAGTGATTTTCAAAGAGGTAATGAATTCCTGTGCTTTGAAGAAAAGGGCTTGGCAGTTGAAGGTTTGTTATGTTTAAATGGGAATGGAAAAGCCATCCCAAGGGCAGCATGGGATGGGCCCTGGGGACTGAGGGCTTGTGAGTGACTTGGCATCTACACAGCTGGGCTTCACATCAGTACCTGCCATCCTAAAGTCAAAAGTCTCTCCAGGCATGGAGAAGCAGTCATTTCCTCTAAGAGATTTGAAGACGCAAAAATATAAAATCAGTTACTCAAAGAGAATCTTGCTAAGGTCATTGTACCTATTCCTCTGAGAAAGCAGAAAGTTGTTTAATGGTGAAATAGAGCTGACCCCTGACTTGTAGCTGCTTAACTTGGAAGGTGCCACCTGGATGGACGTCCCCCAACCTGTAGTCAAAGCTCTGATCTACTAGGGAAGTCAGAGTATGAACCGCACCCATGCTGGGGCATCACCCGTTCCCTCGCCACCAGCCACCTACCCCTTCTTCTGCACAGAATTGTTTTCTGACTTCTTTGGAGGAACAAATGGTCTGAAATATTGAACCGGAAAAAGTGCAACAGGCACACATTCTACTCCCCAGGCCCCTGTGGCAGTTATTTATTGAGGGCCGATGATGTACCAGAGACTATGCATTTATGTCATTAGTTCTCCCCACAACCCTCAGGGGTGGAGAGCCGACCTTCTCACAGATGGGAGATTTAGGTTTAAAAGTGCTTAGTAGCAGTTCAAGGTCACACACTCGCTAAGTGACAGATTTGAACCACTGAGCTCCTCACCAGAGCTCCCTTCTCTCCTGCCACAGATGCTGAGCTCCTTGGCCTGGACCGTGGCGCATGAGCGCCAGTGTTTTGAGCTCCCCACGTGATTCTGGGCTGCCTGGGCTGGGAACCACCACTCTACATCAGCCTTCCTGTTAATCAGGGGTTTTTATTCCATCTTGCATCACAGATTCCTTTGGGGGGTAGGGAAGCTATGGATCTCCTCTACAGAAAAATAAATGCTTATACACAAAAAGTTGCATACAGTTTCAGGTAATTATGGAAGTTCTGAAGCTTCTACATGGATCCTCCAAGGTCATGAACTCAAATTAAGGTCAAGTCTGTAAATCCTTGGCTCTAATTACTTGGCTACACATGGAAGTTAGCTGTGAGCCTTTAAGAAATTCAGATTTCCAGGCCCCATCCCAGATGTACTGATTCAGAATCACTGGATCTGCAGTCTTGTAATATGGTCCCAGGTGATTCTTATACATCCAACCAGAAAACAGTCTTTGGACTGGTTTTTGGGAACCACCACTCTAAATGACGCCCATTTGATGGATCAGAACTCTTTTCTGTCACTCCTACCAGCTACTTAAGCTCCTGAACCTTCTCTCTTTCTTCTGTAAATGGAGATAACAATTGTCCCTACCCATAGGGTTGACATGGGATTAAATAAAATATTCCATGCAAGTGCTTAGCACAGTGTCTGGCATGTAAGTACTCAATAAATGTTGACTTTTCACTAATTATATAGTATTATTACTTTATCATCTATGTAATTAATCTGTCAATGGCTTCTTGATGATAGAATTGGGAACAGAATCTAATTTCCAGCAGACTGTCAACAAAAATAAAGGAAAGACAGGAAACAATCCAAAGTTTATTAAACATTAAGAATAACAAGACAGATAAAGGTTTGGACTTAACAGCAATAAACACCACCAGTACCATGGTGTACAATTACACTGACCTCAAGTGAACTTGTACCTGTTTAACAGATGCAATCTTTGTGGTGTTGCCAAAAGGATAATGGTGATTATTGTTATGTTCGGTAAGGTGCTCCAAAATGAAAGATTTTATGCCTTAACTATTCACACACACACAAACACACACACACACACACACAGATTCCTCTACATACACTTGGCCCTCTGCAAAATGTACTGACTTTAGTTGCCAAATCCAATGCATCAAAATTGAAGACATGGCTTTGCTCATTTAAAAATGACATTGTTAATTGTAAAGAAAGCCTAGAGGAGATCTTGGCCTTCCCAGTGGGGGCCTAGAAGCCCTCAGCAGGAAGCTGGCAGACTGAGAGCAGGTGTCTACCACCTTCTGGGATTGGTCTGATTAACGCTGATAAAGTTTGAGTTTTCCTAAAAGGAACATTAGGGGAAAAGTGGATAAACTCCTTGCGTTTTACAGAATGACCTTTGTTTTACTTTGGGGTGGGGGTGGGAGGTGGGAAGGACTCTACTTAAAATTCTTCTTGACTCTTCTGAAAACAGACTCAAGACCTTTCAAATGTACATTTAGAATTATTGTGAGTTCCCTCACAAAACTGGTGAGTTGGAAGGAACCTCTGGGCTTTCTCATACAGCTTCCTCCCCACCCAATGCCAGAATTCCGTCTGCAGGCTCCTCAAACAAATGGTCCTTCTGCTTCAAAGGATGGTTTCACAGCGGTCTGTTGTATTTGAAGATGAAAGGCCTGTCACTATCCTGCTCGCTGTGGGTTTTGAATGGTCAAAAGTGGCCACTTTCTCAAGGGGAGGAAGTGATCACTTACCTCCCTCCCATTCCCTACCTATGTTCTCAAGGCGGCACAAGCAGAAGGATAGGCTGACCAATTTTTGCCTTTCTTTGCAAGTCTAGTCAAAAGAAATGATGATGTGACCTTGTCAGGAAGTCCTAGGCTGCTCATTCCAAATCATGTCTAAATGATGTTGGCATAATATGATTTGGATTCATTTTTAATGGCCAAGTAATTAATCTCTGAAAGATGCTTATGATGAAAAGGTGAAAAATGACAACAGGACTCTTTTAATAGCTTCAGTCTGCAGAACTCATTTGACCCTGGATGATTCAAGTCATTCCAAATTGGGCCGGGCTTCCCATACCATTTAGCAGAACTGCTTTATTTACTAGTTGACTGCCCTGGACAGAAGGCAGTGAGTCCAGGGGTTGAGTGCTCATGTGTGTGGTGACAATGACCTACATATAAGGCACCTGTACAGACTCCAAAGTTTTTAAATTTTTAAGACGAGGTAGGTTTCTGAAACCTCCCCTGGCACGCCAAAGAATGTTTTATTATGATCTTCTTATTTCTTCTGCATAAAATATTTATGATGCTCATTTGATACAAACAACCTAATTTCAGAAAGACCAGTACTCAAATACAGTTTTTTCAGCTACCATTTTAAACGTCAATGAATTTAGATGGTCTTCAGTACAATCCTTCAACACTTCTCCACTTAAAGATGTCATTTGTTTCTGTTTTAGTGACGATTTAACAATTCTGCTGCAATTAGTCTCTTTACCTATAAAAAGGCCAACTCCATGTCCACTTGTTTCTCTGAATAACACTTACTCAGTTCTGCTTAAGTCTGCCAAAGGTCTCGTTTATTTTATTGGTTATTTACCTGAACAATGTATTTCAATTCCAATACTCTCCCATCTCCCACCATAATCTGTAGCTTGGGACAAAATGGATACCCAGCAGGAATATTTTACTATTCAGATTTCCCAAGACTATGACACTATGAGAGAAGCATTGCTGATGGATTGACAAGGAGACCACCAGGTCACTAAAGAATTACATACTCTGGACACAGGAAACTAGAAAATCCCACTGATGAAAGGGTATTTTAATCTTGCGGAAAATGTTTCTTTGCAACAACACCAGAATCTCTTGACACAAGTTAGTGAAACAAAAGAACAATCGTCTTTAAAGTCAAAACATCTATCAAATTATAAACCATACACATAGCACCAATATTAACCTTATACTGTGTAAGATGCACGTGCCCACAGAGGAGAACAGAATTGTTTGGGATGCTTGCGGTGATGTTCCAATTCCAGGAACTCATAATTTTGAAGTGAACATTTTTGTGGCAGATGCTTTTCCTAAAAAACACTGTATCATCCAATAAATATTTGACTAACATCCATTTTGTGCTTTTGGGTGATGTTAACTGACTTCTTTCTGAGACCTAATAGGAAATAAGAAAGCTCCTTAGATGTTTTAGAGCAGAATTTGTCACAGCAAGCTTCGATACTGTTGTAAAATTTTAATTTAAAGCAGAAAACATGCTGATGTGTCAGTGATAGGCTTAAAATATTAAAGACTTCAGAAACACCCAAGCACTTCTTCTCTGTACAACATTGATGAATATATATCTTTGCTATATAATTTTAAAACATGGAATAGTTTTCCTTTTCTCTTTGCTATATATAATATATGTCTTCCAAAATACATCGTCAGTATTTATATCTGAAAAATACTGTACAAAAAGAACTTCCTATAATTACTCTGTATAAACATTAAACAATTTAATAATCTCTCCTTTTGGTCTACAGTAAACATTTAAATTGATTGGATTAACCACAGTTTGTGACAACACCATCCCCTTCTGAGATACACCAGTGTCTTTTACATTCATTTTTCAGAAGTCCACTTTATAAGAGCACATACGTTCAAAAGCAAACAGAGAATAAGAAACATAAGCTCCAAAATCATTAATTTATGAAGCATTCAAAAATGACACCACTAGGAAAAAGGGTTTTACAAAACATCAACTTATTAACTTAACTGACTGATTTTTAAAAACGACAAGGTATAATTCACAAAAACATATATATTACAAAAAATGGGGAAAACTGAATCTTAATTGAATTGTATTGAATATCAAGAGGGATGTGGAAAAAGTTAACTAGAAAATTGGGGGCTAAGGGTATGGGAAAGGGGAGAAAACAAAAGCAAACACATCAATGTCAAAAACTGTTCCAAGATGCATTTTTTGGCTGTATACTGATAAGTTAACCCCTCGTTCTTTGACCTGGCATTTCCCTCTGCTTCTCTATCCTGGGGATGTTCTGGGCATGCTCAAATGCATTACTGTAATTTTTGTTTTTTAAAAGACAGTGAAATTCTTAGGTAGGGAAAATATCCTACGTCCACTAGTAATACTCAGGCAGCATGCTCTAGCGTACAATAGGATTATTGCTTTAGGTACAGACAGTGCAAAAACACACTCTGTGTTCTATAATAGTACTCTTACTTGCCGGGGTTGGTAGAGTTAAAAGGAAACTTAGTAGACAGCAGTAAGTAAATATGGGATCTAATAAATCTAAACAGCACTTTAAATTTGAAGACGGTTATCACCAAAACTGAAGATAGGAGGGAAGCAACCTGTAACTGAATGGAGCTGCAGTGTAGTGCTAAATTATTCTGTGCACCTTATTAGCATGGTAACTTACAGATTAAACAGAAACAAGAGTCTGTGGTCTCGAAAACCGAGATCTACTATTTCACCAGGGCCCTTCTTAGTGAACCCAACCAGAGGGTCCTGGAAGAGTAGGTAAGTGCCAACATGAAGCCACGTGGAAAGGGCAGGAGTGGAGAAGGAAGGGGGTCAGGAAACCCACGAGAGGTCTCCGCAGTCCAGTAAAAACATGGCACCTTTCATTGTGGAACTAAAAGACGATGGAGGGCTACCAAAATGGCAAGTGCAAAGGGACGCGCACGCACACACACACACACACACACGCACACACCTGCTGACCACACATGAGCACAAGCACATACACACACCCACGCCAAAATGTGAGTCCGTCCTGTTGATGCATCTGGTAAAGTGCTGATGTCGGAAAGGTCGGTAGGTGCGGTGCGATCAACCAGGAGACCCCTGTCCGGGGCCTGAGGCCGCCCGCGGACGCCGGCCTACAGGGGCCCATGCCGGGCCTCGTACTTGGCCAGGATGTTCTTGCACTTGCCCAGCTCCTTGCGCAGGTCGGCCACCTCCTGGCGCAGCGCCGAGTTCTCCTTCTCCAGGAAGGACGCGCGGATGGCGATCTGGTTCTCCTTGAGGCGCCGCGCATCACGCGAGCGCTTGGCCGCCATGTTGTTCTTCCGGCGCCGCGCCCAGTACTTGTCGTCCTGCTCGGGGCGGGTGAAACACACACCGACGCGGTTAGACCTCGGCCCGCGTCCCGCATCCCCACCGGGCTTCCCGCCCCCGGCTCCGGCTCCGGCTCTGCGAGCCGAGGGCACCCGCCCTTCGCCGGGACGCCTCTCCCGCCCAGCAGAGCGCCCGTCCCCAAGCAAAGCCGGGCCTCCCGCACTCCCTGAAGGACAAGCCTAACTCCTTCCCTCTCTTTGCTGGAAATGTTAAACCCTTTTCTTCCCTGGGAGCGTACTTTCCTGAATAAATTGATACAGTATTGTTGGAAGGCGACCTGGCAGTATCTGCACCGTGCCTCTGGGCTCGCACCCTAGCGCAGTCCTCACGCACGTGCGCACACACGGGCACAAAATTTTTACTGCAGCATTGTTTGTAATAGAAAAAAATGGGCAAAACCCCCTAATTATCAGGAGCTTTAATAACTACATCATGATAGATTCACACAACTGTTAAAAATAATGATCCAGCTGAACCAGAAAGATGCTAGCGACGTATCACTCTATGTGGGTAGAAACAGTGGCAATTTGCAGATCAATAGGTTCCTCATCCCACTTTGGTTAAAAAATTATAATAGTATATATTCATAGAAAGAGGCCCAGAAGATTTATACACAGCTATTCAAAGTGGTGGCTTTGGAAGGGGGATTGAAGGAGGGAGCCAAGGAGAGAGGTAGGATCTTTCACCTTTTATTTTATATCCTTCTGAACTACTAGAATATTCTATAATGGGCATGTATACTTTGGCAATTAAAAACAAATAAAAACATAAAGTTCCACCTGCCACTGATCAATATACTCATATTGGTGGCTAACATTTAAATCATTTACTCTAATTTCCTGTTTAACTGTTTTCTAGGCTGTCTTAGCCTGAGTGATGTTTAACTGTGGTCAACATGAAAGCAATCCCTCCTTTCCCCCCCATCACTGCTCCCTCTGCCAAAAAAGGGAAAACCTTCCTAGGAGGACTAAGAAATGTAAGTCTTCTTCCATTTATGGTGCCACCTGGTGGGTTTTGCAACCCCCTGTTTTCAACAACTTGCAACAGTAACTTCTTCAATCCTAGCAAAGCTAATACCTGCAGTTATGTGCCACCCAGAATAAGTGAGTGAGCCAGTTCTTCCCGTCCCCCAGGATTCCAAGAGGCATTTGGCACTGGAGGTCACATGGTTTGAGGCCCAGACTGCGAGCAAAGTCCAAGGTCAGTGGTCTGCGCCATCCCTGCCATTTACCCTGAGCCAACACTTGCCCAGCACAAAGACAGGAAGTGTGAGACAGAAAGCATGTGCAGGCACCTTCTATCTGCCCTTCCCAAGCTAGTACTGTTCTCTTATTTATAAACCACTCCCAGCTTGCTACACATTTCATAATAATGTGTAACAAAGTGAAAAAGGTGATCTTCATAATAGCTAGTACCAGAATTCTTCTTAGAAGGGAGGTTGTCCTTTGGAAAATACCTGGATAATTAAGCTTGGGGCAGGATTTGTTGCTTTCCTTCAGAAAGGGCGCAGAGGAGCTGGAGGAAGGGGAGAGAGACTAGGGCACTGGCCCAGAGAAGCTGGGAGGAGCTAAGAGAGCACAAGACTCCACAGGGGTGAGAGAGCCTAAGGCACATTAACACCAGTGAAACCTCCAGCTCTGATGGAAGTTGTCTGCGTTACTTTGTAAGCCCCAATTCCACCCCCTTGGTCAATCAGTGAATCTACCATACTCATCAGTGTTCCCAGGAATGTAGTTTCCAAGATGATTTGAAAGAGGGGATGGCTTAGGATGTGTCAGAACCTGCACACAGGGGCCAGGGAGTGAAGGGGTACATGAGAACAAGGAGAAGCTGTGTGCAGCAGGCAGGAGGATGGGGAAGAGGTACCACCATAGGCCATGGACTTGGTGGTTTGTGACCGAGTCTTAAGGACCAGGGGAGTCACCAGCTGACCTCAGGGTAGCAACCAATTTCTGAGCTCTTCTCACTTCTAAGGTGCTTTCATTTCCCAGCCTCACCTGTCCATATGTGCAGATGAGCCAGGAAAGGTGTGGAATGGGGACCACCTCAGGTGGGAGGGGAGCTGGGAATAGGAGTGGGGCAGAGGCTGCAGAAGGCAGGCATGATAGGAGGACCGTCCCAGACAAGGAAAACCAGCTTTCCCACCTTTGTCAGCACAGAAATGGGGGGTGGGGAGAGCAGGATATTGAGTGGGGCTGATACATCGCCTGTACCCTTTCCCTCTATCTCCCAGGGGCAGATGCCATCTGGCTACGGAGGTACCCCTACCTGGCAAAGAACTCCTCAGTCCAGTCCCATCTTCTTGAGGGTCTGGTGTTTGATGCCACCTCTGCCCAGCAGGCCCCCCCTGACATGTCAACACTCCCTTTTTCTCACTTGGGGGCAGGAACAATGTCAGTAGTGGCTCACCTTGGAATCCCCAAGCCCTGACATAGGACTTGGCAGACACTAGCATTTGAAAAATATTTGTCAAGTGAATGAATGGATGTGTGAAAGACACCAAGGCGATTAAAGTGATTCTCAGCTAGGAATCAGTATGCCACCCCTTCATCCTCCTGGGGCTGCCCGCTAACCCAAATGAATGGCTCCAGAGAGAGAGTGCAGGCAGCGGCAGGGAGGGCCGCCTCACTCACTCGGTCTGCTCATCCAGGGCTGGAGGCCACCTGCCCCAGCTCAGTCCTCCTGCCACAGGAGAAACATCCTACAGCTCTGCTTCTTGCTTCACCAGTGCTCATGCTCTGGGGCCTGAGACTTTACTCACAACTGAAGGAATCCAGGGACACCTGGCAGGACAGTGTTCCTGCCTGCTCCCGTCACTGGCACGTGAGAAGGCCAGGCCCAGCCATGGTGGCAGTGACATGCATAATTCCAGCACAGACGTTTTTCATGTGGCCTCTTTGTTGTTGAGGTTACCAGGGTAATTAAGTAAGCTTGCTCTTTGCTTTAAATTTGTAAATTTGGAGGTCATGTGCAGGTCTGGCTGGAAGTTGTATCTACTACTCAGCAACATCCCTTCAAACCTGCCTCCATTCAAGAGGAAATCCCTACTGAATCCCTACTGGGCTCCCCGGTTTAGTTTAAGAGGCAAGTTCCAAAATGCACACAGAACTGTATGGCTAAGAACACAAGATGAGGAAAAGCATGAGCTGAAAGAAGATGCCTAATCGCCCAGGACCTAATCCCATGGGGCCCCTTTCTTACCCCATCTTAGTCTAACCATCGATTCCCTGACTAGCTTCAATTTTCTGGCGTGTTTACTGTGCACTTTCCTCTTTTGATTCTCAGGGTGACAGCTATTGGTTTGTCACCCAAAGGCTCCCGATGTAGCTCCTGTCAGGGCCAACGTGCTTCAGTGACCTTTCTGGAAGCTAGCCGACTTGGGGACGAGGCTGGGCCTTACACTAACTAGCAGTGTTCACCTCTACCTTTCTGTGTCTCCATTTCCTCACTGGTAAAATGATCACTTTGGTCTAATGAATCTCTGAGGTCCCTTTTAAAACCCGACATTTTATTTTGTAATAGATTTATTTATTTATTTATTTTTGGCTACATTGTGTCTTTGTTGCTGTGCGCCGGCTTTCTCTAGTTGCAGCGAGCGGGGGCCACTACTCTTCGTTGTGGTGAGATGGCTTCTCCTTGCGGTCGCTTCTCTTGTTGCGGAGCATGGGCTCTAGACATGTGGGCTTCAGTAGCTGTGGCACACAGGCTCAGTAGTTGTGGCTCGCGGGCTCCAGAGTGCAGGCTCAGTAGTTGTGGTGCATAGGCATAGTTGCTCCGCGGCATGTAGGATCTTCCCGGACCAGGGCTCGAACCCGTGTCCTCTGCATTGGCTGGTGGATTCTTAACCACTGCGCCACCAGGGAAGTCCCAAAACCCGGACATTTTATGATTCTGCATCACTGAAGGTAATCTGAGGTATTGGATGACAGCAGTGACTTAAATCTGCCGGGTACTTTTTCCTCCAGTGCTCTTTGTATATATGAAAAGCAGAAGTAAATGGTCTAAATCAGTTCCAGGACAATGTCCCAAACTCCCATTTTCCCAATAGGAGTGTCTCTTCGTGTGAACCACATTTAGGTTTGAGAAATGGTGGTCAGCAGTTAGAAAATTATGTCTGCTTCCAATGCCTTGAATGTATACAATCATATCTCTATTGTCCATATGATTGGAAAGTAGCATAAACACAAAAAATTCTAAGCAATGGGTAATCAAAAATGGTTCTATTTTGGTATTAGTAGGCATGGCATAAGTTTAGAAAGAATTCTCTTCCTAAGGTATCATTAAATGTGTCAGATTAATTTTAAGTTGTATCTGATATCCTAAGGTAAGGCTATTTTCCTTTATAAATAATGTATGCCTTCAACACAGTAGAGAAAAACCAACCCCAAATTAACCTTTTGTTGAGATACTCAAGTGATCTTTACTTGAGACACAGAGTGAATATTACTTATAAATAGTGTCAGGAAACCCACCAGCTTCCTTAAAAGTCCCACCCTAGCATCCAAGGCTGGCACTGTGGAGAGAGGTCCTGTCTCTGGCTGTTACTCCCTGAGGCCTACAGAGAAATGGCAGCAGTTAATTAGTGTTAAATTCCCAAAGGGAAGGTAACCCTTGGAGACTATGAGGTCCAGATGCCCTTCCCAAATAATTTTTTTTCTCTTTTCAACCTTGAAAGATCCTGGTTTGATTTTATTAGGCTTTCATAGGTTTCCTTGCAGATAGTAATGGGTTTGCTTCCTTCATGGGCTGCAAAGCACTCCATTTTATTGCTTTTCCTTATATCTATGCATTATCAAGATATGAAAGGCGTAGTTCAGAAGACACCCAGAGAGGAAGCAACTTGCCTCGTCACATGCCAAGAAATGGGATCAGAAATCACAAGTCTTTGTTCACTAGCTTGTGTGATTTTCCTGGGGTCACCCTTTTAATCTGCCTCTTGATCCCACTCTCCACTTGCCCACAGCCTAATTACCAGTTCCAATTTACCTTCAGATCATCTGGGATGAAGACTTTGCGAGCTTTCTTAATCATGGGCTGTGGCTTCAGTTCTTCCTCAGAGAACTTGCGTTTGCGAGGGTCAAACATTTCCTGCCCGGGGATGCTGGAGAGGGCAAGGTCGGCCGGGTCTGGCTCATAGCCCACCGGGACCTGGATGGTGTCAGGGTCAATGGGGCTCGGAGTATTGCGGTTGGCTGGCAACAGCTGGCCTAGAACAACACAGGAGTTTTAATTCATGCACGCTCTATGGAGGCCCAGGAGACAGCTACTTGATGATGCTCAGGACGAGGGCAAGAGTCTTAAACTTACTTAAATGTGACTCTAACATCGTTCCTGAGGCACAGCGGGCTGAATGGCTTTACTCATGTCAGATCAGGGAAAACAAGGACCCACATACACATATTCACAAACTAAATTAAAAAATGCATGCATTCATTCTGTCCTACAACATATTCATGAAGTGCCAACTATGTGTCAGGTACTCTCTTTTTTACCTTTAAGGTGTTTTCCAGGTGAGTCAGGGAATCAGACCAAAACTAGCCAGTGAGATATAGTGAAGGGATGAAAGGATACCACACGTGCTTCCAGAGTGTGGGGGGAAAGGACGTAACCTGAAGCAGGTTAGGGAACACTCCGAGAGAAGATGCTTGGTATAGCGGCATCTTGAGACACACAGTAATTAGCAAAAAAGGTAATCCAGGGACAAATACAAGACAGAGGGTTGCATTTTTGAGGAACCACAAGTAGTCTTGGGTAGCTGTATCAGAACACAAGATGGAAAGGAGAGAGGCATAAATGCAAGAGATGTGGTCAAGGAAGGTGGGCAGTAGGGATGTTATAAAAGGGCTTGAATGTCACTGAGGGGTTCTGAGCACTGAAGTGATAAGCAGAGCTGAAGTGTGGAAAGAAGTGTGAGGAGTGAACTGAAGGGGGCAGGACTGGAGACAGGAGATGAGCTACCAGGCTGTGGTGCTAACCCATGTGTGCATTCAAGGAATATTGAGCAAAATGGAAAAGACGCAATGGAGATGATCTAACTTCCACTTGACAGTTCTGCAAACCAAACCACTGAAACGCACAAAGGTCCTCGAAAAAGGGTTGACTGCATTTCAGAATAACAGACTGCAGCGTTTATGTGGGGAGCTCTGAACCTCAACTTCTAGTTTCATTTGAATTTACAATCACCCCTTTCACACCCAGAGAATAAATGAGAGGATACAGCTCAGCTCGGTTTAGCCCATGTCCTCTTCTCCCTCACTGCTGAAGGCTGGACGCCATGTGGAGTATCCTGTAGGTGCCATTAGACACTACCCCGGGTTGAAGGGCAAAGCCATCGACTTGCTTTCTGGCTAACCTGTGAAACCAGGCTTGTCTGTTTTCCGGAAAGCCCTGGTGGGGAGCTTGCAGAATGAACGTTCTGGGGACCTTTTGGTCCCCACTCTGCTTTGAGCTCTCTTTGTATTCTGCTTGCCAAAGAGGAAGAGATGGGTCCCAAGGCATTGGCAGAGGATGGAGATTTCTCATTAGCCACGCTCAGTTCAGCTCCAGCTTCTAGAGGCTGCTGAGCTCTGCACTGGATGGTGTCAAGCTAGATTTGATCTTGTGCCTCTCGACATTGCCTCAGAAAATGGACCACATCTGAGTCAAACGGGTATTTTACTTTCCCTTTAGAAACTCTCTTTGAACTTAATAATAAAACTACCCAATGCCCTCTCAGTTCAACCACCATGCCCCATGCGTCACCCCCGCATCATGTACACAGACCCACAGGTAGATACACCCTCTGCTCCCCTCTGGAAGCATCTCTTAATTAATATTTCCCAAATCTAATTGCTCAAAGTTACTTCAAGTTCTTCCCTAGTACTTCAGTATTCTGTTAATCATGTTGTATTTAAATCCCCTTTATTGATTTATACATGTTAAGGTTTACACACACACCCCACCTCCTCTACCAGACCACATGGTCTTTCATGTTTTCTCTATTTTATCCCCACCCCACTTCTCACGGTGGTGCCTACTTCAGAGTTCTGCTTCTACAAAGAATACTCCTCATTTAATGGGGGCCCTCTGAGATGCTGGGCGCTGACATTCATTCATGAACATTCTAACAATAACACTTCACATTTAGGCAGAAGCTTTATCTGCATTCTTTCTCTCGAGCCCTTTCTTCCAATGGAAGTAGGTCAGCCCTACCTGCAGCAAAGAGAAAACCTAACTGGACCACAGACGAGTCAATGGCTTTCAATAGCTTCTCCAGCATCACAGGGCAACCAGCAAAGGACATGAGAAACACAGCCGGGTCTCTTTTCTCCCAAGATATCCTTGCATCATCTTGTTTGTCTATATTTTCTACTGTATTAACTCTGCTGGACTCATTTTTCCCCCTTTATTCCTAAATGTCCACAGTATCACTGAGTAACAGGGAGGAGGATCTTTATTATTTTGTCCTACCTTTTGTGGATTTGCAAATTTTTAATATAAGAATTTTCAAGTTAAGAATGCATCATTACATTAATTTTTTAAACTACCAAAGATGTTCATTGCAAAATTTCAACAAATGCAGCAATGGGTCTCCCTTGCCCCCAATCTACCTTGCTGCTCTTCCCAGAGGAGACCACCCTTAACTGCTTGGTATGAACCTCTCAATCCTTGGTTTTTACATATAAATGGCTTAACCCAAATAGGATTGTGCTACCCACAGATCTTAAATTACTTTTTCAATATACCAGTATACCATATGCAATTTCCCATGTTAGTACAAACAGAACTACGCTGTTCTTTTTAAAGGGTGAGTAGTATTCCGTAGCTTGGATATGTAACAATTTACTTAATCATTCCCCAACGGAAGGATTTTTAGGTATGTGAGTATTTTTATAGAAGGGATGTCTAGAAGTGAGACTGCTCATGCAAAAGACATGTATATTTTATATTTCTAAAAGCATTGCTAAATCTTATCTATTTATAGTTGCACCAACATTCCTAAGAGTGCATTCTTGTACAATTAAATATTAATTTTTAAAATGCTGCCAATCTGATATATACAAATATCACTATTGTTGAATTTACATTTCCTTGTTACTAGTGAGACTGAGCATCTCACATATCTATTGGATCTGTTTCTTCTCCTGTATACCACCCTCTTCATATCTTTTGCTTCTTTTTAAAGGATTTTGTTGCTTATTCATTTGTAAGAATTGTTTATAGAAAGAACTCTTTATAGACGATGGATATAATCCTTTCATCTGTTTTATTTGTAGAAAATATTTTCTCCCAGACTGTTTGTTTTCTAACTTTGCTTATAGAGTTTTGCACTATTGACGAGATCTTACACTGTAATATGGTAATAATGTCTTAAAATTTTTTCCTTTATGGCTTCTAATTTCATACCTTCTCTATCCCCAAATTATATTATATGCATGCACGTATACAAGTATGTATGTATACATATACACGTGTGTACATACGTGTGTGTACATATATTACTCTATACTTTTCTCTAATACAACTATAATTAATTTATATTTTTAGGATTTTGAATCACCTAAGATTTATTTTTGTATAAAGTACATGCAAGGGGCTTTACACAGTATTCTCCAAGTGTCTTAATATAATGGTAAGTAAGGTTTGATATTTGAAAGGGTAAGTTCTTCCCTCTTTATTGTTCTTTTTGTAAAATTTTATTCAGTATTCTTACACTCTTCTAGATGAATTTCAGGATATATTAAGTTATATTTAAAATTATTAATGGAATTTTTGAATGAAGATTGCATGAAAGCCATAGGTTAATTTAGGGACAACTGATACCTTTTAAATATTCAATACAACCTTAGTATACTCTCCATTTTTATTTTTTGTTCTTTTTCTTACATCTTTAAGTTTCACAGTTTTCTCCACTTTAAACTTTCACATTTTTTGCTAAGTTTATCCCTTCAATGTTTTCTCATAGTTGTTGCTAGTGTAAATTTCCCTTGTTAGACTTACTAATTGGTTACTGCTGACATATAAGAAGCTGCTGGTTTTAAAATGCTGGGTTTATATCCAGCCACTTTACTCCCTTATCAGTTCTAATAGTTCTAACTTCTCTGAGTTTTCTAGGTAAATAATCTTTTCTGCCTCTAGAGACAGTTATTGCCTCAGTGTTTATAATTCCTACCTAAAAAAACACCTCACTGCGCTGGCTGGGATCTGCAAGGCAATAGGTAAAAGGGATGAGACTGGAGGTCCCTGCTTGGCCCAGACTTTAATGAAAAAACTTTTAATGCTTCATATGCTTAAGGTCTATTATAGAATCCTAGCAGATAACAGTTTGACAAGCTAAGGCATTTCCAGCCCCTCCAGCCCTACTGCACTAAGAGTTGTTTTTTTTAAATCAGAAATCACATATTAAATTTCCTCAAATGACTTTTTTAGTATCTGTTGAGATGATCATGTGGTTTTTTCCTGTATTTGTTAAGTCTAAGCTTGGTATTTCTCCAAGGCTTTCTTTGAAATATCAGGGGTGGACAGGATCAACCCCACGGTGTAGACTCTGCAGTTTGCTGGAACATTGTTTTCTTCTTTTTAAAAGCATCTTAATGAAAGTCACTTCCAGGAGAGCCAAGGAGGATTTCTGGTGGAAAGGGTGGAACAAAGGGCTTAAATCTAGAAGATTAGAAGTTACCTTCAAACCCCAAATTGGCCTCCACTTTTGTCACAGAGTAGGCATGCCTAAACCTCCAAATAGCATAACTGAAGATAGGCTGTTTCTTATTCTTACATACTTAACAAGAATTTATCATCTCACGTTCAATTAGCTGATAAGCTAGAAGTCATCAATGAATGGGTACAGCCACAATCTGTGTTCCGTGTCGCAATCTCAAGTTGATGGTTTATTTCTTTAGTTTATGGCTGCATCAAAGTAACAAACTGTAGCTACATTTACGACTTAACCCTCAAGACTAATTACAGCATCTCCAACCTTTCTGACATGCTCCCCATTCAGGAAGTTAAACACAGCCGTACTGTCAGGACAGACACCATATCCTAGTGTTACCACTGACGAGCATCAGCCAGCTGATAAACATTATTCTCTATAAAGAATGCTGAGAAGAGAGAAAATGATTTGGTTTTGGCCAATGGGTTCTCTATTAGAACTGATGGGTGAAATTCCTTGTGATTCAGTTTGGTTCATGATCTTCCTCTCCTTCCCATAACCAGTCTGTGGTCTGTTTGCTTCTCACGACCTCTTTGACCCTAGAGAGTCATAATGTGAGTTTGAAATAGCACTTCTGACCCTCTTTGTAACAACTGCTTTCAGAAGAAAACCATCATCAGGGCTCCCCTCACAGCAAAACACCCTGCTTCCGAGAATCCTTACGTTACAGGGTGTCAATTAACTTAGAAGACTGCAGTAACACTCGAGGGTATGTAAAGAGTTACCATACTAGGTACAGAGATTAAATAAAGGCCTCAAAAGTACACCCTAAGGATGCAGGCTTTCTGAACTCTGAGGCTGATTTAGCTAGTCTCTATTCCGATGGCAGGAACCTGTTAACTTGTCCAACAAGCACTCTGCAAAGGCAACAGTGTCCTAATGGCCAGAGGTCTCATCCCTCCCTCTACCCGTGTCCTGTTCCACGTGACTCTGCAGTTCCAGGCTGAGTCTATTTCCCCACCCCTTGAATCTGGGCTGGCCTTGTGACATGCATTGGCTGACAGAATGTGGCAGAAGTGACAGAGTGTCAGTTCTGAGGCTGGGCCTAAAGAGTTTTTGCATGTCCTGCTGCTTCTCTGCAGCACTTTCGTCACCACCACGTACATGCTTGGTCTAGCCTCCTGGGGGGGGGGGGGGTGAAGGGCACGTGGGGCAGGCCAGTCTAGGTCAGCCCAGATCACTTGTTCCTGAGATGTGCGAGTCCAGCCAAGATCAGCAGAGCTACCTGACCAACCCACAGCAATTTCAGACGAGTGAACAATAAACCCTCATTTGTGTATGCTACCAAGTATTTGTGAGTGTTTGGTAAACACTGTCATGGCAAGAGAGGACTGATCTACAAGCTGAGCTAGTATATCTGGGGACGTGCTTATACAATAACATTAATATCACAGTAAGGTTTTAAAATGTACCGGGTAGTGGTTAAGCTGTGAAGTGAGTCAGACTTAGGTTTGATTTCTCATTCCGCCACCTATACGGTATAAACTTGGGTGTTTGTGAATAAAGGACCAGAAAGAAATATTCCACATTTCCTAGTAAGGTCTGTTGTGAGGACAGGAACTACTGGTGAATTTTTATCCTTTGTTTAAACCTACCTCTTGGGCTTCCCTGGCGGCGCAGTGGTTGAGAATCTACCTGCCAATGCAGGGGACACGGGTTCGAGCCCTGGTCTGGGAAGATCCCACATGCCGCAGAGCAACTGGGCCCGTGAGCCACAACTACTGAGCCTGCGCGTCTGGAGCCTGTGCTCCGCAACAAGAGAGGCCGGGATAGTGAGAGGCCCGCGCACCGCGATGAAGAGTGGCCCCTGCTTGCCGCAACTAGAGAAAGCCCTCGCACAGAGGCGAAGACCCAACACAACCAAAAAATAAATAAATAAATAAAAATTAAAAAAAAAATAAACAAAACAAAACACCAATTAAAAAACTAGAATTAAAAAAAAAAAACCTACCTCTCTTAGTTCCAGTTTTTTCATCTGCAAATGGAGATTACAATGCCTGCCTCATAGGGCTGTGTGAGAAATGAATGAGACAAGATATATATAGAGTGCTTAACATAATGCACAGTGCCTGGAAAGCAATCAGTAGTCTCCATATAAACACAAATATAAAGTATAGATACTGTGGGGAATTCCCTGGTGGTCCAGTGGTTAGGACTCAGCGCTTTCACTGCCATGGCCGGGTTTGATCCCTGGTTGGGGAACTAAGATTCTGCAAGCCGCAAGCCAAAATATATATAGAGATAGACAGATACTATGATCCCAGATACTTTTAAAAATATCAAGTAAAAAGAGTGCCTCCTCATCCAAGCTGGCATGGTCTCTCCCTTGAGCATCTCTTCACATCCTCCTAACTGCTCCCCCTCCTTCCACTGGAGTCCCCACAATTCACTCTCCACACAGCCACCGGGAAACATTCTAAAAACAGAAACCTATGCAGGTCACCCCCTACCTCAAACCCTCCAAAGGCTTTGCACTGCCACACACGATAACACTCAAGGCTCCTCCTTACCCCACATGCCCAGCCATGCCGGCCTTCCTTCTGCTCCTCACCTGCCCTAAGCAGGGCCCCCCCTCCCCCAAGGCCTGTGTCCTTAGTATTCCCTCCACCTAAACACTTTCCCCCCGCTCTCTGCCTGCCTGGTCCTTCTGCATGCTTTAGACACCAGTTCAAATGCCACATCTTCAAACCCTCTGACTTTCCTCTGCCCCAACTCACCACCTATCAAACCACCCTGTTTCATTTCCTTTGCAAAATTTATCTCCCCCCCAAATTATCTTTTGTATTTGTTTGACCTTTGTCAGTGACCTCCTTCCATTCGCATGTAAGCTCCAGGGAACGGGGACCTTGTCTTCTTTGCTGCTGCATCCCTGGCTTCTAGAAGGAGTCTGCATGGAGAACATGCTTAGTACTAACTACTGAGTAACTGGAGATAAACACCCCCGGTTCCTAACAAGGACTGTTGTGGGGAACAGGGACTATTTTTTCTTTTTATTTGTTGTATTTTTCAAATTGTCTATAATGAGCAACGTTTACTTTCAAAGACAGAAATAAAAATTATCCTCTAAAAATGGACTTTGCTTCACTTTGCACATATATAACCTTCAAGAGGCTGTGTTAAATACTGTCAAGAAAAGACCATTCAAACCCCCAGAAAGGAAGAAGAGGAGGAGAAAGAAAAGGCTTAACCAAAGATCATATTAGAAAGTGTCCTTCTCAACTCCAGCGGCTGGGAATCTGTCATAACCCTGAGACTTTTCAAGTGTCCTGAGCCTTACTCAGCTGATACACTGACTTCAAGGCAAAAACAAATCCCCCCCCACCGCCTCTCTCTCTCTCTCCCTCCCTCCCTCCCTCTCTCTCTCTTCTCCTCTCCTCTTCTCTCTCTCTCTCCCTCCCTCCCTCCCTCCCTCTCTCTCTCTTCTCCTCTCCTCTTCTCTCTCTCTCTCTCTCTCTCTCTCTCTCTCTCTCTCACACACACACACACATACTTCATTTGTGCCGTATCCAGACAAGGTCCCCAGTAAGTGCTGTCTGTGATTGTGGAACAAATACACTGAAAGGTCCTCTATAAAGATTGCTTTGATCAAAGCAGCTCTTTTCCAACAACTCTCTCCACACAGTAACAGGCTGTCAATAGAAATATGGGTAAAGCACAGCACTGAGGAGCCAGCCCAATCCATTACGTGTGAACATTAGGAAGGGTCTGTCTGTTACCATTTACTGAGAGGGCGAATGAAGTGCAACCCCGTGGGCTGGCAGACAAGCCTCCCCTGCCCGCTGAGTAACCACTGTTAGTCACAGTGACGAGTGGCCGGGAGGAGCACCCCCTCGCCAAGGCCCTGCCAGTGTATCACCTCACTTAATCCTCAAGATAGCTGTGTGAAGGTGGAATCATTAGTAACCCCATTTTCCAGACAGTTTAAGACATGCTCAGTAAGCTAAATGATTTGCCCAAGGTTGCCCAACTAGTAGATGAAACAGAATCTCACCTCCCAACTCTTCTGATTCTAAAACCCAAGTTCTTAATCATGTAAATGCTTCAAAGGAAAGCAAGGGACTGTGTGCTTCTCAACTGAGAGTTCTGCATCAGGACCTGGGTCTCCTGGCCTCAAGTACAACGTTCCACTGACCCATCAGCCCGCCCCACATTTTATGGATGAGGAAGTGGAGGGTCAGAGGTGAAATCCGCCCCCAACACCCATACACAAAGTCATGCAGCCAGAAAGCTGGCGGGAGGTTGGTGGAGTTCAGTCTCCCATGGCCCACCGGGTTCCTGGGCAGCAGATGGTCCCCCAAGGAGGCAGGAATGCCTCCGGCTATGGACAAGAGCCCCAGGAACTTACAGCAGCCAGCCACCCCATTTCCTTTCCCTCCCTTCCCTCCTCCACTACCTCCGTCCTCCTGAATGGCGAGCTCCTGCCAAGGGCACTCCTTCAATGACAAAACAACTAATGACCCTCAGGGCTAGGGCTCCTGTCAACACTACATCTCACTCAGGCATCTTTAAAGAGCTTCTGGATAGCCAGAGACCACGCCTCATTTATTCTGTTATGGGCTATGGCTGCAGAGGCCACGTCATGGGGGAGGCATGTTTCACGTCTATACCCTTGAATTATCAGTATGCCAATTAATACTGGGTCTGGGTTTGGGCAGAGACAGCTGGAACACTGTTCCAGGCTCCTGCTCCGGCCTTCGTCCCTCACTTTGACCCGTCCTGGGAGATGGCCCGGTTCATCAGAAAGCACAGACAGACTTGGACTCACGGTGCCTTTGCCCCCAAACAGCTCTGTGGCCTGGGGCCAGCCACTCCACCGTGCAGAGCCCTGCTCCCTCCTCTGTCCGCTGGGGCCGGCTGGGATGGGCAGGATGTGGGGAGGCCACTCGGGGTCAGGGGTGTGGAGTCCGCACGTCCGTCCCTGAGCCCCCCAGCACACACCTCCCTCCAGCTGCAGCCCAAGAAAAGCCTGCTGGACGTCACCAAGTGTGACCCGTGTCCAGGACCAGCACGCTGCTCTGGGATCGTGCACCAGTACCCCAAATGGCCCTGACTTGACTTGGCAGAGGCTGCCTGATCTGCCAGAGGCTGGGACTGGATTAGCAAGGTCTCTCATTCCAAGGTGTGGATCGGCACGTGTCTTGCCAGTGGAGTCAGCAAGAAACCTGCCTCCTTGAGGTGAACTTGAGAGGCGAGAGCAGAGCGGCTCAGAGCCACGCCCGCTGGCAGTCAGGGACATGGGGCAGATCAGTTCCATCCAGGGGTCAGGGCACGTGTGGGCCCCCTGGCCACCACGCCACTGTCCCCAAGACAGAGCAGCAGAGTCCCCTCCACCTGCTCTCCCAGGGGCTGAGAGCCTCCCCCCACTGCTGTCACAGCACCTCCGTGTGCAGACAAGTAATAGGGTGGCCAGAAATGTACTCACAGTGCCAGAGACCAAAGCCTGCGTGAACTGGATTTCAGATCTTGCGACACTGACCCCCACCCCTGCCCCGCCACAGGTGTGTAGGGAGTGTCATAAACTGGAAACAAGGTGCACTGTCCCTCCCCCACACACACTCATGTCCCTGCGCCACTCCACCCCAAGTTATGGAACATGCATGGCTGGAGAAAGGCAGGCCTCCTGGTTTCCTCTGCACTTGTAGGAAACGCAGGTGGGTGAAGACCTGGGAAATGCAAGGTTGAGTCCCACCAACTGCCTGCTTGCCCAGTCTTCAAATGCTCTGTGCCGCAGCCATCCCTTCTTTTTTACTTTATTTTTATTATTTATTTATTTTGAGCTGCACTGGGTCTTTGTTGCTATGTACAGGCTTCCTCTAGTTGTGGCGAGCGGGGGCTACTCTTCGTTGCGGTGCGTGGGCTTCTCATTGCGGTGGCTTCTCTTGTTGCGGAGCACGGACTCTAGGTGCGTGGGCTTCAGTAGTTGTGGCATATGGGCTCAGTAGTTGTGGCTCACAGGCTCTAGAGCTTAGACTCAGTAGTTGTGGTGCACGGGCTTAGTTGCTCCACGGCATGTGGGATCTTCCTGGACCAGGGCTCGAACCCGTGTCCCCTGCATTGGCAGGAGGATTCTTAACCACTGAGCCACCAGGGAAGTCCCCGCAGCCGTCTCTTCTGAGAGAGCAGAGGCCCAATCCTCCCAAGGCTGTAACAGTGACAGTGGCTATAATCCAGAATGGCCACTTCAAGCCCTTCTGCAACTCCACATGCTAGAGGATAAGCAACAGGAGACATCTGGAGAGGATAAAGTGGGGACTAGAGCCCTAACCTCAGCCCCTCCTCAGAGCCCCCATGTGTGCACGGTGGTGATGTCAGCTTTCCAGGCAGGAGCAGAGGAGAGGCTCCTGCCTGCATTTACATGCTGCATCTGGACCTGGTTCAAGTGCACGCTGAGTATCTACAGCCTCATCCCACCCTCCTGACAACCCTGCGAAGCACGTAGGGCCCATGGGCACATTTTACCTACGGAGAAATTGAGCCACTAAGCAATTTACTGAGGTCCCCCTAGGCTGGGGCTACCTTCTTATCAAGCAGAGAAACAAGCTCTCCATACCTGGAGGCTCTTTCCATCTTTAATGACAACATGCGCCGCTGGAATCAGCACCACCTAGGTCCCTGGAGTCTCTTTAATTGTCTGAGTTGGTGAAAATGTGCAGGCCTAGTCATTTGAAACCCGCAGTTTTCAAAGTGCTGTCATGGTGAGTTATTAAACTGACTATTCTCCTTTGGGCCATGTGAGTTTTTTGTTTGGATTTAGAGGAGTGAAGCAGAGCATGAGGTAAGTGCAGGGCTTGCTGACGTCCACTGTGAACCCAGGAACTGACTGCAAACAAGTGGCCCACACTCTCCTGAGCAACACCCTTCCTCCTCTCTCAACCCCCCAACCAGTCCAAACAAACATAGGAAGAAAAACAGAATTGTTTTAAAGCCTGAGTTTCCGGATGAACATGAATAGGATTCAGGTGTGTCTGTGGTTCTGCGGCTGCTCAAGGAGATCCACAAAAATTCCTTCCTGTGCGAGTCTCCAAGTTGAGTACCCAAAAGTAAACAAGCTTTTCTAAAACCTCCTGCCTTGGCGCCTGGCCAGTGCTCTCTGAAATTCTCTCACCCCAAAGTTCACAGAGAATCCTGCACTGGTCTGGGCGCTGCTGGTCATGGCCTCCTGCTCAGTGTCGTCTCAAAGCCAAATTCATCCTCCAAGCTCCCAGGGACCATCAGCCTGAGAACTGTCATCTCCTTTCCGTCAGGCTCTGAACTTTAACCACACCCCTCTCATGCAGAAGGATCGGAATCCAGAGACCATGCCAGTTACGGGAACTGTGGGGGAGACTCCCTGGGCTTCGGTTTGACCACCCGTTATATAATGGGACAAGAGTTTGGGATGACAGCAAAGGCTCATTCTAGCTCTAGCAATAAATTATCCTTAAGTTCAGTGAAGGTTTTCCGCTGTGGTTCAGATCCCTGTCACAGGCCAGGGCAGGCCATTCCTCTGAGGACCTGGACAAATTCAGTGCCTTCCTCACTGGCCTCTATGCCACCTGCAATCCTGTCCTGCAACACAACCACCAGGTTCCTCTTCCTGGAACATCTCTACCATGATCAAAGGCAGCAGTGGCCTCCCACTGCCTCCCAGTCCAAGCTCTCCATCTGGAGGTCAAGGATGTCCTCACTCCCACCTCTGTTCACTGCTCCAGGCACACTGGTCAGCCTTGTGTCCTGGACATTCTCGCTTCTCATCCTCTCCGCCTCTACCTGTCGCACCATCCCTCAAGGCCTAAGTCAAGTCCTCCTCCCGCTGACTGTCCCAGTGTTGGTGACAACTTCCAACTTCCCTCACATTTAATATCTATATCCTCTTGCACTTAAGCATATGCTGGCCTGGAAGTTTTATCAGGTTAAGTGACTCTATAGCTTTTAAGCAATTATCTATTCTCAAACTAGACTGGAAATGTTTTCAGGCAAAGGCCTTGCCAATGCCTCACATAGAAGATGATTAACAAAGGCTTGTTGATTAAAACACTGATTTGTTTAACAAACATATATTGAGACATACTATGGACTAAGCTCTGGAAATATATAAATAAAACCCACGCCTGGGAGCACACAGTCTGGAAGTGGAAATAGGTAAGCTAACAGGTGTTCATAGTACAGGTGCTAAGTGCTATGGGAGGGCTTTGCCCAGGGAACCAAAGGGTGGAGTCCAAAGGTGCATCACTAATCCAGATCCTTGGAGGGAGTGCAGGGGCATCAGGAAATGCTTCTCAGAGGGAGTTGGCATCTTGGTGGATTCTTGAAATTGGCCAGTAAGTAAAGAGATAAGGGGTAATATCAAGGCAGAGGAACAGATTCTGTGAAGGCATGAAGATGTGACAGAACTCATGGGCCAGGCAGGGAACTGAAAGCAGTTGGTAGTTGGAGCTCAGAGGGCAAGGAGAGGGGTAGCAAGAATTGAGACCAGACAGAGAGGGGCCCTTGATGGTCAGATCTTATCCTCAAAGGAATGGTGAGCAATCGAGGAAATAACACTGTGGCAACCAAGAGGAGAAGGCATCAGAGGGGAGACAGGAAATGGTGAGAGGTTCACCCACATCAATGGCAGAGGACCAGGTAGATTTAAGGGTTATTAATGAGGTGGGATCAATATACGTCTCAGTCAAGTCCATATAGGGGAGAGAGAAGGAGAGAGCAAGATTCACTTTCAGGTTTCTAGCTTGGACAGCCAGAAAGGAGGTGGTAAAATTCATTGAGATACGGAATACAGTGTCCTGAGCACATTCAGAGGAAAAGGCAGCATCTGATTGTGGATCCGTCAAGTCCAAGGCACCTCTGGGCTACAGATAAAGATGCTGAAGGACGTGGATCTCAGCTTTAAACATGAGTCCAGGCTGCAGGAGAGCAATCCTAACTAGAGATACAGATTTCATAGCCTTGAGATTCCCCCAGGAGAGAATACAGAGCAAGAAGAAAACCAAAGACAAGGCCTTGGGGGACCAGGGACATCTTAGAGACGGGTAGATGAAGAGGACTCCGTGGACAGTACTTTAGAGGAGCCAGAAAGGCAGGAGGTAAACTAATCCTTGGATAGGCTGGTGCAGTGGGACTGACCGAGGAAGGGTTCTCCTAGCTACGTTATCAACCCCTCACAGGCAGTCCCTGCGCCTCCAAACCAGGGAGCTGTATCATCTCCACTGAACAGAGGAGAAGCAATCGACCAGCTTGGGTAACTTGCTCAAGGTCTAACAGCTAGTGAGTTGGAAGAGTCTACGTTCAAACCAGGGCCAGCTCCAAAGCCCTAACCCTCCTCTCTACACTTCCACTGCCACCCACACGTGCCCACCCACAAAAGTAATGCCACAGGCTGGTGGCCAACAATTCCCTTCAAGCAGCCCACACCTAGACCCCACCTGTGGCAGGAATCCTGGGGCTCTGACACGGTCCTCAGGACGTTCCTGTCTGCTCTGCCTTTTCTGGGGGAGAGCTCTGTGAGGGGTGTTGAGCGACCCAGCCTATTACGTTGTTGGCCTATGACATCTTTTTCTACTCTTAGTCTAGAGAGTGTATGTTGCGGGGTGGAGGGCAGGGGCTATCGAGAGAGAGGGAGGGTGATAGATTAAAATGCCTGTAGACACCCCCTCCAGCCTACAACAGAGAGGTCTGTAACGCAGGCTGTGTATATAACACGGAATAGGGATGTTCTCTTCCTCTTCCTTTATTAGTTAACGATAATTCTGAAAGGTTACTAAATAACTATTGCTAGGCAACAGAAGCTGCGGTGGGGGTGAGGGGTGGTGTTACGCTAAGTCAGGGATCTGGATTCTTGGGGGGAAAATCAACTTAATTCCACAGTCAGCTGGTAACTAAACACAGTGGATTCTGTGCCCCCCCAGTGTCTGATCCGGGGTGAGGTGAGCACTGCCAGCCTCTGCAGCAGCTGCCAGGCACTCTGCTTCCTGTAGGTACTCATCGGTCTTGTTATCGCGTGACCGGCATATACATTTGTGATGAGGTATCACGGGAGGAATTCTATTTTAAAGAAGTGACAGCTCGGTCTCAGTCATCTGGGCAGAGGAAAAGGGAAGACTAAAGAGCAACATATACAGTTTCCAGTGATCTATAATCTGAATCAACATTCAATGAGCATGCGTCATGCGTCTGATTTTACATCCAGATGCAAGCCAAGACTTGGGAAAAGGCGTACACGCAGGTTTTCTCAAATAACTTCCAGTCCCACACGAGGGGAAAATGGCCCAACAGCCACTGATTCGGACAAGGAATATAAGTGGAGGGGCTTACTGAGTGCAGTTCTTACCACCACTATGTTGGTGCGGGATAAAGGGAGCCGCAGGTAAATTTTCATACATATTTATAAGCCCGCAGTAAGTCAGCCCATAGTCATGCGGTTCTCTTACATATGCTAGAATAATATTCTAAACCAGACAATTTCTTAGAAATGTGTTGTTTTGGAAAAATTGGAATTTTCCAGCTTGTACTAAGATTAGCCAAGCTAAACCCATCTGGCTCCTGCCTCATGTAGAGAAATCTGTATGGGGCAGAAATCTGCCTTTCTATTCCACAGGCACAGGTGAGGTCTGTGTGCCTCTTGGGCAAACAGAAACGAGACACTAAGTCATTATCAAACGCTTGTGCGGGTTCCTTAGTGCTGTGGCATACCTTCTTCTTTAGCTTCAGGCCGGGGCCCGTCAGGACCATGCATGATACATGAGACGGGAAGGCCCAGCATAGCCTGCAACCTTTCTGTGGACCCAGAGTGTCCCAGCACCTCTAAGATCCTTTGTCATTCCAGTGCGCACCAGCCCCCTGTCCCCTTCCTCCCCCTTCCCACCCCCAACCCCCCCATCCCAATCGGCTCAGATTTCCTAATATAAACTTAACGGAAGGCAGTTCTTACCTAAACATGGAAGTGAGATAAAGAGACCAACTGAAAAGAAATGTGGGCAAACAACAAACGGGAAGGCGCAGGGGTGTTTCCTCAAAAAGGCAAAGACAGACTTGCTGTTAGATTGAAGGCAATGGTCTTCGGGTTGGTGGGAGGAGTGAAGGCGTGACACGGCTTCCTAATGCCACAGAGCAAGGGACACGGTCCTTGGTAGCAGCTCAGTGGACAGAGACACAGAAGAGGATGGCAAGGCATGGCCTCAAGGGGAGGAATGAAACAGGCTGTGAAGGAGGAATCATTCCCCAAGATGGAGAATGCTTACAACAGGTTCTCTGGAAAAGAGATGTCATTTTTCTCTCTCTCCAGCTACTGAGGCTAACTAAGCAAGAGAAAGGAGACGCTGTTACTTCCCAAAGCTGGCCAGCTGCGTACCAGCCCAGGGGCTCTTCATACTGAAATCAGAGAACAAGGTACTGACTTTAATATCCACAAACTCTACCTCTTCTAATAGCATCTGAAGCCACACAGAAAGGAATTAAACTATTATTTCTTAAAAGTCTTTAAAGGAGAAATGACTTATGAACAAATAATTACAGAATAGTGAGAAAAGTATCAAACTGTACCTAGGTGTTACTTCTCTGGCTCTTGTAGCTTTAATCCTACTCTTATAAATAACAGATTCATTTAATTTTATGTCTGTCTAAATAAAGATCTCTAGTTTAACAAGAACTTCAGAGGAAATGGGTAGCTCTATTCCCCAGCTGGCCACAGGAAGGGAAATCTTGCTGTTTGGGTCTGAAAGGGCATAACCAAGGCATCATCATTTAGGAGAACGGCTCCTAACTTTACCCCCTCTATCTAAGGCCATAGCTCCCAACCCTGGTTATGGACCAGATTCACCTGTGGATCTAAAAAAATAAAGATGCTCAGCACCCCTCCCGCCTCAATCAGAAGCTCTGAAAATGGGGCCTGGGGCTCTGTATTTTTGTTTTGTTTTACTTATTTATATTTTTAATGAAAGGAGAAATAGCCTTCTCACACACTTTTGGTGGGAGTATGAACTAGTACAATTCTTTTAGAGCCTACATACTTTGATCCAACAGTTCCACATCTAGGGATTTAAACTTTAGATATGCTGAATGTACGGAGAATGGCAACCAAGGATGAAAACAAGCTAAAGGTACTTGTTAAATAAATTATGGCATATCCAGGCAATGGGATTCCATGCAGCTGATAGATCTATATGTACTAGTATGAAAAGATATCCAAAAGATATTAAGTAAAAAAGGCAAGTTGCACAACATTATGTATAGTATATATGCACTATGTATAGTATATAGTCTATGTATAGTGTGTGCATATACATATATTTCCATACTTCTGTGCACACACAATCAATCTCTATATAAATATATGTACAAATATATTTATACACACACTCACATATGCTTATAAACACAAAGGAAACGTCTGGATGAGTATCCAAGGAACTGTTGACTGTTAAATCTAGGAATGGGATATAGGAATTCAAGCTGTACACCTGCACAGTTCTGACTTTATTTTACAAAGGTCATATATTACTTTGTAATTAAATATTTTTAAATAACTTTTTCCAAAATCTCCACTGGTGATTCTCGAGTGAGGCCAAGGTTGAGAACCAATGGTCTGGAGGAAATAGCCCCTGTGGAGGTAAGTAGCTGGTACACTGAAGCTTGTAAAACCCACCACCTATACAGTCCGAGGATTCACACCATGTCATATCTCTGATTTGCCAGAAGGTGGTGCCACAGAGGCAATCACCCAGCTCTTCAGCCAAAACTTCAAAACCAATTTTTCATTAACTCAAGTCCTTTTGCTACTCTAGGGACGCTTTTACTTATGCCTACAGCATTCGTTGCTGCTGCTGCTTCCATAAAGGGAGATTTATACACATTTATGCCATATGCATTTTTTCATAGAAATCCATGGGTCATTCAATATATTCAAATACAATGCTTGGGAGGTATTTTCCTGAAAGGAGTTGGCACTGCTTGCTCAGAACTCCCCCTCCTCCTCCACACTGTTCCCCTGTTGTCTTTGTTCTGGTTTACTCATCTCCTATCTTATTCCAGAGTCAATTCCACAAAGGCAGGTGGCAGTCAGCCATGTGGGGCATTTGTCCTTCTCAATCTGTCCACACCTTTGGCCCAGAACAGGCAGTGTGGGGCATAGGGCAGCCCAGGGCAAGTACCATGAGTTCTCCTGCCCTCCCACTAACTGATTTTCTGGAAGTGGGTGTGTTGCCACAGCAACTGTCAAATCACATCTGTTATGCCGCCTATAACCTCCCAACTTCTTTAAACATGCCATGTTTGAGACACGTGGCTCGGCTGCCCTGGCAGTGCAGAGCCCGGGTCCCTCACCATGCAGCAAGGTTTCCCTTCTCTGGGTAGGAGGGAGTTAGCCCCTCTGTGGATTAACCACCCTATACATTCTTTTTATTCTCCTTTTTCCCCCTCATTTTTTTTTATTCCAGTCCCATGTCCCTTAACACTATGATCTGAATTAATTCTTGAGCATATTTAAGGGAAATTAACTTAATATCAGACAAGAAAAATGCAATGAGTCACTTAAATGTATCCTTCTTATTGAACAATTTGTGCTTATTCTTCAATACACAATTCAAAGATCATCTCTGATCTTCCCTCTGCACCCCATTCAGAGCTGACCTCTCTTGCCTTCATTTTGTACATACCCTTAACACTTTATTCGCAATTATTTATCTATCTCTTTGCAATTCATAAACTGCTCAAGTTCAAGGGATGGACTCTTCCTTATCTCTGAATTCCCAACACCCAGTTCAGTGCCTGGTAAATAGTTGGCCCTCAGTAAATGTCAGGTAAGGAAAAGGATAAACGCACTCAAAACAAATGTCCATTTGCTGTGGTTCTACATTAATTTTTATCATGTTATTAAATAACAGGGATAATGATGTGATGAACAGGTTATCAGACTTGAAAGTAAGATCCAAATAACACGCAAATCCTTTTTAAGAAGGAGAATACAGAAAGTTCATTCCTGAGACTTTTATACCATCCTCTTTTTCATTCTTGTTTTTCAGATGCAGGAAGTGCATGGAGAGGGAGGGCCTCTCCACAGAGTGAAGAAGCAACGAAGCCCCTAAGAAGGAAGCTGTCACGTTCCTGGAGTCTTCACCAGGCAGCCTGACATCTGGTCCACACTCAAGGAAAAGAGGCCACATCCTCACATGGAGATCTATTTTTGCATCCGAACTGCTGATGCTTCACTTGTACAACTTGCCTTACACACAGGAAGGGGAAGGGAACTAATATTTACCAAGTGCCGCCTGCATGCTCTGTGCTGCTTCACATACACAGCTCTCAAGAGCACACGTCCCCCATGTTTTGAATCTGCGAGGAGCTCTCAGCAAGCGCATCTCTGAGAAGCAAGTGAAGGCGAACACTCCTTCCATCCGGCTGACGGCAAAGTGCAGAGCTGCCGCCCAGCACATCCACACAGCCATGCATGCTTCTGTATGTGGGCTTCCCAGGGCGGCTGAAGGGGGGGATCTCTGCGTGGAAGACTGAGATTCTCCGGACTGATGGGTCTCACTATTGTACCAGGGCAGATCCGCAAAGGATGGGCACCACGAGGATGATTCCTGCTCTCTGCCTTACATGGACTGTGCCGTGGGCTGGGCACCAAGGCATGACATGTTCCCAATACCCCTCTAGACTGTCCCTGACTCTTTCTGGATGGCTGTGTTTATCATTTCACAGAGTTTCACTTTTAAGAAATTGGAAGGCACTGTGGATTTGAGAGTCACACCAAAGCACAGAATCCATTTTTAAATTAAACCCTTCATGATTTAAAAGTAAAGCCTGTGCTCTGAAAGCTGGCCTCTCCAGGCCCTGGCTGCGGAGACCTCAGGGCTGCCACAGACAATGCGTTTGACTGGCCTGGTTTTGTTGCTCCTTTTGTCTGCATCCCCTCCACACCCAGGTTCCCAGTACACCTAAGACACTGCGTTGTGCCATCCACACGGGGCTTCTGAGGTCCCAGGAGTTCTCCACCTTCCATGGAGCAAAGTGCCTCCTACGGAGAAGCAGGAGAGGTAGCGGCTCAGCACATGGATGCTAGTGCCAGACCGTGGGGCTGCACGTACCAGCCCTGCTGTCTACTAACTGGGCTCCCGTCAGCATTTACTCGGTTCTCTGGGTCTTGGTTTTCTCATCTGTGAAAGGACCATAATAATAGTACCTACCTAGTACTAAAAATAGCAGTGCCCAGGGTTTGTTTTGAGATTTAATGAGATAATACATGTACTTAGCCTAGTGCCCAGACTACAGTAAACACTAGAGAAGGGTTAGCTATTATCACGCTGTTTCTTTTCACCCATCTGTTTGATGGAAGCTCTGTGTTCAGAGAAAAACTAGTGCACACTGTAGACTGCCTGATTCGCAGGATTTCACCAACCAGGAGAGAAGGCACAATGGTGACCACTCCGGCTGCCACCCGTAACGGGCATCCCTATGACACCGCAGTCTGTGGAGTGAGCCAGTGTCACAGCTCACTACCTGTCTTCAGGCTGCACCACACCCTTCTTTGAATGTTGGTTGTGTGGATTTGTCTGTTTTTCTTCAGCACCGAGGGAAGAAGATGGCTCTGGTGCGGTCTCTCCTGGGGTTAAGGGATACTCCTTTTATATTCCAAAGGGAAACACCCAGAAACTCTGTGCCAAAGAGCCGCCTGCCTATCCTCTGACAAAGTCTAACCAAAAGGAATGCAGCTTTCTGATGCACCAGCCTGGCCTTCTTTTCTAACTAGACTAAAACCAGGCTTATTTATTAATACAACAGACCCAAAGAGCCAGGAGGGATTCACATCTGAGAAAGCAGATTTGGAGTTATTTCTGTTCTGCCTTATGAGTTCACACATGGCTTTTTTAAAAAAGTTCCCCAAGACCCCAACTTGATCTATAATGTTTAAATTCATAGATGACTATATAAATTTATATATGAACATATATGGTAAATATGCCAAGTTGTTAATTCTGGATAATGGAGGAAGGGTGCTTGCTATGTATTTTTTAAAATATTTTAAATCTTTCTCAAAATAATTTTTCAAATGCCTCAGTTATTTGAATAATTTTCTGCACTGTTCCTTCCAGAGACCTTTGCAACCTCACCCTGGTAGGAGGGAGGTTATTTTCCCCAACGTTCTACTAAATTGAGACACAGCAAACTGAACATGCACACGTGGGAAGGGTCGAGCATCTCCAGGTGTTGCTAGAAGCTTCACACTGTATTCCCTGGTGTGGGCACAGAGCATGTTGGGGGCTTAGAATGAATTCTGCTCAGGGACTGCTGAGGACGTCACAAGTCCAGCCATCCACCTATTCTAACTCTTGACCTGCTGCTGTGGGGGCAGTGTGCCAGAAGGGCAGCTTCCTGCCACCCCTCAGTGGGGGTCTGCAGCTGCTCCTGGTGTGGACCTCGGAAGCCCCTCTCCTCTCCAGCAGGGCTGTGTCTGTTTTAGTGACCCCAACCACTGGCAGGTAAGGGCGGAAGCACCACTCCATAAACCAGTCAAATCCTATGCTCAAGGAAGTTACATCCTCACACGCCACCCAGAGAGGCCTCCTCCACATCTATTAACCAAAGAAATATAAGTTGGGGGCTTCCCTGGTGGCGCAGTGGCTGAGAATCTGCCTGCCAATGCAGGGGACACGGGTTTGAGCCCTGGTCTGGGAAGATCCCACATGCCGCAGAGCAACTAAGCCCGCGAGCCACAACTACTGAGCCCGTGTGCCACAACTACTGAAGCCTGTGCACCTAGAGCCCGTGCTCTGCCACAAGAGAAGCCACCGCGATGAGAAGCCCCTGCACCACAACCAAGAGCAGCCCCCGCTCTCCGCAACTAGAGAAAGCCCACGTGCAGCAACGAAGACCCAATGCAGCCAAAAATAAATAAATAAAATAAATAAATTTATAAAAAGAAAAAACTGTTAGATGAGTTTCAAGAACTCTTACAGGTGATCTGGGAATACTGTAGAGTCTGGAGCTGCTGACTTCCAGTTGTGTCTGTCATTGAAGATGGAAAGTCAGGGGTGAGTATCCACCTTTATTTGTGATCTCTCATCTGAAAACACTTCATCCTTGTCTATTTAACAACCAATCAGAAAATAGCAAAATGTTCACATGGAAGAGCAGCTCACCGAAGCCTTACGGTGAGCCCTGGCCGTGTCACTGTCCACAGGGTTCTGTCTGCATGTCCCTTCCTCCAAGACCACCCTGACTCAGTTCTGCCCCAAAGGAGCTCATCACACTCTCGTGACCTTTTGCAAAGACTCGCCATGTTGAACTGAATTCTGCCAGCATCACTGAAGATATTAAAGTGAGCACAAGTGCTCTTGTAAAACCATTTATAATGAAAGTAATGTCTTTGTTATTTCAATCATTGAACAAATGTTTACTGAGTAAACACTTACACCAACTACAGTGTAAAGCATGGGCTTAGGTGCCCGAGAGAAAACCCTTTCCTGTGCCTCTGAGACACTCGCAAGCCAAGTGCAGAGTCCACAGAAGTGCTTTGGGGAAAACTGGGTTCAACACACCTCTACCCATTTTATGCAAAACTCTCACAGGATTCAAGTACCCACACTGGCACGAGAATAGGCCAAACTCAGGCCCAACCACTTAACCTACTGATTGTCAAAGCAGTCCCGATACAGTCAATTCTGAGTGATAAGTGTCCTGCCATTATAACACACTAAGAAAAGCACTGCACATTGCTTCAGTTAATTATGACATGAAATTACATTCCCTGAACACCTCCCCAAGCGAGGGCAGAGGGTTAAAGCCTCGAGGTGCTGTCTTGCTGGGTGGCAGATGGCAACTAGCCAGAGCTTACACATTCACCACGGCCCATGCAGAAAGCAGATGACCCACGCAACAGACCTGCCGCTGACTGCAGATCAGACCATCCCAGTCATCTGCCAGATCTTCTGTCCATCAAAAAGGAAAATGTGACTAAAAAATACCTGTCTCTCTTATAAGGGGAAGGGAAACAAAGCTTCAAATAAACTTCTGAACTTCAACCATTTCTCGATGCTTTCAGGAGAACTCTTTGAAACTGCAGGGTGACTTTCATCTCTCCAATAAACCTTATCTGACCTCTTCTGAAATGACTAATGTGATTGCAACGGTTTTACTCTGTGAAGTAGCACTCTTTCCACCCTGCACTGAGCTGAGGCATCTACCCACCATATGAGAACTTGGCATTATTTTTAAAGCTAATTACTTGCAGGTGGAATGTGTTTCTGCCCCCTCCCTTCTGCAGAGTAAGCAAAAGCTTCACCAGGTGACTGGCAGGAGACTGCATCCTGGTCCCCAAGGTTCTGGGCACCCTTCTCAGTGAGAGGGGGCTTCCCACGGGTGGTCTGTCCTATGAAGCAGCAGGTGGCATATGCATCTTGTGGGAAAAAGTTTCTTTAAATCTTGATTAGCTGTTGCTTGGCTGGATGGGACCGACGGCAAAAGCAACATCCCAAAGTAGTCAACACTAGAATCAGAATAAGCTTTGGCACTTGGGAAATCCCCATGGAATTTATGGGTTGGCGTGATGGGGAAGGAAGAGTTTATTTTCAACTTTTTTGTTTCAAGAGGAATCTATTTCATTGAGAAAAGTCGGTATTATTCCAGTAAATCTTTGTTTTCTAACCATTCCAATCTTTCCTAAAAAGGGTTTAAAATTCCAGGACCAAATTTCTTTTCAAACCCAAGTCAGGCTTCAGGCATCCACGTGTAAGAACTGAGTATGAGGGTACACCAAAAGAAGTGAATTATACCACCTCTTTCCCCCAACTCCTCTTTTTGAAATTAGATATTTGTGCTACTGAAGGCAAAATGATCAGCTTGCTCCCTGAGAAAAGTGAGATAGAGATGGGAGTAGAAGTGGAGAAGGGAGAGTATTACAAAATGTTAAGTACCGGGGTTGCGGGGTGGTGGTAAAATAAGAAATAAAAATAGACCAGTAAGGGAAAACTGAATGGAAGAGGTTCATTTGTTTACTTTAACAGTGTTTTCCATTCCAGGAGGCTTGCTGAAGTTCTTTCTTTCAATGGTTGGCCTTGGACCAGCATTTGAAAAGTCTTAGATCTTTGGAAAGGAAGATTTGGACAACAAAGTTGTTTTATCTGGGAGGGTAACTAGTTTACTCAAGAGTTCCAGGACTTTGGTTTTGATGTTATTACCTTGGCCTGAGTTTCTCTGTCCCAGGCAGTCCTGGCTATGTTTACTGATTTAGGAAACAGGGGAACCTGGGAGGGAGGGGGCTTCTCTCACGCGCTGCTGCCACACTTCGCTGGATCACCTAACTACCTGGGCACCTTGAAGACAACAAGGATGGGGAAAAGTCAAACATTTTTTAAAGGTCCTTCTCTCAACACGCAGAAGAGGGAAATAACACTTCTCTGACTTACCCCCCAAATAGACACCGCCGTGGATGTCCTGCCAGCAAGTGATGTGAAAGTGTGTTCCAAAGTGAAATGTAAGCTTGGCCCGGTGCCCAGCTCTCGGCTGTATTCTGCACAGAGAGCTGAGGGCTGGCGAAGCGAAGGAGCACATTTCTCTCCATGTGACTGTGAGAGCCAGGCAGCCCAAGCAGATTTCTTTGTGTTAATAAAATGTGATCTCTAGACTGTACACACAAGCAGCCCTGGGAAAACGTGAGCCAAAGAGAAGGACCCAAGGAAACCCATGGCCCAGGCTGAGAAGGGAACGCAGCTGTTGGCAAACTGGGTTGTACTGAGGCACGGCATCCAGGCCTGGCAGGTGCAGGATGATCACGGAGTCAGAGGACGTGCCAGGTGCTCGGGTGAACACTGCTTAAGACATAAAGATAATCCACAGAAGCCCATCAAACACCATCCTGTGCAAAGGCTTGTTCTTCCTTGACAGGCCATAGACCAAAGTCCTTCATGGACACTTTCTCAAGATTTGGAGTTTACCTGGGATTCAAGGTTCCTCCCCACAAAACTGAGATCACTCCAAGTACGGCAGGAGTTTGGCTCCTGGGTTAAACTGTGTATACTCTGGGCTGGTGTAAGGTGTGGCAAACACCTTGCTTTTGTGGGCAACTCCCACCTCGTTGCCACTGTGGCCTTGGCCTCCTATGACCACAGCAGGGATCCATTGCTCAGGGTCTCAAGCCTGTCAACTACATCTTTGGGGTGGCGATGGAGGGGTGGTTCACGGGCTGAGGAAGAAAAGGGGGATGAGTGCCCCTGCTCACTGCGCCCCTTTCAACATATTAGATCACTTCATCTCTGGGAATTTCAAATGCACTGTGCCCTCCAGCCAACTTGATCTTCCCAACTCGGAAGGTACCGGGGACAGGGGCAGAGCACCCAGGACCCCAGGAGCCTCTGAACCTCCCAGGGACTGTACTAGAGACTGCAGGATTTTATGAGCCAGTGGTCTCCTCTGGTTGAAGGGAGTGGAAAGTCCTAGAAGACACTGCTCCTCGTCTCCCCTCCCCTGCAGCAGCCCAGCCCTCAGGCTCCTGGACCACGGGGTATGCAATCAGCCATAACCAGCTAATTATGGAGCAGTTGAGGTGATGAGCACCTCCCAGGCCCAGGTGAGCCTTCACCTTGGTTAATCTGCAAACCGGTTAATCGGCTCAGGATAATTGAAAGTTAATCATATGCACAGCTCAAGTGCAGTCACTGGAAACAGCAGGAAACCACAGTAGCAGAGGAAGTCAGGTCCACTCTCAGTGAACTCTTTTGTAGCTTCTCCATAGACAATGTTTAAACTTGAGCCCACTTCACCCCACTGCCCCATACACTCCTGCACCAATCCCTTGTCACACAGTGACCCTGGTGCCTGGAAGCACATACTAAGTGCTCAATAAATCGCAACTATTATTAATCCACTAGTGTAGTTGATGGATTTAAAGTTAGGAGATTAGGGGGCCTCCAAGACATTTGGCTGGCTAGGGGAAGCACACTGGGGGAGCTGTGAAGAGTACTACACTCCCCCAAAGTATGCTTTACTAAAAGAAAAATCTGAAGTGTTCAAACATCCCTAGGAAAGCAGATCAACAGCACAAAAACATAAAGCACATTCCAAAGCTGAAGAGAAAAAAAAACTTCAGAATTACTAACATGGATAACTGAAGGTCATCTCCAATCCTAAGTAGACTGGTAAATTCTCCAATGCTTTTTAAGGAAGGTAACAGAACTTCTGTATTCGATGTCAAGAGTCACAGTGTGTGGAGTCCCGAGGGCCCAGCCTGCTGGTCCTTCCAAGGGCCAGGTTTCCAGGGACTCTGCGGCCGTGACCGCTGGCCACAGCCTGCCAGGCTCTGTGGTTTGCGGCTGCCTCTGCCGAGCAGTAAGCACCCCAGTCTGTGCTCCGCTGGAGTATCCACGGGCATCTGACAGGGACTGTTGGAATTATAGCTTCCTTCCACCTGGCCACTCCTGTCCTGTGACCATGGTACAGAATCAACAGACTTCCCTTCTTCCATTCTGTGAAGCTAACCAGAGTTAAGACTTCCACTGACAGAAAACAATACTTGCCAGTGTCTTGGATAAACACTTTTCCAGGACACCGGAAACAGCACTGGCCCGAGTCCTTGATCTTCTGCCCACTGGAGGGATAAGTACTAAAGGATCTTCCCAACCTGCTCTGTCAGGAGAGCAAATACCTGGCACAAATATGGTCCTACCTAAGCCCAGGGCAGACATCCCTAATCAATCACAGAACTCTTTCCACTGAGCCCAGACCAAGTTTCAGTCTTTTGAGATGACATTCCAGGTACCTACTAATCCATCCAAACCGGCTGAGGTGAAACCTGCTGCATGGGAAGCTCCTTCAAACCGGAATCCCGCCACCCAGAGGAGCAGGCCAAAGTGCAGCTGGCAACTGCCCTTCTGGAAAAGTTGCCATCAAAGCTAGCTGTGGGTCTTGGGGTTTTCCTTTTTTAAAAATTATTTTCTCTGGCTAATAAAACCCTGCTTAAAAAAATCTAACCCTTGGAGCAATGACTCTAGCCAGATAACTTGCTTTCACGCTTCCTCTGGAATGCTGAACACCAGAGAGAAGCCAGCGGTTCCCATTCAGAATGAAGACCATTTTTTAGGAAGTAACGAGCTTCAATGCTGTTGCTTTTTTCCCCCAAAGGTGTCAAATGACTTTTGCTTTTCAGTTTTAGTTTTTGAACTCTGTCATCCTTCATGAGTGGCAGAACGTCAGACTCTTAATCCATCGACCAGCTTGGGAGCAGCACCATCACCCCAAGAAGCTTTACATTTTTTGCACCAAAATTTGAATATTTGTCTTCCACTTCATAGTAGTCTTAGAATACAGGGTCACAGAGATAAAAATAGCACCCGCGTTTGATAGATAAGAAAACTGAGGCCTTGAGAGATTCAGTGACCTGTCCAGAGACACACCACCAATCCTTGCAAACCAGGTCCGGAACCTAGATTGGCTGATTCCAAATTCTGTGTTCTTTGTAAATGGTCTACTTTGAAATTATTGCTATGTGTTTTCCCCTCTTACCACTTAAAACCCAAAGTAAATAAAAACGCTAACACGATTTATACTTTGATTTGAATTTAGATTGGTCAATTTTCTAATTGACTATCTTATTTTATATTTATTTGTAAGTTAGAAAAACATAGATTATTCCCATCTTACAAATGAAGAAGTGAAGCCCAGAGAGGTTGACAACTTGCTTAAGGTAATTAACAGCATAGCTGAGACAATAAATTAGATCTGTTAGTGTACCTAAAGGAGCATCATGGGGCTTGAAAAGACTCAGCCCAGCAACTCGGAAATCTAAAAGTGAGACTCCAAAGATATGAACTACAAGTACATTCTTGTAGAAAGTGATGTTTAAATACCAGATTATCACTCTGAGTTAAAACTTACTGAGTGACAACTCTCCCAGGTCTGCTCACTGATTAGCCCATTTAATGGCATTTAACCCTCACGGCATTCCTACAAAATAGGCCGCTATGATCCAGACGAGGAAACAGGGCTCAGAATTTAAGTGACTTGCCCAGGGTATCATGGCTTCTCAGGTGACCTCTGACTCCAAATCTGATTTATAATAGTTTAGTGTCTAAAGGCTCCAACAAGAGTGTGCTGACGCTATTAAGACTGTGTTTCTCTGAATGTCTTTATCAAAGCTTGTTATTTCTGCCTTAAAATGATTTCATCCTGATCACCATGGTTTTTGGCCCCTGAGATGGACCCACATTTATTTTTAAGCAGCTTGTAATCAGGATGGAAGGGCTGACGAAGAAAAGAGAAAACATGCTTTGGCAGTGGATCCTAAACAGCCAATCCTCTTGCGAGCAGACTAAATTCCAGGAACCAATTTCATTTCTTTTTTTTAATAATTAATTAATTAATTAATTAATTAATTTTGGCTGTGTTGGGTCTTCATTGCTGCATGTGGGCTTTCTCTTGTTGCAGCGAGCGGGGGCTACTCTTCGTTGCTGTACGTGGGCTTCTCACTGTGGTGGCTTCTCTAGTTGCGGAGCACGGGCTCTAGGTGCACAGGCTTCAGTAGTTGTGGCTCACGGGCTCTAGATCGCAGGCTCAGCATTTGTGGTGCATGTGCTTAGTTGCTCCACGGCATGTGGGATCTCCCCAGACCAGGGCTCGAACCTGTGTCCCCTGCAGTGGCGGGCGGGTTCTTAACCACTGTGCCACCAGGGAAGTCCCCCAATTTCATTTCTAATATGACTGACTTGATTTCCTACAACCTCTTACACTGAGTGCTTAGCAGCGTCCCAGCTTTAACACATAATGGGTATGGCTATGATTTCATATGCATTTAGCTCATTTAAACTTAGGAGCATTGTGCCTACTCTTTTATAAAAGCTCAGAGATATGTGATTGGATGTAAAAATATGCTGAGGGAGCTTTAGCTGAACTCAAACGCCCCTCACAAGAGGGAACGGTCTTGACTAGTTTGATGCTGATGTACTTTGTTATCCTTAAGGCAGGACTGTTGTACCTTTAAAAGGTTTATCCTGCCACACCCATATGTACACACTGTACTATATTAAGACCCATGCCAAGAACTCCACATCTCTGATCTGGTTGCAAAGCAAAGTTATATCAGGTTAATCCCACTTCTTAAATTAACTGACTACTAGCTTTCCCTTTTGTGTAAAAAACTATTTTCACACTTTTCTTCCGAATAATTTACTTCTGTTTTCTCAGTTTCCTCATGTTTCCATTGTACCTTGACAGAAGGGTCTATTTTTCCTCTCTGGAGACACCCCCTGCCAGGTTTTCGTCTTGTAAGGAGGGTTAAGAAAATGTTTGAGAGATTTGCACCAGGGGGAGCAGAAGGCTAGGGGGTCCGTTTCCGTGGAAACCCACGGTCCCGCCTCCCCGACTCAGCAGCCCATCACCCACAGCTAGGGGCATTGCCAGTCCTCCACTCCACCACCCAAAGGTGTCACCAAAAAAGGAAAAAGAAGAAACCCCAGTCACAAATCCTATAGCACGCTGGAAAAGCTTGAGAGCACTAACAGAAACGAATTAAGTCCCATTTCCCCCTTCACCCCCTTAAGGTCTTCCAGGAACAGAGTCAGAGGACGGTAAGGGGTGTGAAGATGAAAGACACAGCCCTTGCCCACGGAGCTATCCAAGGAAGCAGGCACTTACACTGTTACGGGATCACAAACGGGTTTTTTTTGGGGGGTGGGGTATATCTTCTCACAGATGTCAGTACCTAGAATGCTTCGGCTCTGCCTCTCCATCACTGTTTCTTCCCTACAATGACTCAAGGGGCAGAGAGCATTGCTACAGCAATCATCGCTGGCCATCACTACTACAGCACAAGATTCGTTCCCACTTAAGTGTCCATAAGATGACAATGGAGGTAGGAAAAGAGAAAAATAGTAATCGTAGAATAAAAATGGGGCTTCCCTGGTGCGCAGTGGTTAAGAATCCGCCTGCCCATGCAGGGGACACAGCTTCGAGCCCTGGTCCAGGAAGATCCCACATGCCGCAGAGCAACTAAGCCCATGCGCCACAACTACTGAGCCCACGCTCTAGAGCCCGTGAGCCACAACTACTGAGCCCACGTGCCACAACTGCTGAGGCCTGTGCACCTAGAGCCCATGCTCCACAACAGGAGAAGCCACCGCAATAGGAAGCCCATGCACCGCAAGGAAGAGTAGCCCCTGCTCGCCACAACTAGAGAAAGCCCGCGGGCAGCAACGAGGACCCAACGCAGCCAAAGATAAATAAATAAATAAATGGAGAAATATTTTTTTAAAAAGAAATAGAATCTCTAAAATAAAAAAATAAAAAAAAAAAAGAATACAAATGAAAGTGGTGAAAGCTTTCATTCAGATCGGCCGCTGTTCTAAGTGCTTCCCATAGAGCATCTCGTTTACTTGTCCAGGAATCAGCTGGAGCAGATACTGCCACCTCCACTTACAGAGGAGAAAACAAAGGCAGAAGAGTTAGAGAGCGGGTCAGTCTGAGAGCCAAGATCTAAGCCAAGGCTGGAATTTTAGCCACATTATGCTGCCCGTCGGTGAGGGGAAGGGAAGAATGAGAGGAGGCTGCCCTAGGAGATGATTATTTCATTAGTTAAATTCGAGAGAAAACCACCATCCTTGCGGATTGGTCTATGACATCCCCTCTGACAGTACATAAATGAACAAAAACGCTCTTTCGTTTCCATATATTTCCTTATATGAAAATCTAAGTTTAAAAATATGAAAATTTAGTGGGTGGAGACAAGTGGGGGAGAAGGGCAGACAGAGAAAAACCACAACAATTTGGTGGGAACACTAATCCAAATTACTGAAACGTCTAACTGACAGAAATTCTTTTGCTCCTCGCTAATATACGCTGTGATTAAGAACATCAATGTATATACATGCAGCTAATGTCTTTAAAGCCTACTTTGTACTCAAATAAGTGCCTCCTAAAATTATATTTGCATAATTAATGTGTTTGGCAATATCTCTATAAAGAAGACAAAGATACCAATTTCAGTTCAATCAGTGTAAGACCAAATGATCACAAAATCTGAGTCAATGCAATGTTATTGCCAGGTAAGCTTGAGGGTAAAAAGAGAAATAAGTAGACTATAAGTAAACTCAAATTGCTTCTTTATACCTAATTTTTGTAATACTGAGACTTCCTGTCTTTTGCCTTTAAACATCTAAGGAATCCAATAACTAAATATCACTCAATGCCCTGTTATATTTGGGGCAATTTCATTTACAATGCTAAAAAATATTTTTGACATGAATGAATATAAATATTATTTTAAAAATCATTCATGTGTTACTGGCCATTTGAAATAAACATACTTTAGATTCTATGAGAAAAAAAGGCATCCAACTCCCCTGGGAAAGTGTATTAATAAAAAGAAATCAACTGTAATGAAATGAATTCTGTGAAATTCCTATTGTCAGTTCTACAAATTTTCCTTTTCTAGCCTCAGAAACTCCATCAAGGCTTTATTTCTACCTTTACATTTTATATTATTTACTCTTTCCTCTATAAATCTTTCAGTGGCATTTGGTCTCTAAAAGCAGTATTATTCCAACTGGAAAGGACATCTCCATCCTATTTTTAAAGTTTTCTCTAGTAAAAGCCTCCATAATCTCCTTCAGTGATACTAAGCCCACAACACAATGAATCCATTCTAAGGTGAACTAAGTCTTCTGATCAATCCTTTGGGCAGATGGAGTTTGACTCTTTGCCACTCTCCTTAGAAGAACTCTTCCTACCTTGGGGTACTGAGATCTCTATTGTGGGCAATCTGATTACTGCCTATCTAGATGATCTTGTTCATCTGGTTTACAGCCTTGATTCCCATTGGTCAGGGCCTGGTGGCATCCTTCCCCAAACAAACCTTCATTTTACCCATTCAATTCAATTCAAGAGGCATTTATTGTGCATGAATGGACAGCCTCACTTAACTCTTTCCATTAAGTGCAAAAACACTTACAGAGCAGCAGTGAGGCTTTCCTTCTCTGCTCCACTATCCATGCTTGGGTTCCACAGCAAGGACATCAAAGCAGACTGTTACCCAGAGCTAATTACAAAAGAAAGCACTGCTCTTTCCCACTCAAGGAGTTTCTGCCAAAGCACTTACTTCTGCTGAACCATTTATGCAATCTCACTTTCTAAGAGAACATTTTGTCACAGATGATTTAATGTTGTAGCTCCCTGGAGCACCCTTCTGCAGCATGCACTCACTGTTTTTAGGAATCTAGGGTCTCCCAGGCAAGACTTGAGAGGGAAAGGGGTTTAATTAACCACAAGCCATCTCTCGTTACAAGACCCTAAATTCCAAAGCATTCTTCCAAAAATCATTCATGAAAAAAAAAAAAAATCCTAGATTAAACTTCTAAAAACAAAACTTTTAGGAGATCTGTGTGACAGTGGAACTGTATAATTTTTCAGGACAGAAAATGAGACTGGATTCCCATTATGAGCTGGATGGTTAGGGACTTGAGACAGTAACAATACTTGCTAAAGTCAGAAAAGAAGGAAAACAGACATTTTAGGAATTTTCACATTAAGTCATGGAGTGTATATCCACCAGAAGCCAATTTGACAGAAACGAGTACTGAATAGGTTTTCCCCAACAGATGCCTGATTTTGCCAACACTCCTGTAATTGTCTATTGTACATAGCTGGAGGTGCAATTGCACACATTGACTGTTCTGTTTTTTTTTCTCTTACTTAAGGGAACTGGTTTGGGTTAGGGCAACTCCTCCTTATTTCTGTCATGTTGGCTTGATCTCAGAGAACACTTCAGGGGTACCTGAGTGAGTTACTTCGTGCAGGTGCCATTCAGCAGCTCCCATCGCTCCCCCAGAGCCTGTCTGCTCCCACAAAGTCCCTTTCCTCCAGCAGCACCCCCCGACCCCAGCCACCAGATCTCTGCATGATGTGCAGCTAATTCCGGCTTCAGGGAAGAAGAGAGCCACAAATACAAGGTCAGGACTCAAGAATACAAAACTGTAATAAGGACTCCTTTGTCTCTCAGGAGTAAAATTACTAAGCTGGCCAAACACTTGCTTAAGTGTTTTCAGCCTGATATTACTGCTGCAGGTAATCCTTATAATCAAGTACTATTTGTATCACCGAAGCCTTCCTTCTTTCTCTCTCTCACATACACGTATACACACACGCAAAGAAAAACAAAAACCTACACTCATAGAAATAGGTTTAACATACTTGTCTTCAAACCCAGTAAGCTTTATAACAGAGGCATTGTAAAGTCATGAATATTAATGGATTGGGCTTATTAAAATCTATTTTTCTACTCCTATGAGATCAGGCCTGCTTTTGGACTTTTAAATTCTGAATCATTCAAATCCCTCAAACTATTTTCTTGCCAAAGAGTGTTTCCCCCAATTGCCAAAATTATGGGCTTCATAAGTGAAACTTAAACCCTGTGTTTTTGAATTACTTTCTCTAGATCATTAGAACATTGTGTTTTGAAAAGCTGTTTTATGTTCAAGGGAGAGTATTTATTTTCAAAATAACAAAAATAAGGAAGTCCCGGTTTGCCAGAGGAAACTATTGTGAAGTATCTAAAAATGTTTCAAATCCAACCTTGAACCCAAGAGGAAACGTCCACATGCCACTTCCTTGTTCAAAAACCTTCAATGGCTCCCCACTGCCTCCTGGATCAAGTTCAAGCTCGGTAGCCTGGCATGCATGAAGCTGCCAGCCTGGCTGGCACCTGCCTCTCCAGACTCACACTCCTGCCTCCTTCATATGAATTTTCTGCACCAGCCAAACTGGATCCACAGCTTGTTCCCCAAACACCCGTGGGCATCCCTGCCTCCACGTTCTGCCACTCACCATCCTGGCTCCTCCACCACTCGCTCGGAGGCCCAACACAAGGTCCAACTCCTGCAAGAAGCTTCGCCCCAGGCCCTCTTGCCCCAGGCACTGACTGCTTCCTGTGAAGCCTGGAAGCCCTCACCGTCTGCACTGCTCCCTTATTAATTTTCAAATGTTTTACTCACTTTCTTGCTTACTCTTTCACCCTCCTCTTTTCAATAGATATTGGAGGCTTCTATGTACACATCACTTGGCACTGAGAACATGCGAGCTTGTCCTGTCACTCATCTTTTTACCTACAAGTTCTATCTTCCCTACTAAACTGCCGTCTCCTTGAGACCAGCAGCCAAGTCACACCCTTGTCTGTCTTCCCCAGGGGGCAGCACAAAGCCAAAGCTGATGCTATTGCTGGGGACCGTCTTCATGGCTCCCCACCCCGCCAGCTTCCTCTGCGGCTTTCTCATCTTCATACCATTGACTGCAGGAAAGTAACAGTATGGATCTGGGGTAAGGGTTGGCCAACTAGGGGAGGTACCGTGCTGGCCCTTCATGCACATGAGAAAGCTCACATCAACCCAACCAAGATGCTACTTTGAAGATGAGAAAATAAATGTGTGGAAAGAGAAAGATTTATCCATTAAAGGACCATTGGGGGGAAGGAGGAATTATTATTCTGGAATGCTAATGTAAAGTCTTACTTGTAAGCAGGAGGATGAACTAGACTCCTCTCCTCTCCCAGCACCCTAACACGCCTTTATGGTTCCTTTACCCCTGAGGTCACTGTATTTCCTTCAAGCATAATTACTGCCTACCAGTAAAAATTCACAATAGTAACAACAATTGATTGACTGATTTACTAGCCATATATGTCACGGAGAAATCCTCTACTCAAGAACTTCTTTGAACTGCATTGTGCTTGTTTGATTTTTTTAATCTCATGAACAAGGAGGACTGAATAAAGGTTACAGTTAGCTACCCAAGGCTACTTAAAACTCAGAGGCGAAGAGAGGGGAGAGCGAGGGGAGAGCAAGACTCGGCAGAGAAGCAGAGGAGGAATTCCAACTCCAGAGGCCTTAACTGGCTAGGAAGGGAAAAGTACGGAGACTGCCTAGGAGTCCAGTGTGAGGTCCTCCTATGAGAAATGAGATCAGATGGGAATGAGAAAGCCACTCGGAGCAGCTGTTATTGGGCGTTGCTGTGTGCCCGTCACTGTGCCAAGTATTCTCCAAATGAACTTCAACAATCCTAGGAGGCAGGTCCAGGGATTACTCCGAAGTTCCAGGTGGGAAATCCGAAGCTCAGATCATCTGAAGGACCTGCCTGAGATCGTGAGCAGGCATGGCGGGGATGGGATTTACACAAGGTGTGTTTGTTTATCGAATCGTATGCCCTAAAACACTGCTATACTGCCTGGGTGGATCTGTATCTTTTCAAACACAGGTCATTCTGATGGACATTTGAATGGTGAGCCAGCAGGCATCTAGGTCTGCAGCACATTTCAGTTTATTCCAAAACAATGGTTTAGTGGTTTCAGGTTAAGACATTTGCTGTGGGGACACCAAATATTATAATAAAGGAAGACATTAGATGGGACCAATACTCTCAATCATTCCCTTACAGAATCAAATACAGGCCCTGTACCTCCCCGTCCCTCTCTCATGTATTCTTTTCCAATGTTTTTTTCAATCTCATTACTTCTCCTACTACCTTCCCTCTTTCCTCCATTTCCACTGCTGAGACATAAAAAATGATTCCTGGGTAAAAGTGATTAGTGCCGGTTGGAAAGGAGGTTTCTGAGAAACCTAATAAGTCACCGCTGTCTCTCACCCTCTGGCTCTCTACACCAGGACGTTATCACAGCTCCTTTCTTTGCACCCACACCCCCACCCCCTTCCTTCTCCTCTATCGGGCTCTGTCTTGATGTTGCTATTTTTCTAGTCTGGTAGACACAGCGCTGAACTGCAAAGACTCTGGCAAGCCCCCTGGCAGGCGCTGGCCTGCAGGAATCCCGCCTCCTGTAGCAGCGCAGAGAACACAGCGCCTCTGGGCAGACAGGCAGGAGAGAGGGCCGCATTTGGGGTCTGGCTAGAATGTGGGGCAGAGCAGGTTTCCCTGGCATGGGAACGGCCCTCCAGAGCTCAGCTCTCTCATGCCAGGGTCAGGATTACAATTCCTCGCTGGCACTCGCTGTAGTTCGCCTGGGAAGGGAAGCGAGAGTGGGGGCGGGAGGGTGGCAGGCAGCCAGCACGCCACCCAGAGCTGGGTGAGCTCCACAGGGCACAGCCACGTGCCTGGAGCACACGGTCATGCAGGCAGGCAGCCAGGGTGCCCGGGGCTCGCACGAGACCTGGGGGCTGGGCACCCAGTGAGCAGCTGTTTCCACACTGGAGGAACAGGAGTTGCTAACCCAGAAGCGCAGCTGCTGGGGTAACATCAGGGAAGTGGCTCGTCCCAACCCAGAACAAAGGAGAAAAGTCAGGCAGGCTATATGGAATAGGGCCTGGGCATGCTGGGGAAAAAAAAAAAAAACAACACATGTCCTATTTTTGCAGAGGGAAGGGCACTGGATGAAACAAATCCCTAAATGGAGAACGGGTTTGGGAATAAGCCATTCCTTTCCCTGCTTGCAAGCCACGACATCATTCTAGCTCCAGGCTCTGAGTACGCATGTGCCACACACCCTGCTAAAACCCCACAAGAGGGGGACTATTTACAGTGTCCATTCTACTGATGAGAAAACCAAGGCTTAAAGAGGTCAAGGAATCGACCTCTGGTTACAAATCCAGGATGTGAACCCAAGCCCCCGGGCCCAGAGCTGATACTCTTAAGCACCCAGTCACCCTTGCTGTCCATACCTATCTGGGAATACCTTTTGCCAGAAGGCTAGGATCCACTGTCCTGGGAATATTTCACACGACAAAGCCAAGAGAACACGGCAGGCCTGTCCTCTACAAGGTGTGGTGGAGGAGACGAACCCTTACAAGAAACAGAAAAAAGTCTGCCTGCTTCCAGAACAAAGCTGTCTCTCTCCCCTCGTGATCTCCTTGATCCTGATGAATGAAAAGCACTTCCAAGATATACTTGGGGCGCAGTGCCCCTCAACTCAATCAGGGCGCTCCCAATCTGCAGATTTATCAACAGGCTGGAAGGGACAATATATGAACTGCATGCCCTGAAGGGGAGGGAGAAACTGAAGCTTCATCTCATGATGCTGGAAAAACCAAAAGAAGCCTGTTGCCTAAGCAGGACTCTCATAATCCCAGAACCACCAGCACAGAACTCCCCTCCATCATTGTTCAGATCCCAGAGCCAGCATCTTCCTTCCATGTGAAAAGCTCATTACAAGGCAAGGTCAGCAATTCCAGGACACGGATTCCATCCTGCAAAGGTACCATGGGGTCTCCCCTACCTCCTCACTCTCCTTGGGCCACCCATTCATGCCCTCCTCTTCCCACTCACCACCACATGTAAGGGTTTTCACTTCACTCCATAACCAGCCTTCATCACAACCTAGGCTCTGTGCTCAGAACTGGAAAGAGAGGCTTCGTAATTCTCAGCTGAATATGGGTCTAAAGTGGTAGGACACCCCCAAGCTATTCAAAGAAAAACCACCAGAGGAAACAATTTCAAATCTGGCTTTACAAGCATGTGATTTAAAAATAACTCTGCCTTTGTCTGCTATAGATGACTTCCCTAAAGGGACTGCTGTCCTTAAAGCAATTGCTCAATTCTCAGGGCAAACTGATTCTTATTTTTCCAGTATGTAGCACATAGCTCCAGGAAAGCACTCCCGGATACCACCTCTGATAGCATCTGACATGCAAACATCGAAGTGGTCAGGATGATTTCCTGCCGTCTCTGCTGGCCTGGGAAAGTCCAGGAAGCTGCTTCTCAGGTGACTGAGAAGCCCGTGCAGGTGGCTATAGCATCCAGGAACCACCACTCTTCCTTCATTAAGATGTCACCCCAGAAAGCTTAGCAATAACCCCATAGCCACAGGAGGTTTCAATGGATCCCTGGGTCATTTCTTCAAGGAAAATTGTATTCAGATATTTAATTCATTCTTTGATCAGATAGCTAGACAGAGGAATAAGGATGAGTACATAAAACAGGAAAGGGGTTGGAGGGCAGTCAGGGTTAACAGTAAGAGAATTCACAAGAACGCTCACCTTGTCATTCCAAGACATGCTTGGGGTAAACCTAGAAATGCATAATTTGTCACCTCACAGCTTCATTTCCTTTCAACCACACAGGCAGCACTAATGGCACAATGTTACTGAGCGTAACTCAAAAGATGCATGCTGAGCAGAGCGCAGAAAACAAATGTTTAATAAAATTGCTTTGCAATTACCTCCTGATTAGTCTGATGTCTCAGTTTTACCAACTGAAAGTGTATAAGTATACTCTTATTAACATTATATTTCTTCTTGGCAACTTAAGGTCTCCTGACCTTCTCAAAAGTTTTGCCATAAAGCATTACAGGAGGTAAAAAGCATCCATGTGTGTGACAGGACCCCGAATTAAGCCCAGATTTTGTCATTCAAATAGAAAGTCAAGATCAGTAGTTCTCAACGGGGGTGATTTTGCCCTCAGGGGACATTTGGCAGTAACTGGAGACATTTTTACTTGTCACAGGTTGTGGGAGGGGGTGGTTTTACTGCCTTCTGGAGGATAGAGGCCAGGGATGCCCTTAAACATCCTACAATGCACAGGACAGTCCTAACAACAGAGACTTACCTGAAACGTCAACAGTGCCAAAGCGGAGAAATCTTGCTCTAGACTGAAATTCTACAATTCCCAGAATGTTCACAGCTACATCTGTGCTCTTCCCTTCTGAGGACTTATTTTCCTCAAGATTAACTTGGTATTTCTATTCTGGTCACCACTGTGATTACAGAGAATAATCAATAACTTCCTCCTTTTTTCAGGTTTGCTTGTGATATACCACCCAACAATTCCACATTCCCTAGAATTTTACTTTGCATTATCACCTTTATAATGATCACCACTGTAAGAAAAGCAGTGTTATTTTACCTGCATTTGGTATTTTAAGAAGAGCTCTAACATCTTTTCCTTTTTTGTCAGGACTATCACTGAGTTTAAATGAATTCAAGAGTATTATTTTGAAGTGTGTTTCCATTATGAAAAAAGACGTTTAAATGAAGAGCTTATATCTAGATGCCAGTGCCCCCTTGGATCCTAGTGCCTTTTAATTCCATAACCTAACAAAACGATAGCCACTGAAACTCAGCAGTCCTTTGTTATGGATTGCAAACCTGATTCGGGCATCAGAAGTTTCTGAAAGTCATTAATTAATACTGACTCTGTGAGCCCTGACAAATGACTTTTAAGGAAGCTTCAAACTCCAAAACCCCAATTCTTGATTTTTCAGTAGAAACCTAAGGGTGGGGTCCCAATATCTGCATGTCTCTTGGGAAAAAATACAGAGTTTCTAACATGGCACATATCCTGTACGTGACAGAAAACTGAGAAATACTTGTCAACTGAGTATAAGTGTTAGGCTTAGAATACCCCAAGCCAAAAACTACTGGTCAAAATCTCCTGACATTTCTCTCCAGAATAAAGGGTTATATACTGTACCTAATTACTTTATGAAGGTATTTCAGAAGACAGAAATTGGAATAAATGATGAAAGTTGACACAGAATAATGATCGTAACTGCTCTCATTAAAAAATAACTAGTGCTAGTCATTTGACCCTTTATACATACTGTCTCTAATTTTCACAATAGTCCAATCAAATAGAAATTATACCCTCCTACACAAAGGGAAACTGAGGCCCAGAAAGACTGCATCACTTTGTAAGGTCACATGGCTACGAAGTGGTCAGTCTCATTCTGCAGAGAAGATGACTGAGGCATAACTGCGCCTTCTCACTGGGGCTCTGTCCCCTTCCTCCTGGTTGTTTTCTCACTCTGAATGGTTATTTATTTTGTTGTCTGTTCCTGGGAAAACGGCCTGTATGTCCTAAGTAACAGGGGCTCAGGGTCACATAAAGGAGTGTTTCCCTAAGCTTCTGTGGCCTTCTGAGGTGGTCAGAGGCTAAGACTTAAAGCCATTCCAGCCAGTAGCCTTGCAGTTATAATTCAAAGTGGGTTTTGGAGAAGGGGCAGCACAGAGAGATTTGATGGGAGAGCTTCAACTCCAACACTAACATTTCAAGGCAGGGGCGTTCTCTTCCTCCTCCGCACCGTTTCCTTTCATTTTAATCTCGCTCTGTGTGTCACAGAAATTCTACACGAGTTGAGGACATAGACTTCAGGAATGATCTCTAGCACAAGTCTCCCATTGTCCTGCTTTCTGTCCTCCCCGCAGCTAAGGCCCTCGGCTCAGCGACCTTCCTGACAATTTATCTGGCTGCATCTTTGTTCCTGGTTACCTGCGCTCGTGAAATGGCCTTTCTTCCTGTTCATTTTGTACGACAGGGTGCTAAAGGCACGAAGACAGAGCTTCCTCAACTTGTGTTTATATCTGAGCGTTTGGCGGTGGGTTTTGAAGTACTGGTCATTTCAGGTAACGTTTTTGTGTAATATTTCAACACCATTTAAAGCCAGCCTTGTGGCCTTGTGGGTTTTGATAAAAGTGGATTACGTGTGGTGAACAGATGAAAATGAAAAAAAAAATAAGAACAATTTGGTTTATAGGAATAGGGAAAAGAGAGAGATGGGATCTGATGCTGAAGAAGGCTAAGCCACGCTTAATATGAGAGCTGCTTTTAGATTTAGTTTCTCAATCGACGACAACACAAGATGAAATGGATGGAAAAGCTATCTGTCCCACATCCCTGACTCACATTTTTTTCCTTTGGGCCAGAGAACAATGCATATAGGTAAACCACAGCCTTATAGACAGTCTACCCAAATCATTCAGCAAGGTCCTATTTTCTGTGTATTTGGGGAATGAGGAAAAGAGACAGAAGATGAGATGGATGTCTAAATTATCCAAATCATTAACTGTAGGTTGATATTTCTTAAACTGCAGTCTTTGGATCAGCTGCATTAGAATCCCCCAGGGAGCCGGTTAAAAATGCATATTCCTGGGCCTCATCCAGACCTGAAAAATCAGAATTTCTGGGGGTAGGTTCCATAGAATCTGCCTTCAGCTGACTCTCCAGATGATATGCTCATTGAAGTGGGACAACCACTACAATGAAATACAAGATTCCACTTTTCAAGTGTGCTAAAGCACCCCTGATCATTAAGATGTTTATATCACCCCCACCCTCTCCCTCCTTCCCCCTCCTCCCCACCTGAAGGGAGAGCCTTCTGAGAGTTTACCTGGTCTGATGGGGCTCTGCATACAGTTTGGGGATGGGATGCCAGGGTGAATGGGTGCAGAGGTCCGACTGCTGAGGTCCATGACGGAGGGGGCAGCTGAGGAAGCCGGCTGCAGCCCGGGAGGGTGAGGGCTGTGGTCATGCTGAGACGGGCTGGGGGGAATGCCATTTTCCGACAAAAACTCCTCCAGGTCCATGTATTCCAACTGGAAAGTATCTCCGTCATAGGGAAGGGTTTTGTCCCATAAGGTGGGTCCCAAGAATGCTGACTGGGGGACCGTCGGGCTATTACTCTCATCATCCAGCTTCTTTTCCTTGTCTTTATCTTTACTAAATGCTGCAAAAAGGGGGGGGGGAGGAAATTGGAGTTTAAAAAAGAAACTGAATAAGTCTTGCTTTTTTAATCACTCCTCCTGGCTTCTGCTACAAAACTACTTCCCACAAATGCCGGGGTTCTCCTCTAGCTGCTGGTTCTTGTGGATCTAGAGTTAAAAGTTCAGGCAGGACATGGATCTCTGCCTGTTTTTCAACATCTTCCTATTTACTTTGGAAAGAAAGCACTAGTCCTCGGGACAGGGCTAGAGACTGATCTGGGATATAAACAAGACAGCACAGGATTCAGTGCATTATTTGAGGAGACAATAATTTAAATCTACAGTGGTAAAATAACACCTGCAATTACATACAACTGCTGTGATTTTTAAGAAAACAGCCAATAACCAGGCATGATTTATCCTCCAGAAAATTCATTACAGTAACAATATGAGGTCATTCAGATTTAGAAAGCCAGTGCATTCATAATTCTAATTTTGGTAAAGCAGGGACTCTCCACCCTTCTTTGATACCATGTACTGAGCACCTATTAACATCCCTGGTTCTTTCCATATATTTTTCCCCAAAAAAATCTCATAATAAACTTGCAAATAGCGACGATCTCCATTCACAGTGAAGTAATGGAGGCTCTGAGACTTAACAGGAGCTTGACCAATGCCTCACATTGCAGAGAGGAAAGCTGAGAACTGCCTAGCCCACATGTGTTTGCTTCTAAAGCCACTGAGGTACGTTGTATTTTACAAAAGGAGTTTTTTGTTTTGGTTTGGTTTTAAATACAAAGTGTTTTCTTCCTTCTCTTCCCCAAACACTGAAGTATGATCCAACTCAAAAATTATACATGTATGCAACCTGTCAAAAGCACAAATATCAGAAAAGGTGGTTCCCCTGTATACCTGTGATGGAGGTGTGCAGCTGCTTTCTACCTGGAAGTATCACTCACCCCATTAGGTCTTTAACCAGCGCTCTGGATTTGGACAAGTCTAGTGCAGGTGGCATCTGGGACAAGTCCCAGGTGCAGGTGGCATCTGGGATTAAGCAATTTGGCTTCTGAGCTTCTTCCTCACAGAAACACAGTCTCCACCGCCATTCATTCTAATCCTCTATGGTCTCATCTCCCAAGAATCTGACTTTAAAACACCCACAGATGCAAAAGGCTGCAGGCAGCACCTTCCTCCCAAGTGCTCCTCCTTAAAGGGGAGTTAAGAGGGAAGCTATGTTCTGCAGACGGTGAACCAAACCCCTCAACTCTTGTAATGCAACAGGTTGCCCTAGGAAAGAAGATGCGAGTAATCCCGGGCTACTTGTAGCCAAATGATCTTTCAAGACTTTACACTCTGAGCCGCACGGTTCACCGCACGGTTCATATCTGCTACTGTGATATCGAAGGCATGAAACCCAAACGACAAATCCCTGGCGGCACCAGCTGGGTTCGGCGCCTCCTCGCACGACCCCTCCTGGCCCGCTCCAACCAAGATTGCCTGGGGAAGGTTTGGGACTTACCAAGAAAAGGCTCAAGCCAGAGAAGGCTCCTGCGCGGTTACACGTGAGCCTGCTCCGCTCTCCCCTCCCACCAGGAAAAGTGCACTGGGAAGGTGGCAGCGCTGGGGGCGTGCGCGGCATCCCGCCCAGAGACCACTCCCCCAGCCAACCCCAGCACCCCCCCCAACCCCCTTTCTGAAGCACCCAGCCCGGGAGAACAGGCGTCTCCGCTCTCACCTCGGGAGTTCCAAACACTTAACAACTAACAGCAGCGATAAGCACGATCCCAATACACAGGCTCCGCAGTGGGACCCCCGACTCGAGCCCCCACCTGTGTGGAAGCCGGCCCTGTGGTTTCTCTCCCCAGCCCGCGCTGCTCTGCCTGCCTGCAGGCGGTTTCACTCTGTGTGCGGGTGAACCTCAATCTAGGGAACACTGACCTGTCAAGTTCTATCTCCCACCTGCGCCGCCCGAGCGGGACCCGGGAAGGCCCGGCCGGGTCCCCAACGCTATTTTAAACGTTGCTCAGCGAGGGGGTCCCCTCCCCTTTTTGAGGAGGAGGGGTGGGGCGATAGGTGAGCTCCTCGATTTCATCAAAGCAAGGCCGGGGTGCCGGGGGCAGGGATGGAGGGGTATGGATGCTCCAGCGGGGGTGCCCGGCCCAGGAGGGGGCCCCGGAAGCGTTGCTCCTTCCCAGAGCGGGGCAGCCAGGAGGGCAGCGCTCACCGTCTTCGTGATGAAGGGGGAGCTTCAGCGGGTTCTCCAGCAAGGACCTGAGCACGCCGTAGGGAGGCGGGATAAAGGTGGGATTCAGTGGGAGCGGTCGGGACATTTTCTCCATCGCGATGCACTCAAATTTTTTTTTTCTTAAAAAAACAAAAACAACCCCAACCTCCTCCCAAAATGTTGCTGAGCTTTTTCCTCCGTCCTTTGCCAAAAGTTCTCGCTTTCAAGGCGGTGGAGACAGGGAAGAAAAAAAAATTACTTATGTCTTTATAAATACATCTGCGTAAAAATATAAAAACAAAAAACTTTCGGGTTCCCAGTGCAGTCCCCAGAGAGTGCGCCAAGTGCCCGCGGGCTCCTCCACGACGTGTAGGATGCTCTCACTTGCCTCGAGCCCCTCGTCTTGTTAAATGTTCGAAATTGCGAAAAAGAAAGAAAAAATATGCAGACGGCTGCAGAGGGCGGAAGGCACCGCACCGCCCGGCCGCGTCGCGCGAGCTCAGAGGCCGCGGGCCGTCCGACCCCACCCCCCTCCCCGAGCCGGCGGCCGCTGCTACCCCGCGCTCCGCTGCCCCGCAGCGCCGGGCTCAGCGCATCCGGCCGCCCATGTGCCGCGGCCTGACAAGAGTGACGTCAGGGCCCGCACCGCGCGCCGATAGGCGTGCGGGGGCGGGGCCCCACGCGGGCCCGCCCGCCCGCCGTTGCGTGTTTAGCGTCGTCGCGCGCGCCAATTTTCTGGGACCGTGCGGCTCTGGCGGGCTGCAAAGAGACAGGCGTTAGGGTGTCAGGTACACTGGGCCACCGACCCGGGCTGATAATCTAACTTTTTCAGAGTAAGAAGAGGAATGAGAAATTTATCTCAGTAGTTTTCAACCTGGGAATAATCTAGGGAGTTAAAAAAAAAAAAAAATCCAGATGCCCAGGCCGCATCCTAGATCAATTAAATCAGACCTCTGGGCTGACATCCAGGCAACATTAGTTTTTAAAGCTCCCGGAGTGGTTTTAAGGAGCAGCCAAGTTCGACAATGATTGGTTTAGATCGACTTGAAAATACCCTTCTAAATATTTCTCCCGGCGCCAGCCAAGCTTAGCACCCTCTCTCTTGCCCCGTACTTGCTAGAAGTTCTAATGAGTTACAAAAAACAGAGAGGGGGACTACAGAGACTCTTTGTGAACTGTTTCCCACGCTTTGAAGGGTGTATTCATAGGGATAAACTTTGGCCTGAAGTTGAGTGAGGACAGGAGAGAGACACAGGGAATGGTATTTCAGGAGTATTTGCTCTAGGAGAGAACATATGACTGTGCCTGGGTTACGAGATCTGCACGGTAATTAAAATAATTTTGTAAAGTTTCCCTTAAAGTGGTATAGGCGTTCAGGACCATCGCAGCAGCTGCAGCTTTGCCAGTTTGTTCGCAGGGCGCTGGTGGTCGCTGAGCACTGCGTGCAACCGGGTGTGGGTTGGGTGGGAGCGCTGGCATCCAGGCGTGGAGAGCTCGCAGCAGGCATCGGGGTCTTCCACTCCGCCTACGTCTCCTCGCTAAGATTAGGGTACCATCATCTGGGGAAGGGACTGAAAGAAGGAATGGGCACAAATTAAAGAAAATATTCTTTCAATGAGGCCGAAAGTCCTCTGTAAAGATTGCCTCTGAGGTGGGATACGCTGGAGTCTCATTGGCTCTTCCCTGGAGCCCCCGATGGCATCTGGAAGCCAGGAGACCAGGTGCAGGGTGCCCCTGGCAGGGTGACTTCTGGCAAGTGCCTTTCCCTCTTTGAGCTGCAGTTTCCTCGTAAAAGGCATATGATCAAGTGACCTCTACATTTCTCCTCACTAGAAAATTATGACGAAAGATAAGGTACCGTTCTAAGTGAGACAGTGCTGTAATATTTCAGATTTCAACCAAATTCCAAAAACATCAGACTTTTAGCTAATGCCACATACATTTATTGAGCACCAACTGTATGCCAGGGACTATGCTGGAACTGGGGAGAAAAAGATGAATAAGACATATCTAACCCTCAAGGAAGTTTAGTTTAGGGCCTGGCCATATATGCGCCTTATAAGATTGTCTTAAATGAGAAAAATGGATAGATGGAAGTGACATCTCCAAACAAATCACTCAAAAACCTACTGGCTTAAAAGAACAACCATTTTATTTTCTCTCATCATCTTGCAATCTGGCCTAGGCTCAGCCGGGACTCTGAGATGGCCAGCCTTCTCTTCCTCTCCATGGAGTGTCAAGGTTTCTCTACTTTCATGTGGCCTCCTTACATGGTCTCTTTGTGTGGTCTCTCCAGCAGTGTAGTCTGACTTCTTACGTGGCAGCTCAGGGCTGCCAAGAGCCAGCCATCTAAGATAAGCCCCAATGTGCAGAGCTCATCAGGACTTTTCTTGCTAATGTTCCATTGGTCAAAGCAAGACACGTGGCCAAGCCTTGAGTTAGTGTGTGAAGGGACTATACAAGGGCATGGAAGTTGGGTGGCATACTTCATTGGGAGGCCCCCAAAGTAAGAGTCTACCACAGTCATTAAGTTATTTTATCTTAAATAAAGGCAAATAAGATCAGAGAATTTACCCAAATTCATTGGACAGAGCCAGCATTTGGACCAAGATCTTCTGACTGTAAGTCCAGCGTGTCATTGGATGAATATGTGTCCACTCATTCATTCGGTACTAGTTCAAAACAACTTGTGTAAAGCTCTGAGTGCTGTGCAAAGATAAATTAGACTAGAGGGATCAGGTCGGATGGGAGCTTAGAGACTGGCTGGCGATATGCCATATGTAACCAATGTGAAAAGTGATGTTCTATGAGAAACACAGAAAGAGTACAGGAGAGGTCTGGAGGATAAAGAGAAGGGAAGGGAACCAGCAAGCTTCCTCAAAACAGGACATTAAGACTGCATAGTATTTGTACATGCAGAAATCAGGGATGGGATAGGAAAAAGGGAATTCCAGAAGGGAATGACATGGGTAAAGATATGGAGAAAGGAAATTGACAGTTTGTGAATGTGTTTTCATTTTTCTTGGATAAACAAATAGGAGTGGAATTGGTTTCATTGGGTAGATACATGTTTTACTTTCTGAGAAACTGCCAGACACCTTCCTGAAGTAGGTGACTTATTCTACATTTCCAGCAGCAGTTGAGAATTCTGGTTGCTCTGGATTCTCACCAACATTTGGTGGTGTCAGTTTTAAAGTATTTTAGCCATTGAAGTGTGTGGATGTCTCATTGTGCTTTTAATTTGAATTTTCATGATGACAAGTGATGTTAAGCACTTTTTCATGTGCTTATTAGTCATTTGTACATCTTTCTGTGCAAAGTGTCTGTTCAAGTTCCTTGCCCATTTTAAAATCGGGTTGTTTGTCTTTTTTATTATGAATTTTAGGAGTTCTTTATATACTTTGGGTACAGGTCCTTTGACAAATATATGTGTTGTGTTTCCTTCCAATCTGTTGTTTGCCTATTAATTTTCTTAACATTGCCTTTCCATGAGCAAAAACTCATGTACTCATAGAACTTTAATTTGATGAAATGTATTAAAATTTTTTCATGGTTATTACTTTCTGTGAACTAAGAATCCTGAGTTTTGGAGATATTTTCCTCTAAAGCTTTTATAGTTTAAGCTTTTCCTTTTAGGTCAATGACCCACCTCAAATTAATTTTTGTGGATAGCACTGAGGTAGGGGTTGAGGTTCTATTTTTTTCTTATGGGAATATCTGATTGTTCTAGCAGCAACTGTTGGAAAGACTTTTATTTCCCCCTTGAATGGCTTTGGTGCATTTATTGAAAATTATTTGACTGTGTATTTGTGGGTGACCAAAACCTTTGACCCCAAGGGAAAGTGGGTGCTTTATTTCCAAGGACAGAATAACGCTATTTCTAAGTTTCCTGGGCTCTGATTCATATCAAGCAACAGAACAAAGTTCATCCAAGTTCATAGCTAAAATGAATGGCTCACTTTCGATGGCTCGTTTGGTTTGTTACAAGACCTTCTACAAAGTTGTCCACATTAAGGTAAATAAGAGCCTAGAGGCAGAGGCAGTGGCCAATTTGCTTTTTATGTATATGTGCAAATAATCAAGTCTATTGAATGCTTTTGGTTACAACTATGAATATTTTTAGCACTCCTGTCCTAACCTGCATGTGCTTGGGGGGGAAAAAAGTCAAAACTAAACCTCTGTTGCATAAATCCAAACAAATAAATACTATAAGGAGAACAGTTGACAAGTCAGTGGAAAACTCTTCAGTTGCCTCTTCAAGGAAGGAAGGATAACAGAGGCTCCCGGGGTATGGAACTGTCCTAAAAATAGAAATGACCATAGAAGAAAGGTTTCTCAGAATCCACTTCTTAAAAGATGCCAGCACAGCCCGAAGCTCTGGAAATCAGCCTTCTGCCCAACCAATGGTTTCTACCTGTCTTATTTCAGGAGTTTGAATAGTGAGGTTGGGTAAGGATGTCTTTCTCGCAGCCCAGTGGGGGCAGATGTGAGGCAACCACCTTGGCATTGGCCCTGCAGGTCTGCAGAAAGGTCTTTGCAGGGTAAATAGTGTCTGTGTTTCAGATTCCCAATGGGTGTGAAACCTTGTTGAGCACACAATGCCTGCCACTGTACCCTACCAGGGGCTGGGAGCCTGGGGTGGAGAGAGATAAGCTCTGGGGTTATAAAAGTCTTTATATGCCAGCAAGCCAAACTTCTAGATGAAGATGTTCATCTTGTTGCCAGAAAGGGCACTTTATCCAGGGAATTAAATCAGAAGTAAAAGGCAGCACATGGGAGTTGAGCTGGATACACCTAACCCAGCTTTCTCTCTCTCCTTCCTGAAACCTCTATCCCAGCTAAAACACCGAAAATGGAAAATTATATTGAATTAGCTTAACTACTGGAGACCCTCAAATCCGTTTTCTTGGTGCAGGAACATGCAAACCAAAAACAATCAAACACGTGTTTGGAAGGCTAAGCTCTCCTCCAAAGGATGACTCGTGCAAAGGACCATGGCTGGGCTTCCTATCCCAGCTCTGGGTCCTGGGGTGCTTAGTAAATGCGAGTGAGAAAGACTGGGACAAACAGATAGGTAGTAAGCCAAGTATGTGTGTGTTTATTGAAAGCCAGAGGCTTTATGGATGTGTGATAGGAAGGAAGGCGAAGAAAAACTGTGTTGAAGAGAAGGAAAGAAAAAGATATATGTGAAAAAGGGAGAGAAAAAAAAATCAATGCAGTGTGTTACAGTAGAATAAACACAGAGTTTGGGGTGAGACATACTTCGGTATCTACTACTGCTCCTACTAAAATAATAATTACAACAACATGAAGGTGGAAAAGGCACATTTACTGTGTGCTTAACTGTGTTCTAGCGCAGCATTAAACACTTTCAATACACTATCTCATTTTTTACTTTCAACAACAGCATAGGGTATGGAGCATTGTTATTCCTATTTTACAGCTGAGGACAGTGAGACTCAGAGAAGTCAGTGACTTGCCATGGTCCTATGGCTAGCTGAGACATGGAGAAGCTGTAGTTGAAAACGGTTCTGCTTGACTGCAAATCTTGCGCTCTTAACCTCCATACAGTAAATGAATGGCAATCAGCCATCCAATAAACTTGTTGGGCTTCCAACTGGTTCAAATTCTATCTCTGTCATGTGACCTTGAAAAACCTCTCAGATCTCCACTTTCTTTGTGTAAAATATAAACTAAAGCTCACAGAGACGCTTGGAGGACTAAATGAGATAGTGCACATGGAGGTGCTTGGTAAATTGTGAAGGACTAAACAAATGTGAGAATTTGTTTAGTGGGGCATTTTTGCATTTTCTGTTTTTCTGCTTCTTTGCAGGGGCGCTCCCACTTGTGCGTTTGCATTTCTGTTTATTTGGTCCATGATATTAGATGCTCCTTTTCATCCAAACACACATGTCCTTTTCTCTTCTCACCCTTTTCTCCCTTTCCCCAGGGCAGCCACCTTCTATTGCTCCCAGACTCCAAAAGACATATGAGTTTGAAGTTCAATGAAAGAATCAAGTAAAGCAGATTCCAAATAGCTCTTCGGCCAGAGTAGAGGAGGGATGCCCATTTCCTGTGTCTTACTAAAAGCTGAGGAATAGAAATTTGTGGCTTCATTAACACGTGAAAATATTTCAAATCTAGTAAATATAACTGAAGTTAGAGACAGCTGAGCTACAGAGGCAAGGACTTGCCATGACCTAGAATCTAGTCTTCAGTTTTCTCAGGATCCAGGGTCAATCAGGCTCAGCAAAATCGATTAGCGTTAGTCACTCTCTAAAATATAATTTCCAAGCTGCGCATTAGGCTCTTTTAGGTGCATGGAAAATGTAAGGCCAGATGCCCTGAGGTGATGAGAATTTAATGTTAGGCTAAACATGCAGAGAGGAAGACCACAAAATTGTGCTAAGGACACACGCTGTCATGGATCAAGTACTTCCCTGACCACCGCGTCCTGCAGACCTGGAGAGAACAGGAACAGTTTGCTCTCCGCATGCAGGGATGCAGGGCAAACTTCCCTCTGTTCATTGTGTCTTCACGCCAAGACAAAGGTTGATCCGTAGGCATCGTCACCATTCTATTTCGAGTTTGTGCACTGGGCGGAGTTTCAAGTGAGCCATCTCATAAGTGATTGGCCAACCTGATGCCTATAAGTGGGTGTCTTTGTTGGGACATTGGTAATCGATTCAATTACTAGAGGCCAAGGCAGCTGGTTTAACTCAAACACGTGGCACAAACCATGTGCCACCAGATTAACTTGGCACAGCTTTCCTTTGGAAAGGAGCTCTGGGCATGCCAGGTATGTTGAACTTCAAGCAATACTTAAAAATTCGTGTGGACACGAATTCGTGTGGACAGTGTGTTCCCTGCCCCATATGGACACCCTCCCTGGGAGCATCCTTGCCTGGGCATGGAGTCAGAGTGAGGCAAGTGAGTTGCATGGCCTTAATGCCACCAGGCAGTGCCAGCCGGGTGCACACAGTCTTGCTGGGACTTCTCTCCCATTGAGTAAGTGTGAGGATGTGGACATTTACATCACAGAGGCTGAGAGCCAGAGTGGGAGAAGCAGGAGAAAGGGCCTTTCTTGGCTAGAGGTGGTGCTAGGTCTTCTCACACACTGACAGACATGTTCTAAGCTCACCGTTCCTACTGGTTATATCTCACAGGCTTCACATCTACTGGTCTTTGCACAGAGCTGGAAGCAGGCTTCCTGGCTCTTTGGGTGCCACTTTTACTAGACTCCAAGCACACGATTCCCCATCTGTTAGTGCTTTTTTTTTTTAATGTCAGGCAGGGAACATGAAGATTGAGGAGCTTTCAGTGGGCCTGTCTTCCTGACTCTGCAGGTCCTCTTCTCCTCAGTGCACAAAACACTGATGGAGGACCCTTCGGGGCCAAGTGCCATGCTGGATGCTGAGGATTAAAGCAAAGAAGAGAAGTATGGGGTTCTCTGCAGTCAGGTGGGGAGACAGCCAGTTAACTAGATACCTATGTCAGTATGATCTGAACAGTTGAGAGGGAAAAAGGGAGTGTGAAGAGGGAAGTGACTGCCTCTGTCTGAATGGCTTAGGAAGTCTTCAGAGAGGGGCCTCATGAAGGTTTTGTAAATAGCATAGGAGTAGATTAGGAAGGTGGGGAACAGGAGAGGTATGCCCGGTACAAGGTACACAGGTGTGGAAAAGCACAGTTGGAACTACGGGCTGTTCAGTTTCTGGAATGCCAAGTTCACAAGAATAAGAATGATACTGATGATCTTAACTATGACAATGACTATTTGCAGAACACAGACCAGGCCAGGCTCTGTACTAAATACTTTGTATCATCACAGACCATCTTCAAGACAACCTTAGGAGACAGGTACTAATATTTTTTTATTGATGAAAATTCTTGGGGTGTCATAAACCAAAGTCACACTGGCTGAGGCAAGTGTGGGGAGCTTGGGAAGGCTCCTCTTTGCCTTCTCATTGTCTCTTGCTTCTCTCTTTCTGCAAACTGGCCTCTTCTGTGCACTACATGACTTCCAGTTGTTTAGGAGTTTCATTAAACTCTTTGGCTTTCTTCCACCAGAGAGGGACTAACTCTCTTTCTTGGTTTTTTATTTTTATTTTTATTTGTTTTATTTAACATCTTTATTGGAGTATAATTGCTTTACAATGTTGTGTTAGTTTCTGCTGTATAATAAAGTGAATCAGCTATATGTATACATATATCCCCATATACCCTCCGTCTTGCATCTCCCTCCCAGCCTCCCTATCCCACCCCTCTAGGTAGTCACAAAGCACCGAGCTGATCTCCCTGTGCTATGCAGCTACTTCCCACTAGCTAGCTATTTTACATTTGGTAGTGTATATATGTCCATGCCACTCTCTCACTTCGTCCCAGCTTACCCTTCCCCCTCCCCCTGTCCTCAAGTCCATTCTCCATGTCTGTGTCTTTATTCCTGTCCTGTCCATATTGACAAATTGAAAGATAAAAACCATATGATAATCTCAATAGATGCAGAAAAAGCTTTCAACAATATTCAACACCCACTTATGATAAAAACTCTCCAGAAAGTAGGCATAGAGGGAACTTACCGCAACATAATGAAGGCCATATATCACCCACCCACAGCCACCATCATTCATTCTCAAAGGTGAAAAACTGAAACCATTTCCTCTGAAATCAGGAACAAGACAAGGTTGCCCACTCTGACCACTATTATTCAACATAGTTTTGGAAGTTTTAGCCACAGCAATCAGGGAAGAAAAAGAAATAAAAGGAATCCAAATTGGAAAAGAAGTAAAACTGTCACTGTTTGCAGATGACATGATACTATACATAGAGAATCCTAAAGATGCCACCAGAAAACTACTAGAGCTAATCAATGAATTTGGTAAAGTAGCAGGATACAAAATTAATGCACAGAGATCTCTTGCATTCCTATACACTAATGATGAAAAATCTGAAAGAGAAGTTAAGGAAACACTCCCATTTACTATTGCAACAAAAAGAATAAAATACCTAGGAATAAACCTACCTAAGGAGACAAAAGACCTGTATGCAAAAAACTACAAGACACTGGTGAAAGAAATTAAAGATGATACAAACAGATGGAGAAATATACCATGTTCTTGGATTGGAAGAAGCAATGTTGAGAAAATGATTATACTACCCAAAGCTATCTACAGATTCAATGCAATGCCTATCAAACTACCAATGGCATTTTTCACAGAACTAGAACAAAAAATTTCACAATTTGTGTGGAAACACAAGAAACCCTGAATGGCCAAAGCAATCTTGAGAAAGAAAAAAAACAGAGCTGGAGGAATCAGGCTCCCTGACTTCAGATCTTTCTTGGTTTTAGTAAAAAAAAAAAAAAAAAAAAAAATCCCAGAGAAGGGCTCAGATGGGCCCAGCTTAAGTTGGCTGCCCATTCTGGGATTAATCAGCAATGGCTGTAGATGGTAAGAATGTGACCACCCCAACTGGGACCAAATGGTTGGCGTGGAAGGAAGACCAGTTAGAGGAGAGGGTCCTTGGCAGACAAAATCACATATGCCCCTTGCGTTCTTTATTTTAGGAATGAGGATATTGAAGCTTGAGAGGCTGACTAGCATGTTGAGGTCACACAGCTAATAAGTAGCAGAAACTGGAATCCAATCTAAGTCTCTCTCTGTGGTTCTCAAAGGGGGAGGATTTTGCGCACTCCCCTTGGCACAGCTGGCAACATCTGGAGATATCTCTGCTCCTCACAACTCTGGTTTGGGGGTGGGGCTGCTTCTGGCATCTAGAGGGTAGAGACCAGGGATGCTACTAAAATTGTACACTGCACAGGACAGCCCCACAGGGAACGATCTGGCTCAAGAATGACAGTAGTGCTAAGGCTGAGAAGCCCTGGTCTATCTGAGTACTGATTACCACTCCCCTACATGGCCCCACACTCTCGAAGGGCTTTGCTTGGCCTTTGGTGGCGCTCAGGCCTCCTCCCCATGCATTTACAGACAATATGTTGGGTTATCTCAACCTCCTTTTTTTCGGTTTTGAGTCTTACCAGTTTCCCTGTCAGGGAGTTGCCTCCTTGTTTTCAAGTGCTGGGTTCAACTCGTGCACATAAATGCTAACAAGATGCCAAATAATGGACAAAATTAAACTCAAACCCTTTGGAGCTAAATTATTTTATCAAAATTAAAGTTGATAGTCTAAAAAAACGCTTTCAATATATGAGGATTACATATTATCTCTGCCTAGAACTGTTTTTCCATGAGGAGAGATGGATTTGCAATGAGGTAACTATATTCTTCTATCTCTCCCCTCGAGGATAATAGCACAGTCTGTGGCGTCAGAGTTGGTGAATTTGCCTGTTTTTTATTCTTTCAGGTGATGATCAGTCAGGTGCAGCCACAAGAGGAGACAAGGAAAGGCTCAGGAAAACAAGTTTATTATACCCACAGGTCCTAGAAATGGGAGGCACGGCACCCCGTGCGGGGCCACATGGGAAAACACCAGTGCTGGTCAAGAGGCAGAAGGGGCAGGAGTGAGGGGAGAACCTGAGCCACAGCCTTTACTGGAGTTTCTGTGGGAAAGGCAAGGCAGGGAAGGGTACACAGTCTACAACTGGCTAGTTTAATAATTTCATCGGGCTCCAGGCTATAGAGGTGGTTCCTAGCTGCCTAACACCCAGCCCTGGGATAATTAAGGCAAAGGAATTTTGTCCTCAGGGGTGTGCAGGCCAGTTAGAGGAGGTATGGCTCTGGGTTGGTTGGTTTGTAAATCAAAGGCATGCTCCCAGCTGAGTCCTCTGCTATTTCTAACAATTGTCTAGCACCAAGAGGGGCAGTCTCCCCCCAGCCAGAAAGGTTTTTAAGATGTCAAACCATCATAATATGAAGAAAATAGAAAATGGAAACAACACGGCCTGGCTAGCACAATTTTCTAATTCAACCAAGTGAGCTTAGCTGAGAATCTAATGCTCTTTGCAATATAACTCTAAATTATACTCAACTTTCCTCCTGCTCTCAAATAAACTAACTCCTCCCCTTTTTGTATTTCCTTCCCCCCTGCCACTGGCACCAATTTACCAAGTCACCAAGTTAGAACCTACAGAATTGACCCTTCTTTCTTCCTCATCCCCACTAATTTGACTTTTTGAAAACTAAATGCAATATTTAAAATCAAAGGCAGATTCTATCTGTTTCTCAGAAATAGCCCCTCCCCTCTGTCCTCAGTGCCGTTGGCTTGGTTAAGACTGGCTTCAGCTCTCCTTAGAGGGGCGCCTCCTTACCTACTGCCGTCCCTGTACTTTCTCTCTTCACTCCCACCCCAAAATAGTCTTCCACCAAAGTTATCTTCCAAAAGCCTGATTGGGTTTTATTTTGTTTTATTTTACTTACGAGCCTTCAGTGTCTCCACACTACCTGCAGAGTGAAACCCAGCCTTCTTACCATGCAGCAGACACCCTGTCCCAGTTGAGCACCAGCCTCCAGATTCCTTCTAGCTCCTGCCCTGTCTGCTGTTCTCCACCTGTACTCCAGTCCCACCAGCAGGGGGCAGCATGCAGTGTTTAGGTGGAAGCCTCTGGAACAAGACCTTAGGGCTCAAATCCTGGCTCCACCATCTGTCAGTTGGATGATTTGGGGCAAGTCACTTAGCTTCTTGGTGCTTCAGTTTCCCCAGTCATAAGATGAGAATAGCTCTTGTACCAACCTCACAGGCAAGGATTACATGCATTAATACAGGTAAGAACTTAGACTAGAGCCTGGCCCAAAGTATGAGCTCAATAAATATGAGTAGTCATGCTCTCACAGCTCATGCTCCCTTCCTTTCCCCATTTGATGAATGCCTGTCTTGACCTTCGGGCTCAGCTCAGCTGCCACTCCTTGCTGAAGCCTTCCTGGCACCCTGAGAAACACTTCCTCCTCCTTTGTACTCCTGAAACTCCTTCTTACATGTCCATCTCTCCCACGTCTCCTCGAGGGTGTGGTTCTTTCCTCTTGGTATTCATCACCATACCTAACTCTGTACCACCACATAGAAGACAATACCTGTTTGAAGGCATAAATATATAGATAGCATGGGGGCAACACCAAAATTTAGAGTCATTTGCCCGGGTCATCCAAAGGTACTGATCAATTTACCTAACCATTGTTTTCTCTAACTCTCACATTTCAGCTGTTCCTACTTGCCTACGTTCAAAGGCGTGGAAAATATCGTTTACAGAGTTCAGTAGCTTGGTCCTTCCGCCTTCACCTGTCAGCTTTTATCCACATCAAGTGTTAGTCGTGTTTGTTATCAATGCTTCCCAGATTCTCCATTACCTCTCCAGCTTGGTTTCTGTTTACCTGCCAGTACCCACCCATGACCGTTCAGCTCTCCTCCCTCATTAGTTTCTGCACACACAGTTGAGAGGTTTCCCACAATGAGACCGGCCACCAGGTCTCCAGGCTTGTGGCTCCAGTTGCTGCACAGTCAGGGCTTAAGTAATTATGTCTCCAATAACTAGAAATCTGGGTATCTCATACTTCTGCCTAATAATCCTAGGTTCTGTGCTAAGAAAATGGCAGGCAGCCTATGGGATTTCCTTTTTCATTAAAAAAAAAAAATCTTGAAATATTGGGCCACTTCAGTCCTGAAAGACAGAAGCCACACTCCATTGTTCTTTATCAGCAGCCATCAAGCTTTATATACCAACTTTTAGAGGGGTTTGTAAGAATGCAGATTCCTGGGCCTGCTGCTAATGGTTCTCGTTCAGTAGTCTGGGGTAGGGTCTAAGTATTTGCCTTTTCATCAAGGCGTATAGTTTCCTAAGGCTGCCCTAACAAATTACCAAAAACTTGGTGTCTGAAAACAAAAGGAATTTTTCTCTCACAGTTCTGGAGGCCAAAACTGAAGGTGTCAGTAGATGAGGGTCCCCTCAAAGGCACATAAGGAAGAATCCTTCCTTGCCTCTTCCAGCTTCTGTGGGCTCCAGGCATTCCTTGGCTTGTGGCTGCATCACTTCAGTCTCTGCCTTCACCTTCACATGGCCTTTGCCTCTGAGGTGTGTCTCAAATATCCCTCTTCCTTCTCTTATACGGATACCAGTAATTGGATTTAGAACTCGTCCTAAATATAGGAGGCTTTCATCTGGAGATCCTTAATTTAATTTCATCTGCTAAGATGCTATTTCCAAATAAGGTCACATTCACTGATACTGGGGGTTAGGACTTGGACATATCTTCTTGATGGGACTAAGTTCGACCCACTACAGAAAGTTATTCTGATTTATGGAGTTCTGGGATTATACTGTAAAAATGCTGCCCTAGGTCCTGGATCAGTTTTAGAGCTTATGTTTGTACTAGTTTATATGATATATAGACAGTTCTACACTAGAATACTAGTAAGTTGAAAAAATAAGAAATAAAAGAGAATGCTCACCCCCTGGGCAGAGCACATCTTCCTTCCCACATTGCTATTGTGGAAGAGAGGGAGGGGAGAAAGTGCAGAAGGGCTGGCTTCCTTCCTCTGCTCCATACTTCTCCCTCCCCTCCCCTCCCCTCCTTTTCCCTCTTCTCTCCTCTTCTCCCTCTCTCCCCTCTCAAATTCCTGGTCTTTTCCTTTCCAGCCAATATAAGACTTTGGCTCTAAAAGCAAAGTTTGAGGCTCAGATGCTGCCTCCTCACCAAATGCATAGAGCCTACTGCTGGAAACATAGATATTAAATGCATGAATGAATGAACAAACACACAAAAGAATGGAAGTATTTCGTCTTCTTTCAACTCATGCAGGGCTTTGTATATTGAACCTTGAAAAATAATCAGCCCTTCCTCCCTGTAATCCTTATCCTGGTTTTCTCTTCCCTATGTCTTATCAGTATGGTTTTACCGTTGAGATAAGATTCCTCCTTTTTCTCTTTTTGTGTGTTAGTCACCTTCCCCATCCTGTATCAAACTAAAGAAGTCTTTGAAACCAATAATTCACAATAATACCTGCTTTTTCAGCAAAAGTATGGGTGTCTTAATTTCATGGCTGCAAACTGCCTTGCCTACAAGAGCCCCATCTCTTTTACCATATGTTTATTTCCTGTACACCTAGTCCTCCAACTATAGGTTACAAATCCTATAGCTGCCCCTTCTTTAAACAAGACACATTTTACCTTTCATACAGTCCTCAATCCCTTCTCTTCCCCAAAAACTCCAGGTCTTAGAATGTTTCCAGAAGCTGTGACCCTCCTTGACATTGGGATCAGGGCCAACAACCACACTGTGTTCCATCGCAAAGCTCTGCCTCACCTTTCTAACTCCCTTCTCAGATATTATCCTGAAAGCAAAATCTGGCCAAAAGCACCTCTTTACTGGTGTCCACCTCTCCCATCCTTGTACCCCTGCTATTCATTCTCCCCTCAGTGAATCCATTCCACCTAACAACATGGATGAGTCTCACAAATACAGTATGGATGGAGCCAAAGAGATAAAGATTCAAAAGAGTATGCACCATGTATAAAGTTTCTATGGGTCTAGAAGCCAGTATAGTTGCCATTACTCTTGGAGGGATGGGTGGGGGACAGATGAATGTTTAACAGTTGGCTCTCAGAAAAAGAAAGCCAAGATTTCTAGTATTGCCTGTTTTCCCTGTGTAAATACTCCTATCTCGGCCATTTTTAAGCTACTAATGCAATGTCATTTAATGCAGAGTTTGGAAAAGCTATATTATAGCACAACGTTATGTGGAATTTCCACTGGACAGATGTAAATAACCTCAAGAGCATAAATACTAATAAAATGTATTAGAATGCTTAGGAAGTGGAGAATTTTGGATATTTATTACCTTTTTCTGGGTACTAAATGATCTGTCCAGCACCTCACTCACATGCAAATTTGAAAGCCCCAGCAGCTAATGTCTTCTAAGACATAGGACTGAAATGATGCCAAATGTCCAAATACCCTCTTGATTTCCACCATTCTTTTTTTTTTTTTTAATATAGATTTATTTATTTTATTTATTTACTTTTGGCTGTGTTGGGTCTTTGTTGCTGCGCGCCGGCTTTCTCTAGTTGTGGCGAGCGGGGGCTACTCTTCGTTGTGGTGCACAGGCTTCTCATTGCAGTGGCTTCTCTTGTTGTGGAGCCCGGGCTCTAGGCACGCAGGCTTCGGTAGTTGCGGCACGTGGGCTCAGTAGTTGTGGCTCGCGGGCTCTAGAGTGCAGGCTCAGTAGCTATGGCGCACGGGCTTTGTTGCTGCGCGGCATGTGGGATCTTCCTGGGCCAGGGCTCAAACCCATGTCCCCTGCATTGGCAGGCGGATTCTTAACCACTGCGCCACCAGGGAAGTCCGATTTCTACCATTCTTGAACCCTCCTAGTCTATCTATATTTATTCAGCTTATGAACAAATATTTAGCAAGCTATGTTCCAATCAGTTTTTCTTTTTGACAGTTCTGTTGAAGTATAATTGACATAAAGTAAACTACACATGATTAAGTATACAATCTAAGTTTTGATATCTGTATATACACCCACAAAACCATCACCACACTCAAGATAATGAACATATCCACCAACCCCAAAATTTCCTGATGCCCCTGTGCAACCCCTTCCTCCTTCCCTCCCTGCCCCCCCCCCGTCTCCAGGATACACTGATCTGCTTTCTGTCACTATACATTAATTTGCATTTCCTAGAATTTCTTACCTTTCCTTTTAATATAATTTATTTAATTAGAAGTTTATATAAATCTTTTTGAAAGTTGCTGTGTTTAACAACCAGTTCATAAATTCCTGAAAATTTAATCCTCACCACTCACAAGCCACTAGGAGCCAGCTTCAGCATGAGACGGGGGTGGATAAGTGAATGGAATGGGACGTGAGGGGAGATTCTGGGCTTGGGGTGATGTTCTGTTTCTTGATCTGGGTGCTGGTTAGAGATCTTCACATTGTTAAAATTTATTGAGCTGAACACTTACAATAAGTGGACTTTACTAAACTTATGAACTTCAATAAATTTACCCCCTAAAAAGCATGAGGATTAAAAAAGACAGAGGCGTTGGATCACTTTTCTTCCGTGTTTAAAATCTTTCTCTGGCTTTCTCCTGCATTTCAGCTAAAATCTAAGCTCCTTACTACAGCTCTCAAGCCCTGCCTTGCAGATTCTAGCCCCTGATTCTATTTCTAGCTTTACTTCTTCAAGTCTCCAGTCCTCAAACCTGGTATGTTCTTTCCAGCATTCGGGCCTTTACACATGCTGTTCCCTCTGCCTGGAGCTCTTCCTGCCACTTTCTCTAGAACTCTGAGTCTTTCCAGCCTGGATTGGTCAGTCAAAACCTAACCTTCCCAGGTCTGCTCCCCACCCCCCCAGCTGCTGCCCCCGCCCCCCAGCTGCTGTCTCTAAACTCGAGTTACTCTTTTTCTCTTTTTTTCAAAGTCTTATTTTTTTCTTTCTAAATACTTTTAAAACTGGGTAATTCTTTGTTTGTTTCTGGCTTGTGCCCCCTACTAAAGTATAAGCTTTATGCAGCCAGGAATCACGCATGTCTTGTTGATCAGTGTGACCAGGGCACAAGGTCAGGCTCCTAGAAGGTGCTCAATACATACTTTGTGAATGAAGCCCTTGATCCTTGGCTGTCTCGGGGCCTGTGGGGAAGCTCCGGCCCAGGGCGTGTGTGTGGCTGCAAGGAAGAGAGCAGAGACACTGGCCCAATGTGCGGATTGGGAAGCACTTTGTGTCATTCCTAACCAGCTGCAGGTTCCACAGCCTTCTTCCCACAAGAGCCTGAGATAGTCTAGCTCAACCCCAGCACCCACGGTCTTCAGATGAGGACACTAAGCCCCGAGTGCCCGGTCCTGAGAACCCCTTTTCCTGGCCCCACCCAGAACTCACATCCCTTCATCACATTGTCAGAAGCCTGTGGGTGGGGGCAGGGTGGGCGGATAGAAGGAGCATGAGTTTTTAACAAACACAAGAAAATCTGACTTCATAATTTCCTTGTTCAGCATTTGTGGACAAATAGCCAAGTCTCCTAAGCCTCAGTTTTCTCACCCATAAAACGGAGATCGTAATGACAACTTTATCCGGCTCTTGCGAGTAATAAAGGAAACAATGTGTGTAAAGCACCTGTCTCATTCTTGGTATTTAGTAGAAACCCTGTTGGCTGCCTTTTCCTCTCTGTAGTGGCAGCAGCTGGTGGAGGCCGAGCAAGATAAGGACTCTCTTCACTATTCCACAGACTTTCTAGTCAGGGCTCTCACTGTTGCCCAATTTAATTAATGCCCTGGCAGTGGGCTGACATTCACAGGCCACAGTGTAAGAAAAGAGCTGGTACCATCACACAGGGCTAACACATCAAGCTTCTGCCACTGAATGTCTAATGAATTCATTCCTGCAGGCGTTCTGAGAAGTGTGAGAAAACTAAGGCTTAGATTGGATGAAGAGCTATCTATGACAGTTATAAGGCATGAAATCAACAATGCCTCACTTTCCCAAAGAATTGGAAACTTTTTAATGTCAAAAATATAGCAAGACATCTCCTGGCAAACATACGTAGTGATGCTATCCTCTTAAGAACAACCTTTTGTTATTATGGGTATTTAGTTTCCCATTAAAACCTAGTCACATTGACCTTGGGGTTTCCAGGCATTAAAATGACGTGCTGAGTGAAGTGGGGGGAGGGGCAGGGCACTCATATTTTTAGTACATACTTTGTTCCAAACACTGTGCTAGGTGTTGAACTCCCTATGCATACTGGTCTTCTCATTAAGGACTTCAGATTTAAGTGTGAAAGGAAATGTATCAGTTAGGTAGGATCTAAGATGATGTAACAAAGAGACCCCAACAGTATAGAGGTTCCAACAGGTTAAAAGTTGATTTCTCTCTCACATAACTGTCCATAAGTAGGAAGCCTAGGATCAGGAGGTGGCCAGGCAATCCTTAAGACAATGTTTCTACTTCTGAACCCAAGATGGCTGCTCCCTCTGCTTTTGTTGCGTTTGCATCCCAGACAGCAAAGTCAGGGAAAGGCAAGGTGATCTTTTCTTTTAAGGGCATGATCCAGAAGTACCACACATCATTTCTGCTCACAGCCCTAAATAGCAATGATTTAAGCAACACAGAAGTTTATTTCTCTCTCTGAAGGTAAGAGAAGGTATCAGTCTGAAGGTAAGCAGTCCAAGGACCTCCACGGTGTCAAGAACCACCTTTCTTCTTGTTATTCTATTCATCCCCCATAATTTGCCATCTTCTACATGGTAGAAGGTAGCTCATCACCATATGTTCCACATGGGGACCAGAGGAAAGGAGAAGGAAAGGACAACTCTTTTCATTTTAAGGGCACAATCTAGAAATTGTTCACATCGATTCTGTTCACATCCTATTGGCCAGAATTTGGTCACATAACCAAAACTGGCTGCAAGGGAAGTTGGGAAATGTGCCTAGCTAAAATTAGGTAATTCTATTAGCAGAGGAAGAAGACATAAATGCTTTCTGGTTGAAAATAACCCTCTCGGGCTTCCCTGGTGGCGCAGTGGTTAAGAATCCACCTGCCAATGCAGGGGACACGGGTTTGAGCCCTGGTCTGGGAAGATCCCACATGCCGCGGAGCACCTAAACCGGTGCACCACAACTACTGAGCCTGTGCTCTGGAGCCTGTGAGCCACAACTACTGAAGCCCGTGCCCCACAACTACTGAAGCCTGAGTGCCTAGAGCCTGTGCTCTGCAACAAGAGAAGCCACCACAATGAGACGCCTGCGCACCGCAACGAAGAGTAGCCCCCGCTCGCCACAACTAGAGAAAGCCCAAGTGCAGCAATGAAGACCCAACGCAGCCATAAAATTAATTAATTTTTTAAAAAAGAAAGAAAATAACCCTTTCTGTCGTAGAAAGTCATTGTAGGGATTTGTGCAAGGCAGTGACACAATGTGACTGATTCTTCAGAAGGTGTTATGGATGCTAGAGGAAAGTAGATTCAGGAGGGAAGAGTGAAAACAGGGAGACCAGTGGAGAAATATAGATAGCTTGGTCTAGGGTAGTAGCAGCTGAGGTGGTGAGAAGTGACCTGATTTGAGATATATTTTGAAATCTACTTTCAAAAACCCTCAGCTGGGCTTTCTGAAGGGCTGGATGTGAAGTGAGACAAAGAAAGAGGAATTGAGGGTCTTTGGATGAATGGCTTCTTCAGGTCATTCAGGGTTCAGCTCAAACACTGAAGTTATCCTTGATCCACTGCTTCCTGGCAGTCACACTGTTAACATCATCCTGGTTTTTCTTCCTAAAACGTATCTCCATCTGAAAGGATCTTGTTTAGTTTTCTGTTTAATTATTTACTACCTCCTCCCAATAAAAGGTATGTTCCATGGGGTGGAAACTTGGTCCATCCCATTCATTCCTCTATTGTTGTCATCTAGAACAATGCCTGGCACATAGAAATATTGAGTGGTAACCAACATTTAATATTTGTTGAATGGATGAATGAGTTAAGACAGATAGTTGGTGTATCTGAAGATAACAGAATAAAAAGAAAAGTTAAACAATATAACGAGGAAATGGAATGATGAATTCCAGCTACACAATGAAGGGTCTATGGTGTTTTTTAAAATGATTAAATATTGACCAATGCTATCACATAATCTTTGTGAAGCTGTTATTCTAAAGTTTACAATCCATAAGTGCCCCAGCAGAAGTCAGGTTACTCTAAAAGAAGAAATAATCAGGCTGATCTTAAACCTCCCTTCAGCCCAATAGACAAATAACAGATAAAAAATAACAAATAAAAAAAAAAAAGCAATCCCCAGAGACCTAAGTGGGAAAGGGAGTGACTCAAGAATTCTAAAACAATCAAATTGTCATTCTCCACCCAAAAACTGTTAGAACTAATAAATGAATTCAGCAAGGTTACAGGATACAAGGTTAATATACAGAAATCTGTTGCATTTTTTCTACTAATAATGAAATATCAGAAAAAGAAAGTAAAAAAACCAATCCCGTTTAAAATTGCATCAAAAAATTTTTAAATACCTAGGAACAAATTTCACCAAGGAGACCTATATGCTGAGAACTTCAGAACATTGATGAAGGAAATTAAAGATGATTCAAAGAAATGGAAAGATATCCCAGGTTCTTGGATTGGAATAATCAAAATTATTAAAATGGCTATACTATCCAAAGCAATCTACAGATGTAATGCAATTCCTATCAAAATGCCCAGGACATTTTTCACAGAACTAGAACAAATAATCCTAGAATTTATATGGAACCACAAAAGACCCAGAATTGCCAAAGCAATCTTGAGAAAAAAGAACAAAGCTGGAGGTTTAACCCTCCCAGACTTCAGACTGTACCACAAAGCTACAGTAATCAAAACAGTGTTGTACTGGTACAAAACAGACACAAAGATCAATGGAACAGAATAGAGAGCCTAGAAATAAACCCACCCACCAATGGTCAATCAATCTACAATGAAGGAGGCAAAAATATACAATACAAAAAAACAGTCTCTTCAACAAGTGGTGCTTGTAAAGCTAGACAGCCACAGGTAAAAGCATAAAATTAGAACATTCCCTCACACCATATACAAAAATAAACTCAAAATGGCTTAAAGACTTAAATGTAAGACATGAAACCATAAAACTCCTGGAAGAGAACATAGGTGAAACAATTTTGGACATAAATCATGGCAATATTTTCTTGGATCGGTCTCCCAAGGCAAAGGAAACAAAAACAAAAACAAACAAATGGGACTTACTTAAACTTAAAAGCTTTTGCACAGCAAAGGAAACCATCAACAAAACAGAAAGACAACCTGCAGAATGGGAGAAAATATTTGGAAATGATGACAAGGGGTTAATATCCAAAATATACAAATAGCTCACACAACTCAATAGCAAAAAAACAAACAATCCAATCACAAAATAAGCAGAAGACTTGAACGGATATTTGCCCAAAGAAGATATGCAGATGGCTAACAGGAACATAAAAATGTGCTCAACATCACTAATTATAAAAGAAATGCAAATCAAAATTACAAAGAGGTATCACCTCACCAGTCAGAATGGCCATCATCAAAAAGTCTACAAATAATATGTTGGAGAGGATATGGAGTAAAGGGAACGCTCGTACACTCTTGGTGGGAATGTAAATTGGTGCAACCACTATGGAAAACAGTATGGAGTCTAAAACACTAAAGATAGAACTACCATATGAACCAGCAATTCCACTCCTGGGTATATACCCGAAAAAACCGAAAACACTAATTCAAAAAGATACAGGCACCCCAGTGTTCACAGCAGCACTATTTACAATAGCCAAGACATGGAAGAAACCCATGCCCATCAACAAACAATTGGATTAAGAAGATGTGGAATGTGTATTTATATATATGAATATTACTCAGCCATAAAGGAGAATGAAATACTGCCATTTGCAGCAACATGGATGAACCTAGAGAATATTATGCTTAGCAAAATAAGTCAGACAGAGAAAGACAAATACTATATGATATCACTTATCATGGAATCTAAAAAATAAAACAAATGAATGTACATAAACAGACTCATAGACATAGAATACAATCTTGTGATTACCAAAGGAGAAAGGGAATGGGGAGGGATAAATTAGGAGCCTGGGATTAACAAACACAAACTACTATACATAAAATAGATGAGCAACAAGGATTTACTGCATAGCACAGGGAACTATACCCATTATCTTGTAATAACCTATAATGGAGTATAATCTGCAAAAATACTGAACTGTACACTGTGCTGTACACCTGAAACTAATACAATATTGTAAATCAACTATATTTCAATTTTTAAAAATTGTCATTCAAATATGAAGAACTCTGGGAATATATCACTCATATATCCCTTTTTGAATGAATGGAATGAAAAGATACCACCAGGGCCACTGGGCATGATTAAGAATAAGGTATTTATGAAAGGGGTGATGTTGAGACACATAAGGATTATTGGTGAACATTGAAATATACTAAGCATAAAGTAAATTTTAAAAACATTTATTTATTTATTTTGGCTGCGCAGAGTCCTAATTGTGGCATGCAGGATCTTTTTAGCTGCAGCAGGTGGAATCTTTAGTTGTGGCATGCGAACTCTTAGTTGTGGCATGCATGTGGGAATCTAGTTCCCTGATCAGGGATGGAACCTGGGCCCCCTGCATTGGGAGCACAGAGTCTTAGCCACTGGACCACCAGGTAAGTCACTAAAGTGAATTTTTAAATAATTATGGTTATAAAACATAATGTAAAAGTTACAATTCTCAAAAGAAAAGCTACACAATATAAGATAATAACAGAATATTGATTTAACAGATACCAAGTTAATAGTGGTTTAAATAATATAGAAGTTTATTTCTCCCTCTTACAGAAGTCTGAGTGCAAACAGTCCAAGGCTGATCTAGGGCTCCATGGCATTAGGAACCCAGGTTTTCTCTCTCTTGTTGCTCCCTATTCCCTACAGGGGGGTCCTCTTTGGCTTGGTTGAATACGGGCTTCCCACCATGTCCACTGGTCCGTATTCTAGCAGCAGGAAAGGTTAAAAGAGGGAGGAGGGGCAGAGGTTGCACTGACATCTTCTATTCACATCCAATTAGTTGGCTACCTACCGGCAAGGGGCAAGGGAGGCTAGGAAATCTTGTCTCTAGCTGTGTGGTACATGTCTACCTAAAACTTCTATTATTATGGAAGAAGTAGAGAAAAGATATGTATGGGAAATGGAGATGCCATCAATCTTCGCCATACTACTTCAGGGGTTCTTGTGAGGATGAAATGAAATGTCAGGACATATGCTTAATACCTATATCAACACAGTAAGTATCCAGAAATTATTTGGTATTATTTTTAAATGAAAATAATCTTACTTTTTCTTATAAAAATGTTGCTTATAAAGTATTCGAACAATGCGAAAGAACACAGAAAAAGTAAATGTCACTCCTTACTCCACCTTTAGAGTTAACCACTGCTAATACTATGTCCATATCTGATAATTTGTCAAGTGTTTGAGCCCAGTATGTATTTTTATAAATGTTTCAACACTTAAAAAAAAAAGAATATGTACAGGGAGGGTGGGAGGGAGACGCAAGAGGGAGGAGATATGGGGATATATGTATATGTATAGCTGATTCACTTTGTTATAAAGCAGAAATGAACACACCATAGTAAAGCAATTATACTCCAATAAAGATGTTAAAAAAAAACACAACAAAAACAAAAGAATATGTATTCTCTATTCACAGGGTAAATCATTGATGTTTGTCTATGTTATTTCAACCATATTAGTTATGTTTTACATTCTTGTGTTATGTTATTTGGTGCAAAAAGATTTATAATAGTTATACTTTGGGGTAGTTATACTTCCCCCTTGGTTTTGAATGTCTGATGTTAACATCACAACCCTTCCTTATTTTCTACTTCCACTTCCCTGGACACTCAGGTTGATATAAGAATTTCACCCAAGCAAATTCAGAACTTTAACAGGTTAATTTTTTAAAAGGGCTCAATTTTCTTCTTCCCTTTCCTCTTAACAACTAAGGTACAGTTTACAGCCACCTGCTTTGTACTTAGTAATCTTGGGTTCTATAAGAATCTGAGATCATGTAAATACTACATATCCTATTTGAATCCACTTCCCCCATATTGAAAAAGATTGTGCCTAAACTCCAGGGAGTTTGAGTTTTCATTAGATTTCAAGTGGAGCTATCAATTCACAGCTAATGTGCAGTGCAAAGGAAGTTTAAGGGCTTCTTTTCACTCCCTTGAGAATGTCACACATACCTTAGTATTTGTACACATTTTGTGCTTCATCTATAGAGAAGCAGCCACTTCAGAGTTGGCATCCCTGGTTACCAAGAGGCAAGTCAGGGCTTTCCAAATTTATTCTCATTCCTTTTGAATTCCTCTCATTAAGGGGGAACTATGAAGAAAAAGTAAATCCTTGCTTATTTGCACCTATTTTTTTCTTTCTAAGAAAATAATAATGATGATGCCAGGAACCAGTTGAGGGTACCTATTATGTGCCAAGCACTTTACATACATCATGTTTACTCTGATGCTCACAGCCACCCTGCCACATGAGTGTGATCTGCCCTTGTGCAGATTCAAGAGCACTGAAGCTCAGAAGGTGAAGAAACAAATAGTTACACATGTAAACTAGTTGTAGCAAGAAGGAGCTCGAGTTGGAACCAGCTTTGTTTGGCTCCAAAATGTCTGCTTATTCCACTGCTCCAAGAGCTGGACTTCTGGGGGAAGCAGAAAATTCTTTGTTTTTCAATGTGTTGAGTAATGTTTCCTCTTTTTCTCTACTTGGATGGTCTTTACTGGAGTCCCATGAGAGCAAATTCCATATGCAGCCACAGAGATGCAAATCTGAAGGAGTGGAAAGCTAGAACCTGTTTAATTTACAGTTCAGCAAGCAAATATAATTTCCTTACATAAACCCTCCAGGAGAGTTGACGGAATCAAGCCTCTTGTTATTTTAGTACTGTAATTCCAGAACGTACCTCAGTGATTTAACAAAAACATTGATACCAAATATTGCTCTGCAATTATTGCAAATGCCATTCAAAGTTTTGTTGTTGTTTAGAGAACATCAGCTCTGTAGCAAAACATTATCCCTAGTTTCAGAAATGCTAACTGCATTTACAATGGCAAAATAGGTAGAATTTTATGAGTTACTTAGATTTTTTTTCTCACAACCAACTAAAATTCCTAATATGTAACTTTGGGGAAAAAGAATTGTCCCTCTTGATTGCAGATATATTTTCATTAACATGAGCTGTACTTGTAATACAAGGTGTTTTAGCATCATTGGCCAAAAGGAACTGGGAATGGTTTATGGAAAGAAGGAAAGGGTTTGGATCAAACCCGCAGTTCAGAACTGGTTATGTGTGGCATTATACCTGTAGATCTTTCCACAAATTCAGGCCCTTCTCCAGAATCACTGATTCAAAATATTGAGAAATGGAGTCACAGGCATGTGTACCGAAAAACTGTCACAGGTGATTGTGATGTTCATCCCTGGTTAAGAACCTCTGGGCTGGAGTATGCCTTTCCTGGGATGGTACACTGAGAAGCAATTAACAAAATATTTTCCTTAGAATGCTGGCTTCCACTATGAACAATTCTTCTTCCCTCCCCTTTCCTCACTCTAGGAAAAAAAAGTTAAAGAATTGTACAATGAGATAAACATGGGCAGATGTTCAAAGATGGGATATCTGGATCATCTCATTCTTAAGAAATGTGCCTTCGTTATCTATTGTGAGTACCTGATGCAGATGGTGTTAATAGCCACTTGCTGGACTTCCCCAGTGGCGCAGTGGATGAGACTCCGTGCCCCCATTGCAGGGGACCTGGGTTCAATCCCTGATCAGGGAACTAGATCCCACATGCATGCCGCAGCTAAGAGTTCACATGCTGCAACTAAGAAGCCTGCCTGCCGCAACTAAGACCAAGTGCAACCAATAGATATTTTTTAAAAATAGCCACTTGAATGCTGGGAAAGAGGTTTTGAGAACACTAAGTGCAGTTTTTACTAATAAAGCCCAACAAAGAAACCAAAATACATTCTTTTCATCCAATCCTGTGATAAATAGACAGAAACAACAACGGCAATCGTGGAGTCCAACTGCTTCACTTACATTCAGAGAAACTGAGCCCAAAGGTGGGGAAGTGACTTCTACGTCCCACAACTTTTCCCTATAGTACAAAGTATGCAATTCAATGACCAACCTAGGAATACAAACTGAGCTCTCCATTCTTGTTTGGAACGTTGCCTTACTGAAATTAGAACACAGAAACAGCTTTTCAAGCAGGTCCAGAAATGAGATTCTACTCTTCAATAAAGCACCGGCAGTTTAGCCAAGAAGTGTTAAGGGAGGAAAAAAAAAAAAATCTGCCTGAAGCATATTCTTTAGCAAAGTTGCCCATCTTCACAAAGAATAAAACAATCAAAGCTTCCTTTACATTTGCTTTCCTGTCCTCAATGTGAATTGTTCTTTGAGGACAGATATTTAAGAGTAGATTTAGCCTGAGCTTCATTGCATGCAGTTTTTCTGGATCTATACCCTCAGGCATGCTCTTCCAACATCAGTCTCTCTCCCTTCCTGAGCCCCTACACACACACACACACACACACACAAAGCAGTCCTGGACAAAAGCCTTGGAGAAGAGAACTAGAATAAGAACTAAGATCTGATATTAAATAACCCATATTATATCATTAATGTCTTGTTGGATGTTATGAGCTGAATTGTGCCCCTCACCACTAAATTCATAAATACTAAGTCCTAGTCCCCAGTATCTCAGAATGTGTCTGTATTTGGAAATAGGATCTTTAAAGAGGTAATTTAGTTAAAACAGAGTCATTAGGGTGGGTCTTAATCCAATATGAATGGTATCCTTATAAGAAGAAGAAATTGGGAGACAGACACACACTAAGGGAAGAACATATGAAAACACAGAGAGGGGATGGTCATCTACAAGCCAAGGTGAGAGATCTCAGAAGAAGTCAACCCTGCCAACACCTTGATCTCAGACTCTTAACCTCCAGAACTGTGAGAAAACAAATTTCTGTTGTTTAAGCCACAAGTCTTACCATCCAGTGGTATTTTGTCATGGCAGCCCTAGAAAATGAATACTTTGGGTCATTGTGTTCATCTGCCATGGAGGTAAGATTTAATCCCATTCTTTAACAAGTTCATGCTCAGAATGGAATGCCAGTGTCATCATTTTAACCCTTTAGTTAAAATAAGGACCTACGCATGGTTTCAGATAAGATGCTTCTGCTGGCAAATAACAGATAACCCAACTCCAGTGACTGAAGTAACAAATGGGATGTGTTTGGCTCATACAACTGAACGGTCAAGAGATGGTTGGTGCAGGCTACAACTGAAGTTTGATCAGGGTGTCGCCTCCTCTGCCCCCCTGGTTTATCAGGTGTGTGGTTGGGTTAGCTCCCCTCAAGGTGGACGGATGGCATCAGTGGTTACACATGCTTCTTTCTCCCCATCCTAGGAGAAAGAATGTCATCATGTAACCACTGAAACAAGTTCAGGCTTTCTCTAATTGAATAGTCATTGTTACACTAATAACAACAACAGTATTAACAACAAATGTCCGTTGCACACTTAACATGTGGCAGTCACCATTCTAAGTGCTTTTGCTGAATTAACTCTTCTAATACTCATAAAAAGAGCAATGGGACTACACTGATTTGTTAATTCAATCAAGGCCAGCCCCTGAAGCTGAGGGGAGGTAAGCCCTGCCCCCCAAAGTATAAGGTCATTATGCAATATGCAGAATGGATATTAGGGAAACAACCACAGTATGAACTACAGCCCCGTCTCTGCAAAATCATAACTGCACCGTGCTTCTGTTTACCTTAACCATCTAGCTTAATACAGGCAAAAAGTAAGATATGTTCTGCTTTCATAGTCTGTATTACCTAAATTACTTTTCTCCTAAGTGTCCTTTTGAGTGTCCCAGTATTGTTTTCTCCTTGCAGGTACAGATGCCAACAGAGACCAAGCGGAAGCATGTTGGTTTCTGGAACTTCGTTCCCAAACACATGACCAGCCTTCCTCCTGTAAGTTATAGTGGCCTTTTGGGTCAAACTCAGGGCCTCTCTGATTCTGCTGCTGTTCTGACACTTGCAGAGAGGCGTGGAAACTTCTTGTCTTGTTCTGGCTTGTGTGGAGCTACTTTCTCTTCCTCTTGATTCACAGCAAGAAAGGAGTAATCAGGTATTTGTGCTGCTTTAGTTACTATCACTCCTATCCTCCCCTCCTCTCCCCCTCGTACATGCTACCTGGTTTCCTGTAAGGATGAAATGCATTGATCTGATATTTTCCATTTTTCAAACTTGAACGCATTCAGAATTTTATCACGAAAACTAGAAATGCATGTATTATGATTTATGGCATTCTAGTAAATCAAGTGTTCATCTCATCAGGCTACGTTGACTTGAAATAATTAACAGGCAACTTATTGCCTGAATGCTAAATACTTACATGCCACCTTGGTACAAATTTACTACAACTTTTTTGGAAAATAATTTGACAATGCTTTACAAAAGATACAAAATATTTGTGTCTTCTATGCAGCCATCCTGTTCCTGGGGTTTAGCTAAAAGTGGAGGGGGGAAAGTATCGTGCATAATGATGTTCATTAAAGACTGGTTTAGAATAACATTAAATGGAAACTATATACATTCCAACTACATGCATGGCTAAAACAATTATAGTAAAGAACTCCGTGAGGGAAACATTATGTAACTATTAGTAGCTCCCTTTGTTTGGAACACTTTCCCACCCCCTCTGCCTTACTTTTCTGCCAGCTAACTCCCACTTAGCCTTCAAGGCTCAGGGTACCCACCCCTGCGCTCGGGTGCCCCTCCTCCTCTGGGCTTATGTAACACCTGGGCACACGTCTATCGAAGGATTTACAGCCCACCGCGGTGTAGACCATTGACTTTGTCATCTCTTCCACTGGATTGCAACCCACTTGGGCAGAGCCTGTCCTTTGTGCAACAAGTTTAAAATCAGAAAGGATGGAGGCACGAAATAAAATGATTCCTAATACATAAAATTCAGGCTTCAGTTGATTCAGGGCTGCCTTCACACACACCCAGCCCCATCGGCACCACCATCACCTCTGAAGTCTCTTGTAGAAGGTGAGAAATGTGCCTAAAATCCTTGTAGGGGGGTATATTTGGGGGGCGGTGGGCAGAAGATTAGAAATGGGGCCTGTAGAACATTCCTGCAAATGTTCAGGAACCATTCACATTCTTTTGTATTTCCTTTGACGAAGTTTGTTTCCTTAGATGTCTGAGTCCCCTTATAACATGGGGACCGCAAAGGATCGGTAGGATTCGTTTGACACCGAAACGCGACGCGCCTCCCTTCCTTCCAGGCTGCAATGCTTCAAAAAGCCGCGTGCGCGTGTCAGGGACGCGAGGCCGCTTTCCTTTGCCGTGTGTTTCCACCCCGTTCTGGGAGGCTCAGTGCGGCGCTCCACTTGCCCGCCCGACTTCGGAGCGGAGAGCCCCGGAGGGAGGAGAACCGGCGAATCCTCGCGGGCGCCGGGCGCTCGCGGACCCCGCCCGCCCCGCCGCGCCCGGCCGTCACGTTGGGTGCGGAGCGCCTGCCGGCTGTACCCGGGCGGGAGGCGCCGGGGTAGCTGAGGGGAGCGAGTCACGTGACAGGAGGAGTCTGACCTACTTTTCCTGCGGCCGGCGCAGGCGCACTCCTTCTCTGCGTGCCGCTAGGAGCCTCACGTGGAATCGCACGTGCCGCTCCTCCGCCGGGGGCTGCGGGCAGGTCGCGTGCGGGGTGGGGCGGCGGGCGAGTGGGCCGGGCGGGGCGTGGCTCCGCCCTGCGCGGCCGGAGCCGGAGCTGGCTCTGAGGGGTCTCGTAGTCCTCACCCCAATATCTAACCGGTAGCTTTAGAGAACTGCTCAGGCGCCCCACGGGGCTGCCCGCGAATTCATCGAATTTAACATTCATGAATTCAAAAATGAAAAAGTTACTGTACATAAGCCCTTTGAATCAGCAATTCCACGATTCGGAATTTATCCTACAGATGGGTTCCCACTTCTGTGAAATGTCTCCCTAGAAGGATAATCATGACATCACTGTTTTACATCCCATTATCGTTTCCGCAAACGATGGGAAACTCTCTAAATGTCCAACGGTAAACATGGTCAAATTCATGGAAGGAGAAATTACGTTTGGGCTATGTTTGGAATTCTCTTAAGTTGTTAAAAAGAAATGGACAGCCCTACAGACACTGATATGGAGAGGCCTCCAAAATACATTATGTGATCTAAAAAAAATAAAATGGAGCACAGCAGTGTATATGGGATGCCACTGGTGCGTACAGAATAGCTCTAGAAATATGCACAAGAAATGCAAAGGAAGGTTTATTGGCTACTGAGGGACTAGGGGAAGAGAGAGACTAACTACACTTAAACACTACGGTAACTTCATGTACCCTGTATGATTAGTTTATCTTTAAAAATACAAATAAAATTTTAAAACAAAGAGTTATTTAGCACTTTGTGCTGGGCATCAGGTTTTATGTAAATCATTTCCTTCTAGAAATTTCGTCATGTGCAGTACTTTTTATTCTGTTCAGCTTGTATTTTAATGTTTCAAGCTTTCTGATAAATTCTGTTGAGAAAAAATTTTAACTCCAAGATAGCCACCCAACAAGACTTCCACATCTTTAAGATCCTCTCCATGTTCTATCTCCTAAGGGAAGACATCTTAACAGAGGGACCCTCAGCAACAAACATTTGCATGATAAAGCCTACACAGCAGTTTTGCATTAACTTTTACTCTCCTGACTACTCTGTGAGTTTGTAATGCAGCTATTATTGTCATTATATGTATACCAATTATAATATATTTGGTTGCAAGGAGCAGAAAATCCAACTCTAAGTGGATTGAGTTGACGAACAGGTACCTCATTTAACTGAAGTCCAGGATAGGATGGACTTCAGGGATAGTCTGATTCAGCAGCCAAACAATGTCACCAGGAGCTGGTTTCTTTCCGTCTGCCATGCCTTCTATGATGTCAGCTTCCTCTGAAGGTTTGGGAAGGTCTTACTTAATGAAAATTCTTCTCTTCCAGAGTCAGCGAGCAAATGTCTTCCCCATACTCTTTGGCCTGAGTTGGGGAAAGTACCCACAACTGAATCAACAATGGTAGCAGGAGATCGGATTATTGTCATTCATTTGGGTTAATCCATTATCCCACTTGCTTTGAGGGGAGCTACAGAGAACAAGCAAACGTACTGGATGTAGATCTTGAGGAGGCAAACACAGTGCCCCTCACATCACTTTTATTACTACTGTTGCTATTATTGTCCCCTTTTCCTGGTGTGGATTGGGTGACAGATCTTGGTTTGCCCCAAATTATGCAGCCAGTGTATTTGCAGTTTTTCCTGCAATGTACATCTTCCCAGTGAGGGTGTAAGTAAGAACGTCAGTACATCAGGGAAAATCTGTCTCCACTACTACAAAAACAAGTTACGGTGAGAGATTAAGTGGTGTCATTTTGGCAGAATCATATAAAGGAAGTGTACAAACACCACATTTATGTGCTATTTCTTCATCCACACATCAAATAGGTAATAGACTCCTACTATATGTGGAAGCACAAGGGCTCTTGGAGAAAAATGGAAGACATTTATGACCCCTAAGCTCAAAGGAAATATAGTCAACTTAGGCAAACAAGATAGACACTTGGAAAACTTTAAAATAATGATATGAGACAGCATGCAATTAAGTGCCTAAGTGGACGATAATGCAGTGTGGCAGGTATTCACAGCAGAGAGAGACCACATAGGTAGATATTAGTTTAAAGAGATAACAAATAGAAGAGGGCCTTGAAGGATGGCTCAGATGGGGTCAGATAAACAGGGGAGAAAGGAAGGGCTATATAGATGGTTGTACACCATATGAGCAAAGGAGTGGAGGTACAAATGAATCTAGTATTCTCAAGATTAGCGACCAGACTTATTGGCATGGGGAAGGGTTGTGTTGGAGAGGAGTGAGAGATGACGGAGTGTAAGAAACCAGGTTCCCCAGGTTTACATCCCTTGCAGATAAAGATGCACAGTAATTATTTAAATTGCACTGGCTCCTGCTCCTACCTGCTCATCCTTTCCAAATCTCATCCAGTTATATCAGAGAGTACTCAAGGGTCTTTCACATGTGCTCAGAGGTCAGTCAGCCAATTATAGTCACCCCACAGCAACTGCCATGCACTTCCTGTCCTGCTCTGTTCCCCTTCAAATCATCCTTTCCTAGGAAGCAGGATGAAAGATGTCTCACCACCACTTGACTGTGTATATGGGAAGGAGAGGAAGGAGTCAGGAATGATTCCAAATGTATCCATTGTGTTTGTGGCGTGCTATGTCATCACATAGAGAACATTACATTACACAGAGAACATGCCCATAATTGGCATGTTCACTCCGTAAGGGGAAGCTTCTCCTCCAGCCAACCGAATGTTCAAATATTCAACAACTATCAATTCAAGATCAAGGCACACTCTCAAGGGCAGGGCCAGGACTAAACTGAGGCAAATGAAGCTGCTAGGGAGGACCTCACTTGGGATCTTGCAACTTTACGGGAATGGTGTGCCCCTGTCTTTGTCTTGTAATCGGGACAGGCCCAAACTAGAAACCTCAAAGTGTCCATCTGAGACTTTAAGACTCACAGCATATCAAGGGAGTCAATAGTTGGCTGTGGTAGATGTTGATTTTGACTCACATCCATGTATTTATTTGTCTGTTTTTTTCCTCTATTTCTTTCTTTTGAAAATCTTTCTCACCCATCCTTTTTTCCTACAGCCCAAATCGTATGCTACACTTTGGATTATTAACTTGGTGTGTGAATTTATATGGATATATAAGCTGTCTGTCCACCTGATAATTAAACATACATGCATTAATGGTCTGCAGGGGTAGACCAGGGATGCATTAGTTGTTAGGACTATGATGAAAATAAACAAAAATCAATGAAATGCTTGCTTTCTAGGAAATCCCATCTTATAAGGAGGAGACAAGTGTGTAAACAAATAAGGGCAATAAGCAAGTGTAAAATTTTGCCAGGGTCATAGGGATACAAGAGAGTGAACAGCTCCCTCTACCACAGTTGGCAGCGGGTGGGAGGTAGAGGAGGTCAAGAAGGGCTTTCCATAGGATGTGACACCTGAGCTGCATCTTCTCTGAAGACACCACCCCCAACCCCCGCATAAGCCAGGCATTGCATTAAGCAATTTGGGTAGGGGAAGGAAGTGTATTTAAATCTCAGCTATTGAAAGCCTCACAGTCATCTTGGGGACAGACCTGAAAACAGAAAATTGCAGAGGTCCTGAGAAGTGGTCAACAGAGGTTTCTGCCCAGTGCTATGAAGAGCCAGGAGAAAGAACCAGATGCCTGATATGTGGGAACTGGGAGACACATTTGGTGTGTGACAAAGCTACCCATTCTCCCAGTATAGAGAACTAAAAGATTACCCGACGGGGTTGAGCATATTTGCATAAGGAGCCAAGTTTTGAAAGGGCTGGAAACTCCCTTTTACTTTCCCTTTTGGTGTTCAACACTGTTTGAAAAATTCTGATGATGTAGATGGTACTGACTGAAGCCAGAGTAGAAAAGGGTACCAAAATGTGACGGTGATGGAGGGGTGACTTGGTTGGAGACAGGGCATTTGTCAAACAAAGGACGAAGCATGTGTTCGAGGCTGGGCCAAAGTATCACCAAGTGAATGTTAGCAAGGAATGACCATAACATTGGGAGCTGATAGTTGAGCAAAATACTGGAAGGGGGAGCCTTATTTTCCCTTCCCCCATATTTTCCCAGAAACCACCCTGCACCCCCCACCCCAGGGAAATGCTGTGGCAGAAACAGCCACTGGTAAAGAACCTTTTTGAATTATTGATAAGCCATGGCCCTCTTCTCTGGTGATATACTTGCAATGCAATAACTTGTGTTGGGATAATCGAACTTGTGTTGGTGTGTCAGTCAGGATAGGCTAGGGTGGGTCACAGTAACAAGCAAACCCAAATCCCAGTGGCTAAAAGAGTGAAGAATTATTTCTCGCTCATACTGTACATCCATTGCAGGCTGGCAGGAATTCTGCTCCATCTCGTCATTGTTCTCAGCTGAGGACACAGATAGACGGAGCAGCCCTCCTCTGAAACGTTGCTGGTCTTCTGGCAGGTTCTGCATCAGCAATTAAAAGCTCCAGCCCAGAGGTGACATGCGTTGCTTCCACTCACAACCAGCGGCCAGAACTAGTCATGTGACCCCCACCCAACCACAAGCCATTGAGTGAGTCCAGTTCAATCTGGTGCCAGGAAGACCAGGGAGCTGGAATACTTAGGAGCAGTTTCAACAACCACTGTGCCCGTGACATCCTTTTCCTCTAGCTGGCTCACCAAATTCAGACTCCGATGGGCAGACTGAAATACTGGGAATGTTATTGATGGTGGGAATAATAACAAAGAATATTTATTGAGTGCTTGCTCTTCTATTAGAATTGAGCTGGACACTAATGTAAACACTTTCCCTATAATAACTTATTTAATTCTCCCAACAACCTGGAATCACAGAAAAAGTAATCATAGGGTAGGAAGGAATAGTCTCTCAGCAGCAAGTGTAACCTTAGAGTCATATAGATTTTATTATTAACAGAAAAATGAACTTATTTTATAAACCCGGTTTGTGAAGTGGGATGTATAGATTTCACATGTATATCCATTTTTGCTTTGTAAAAGATCGATTCAGTGTGTAACAGAACAAGGGAAGTATACACTCAAAGCCCTGAATAAATCGTTTCTTGTACTCCGTTGTCCGCAGTAATACTAGTCACTTTGTCAATTCATGCACAACATTTTATTACAGGCTTTCCTCATCCCAAGGAACCACAGGCTTCTCAAGGGAAACAGTGATGAGAATGCCTGCCTCCACATCGGCTCAGGAATCATCCCTGGAGGGGCAGAGCCAAGAGTGCTTGTTATGACATATTGTTTGCAGAATTCTATCCAAGGGACACCTGGAAAAGGGGAGTGTGTGTGTGTGTGTGTGTGTGTGTGTGTGTGTGTGTGTGTGAGAGAGAGAGAGAGAGACAGAGACAGAGACAGAGACAGAGACAGAGAATCAGGCATGCCTGTGTATCCCTGGGTGTGTTTTTCTTTTTACGTCTGCACACCTTCCCTGCTACAGTTTGAATGTTTGTTTCCCTCCAAAATTCATATGTTGAAATTCTATCCCCAAAGATGATTGTATTAGGAGGTGGGCCTTTGGGAGGTGCATAGGTTATGAGGGTGGAGCTCTCATGAATGGGATTAGCTGTCCATAAGAGAGCCTCCAGAGAGCACCCTAGCCCCAGCCATCGTGTGAGGACACAGCAAGCAGGCATGGGCTATGAACAGGAAGGGGACTCTCAGCAAAGGCAACCATGCTGTCACCTTGATCTTGGACTTCCAGCCTCCAGAACTCTCGAACTGACTAAGACCCTGCCCAACTATTTATAAGTAGTTTATTGAGAGTCTTTCCTTCCTAGCTATTTTCAGAGCCCCCAAAGGCACTAGCTATCAAATATTTCTGAGAAATTGCTGCTCATTTGGGAACATGTTTTATGAATTGCACACAAAAATAATGACGTAATGGCTAACGCTTGAGAGCTTATTATGTGCCCAGCACCGTGCTAACTACTCTACATGCATTACGTTGTCCATCCTCAAAAGAACCCTAGAAGGTGAGTAATATTATCCACTCAAGTTGGCAAAGGATGAGTTGAGGCACAGAGAAGTTACACTGCTGGCCACTAGAACTCCAGGGCCCACACTTAGGACCTCAGCACACTTAGGACCTCAGCACTATTCTGCCCTTGGGAGCCTTCCTTTTGCCCACCTGAGGTTTGGCACTGTGTTCTAACCCTGACCCACAGTTGAAACTGATCATCCTCTACCCACTTAAACTTCCTGCTGCTGGCTCTTTGGCTGCTTTCTGAACACCTCCAGGTTGATTCACCTGACTTTTCACCCTTGGCTCATTCTGTCCTCTGTGCCTGGTTGGGGTGCAGAGGTGAATAGCGTACTGTCCATGCCCTCAAGTATCTTACAGCATAGTGACAAGACTGATGCATGACCAACTAGCTTAGACGCACGGCAGGATAGAATCTAATGCTTTGCCAGAGGAGGTGTGGAAAGCAACTCATATTTATTGAGTCCTTGAATGTGATAGAGAAGTGGCAGCTTTGATCCAGCCACATGCTAAGTGGTAAGAATGCAGAGGTTGATAAAATACAGCCACACACCCTGCGAGGCCTGGGACATTGGTACGTGGCCCGTGTGCACACAGTGACCACTTTCCTGGGTAGATCTCAGTAACGAGCTTTGCTCGCCTCAGCTCCCCTCTGTGTCAGGCTGTTGCTGCTGTCCACGCTATGAACCAGAAACGCAGATTAAGAGGGGTCTTCAGTGACCATTTGTGCAATGGATTCAGACTGTCCTATGGGGCCATCAGAGGTTCCCAGGGACTCTCGCAGGGGCAGCTGGAGGTGAGGAAACCGGGGAAAGAGAAATCAAGCAAAAGAGATTAAACCACATCCTTTTCTATTTCAATCAAGACAGTTCTGTCTTTACTGCAGGTCAAGGTGGCGTTAGGTGAGTGTGTGGAAAGTGGGCGTGTGCTGGGAAAGAACCCAGAGGTCTCTCCCTGATTCTGAGAAAGAGAACTCAGTCGGGGGTTCCTGGGAGCCAGAGAGTTGGAAGGTGGCAGTGTGTTTGGAAACAGGCATCGTTTACAGTGTGTCCCAGAAGAAACAGAAGTAAGCAGCTTTACCCAGGGCACCAGGAACTCAGGCAGCTTTTAGGATAATGACCCATTCTTCATTGATTTGCTGAGTGTATATGGGGGAAATAAAGGTGAATCAGTCATTTTCTGTGCCATACAGAAGCCTACAGTCCAGTGAGGGAGTCAAGGTATCTACAATGATAAGTATAACACGAGGGTGAAAGAGAGAGGGCCTCGCGCGCTAAGGCAATGGGTGCCAAGAGAACTAGACACTGGTGAAGGGGACATGGTTGATGCTTCTTGGGGCAGGGTTGCTTCGAGCTGGCACTTGAAGCAAGGTAAGCCCCCGGGAGCTGGGAAGGGGGCTCCATCCGGAGGCCACAGCGGGAGGCCTGCACCGAGGCAGTCCTCACTGGCTCTGAATGGGGAGTGGGAGTGCTTTAGTCTTGGGGGCACACTCTGGAAGGTTGTTTTCTTCCCAGAACCTGAGGGGGTGCCTCAGGGGGCCCTGTGCCTGGGAAGACTAAGTGGGCCACGGCCGACACGGGTAGCTTTGGGGGACTTGGTTTTGCTCCTCATGAGAGGAAGCTGGGATCAGATAGAAACAGTAGAAGTGTCCCAAGTGACATCCCCGCTCACTATTCTTTGCCTCCTTCCTGGAGGGAGAAGCGGAGATGATCTGCAGGGCCCAACAGTGAGTCTGGAAGGGCGGTGTGTGGATGGCATTCACTAAGAACTCTGTCCTCCCTCCTACTTCAGCAAACAGCTTGGAAACCAGCCTGAAATCACCAGGAATTACCAGCTCCTGAGCCAGTTTGAAAACAACGTTTATTATTCTTTGGCAGCTCCCCAAGCGAGCCACCTGACATAACTCGCAGAGGAGAGAGGGAAGGGAGGGCACCTTCCTCTCCCCTGGAGAGAAGGTGGAAAAGGGCCAAAAATGGGGGCGGGGAGACATTAGAGCAGCCCTTGATTCCAGCAGCCGTGGCTGGATTCTGATGTATTTCATTTCTTAGAAAATTAAGTCATTATCAAAGAAAACTTGGAGAAAATGAAATGCCTTCCAAGATATCTGGTTGCCCTTGACAAAGCATACAAACAAAATAATTGCATGTCCCACTGTGGATGTGTGACCAGGTGGACAAGGGTCACCATTCAGAGAGCCTCAAGCTAGAGACCCAGCTAAAAGTGGACATCCTTTTGAAGCAATTTTGATCATTTATGTTTTCCTTCAAAAAAATCATTGAAATTAGCATGGAATGATGTGTGATATTTTTTTAAAGTTTAGAAATAAAAAACCCCTCTCTATACTTTTTAAAAAGTTCTAATATGCATTCTTCAATGAACCTGCCATTGATAAATATTTATTTTCATGGTCAAAACATCTTAATATATTATAAAGTACAAAAAGGTAGCAATGAAGTATGGATGAATTTTTATAAACATATATATGTATAGAATGAAAGAAAAAATGAAGATATATATACGTATCTATATGTATATATACGTATCTATCTATCTATCTATCTATCTATCTATCTACCTATGTGCTTATCTGTCTTCTCCACAGGTATGTGTCTTCATGGGTGCCTAGACTGGTCAGTGCTTGGAATGTTCTGTCCTTAAGCTATCTATTCTCAGAGAAGGTGCTGCTGTGGGTCCCAGAGACCAGACTCAAAGTGGCTGGAGAGATCAAAGCAGGGGAAATGGGATCATAGCAGCAGAGGGGAGCCTATGGTCAGAGCCAAAGGGCAAGTGTTCAGCCAGAGCCAGGGAATGGAGTAAGAGGTCAGGAGCTGAGGTAACAGACTGGGTCAAGAAATGAATTAGCTGTGACCTTGGGCAATAGGGCTCTAGACTTGGGCTCTGTAAGGTGTCAGGGACTGAGTTTTCCAGGATATTGGCTGTGCAGCTTGGGAGTGGCTTGGATGATTTAAAAGAACTCAGCTGGGTCAGATGTGTGATTGATTTGTTGAACCCAAGTGCATGACTTGATCTTTATCTCTGTTAAATTCAGTCTTGCTATATTACATTCATTGTTACAGCTCAATAAGAGATTTATGGGACCTGATTCTGTCACCCATGTGTTAGTTCTTATTCCTAGGTATGTCTGTGATCCACAGATTTGATCAGAATGCATTCCAGGTACTTGTACAAAATCCAATAAAATCCATCACCAAAGACCCCCTCCTGCATCCTTCAGGGATGGTCATTCAACATTCAACCATATGCCAATTCACCTGTCTTTTCCCTTCTTGTCTGTGAGAATAACCTGAGAGATCCCACAAAATCCTTTATTGTAGAACATTCCCCCAGATCCATCAGCTTAATGACCCTCACCAAAAAAGACATGAGATGAATTTGACAAGACTTATTTTAGTGAGCAGATTGTATCTCATCTCAGCATTTTCTCTTCTAGGCTAAGTAATCCCAAGGGCTCTAATCTTTTCCTGACACCAGAACAGGGAATAATGAATTGTAATATAATTGAGTGACAATAAGCTAGATTCACCTCCCCAGAAGTAATGTACAAATTTCCATTCCCAAATGTTTTGTGGTTGTGTAGAGTCACTTTACTTAAAGATCCCAGCTGTCTGGATACCCAAACAAGTATCCACAAAGTAACCTGATCTTGGTACCAGATCTTGTCAAGGCCCCAGTAATTAGCTTTTCTGGTCTAGAAACTCATCAGTTCCCCATAAATGAAGAGATTCAGGGAAACCAACCTATGACAAACATCCATTCGTTCAACAAATTCATTTATTTATTTGAAAAAAAATGTGCTTCTTTGTATCTACTTTGTGAGTGGCACTGTTCTGAGTGGTGGGATATAGTAGCAACAGGATAGTCTCCATCCTCATAAGCTTACATCAGGGGGAAGAGGCAGATAATAAATAAGTAAGCAAATAAATAAAAGATGAAATTTCAGATAGCTGTAAATGCCATGAAAAAATAATGCAGGATGGAGGATACAGAGTGACTGGAGTAGGACTGGTAGATAATTGATTTATATATGCATTGGTAATATGGATTTCCTTTTCTGTGGTCAATGCTTGTGTCCTCATTCCCGGGCTTTAGTTTTCAGTTATAGAGGGCAGGAAAGCTAATCGGAATACATGTTAGTTTGGAAATCAAGGAATTTGTACAAAGGAAGAAGGATGGTAGGATGCGGTAGGATATAGCCTGTTACATTGCACTGATACCTCTAGTAGACCCAGTGGAGCAATAAGAAATGAATATGGAAGTAAGAATATTATATAACTGTGGTTCAGCAAAAAATATAAACCTAAACTCAAATGACATCTTAGAGAAATGATCTGAGACCCCCTCTCTCCTCTTCACCTACTAACCCAAGCTAAAGTGTATGAAGGCTATTAGTCTACAGTTCTGGGCTCTTCTGACTTGACAACCCCCTTGCTCTGTGTGGGTTGTTGAGCCCACCCCCTCTATCACTTGGAAAGCAAGGGAGGTATTGGAGACCTGCTCAGTCATGCTGGCATATATTCATCATCTCATTTATACCTTGTGTAGTGCTTTTTGGCTACTACGGCAAAGAAAAAATGAAGAAACTTCAGCTGAGTCTGACATCAATTTTGTCATCTTCAAACTTGCACCAGCCTCAGAGGCATCTGGTTTAGCTCAGAATAAAAATAATAGCTATACATTTTAAGCACTTTCTATATACCAGGTACCATCCTACAGGTTTTACATGGACTCATCTTTTTTTATGCAACAAAACAATTAGTAGTATATTAGTTAAGATGGCTAACTGCTGTAGCAAATAAGTCCCCAAAGGAATAATAGTTTACCCCATAGAATTTAATTTTTTCTCCTACAAATAGTCTAACGTGGTTCCAGATTGGTAAAGGGGCTCTGCTCCACACAGTCATTCAGGTCCCCAAAGTGTTGGAGTCTCTGCCACATCCAGCCAGTGGGAAAGTAAAGAGGATAGAAGACTGAATATAGGAAGTTTTTAATGGGTTGGGCCTGGAGGAGTTGCATGCCACTTTGGCTCCTATTCCACTGGGTAGAAATCGGTCACATGACCACTCCTAAAACTTCAGGAGAGGTTGGGAAATGTAGTCTCACTGTGTGCCCAGGAAGAAGGGGCAACAAGGAACTGTTAATATTATCTTGGTTTTACATATGAAGAAACCAAGGCTCAAAGAACTTAAGTATCTTGTTCAAGACAGCAATTAAGTAAGTAAGTAAGTAAGCTATGGTCCTAGTGTTTGAACGAGGTTAGTCTGACTCCAGAGACATCCTAAACCATGCACTCTGTGGCCTCTTGAAATATATGCAGGTTGTGGCAAATCTTCCAGACTTACCATCTCTCTCCCCTGGGTACTGTGCACACAAGGCCGAATTTTGCCTCTCTGATCCCCATTTTTCTACGCTTTTCTGGCTAACCAACTCTCTCCTCTTGCCATAGTCTTCCTTTAGATAGGTTAATATCAATCAGGCTGGGATCAACTTGCCTTTTCCCTTTGTCCAGGAAAATTGTCCATATCAAATTTCTGCATTGATTTTGTTGACAAAATGTCAGAATTCTCAGGTGCATTTCATTGTTTCTTCTACTTAGATGATTCTGCCTTTAGTCAATAGTCACTGTAGAGAATCAGGATACTTTCTAGGCATCTAGGTGTAACCTGTGCATTCAAGGCTGTCAAGCCGGCTCTCTCTGCTGTGGTCATTGCCAGGATGTCTTATTTGCAGCTGTTACTCCTCTGAGATCCCTGGAAAGCATGGTTCTGTCTGTCTATCTTCAGTCAATTTTACTGACCTCATGAGCACACTCTCAGTGTGGGAGAAAGCAAGTGGATGACAGCTCAGAGGATAACACTTTCACAAAGGTTTATAGTTGTTCACACCCTGCCCTGTCCGCATTGCAATATCTTTCTCAGTTCCTTCCCAGTTCTTCACACATGCTCTGCCAACCATAAAACCTACAGCCCATAATACGTAAAAGGACTATTTTCAAGATAAAGAGGAGGAATGAGCCTGACTTTTGACCCCAGTTCAGAGGTGTTTGTCATCAGGTCCTCAACTGGTGGCAGGGTGGTCTGTGATATGGACTGGTTGACCATTGACTGAAAACCAGCTCCTTCCTCAACTTCCTCCCCTTCTGACCTCCTTGAGACCAAACATTTCAGCCTCTGCATCCCAGAGAATGATGCTCAGAACCACAGATGTCTTTTCCAGCATGAATAGAGTCTGCAACTATGGACAAAGTAAAATTATAGCTCTGACTATAGAACTATTTTTTGACCAGAAAACCCTTTAAGAAGAAAGGGAATGCTGGTTGTCCCCGAAATGCAGGATTTTAGGGAAGGATAAAAACACTACCCTGAAGAGAAAAAGGTAAAGAAATTAATTGAATACCTTTTCTCTTTAAGCTGGAGAGTCACTATAGTTCATCCCAATTCCGTCTAAATATTCCCACTTTCAAAGCTCCCTAGATAGTAATAAATTGTATACGATGGGAAGTACAAACCTGATCTTGTTACTCTTTTCTAAAATTGCTAATGGGTTCCTTACCATTCAGCTATGAGGAAAAGTGTGCAAAGTATAAAAAATGCATCCTCTATTTATTATTTCAACCAAGAACTTCAACTGTCCATTGCCTATAAAGTTTTTTATAATATGAATATTCAACTCTTAAGGTTGGATACTCCTTCGTATCTTCTCACATGTAATCAATATAGCTCTGGCCCACTAGGGCTGAAGAAATTCCACTTTCATGATTGTCCTCTACACCTCTTGGGAAAAATGGCAAGAAATGGATTGGAGAGTTGGTTTCTGTGACATGGTGATAAAAATATTTGAGAAAGGGACTTCCCTGGTGGTCCAGTGGTTAAGACTTTGAGCTCCCAATGCAGGGGACCTGGGTTTGATCCCTGGTCAGGGAACTAGATCCCACATGCATGCCACAACTGAAGGATCCCACATGCAGCAATGAAGATCCTGTATACTGCAACTAAGACCCGGTGCAGCCAAATAAATAAGTGTTTTTTGTTTAACTTTTGAGAAAGGTAAGCAGAAAAAGGCATTTGGGAGAAGTACCTGCGTGAGCAGAAAGTTTGTTCCAATGTGGAGAAGTGAGAAGGTTCTGTGATGCTGGGAAACCAATGCTTTTTTTTTTTAATTTTTAAATTTTTGGCTGCATTGGGTCTTTGTTGCGGTGAGCGGGCTTCTCATTGCGGTGGCTTCTCTTGTTGCGGAGCACGGGCTCTAGGCACGTGGGCTTCAGTAGTTGCAGCACGTGGGCTCAGTAGTTGTGGCTCACGGGCTCTAGAACGCAGGCTCAGTAGTTGTGACACACAGGTTTAGTTGCTCTGTGGCATGTGGGATCTTCCTGGACCAGGGCTTGAACCCATGTCCCCTGCATTGGCAGGCGGATTCTTAACCACTGCACCACCAGAGAAGTTCCGGAACAAATGCTTTTGAATGCCAGCCTGGAAAGTGCCACCCAGATGTTCCTTGGCACTTGAGAAGGTTTTCTGAAGTTTACTAGAAAAGGAAGAAAAGTGCAATGTTAGGTTCTGTGCTCCACAAAGTCAGTGACCATCATTGTCTTGTTCTCCACTGTGCCGCCAGTCCCAACCCCAGTGCCTGGCATGTGGCAGCTGCTGATTAAATATTTGTTGAATACATGTTGAATGAATAAATGAAAATGGTGAGAGCCAAGCTACCCTTTGGGGTTGCTTGTAAAAAAGTTACGTTATTGCTGAAGAGAGAACCTTCTCCCATTTCACTGGCAGTGGGAAGGTCAAGCTAGGCAGTGAGAGCCCAATGTTAAGAATGCAGCAGAGGTGGCAAAGAAGAAGATCTGATGGTCAAGGCCACTACAGGGAGAATTGAGCTCACCTGACAACACGACAGAATGGCAAGCTAACAGCAAGAAGCAAATGAATGAATCCTTCCTCTCCCAGCACCTGCCATGGGAAAGCAGGAGACCAGAGAATTCAAGGGCCGATGATTCTACTGGAAATGTGATTTCAAGCCACTGTGGATTATTGCTTGTACCCTTAGCAGTGACTCAGCCTCTTTCCTCTTATCTTCTCCTCGGTTTCCACTCTGCTCCCTCCACACTAGCATGACTTGGGAGAAATGAGGGTAAGTTTATATTTTAAGGTCTTCCTCCTTGAAAGTGAAGTATAATTCTGCCTTGTGGACCAAGAACCCCAAATAAATCTAATTTTTTCCCCACCTGTTAGCCCTTCTAACAGAGAATATGTGATAGGAAAGAATTCCATTTTCCTTTTATCTTGGAAAGATCCAGAGATTATTTCTCCCTGCTTATATTATATTGTGGTTGTTGAGAATTTGGTTCAAGTTATACCTTCCAGTCTCACCATACCTTCTCGAGGCTCAGAAGAGAATTTAATTAAGACATTGCAAATTGATTACTAAATAGAGGTGGGACGTCACACTCCCCAGTTCACTTTTCTGACAATTCCAAAGTCATTTCAGGTTGGAGGCATATTAATCTGGTTTTGTTTGTTACAAAGTTAAAATGTGTTCACTTTCCAATGTATAGGACCTAGGTGAATAGACTTTCTTTGTCATTCATTTCGCGTTGTCAAGTTCATAAAATTAAAACTGCAAGTAAACAGATAATTTTCTGAATGCTTAAAGCTGATCCTGATCTCAATAATAATCCCCTCTGGGTATGATTGCCTTTATTTCTACCCTTTGTTTCCAGAGATACTTCTGATGTAGGAGAGCACAGGTCTGCTATAACCTCTCCCAGCTGACCTCCATAGATTCAGCTTGCTTTTTTTTTTTTTTTTTTTTTTTAAAGGATTTTCTTATTTATTTATTTATTTATTTATTTTTGGCTGTGTTGGGTCTTCGGTTCGTGCGAGGGCTTTCTCCAGTTGCGGCAAGCGGGGGCCACTCTTCATCGCGGTGCGGGGACCGCTCTTCATCGCGGTGCGCGGGCCTTTCTCTATCGCGGCCCCTCCCGTCGCGGGGCACAGGCTCCAGACGCGCAGGCTCAGCAATTGTGGCTCACGGGCCCAGCTGCTCCGTGGCATGTGGGATCTTCCCAGACCAGGGCTCGAACCCGTGTCCCCTGCATTAGCAGGCAGACTCCCAACCACTGCGCCACCAGGGAAGCCCTGCTTTTTTTTTTTTTTTAATTTTATTTATTTATGGCTGTGTTGGGTCTTCGTTTCTGTACGAGGGCTTTCTCTAGTTGCGGCAAGTGGGGGCCGCTCTTCATCGCGGTGCGCGGGCCTCTCACTATCGCGGCCCCTCCCGTTGTGGAGCACAGGTTCCAGACACGCAGGCTCAGTAGTTGTGGCTCACGGGCCCAGTTGCTCCGCTGCACGTGGGATCTTCCCAGACCAGGGCTCGAACCCGTGTCCCCTGCATTGGCAGGCAGATTCTCAACCACTGCGCCACCAGGGAAGCCCTCAGCTTGCTTTGAAGTGCACTTTTTGGTAATTAATGGGCATGTATATGCTTGCTGCCGAGTTTCTTTCCCCACCCTTAGGACCAGGAAACTGTAGAACTATATGTTTCCTCCTTGTTGGCTAGGGGCAGAGAAGAAGTGGGTGTATGTGTGGTGACTTTTGTTAGATAACTGGAGATTTGAAACACATGTATTACAGATTAAAATGTAGAAATGTTAAGTAACATTTGGCTCCTTCCTTCACGCCATGACCCTCTCTCCGTTGACTTAGCGGCATTAACTGCTCAGAGAGCACTCACTAAAAGGGGCCACAAAGAACTTAGAATAGGGGCAAATTCTTTCTTTCCTTCGTTTTTAAAATTCCAAACAGATTCTTGAAACTCAGAGCAGAGGCATTAGTCTTGAAATCTAAGGCCTTTTATTTTTGAGGCAAGAGATGAAGTTGTTGGTGGATTTTTTGTTTGTTTTTTTGTTTCTAGTTTGAAATGCTGAAGGAAGGCAGGCATAGAGTTAATTCCTTCTATAGCTTTCTATAGAAAAAGGTGACAGCCTGGGTGAGGAGGAGTATCTGAGAAGGATGAGGAAGCTTAGCTGCCAGTCAGTACCCGAGATGAGCCTGGCCCTTTACCCCTGCCCTGAATAAGCCTGGAAAAGCTAGATGACAGCAGGATGCAGCCCAGAGAGGGGGGGGGGCAATATCCAAAGTCGAGAAGATCTGTATCCTGCTTCCCAGATAAGTGTGAGGGGGTGACAGTGCTTTAGCGAAGTCTTTTACATCTGCTTTTGAAAGTGGCTGTACCACGTAAATGGGGATAGGGCAGGTCTAGGCAAAGAGAGCTTGAGATAGCACCACCCCCCAACTCAGTGGCTCTTATGACACTGGAGAAGCATGAAATAATGACCAAAAGTTCCACGTGCACCTTAGAGCTACACAGAGTGGCTGACAGAGGATGGCTCACCCAGAGGACCCTGGTCATCAGAATGAGGAGAATGATCTCTGTGACCCTGTCAGCTGGAGGCAAGTCAGGATGGAGCATATGCTGGAAGACACAGAAGGGACCCAAGTAATGACAGAGTTTACACAGGGTGCTTTGTATCCCAGCAAACTCTATCAGATACAGGAGGAAATCTGCAGACCAGACACCCATTCCACTGAATCTCCTCTCAAAGTTCGATGCTACTTAATTTTTTTATTTTTTTTATTTTTGGCTATGTTGGGTCTTCATTTCTGTGTGAGGGCTTTCTCCAGTTGCGGCAAGCGGGGGCCACTCTTCATCGCGGTGCGCAGGCCTCTCACTGTTGCAGCCTCTCATTGCGGAGCACGGCTCCAGACGCGCAGGCTCAGTAGTTGTGGCGCACGGGCTTAGTTGCTCCGCGCCATGTGGGATCTTCCCGGACCAGGGCTCGAACCCATGTCCCCTGCATCGGCAGGCGGATTCTTAACCACTACACCACCAGGGAAGCCCCTCGATGCTACTTTAGATTCTACTTTAGTAGAATAAGTCTTAGCTTAAGGTGCCTGGAGAAAAATCACTTAATTAATTGACAGTTTACCTGGATTGAATAGATTATGTTTTTTACATCAGATAGAATGAAGGCCCTGGATGAGTTATATTGGATGAGTTAGAGAAAAATTTTACAAAATTATGTTCTTTGTGTCCATGAGTTTGATGGCCTGAAAATTAATATCCACTATTTACATTAGGGCTCTTGGTGGCAAAGGACCTGCTCAGAAACGGTTTGATTTTATTTAATTAAATCTCCCTTACAAGTTTCTTAAATAGAGGGAATTTGCATATGACACAGATGGTTTAGTTGTCCTTGGTCTGTAGACAGAGCAATGGACTAGATGGCCCGGACTGTTCGTCCCTAGGGTTTACTGGTTTGATCTTTGAGCACTTAAAAACATATCTGCTGCTATATAAACTCCCTAAGATAAATAACTGAATGTCACTTTCCTAATTTGCTTGACACCCTTCATTATTTTTTATGCTTATTATTAAAATAATATTAAAATTTGAACAAATGTAACCGTCATGTTGAACATCAGAATTTGAAGGATACAACAGAAAATGACTTGCTTCTGTTCTTACCACTGCTCCTGCATACTGATTTTGGAGGACTAATTCTTTCCTAATCTCTTGGATAAAATCCAGCGCAGAAACGGTGATGTTCTGGCCTCTCTGAGATAATTAATAAGGCTTCGGTCACTATAATCCTTAAAACATTCTCATTCCAATTCAAAGTCCAAACTCCCGTTGAAGTTAAAGCTTTTCCCATTTCCCAGCTTTGGGTGTGTGTTTCCGTTCCTCCACCAGTCTACTTGCTGATACCAGTTCTCACCCTTCTAAAGTCAAAATGGGTGGGGGGCAGGGGTGGGAAAAAAGGAGGAGAGGAAAAAGGGCAGAAAATGTCTTATTTGGTTCATATTGTGCATTGTCACTCTCTGGGCTCAGATACTTCAAGGGGACTTTCTTTGGAGCGCTTTGTGGCTTCTTTGAAAAGCCCCTACCACTGAGGATCTCGTGTCTACTACCATGTCCTGACACGGAGGATGTGCACTCACACAGTCATCCCAACTCTTCCCTTGGCTGCCCACTTCCAGCATCTTGCTGATCAAGTCTTCTTTTTTTAAAAAAAAAACATTGACACCATGATTCTTTTTTTTAAAATTTATTTATTTTTGGCTGTGTTGGGTCTTCATTGCTGCACGCAGACTTTCTCTAGTTGGGGTGAGCAGGGGCTACTCTTCATTGCAGTGTGCAGGCCTTGCATTGTGGTGGCTTCTCTTTTTGCGGAGCACGGGCTCTAGGCGTGTGGGCTTCAGTAGTTGCAGCACGTGGGCTCAGTAGTTGTGGCTTGCAGGCTCTAGAGCGCAGGCTCAGTAGTTGTGGTACACGGGCTTAGTTGCTCTGCGGCATGTGGGATCTTCCTGGACCAGGGATCGAACCCGTGTCCCCTGCATTGGCAGGCGGATTCTTAACCACTGCACCACCAAGGAAGTCCCTGATCAAGTCTTCTTGTGCCACCAGATAGCTCCACTGATTCTATCTGGGCTCCAGGAGAAACAGGTTTCTTAGATCTGCTGTTGGTGGATGCAGTTTTATTCTACCATAGCTCTCTACTTTCTGCCTGAAGCTGCTTCAGACTCTCATCCTTTAGATTCCTGAGGCCTGACTCGGGCGCCACACCATCATGCCGCCAGCTCCAGGGCACTCTCGACCAGTTCTCTGAGTGGTCCCAATGCATCCACTTTCACTTGACTTGTGTAGAGAGAAAAGCATCCTACACCTTTTACCCATGGGAGCATGTGTGTTGTACGTAAGAGGGAGGGGAGTGGAATGGGATGCATCTTTCAGACTATTCTCTCTTTAAAAGTCTCCATTTCCAAACTCTCCTCACCTCTCCAATTTAACCCTTGTGATGTTTGAGAGGGTAAAAAGACAAGGATCGTAAAACCGATTTTCATTGTCTCCTCTGCTAGTCCTTGAAGGTGAAGGTGGTCTCACTTTGGAATACAGATGCAGTTGGCACCTATCGTTTTGAGGTTTCAGCCATTTTAACAAATAACAATTAAAAGATGTAGTGAAAATGTCTTTTTTTTTTTAACAGTACACCAAATACCTAGGGATAAGCATAAGTAAAAATGTATGGTATCAATCTTAAAAATTTACTGAGAAATACAAAAAGTATTTGAACAAGAAACACTCCAAATTCCTAGATAAAGGACTAAAGATCATAAATATAATATGACAATAATAACCAAGTATTGAACATAGAGTGTGTATCAGCCACTATGCTAGGAACTTAAAATTTGCTACGCTGGGTCTTCGTTGCTGCGCACGGGCTTTTCTCTAGTTGCGGTGAGCGGGGACTTCTCTTGTTGACGAGCACGGGCTCTAGGTGCGTGGCTTCAGTAGTTGTGACACGCGGGCTTAGTTGCTCCGCAGCATGTGGGAACTTCCCAGACCAGGGATGTGTCCCCTGCATTGACAGGTGGATTCTTAACCACTGCGCCACCAGGAAAGTCCGTGGATTATATATTTTTTAAAATTTAAAAACAGGAAGAAATTATTGGCAGGTATAAACTAATTAGGGATAGATGAGGACTTACAAGCATAAAAGCAACAAGAGAGGTCTTTAAAAAAAGATTGTTATATCTGGCTACCTAAAAATGTAAGTAGTTTGTCACCAGCACACAAAACAAAATTAAAAGGTAAATGACAAATTGGAAAATCCATTTGCAAACAAACAAAAAGAAGGGCTAATAGCCTTAAATTAAAAATTTAAAACATTTGAATTATACTAACACTGGTATAAAAATGTGCAAAGTGGGCTTCCCTGGTGGCGCAGTGGTTGAGAATCTGCCTGCCAATGCAGGGGACACGAGTTCGAGCCCTGGTCTGGGAGGATCCCGCATGCCGCGGAGCAACTGGGCCTGTGAGCCACAACTACTGAGCCTGCGCGTCTGGAGCCTGTGCTCCACAACAAGAGAGGCCGTGATAGTGAGAGGCCCGCGCACCGTGATGAAGAGTGGCCCCCGCTTGCCACAACTGGAGAAAGCCCTCGCACAGAAACAAAGACCCAACACAGTCAAAAATAAATAAATAAATAAATAAAAAGTAAAAAAAAATTTAAAAATTGTGCAAAGTACACACACGAATTGGCATAATTGGATGATGCTCAAGACTGGTGAGGGTCGGGGGGAGTGCTTGGCCCGTATCCCCTCTCATGGTAGTCACACAGTAACAAATTTCATGGGGAGACATTTTGTAAGAAATATCCCAAAAGCTTTAAAATGAGCACTTCCTTGAATATAAAAATTCCATTTCTAAGAATCTAAAGCAATATCAGATTCCAAATTTATATTTGAACATGGTTACTTCTCATACATTACTGACAATGATGATCAACTGGAAATGGTCCCTACAGACAATGACAGAGGCCTCTTCAATTAATAATAATTTATGCCTTATCTACAGTTAAAAATTGTTTTCAAATAACATTCAGTCAGAAGCCATGATAATAATATAGGATTAAGTGGAAAAGAGCAGGATACAATTTATATATGATGTGTGATATCAATTTTACCACATACATGAATGTCCATGGATTTGCATGTGTGTCTCTTCATAGAAAAATGCTAGAAGAAAACACACATAATGCACACGAGGTCTATGTATATTTTAACTGGGGAAAAAACTACCTATCAAGAATTAATCTTTTTCTTCTTTATCTTTCTAATTTTGTGATTTTGTAGTCTGATGAAAACATTATAAATTGGCACATCAAGCAAAACCATAATCTTAGTTTTGGCATTTGTTATTTCTCCTTTGAACCCTATCAAAGGAAGTAACACAGGCCTTTCAGATGGCAACTTGCCAACATCACAGATCAGGATTTTAATGAATTCCCTCCTTCTGAGGTCTAATTTAAGCCCAATTTAAAGAAAAAAACCCAAACATATTACTCCACAAAGGGGAGTGAGTGCTTCTTTGTTGTGTAGGCTTTGGATTTGAATCTCTTTATAAAATGAAAAATAGACCAGAAAATGAGCTTAATAAGCTAGACTTCTCCCCTACTCAGTCTTTTCTCATTAAGTTTTAATAATGTAAAATGCCATTAGAAAATTTACATTTATATAAGATGTCAGTGATTCAGCTTTCTTCTCCCTGATGTTTAGAACAAGTGGATATTCTAGATGCAGGGGTTCGGGATGTTTCGGATGTGTGGTTCATCAGTGACCTCAATCCTTTTCATCTCACTTTTTTCTTCTCACTAAACACACATGCACACACAGTTAAACATGTCTGCATGCACACACATACACACACACACACAAACACACATGCTTACCCTGACTTGTTTTGTGGACCTACCAACCACCAGGGGTGTTAGACCTTATATAGTCAGCCTGCCTCTTGAGAAAGCACTGAATCCCACAGAATGAAAATTCAATGACACTACTGACCCTACGATGGGCATCCTCTCAGAAAATGGGCATAAATTGTGTGATGGAGAGCCATATTCTCAGCAAGCTGAAGCTGTCATTTCAGTGCATGACATGTCCTACAAGACAACACTAATGTGACGTGCTTTGTCTGTCTTAGTCCATTTGGGCTGCTATAACAAAAATACCATAAACTAAGTGGCTTAAAAACAACAGACATTTATTTCTCACAGTTCTGGAGACTGGGAAGTCCAAGATCATGGCAAGGGCAGATTCAGTGTCTGGTGGGGACCTGCTTCCTCATAGACAGATGGCTGTCTTTTCGCCATTACCTCACATGGTCAAAGGGGCAAGAGAGATCTGTGGAGCCTCTACTATAAGGGCACCATCCCATTCATGAGGGCTCTACCCTTATGATGACCTAGTCACTTCCCAAAGACCCCACCTCCTAATACCATCACATTGGGGGTTAGTACTTCAGCATATGAATTTGGGGTTGGGGACACAAATATTCAGTCTATAGCATTGTCCAAAGCATCAGCAGCAGATGTGAGAGAGCACAGAGTAGTGGGACACAGGTCCCAGACTTCTCACTCTTTATAAGAACAAATGTTTTCATCAAAACAATTGACCCTGGTAAGGAAGATGCACAGCTGCCATAATTGTTTCTTTGAATTTTCACCTCACACTGTGAGGTGTTTTATCCCAAATGAGCAGATGAGGAAAGTGAGGCTCAGGGAAGCTTAAACCAACCCAAGTATTGGGCTGGCCAAAAATTTTGTTCGGGTCTTTCCGTAACATCTTACGGAAAAACCCGAATGAACTCTTTGGCCAACACATAGTTTGTTCATGTCTTTTATTCCCCAACTCGAGTACTTCCTCCTCTGAGCTGAGCAGTCAGGACTGGATGAGCCTCAGCTGGGTCTGGACACGAAATGGCATCTCTGTCACCCCCCAGCAGCTTCCAGCTCAACACTTGACCCAAACCTCTACAGCTCTCTTCTTCACCCAAACTGTTGGAAAGAAGTTCATTTCCAGGGCATTTGTTCTTTGATGTATCGTTGTGTCTGTCAAGAGATGAAAATAAACAGAATTATTTTCCTTCAAAAACTTCAGCCTTCTCTTCCTTCCTGATAGCTCTCCATCATTCCCCTTTCATGACTTGAAATCACTAATTATAATAACTAAAACTCCTTTATACAGATATACTACTTCTCCGAGGTCTATTTTATTTTCAAGCTTCATGTCATTAATTGTGAAAAAGTTTATGCACTCTACAAAAATTTGCAGGACAATAAAATACCATGGATACATTTTCTCCCTTCTCTCCTATTCCCTCCCTGCCCTCCTTTTCCTCCCCCCTTCCCTCTTTCTTTCCTTCCTTCTACCAACAGGGTGACTATACAGCCTTGTTTTCCCAGAACGGTCCTGATTTTCATGTGCTGCACCTGTGTAGCTGTGAGTAGCACTCACTTTCACTATCAGAAGTGTCCTGGTTTGGATGATAAATTATACGACCTCTCAATCCATTCAGCTAGCATTTACCGAGCACCTAATATACATCTATTACAGCTAGGACACTGTGCTGGGTGCTACAGATGAAAAGAGGCAGTTCACGGCCTGCAGTCAATCAACCACTACTGAGTGGCCTACTGCCTGTCACCCTGCTAAGTGCTAGATTAGAATATACCAGGAGAACTGTTGAGGATTTCTGGAGGTAGACTACATTGGTTTCTAAACCCAGCAAAACTTAGAACGTTGGCCAAGTTGGCCTCAAAGAATCCTCATCTATCAAAAAGCCATAATCATTGTGCTGTGAAGAGGATTAAAACAGATAACGTTAACAAAGCATCTAGCACTGAGCCTGGTACTTTGAGACTTAAAAATGATAGCTATTATCAATATTTTATTATTATTACTATCATTACTATTTTATTGTTTTCTTAATTACAAAGGAATTGCATGCTTATTGTAAGCAAATTCAACGATTGAGAAATATAGAGTGAAAAATGAAAGTCACCACTCTCACTGCCCCCCATTCCACTGCAGAGGCCACCAATGTTCACAGTTTGTGGGTATCCTACTTCTTGATCTCCATTAACAAAGCATATATATATATCTCTGTGTGCATGAGATTTTGTGTGTGGGGGGGTATAAATGTGACAGGGTGCTAAATGGGGTATTTCCTATTGTTTTGGATTTGCAGCTAATGCACCAAAGCTGAAGACAATACGTGATAAGTGACCCATATTCTAAAGAGAGGCATGATAGACACTTACACAGGATTTACTAAAACAAAGCAAAATAAGACTAGTGACATCATCACTAACAGCCTATGTAAAGGCACCTAGAAATTAATTTGGAATACAATTATTTGAAAGGAATTTGTAGGTCTTTGGCTTTTCTCCTCTGTCGCAGACCCAGTAAGGGAGTTCCCTATGTAAATGGCTCATGCCCATGAGAAAGGAAACAGAGGTCCTATTCGCTGGTTGAAGGCCTACCGAGCTGCACACTTGGTAAGGGCAGTGACGTGGAGTGAGGCTGGCTATGTATCCCTCCAGGAGAGAGCTAGACTGTATGCCTGCCAGGGCAGAGGTCACTGACAGGACACAAGGATTATCACAGCAGTGGTCAAGTAAGACATCTGGATCTTTTCATTTAAAACCTCCTTTTCTGTCACTTGACCCTGTTGAAACCATCAGCAAGGGTGGGAGGAAAGGAAGAAAGAGTAAGAGGATAGACATTTCCCCCCCATCTCACTGCTGGTCTCCAAACTACAGTTAAGCCTTTGCTAGAAAGAGGGAGAGGTTTTAAATTGGATACAAAATTGAAGTTTTGATTTAGACTGGCTATATTTTTTAGTACCTTCAAGTGATCAGAAAAGAGGCTATGGGGGTCTGCCTGTTACAGTATCATACAAACTGGCATACATGAAAACAAATGCATGGCCATTTTCTGTTGATTACTGAATTCAACTCATTTAGTAAGCTACGTACACACACACACACAGATACACATAAAATATATATAATATTCACAGAAGTAGAATTTTTAAAACAAATCATACTAAAAAATTTTTATAACTTGCTTTTCTCACTAGCCAATATATAATATGACAGTAAGTATAGAACAACTTGTACTTTTTAAAAAAATTTTTATTATTATTATTTTTTTGGCTGCATTTGGTCTTCGTTGCTGTGCACTGGCTTTTCTCTGGTTGCGGCGAGTTGGGGTTACTCTTCGTTGTGGTGAGTGGGCTCCGCATTGCGGTGGCTTCTCTTGTTGTGGAGCAGGGGCTCTAGGTGCATGGGCTTCAGTAGTTGTGGCATGCGGGCTCAGTAGTTGTGGCTTGCAGGCTCTAGAGCACAGGCTCAGTAGTTGTGGCACACGGGCTTAGTTGCTCTGCAGCATGTGGGATCTTCCCAGACCAGGGATCGAACCCGTGTTCCCTGCATTGGCAGGCAGATTCTTTTTTTTTTTTTATTTTTTTTAATTTTTGGCTGTGTTGGGTCTTCGTTTCTGTGCGAGGGCTTTCTCTAGTTGTGGCAAGAGGGGGCCACTCTTCATCGCGGTGCGCGGGCCTCTCACTGTCACGGCCTCTCTTGTTGTGGAGCACATGCTCCAGACGCGCAGGCTCAGTAGTTGTGGCTCAAGGGCCTAGTTGCTCCGTGGCATGTGGGATCTTCCCAGACCAGGGCTCGAACTCGTATCCCCTGCATTGGCAAGCAGATTCTCAACCACTGCGCCACCAGGGAAGCCCGGCAGGCAGATTCTTAACCACTGTGCCACCAGGGAAGTCCAACAGCTTGTAGTTTTTAATAGATTTATAGTATGCTATTTAACAGATGCACAAAATTTAATTAACCATTCCTTTATGTAGTGGACATTTAGATGGTTTCCCATTTTACACTGTTAGAAATGGTGCTTCAGTATATTTCCTTTTACCCAAGTGCCAATATTTCTGTAGGAGAGAGCCCTAGAAGTGAAATGATAAGCATATTTTAAAGTTTGATAAATATTGCCATTGTCCTCCATAAAAAATTGCATCAATTTATCTTCCCACCAAAAGCACATATGAGCTCCTATCTCCTCACACCCTTGTCAAGAATGTATATAAATATTTGTTCATTTGAAAGCTAAAAAAGACTTTATCTTGTTATTTTGTTTTTCATAATTTTTTTTTTTTTTTTTAGTGTAGTGAAACTGGGCATCTTCAAATAGGTTTTTGAAAAAATTTGTAATGTAGATTGTCTCTTCACCTTGCACACTTTTGTATTGAATTGTTTTAATCTTTTTATTGATTTGTGTTAGAACTGTTTCTGTCTCCCTCTCTCTGTTTCTGTCTGTCTCTCTCTATGTCTCTATCTATAAATATCTGCCATTTATACCTTTCCCAGCTTGTTGCTTCCCTGTTTATTGTTACCTGTTTAATTTTAATAGTGTTTATGATATCTTTTGTTTAAATTTTATTTAATGTAGGCAATCTGTTATTTGTTTTTTACTTTGTGTGTTAAACTAGGAAGGATTTCTCTACTTCAGTTTTATGATTGTTTGAAACTTAGATCTTTAATTCATCTGGCATTGATTTTCTATGAGGTAAAATTCCTCCTTTATATGTAATATATAATATATATAGTATAACCAACATTTCTAGATAGTTTTCTGTTATTTGGATCTGTTACTATTCTTCTCTCATCATCATACAGTTTTATTACTAAAACTTTATAGTATAAAGACTAATTCCCCTTAATTCAGAAAAATTTCCATGGCTATTCTCTTGCATTTACTCTTCCAGATAAAGTTTAAGGTTTATCCAGTCAAACTTTAACCTCACATAAAATCCTATAGTAGGATTTTGATTCTGGCAGTGGTAGATAACAAGTCCTCCTGTTAAGAACTACTAGAAAGGCTGGACAATGTGTGTGTGTGTATAGATATATATAGATATGTAGATTTTTTTTTTTTTTTTCTGGCTGCACTACACGGCATGTAGGATCTCAGTTCCCCGACTAGGGATCGAACCTGAGACCCCTGCACTAGAAGCATGGAGTCTTAACCACTGGACCGCCAGGGAAGTCCCAGGACAATGTATATTTTTTAAAAAACATTTGAAAGTATTGGGAAAATTATCAAGATGACAAGAAATATAATCATAGATGTAGAAGTAGAAATAAAAACTTTGGAAGGTTTTATGTATATAAGTATGTGTGCATGTGAATAATCTTTTTGAAGGTATTGGAGAGCTACCAAAGCAGCAAGTGCTGGAGGGAGCAGGAACTCAGAGAAGATGAATTCCATAGAATTGAGTCCAGTTGGTGTCAATTGGTGGCTGAGAGGCTGAGAAGCTAATGAGAATTTTCTTTTGATTCATATGAAGGGGACAATGCCAAAAATTGAGTACAGAGTCCACCAAGGAGGACAGAACTTGGTAAACAAATATCCAAGACTTCCAGCTGGAATCCTTGAAGGGCTATACTTTGGGATTAGATGAAGACAGAAATAGACTAACCCTAGCTCTCACAAAGGCTGAAGCTCAGCTATAAGAGATTAAGGTGATTAAAGTGATCTACTTCTATTATAACAGTTGTCACAAGCAAATCAAATCTTTTCTGAGGAAGATAGCATCTGTTATAGTCTTGAACTATCTCTGTAATTTTTCACACACAATATTTAGAATTTGACAAAAAATATCCAGTCAGAGAAAGAGGTAAGAATTAACAAAAATTTAGATTAAAAAAAAAACCCAGAAAGTAGAAATAAATCCACAGATGATCTAGATGCTGGAGTTATCAAGTGTGGACTTTAAGTATGATTAACATGTTCAAGAAACTGGGTAACAAAATGGAGAATTTCAGCAGAGGTCAAGAGACTATGAAAAAAATATAAAAACTGTGGAAACGAAAAATACAGTTACTGAAATTAAGAACTAAATGGTTTAACATCACATTAGCCACATCTAAAGAGAGAATTAGTGAACTGGAATATAGGTCAGAAGAGAATATCTGGAATAATACAAGGAAAGAATAGCATTAAAAAGAGGAGGATAGAGAGACATGGTGAAAAGGTCTATCATACGCATATATAGCTGTAACCCTAGAAATAAAGGAAAGAGAAAATGGGTCAGAAGCATATTTGAAGAGATATTGACTGAGATTTTCCAAAAATGACCAAAAAATAAATTACATTTTCAAGAAGTGCTATAAACTCCAATCATAATAAGTAACAAGTAAAACTACAATATGCAGAACATAGTAAAACTGGTAAAAACCATAGACATACAGAAAATATTAAAACCATGTGTTTGATAAAAAACTCTTTTCTTATATTGTGGTAAAATATATCTGTCTATAATTTTCACTGGTTCTAGTTTTACCCATAAGAATTTAAGAAAATTTGGAATTTCTGAAATTTAAAATTTCCCTTTATTTCCCTTTGGAGGATAATTCTCAACAGCTTTTACAGTTTGGGAAACAGTTTTCAAGCTCACCTAATATCCACTACCATCCATACTTTTTGCAAACACTGAGCATCTATTATTACCTGTTACTTTCCCAAATGATGTGAATGCAATGATAACCATGACATGCTCACTCTGTATGACAATCTCATCATGTAGAGAATGGGAAAGACAGTAGATAGTAATTGCAATGCTGTGTGATAATTTCAATTATAGGTGTAAGTACAAGATGCTTAGAGAGTATAGAGCAGGGGCATCTAACTCAACATGGGGAAGGAGGACAGAACTCCTGAAGGAACTGATACCTGAAATGAGATAGGAGTTAGCTATATTTTTTCTTTTTGAATGGAAAAGCAAAAGAGATGTTCTAGATGTAGAGAATCATACATGCAAATGCATAGAGAAGGGAAAGAGCATGCCATCTGTTCTTTCTGACTTATTCTCAACTACAACAGAGGAACTCCTTCCTGTAGCTAGGAAATATAAGTTCCAGCAGCTCCAGAATTGCATTGTTCCAGCTTAGCAAACTCATTGGAAAGAAGCTTTTACCTATAGTCCGTTTATCATTTTCCAGAAATGGAAGTTAATTGACCTTGCTTGGCTCTTGTGTCCACTCCCTGAATCATTTGGTTTAATAGAGGAATGTAGTACCAGGATTGGACAGTCTTGAAGCATGTACCCAGCCTTTGGAAGATAAGAGGGTAAGATTAGAGAAGGATCAATAATTTCCATCTCCAATGGAATCACATGGAGGAAGAGAGGTTAGAATCCCAAGGCATAAGATGTTGGTCAGAAATAAGCAATGGCTATTACACTTTCTCAGCCTAAACAGCAAGGGCTATCTGCAATCCCATTCTTGAGAGTTCTTCTGTGTTGCCATGGAAAGAGCATTAAATGTGGAGTCTGAACTCCTGGACTGTTTCATCACTTACTACCTTTGTCACCCTGAACAAGTCTTTCTTTAAACTTCAACTTCTGTGTTTATAAAAATATGTGCAATATCAAACTGGCTAAACTCTTGAAAAATTCATATCAGATCATCCATATATAAGCACCTGGCACAAGTTCTGATACTCAGAACCTACTTAGATTTCCTTTGTTTTTCCCTTGGACTCTCAGGCATCTAAGAGATCAGGCCTGGAGGTGAGAATTGTATATATACAGATCAGGTATTCCCAAGATTGAAGGACATCAAAAACAGACTGTGGAAAGGGCTGAATTGGTGGGAGAGGACCAGAGAGTTGAGTCATGGTGAAGAGGATTTGGGTCTGAAGCATTGGGTGTCTTAACTTATGAGTAAACTCTGTCACCATTTGTGTGTGTGTGTGTGTGTGTGTGTGTGCATGTGTGTGTGTGTGTCTATATCTATGTCTCTTGATTACAATGATCAAGTCAAATGTAAATTATTGATATAAATACAAATGATGCTGAAGAATAAAGAACAAGAGAAAAAAAGAAACATCTTGATTTAACAATGTAAATGTAATTCCACCCTTCATGTGAATTGTTTACCATTTATGCTAACTACTCTGTAGCATAATAACTCTGAACAGTATGAAATATGCTTCAGATTAAATTCGTTGCAAGTTGCATTTGGTGACAACAGTCAACTGTGTTTATGCATGCTCAGCCTTGCAGCTGGCTCTCTGCTCAAAATTTTGAAAGAGAAAGAAAACTGCTGAGGAAGCAAATACAGATAGAGCAGATATCCTAGTGCTACTTATCTTGGTCTTCCCTGTCTTTGCTGTGAACATTTCCTTCACTATGACCTTAGCAGTTGCATCTTGATTAGACTTTCTTCCCCAGAATATGTTTAGATTTCCTAGGCATGCTGAGAAGGGAATTGGAAGTTGATGGCAATGAGAAATGCTATAATTACAAAGCATCTTAATATTGAAAAAGAAATTGGATCTTTAAATTTATTTTCATTAATAGCACAAGACACTGGCATTCTGGAACATAGCCCCCCTCCCCTCTCCTCTCCTACCCCCTCCTATCCTCTCAGTTTCCCCTTTCCCCTTCCCTCCCCTTCCCTCTTTTACCTTCCTTACTCTTTCTTAATTTTGATCTTTATTGTTTGAATGACATAATAATAATAAAAATAATTTCTAGATGAACATTTATTATTTAAATAAAAACAGTACAATCATTATGTGAAAAAAAATAAAGCTTAGCTGACTTTTAAAATTGCTCTTGTAACTACTGCTTTAAACGTCAGTGTGACTGTGGAGGGGAAGCTTATTTCTGCAGTCACAGCTTACACGCTGCCATGGAAGCATCTGGGTTAACAGTGAAGCTTGTCATAAAAAGCAACTTTGGTGTGGGTAAATAATAATGAATGGAACAATTTTGACTATGGGGGTACTTTACTTAAGCAAAGCATGTGTACAACTGTCTCCAGAGAAAAAATATGGATGAGTCTTCTCCTGCGACTATCCTTAATATGGATAGCAGTGGATTCCCCACTGGGTTAGAGAGAGAGTGTGGCCTCTGTTTACTTGGTCTCTTCCACTGTCCATTTTTTATAGTTTGGTTTTGTTTTTAACATATGCACTGTGTTTGTTAATTGTTTAAAATGTATGCTGAAACTGCTCCTAGAAAATGAATTTTCTCCAGCAACTTAATTTAGCTGTACATTCAATTAGATTTGAAATCAAACTGTATTTCTCCTTCAGGGTAGATTCTTCCGAAAATCATCTCCAGACTTTGGCAGGAGTAACTTGACTGCAAGACAGAGAGACTAATGAGGCAGGGAAGAAAGACCAGTAAATTAAGTACCTATTGACCTGGGTTTGAGTCCTACTTCTGTCTTTTATTAATTTGTAATCCTGGGCAACTAAGGAGGTACAGAAACTCTGTACTTAGTGTTTCTTTTTTTTTCTATAACGTAGGGAAGATAATGGCAAAAGTACAAGGAAGCTTTGTGAGTTATAAACTGCTCTACAAATGGCAGTTATTATTATGGGTTTTAAGTTGCTTTGAAAATTTTCACTTCCTTGTTACAGAGAAAGATCCTTATTTAGGAAGACCTTCTTAGTTTCATTAGCTGTGACAGAGAAAAGAAAGATATCTGTTCCATTGTAAAACATGGTTTGATCACATTGTTAATTAAAATGTTAACATTCATGTATTCATGCATTCATTCATTTCTTATAATAGATATTCGAAATTTTTTGAGATGCTAGTAAGTAAAAGCACTGTGCTAGGCAGTGGACATACTATTATATGATGAACAAGAATAACTTAAGCTCTGTCTTTCTAGAGATTTCCTTCCACTAAGAGACAAAGGCCAAAGAAAAGTACACACAAAAAATGAATTACAAACTGTGATGAGTGGTACAAGAAACAGAAAAGGAAATTAGAAGGGCTTTACAACAAGAGGAAGGTGGAGCCAGATAGATATGATCAAGAAGGACTATCAGAGGAAGTAAAGCTCTAAAAGACAGAGAGGTAGGAAAAGTATTCATGAGAAGCAGCATGTGCAAAGGCCCTTGGGTAGAGAAGATGATGGCTTAATAGGAGACAGAACTGAAATTAGGCCAGTGTGTCTGGGGCATATGGGCCAAGGGGAGAGAGGCACAGTTTGAGAGTGGAGACACAGCTAAAGGCTAAATCATGCTGGGCCTTGGTAATTTTATTCTATGTGAAGTGGAAAACCATTGAAAATGCTTTAAGCAGTGGAGGAACACAAATAGCTTCTTGGGCTATTCTACTGTTGAGCCTTTTGAGTTAGAATTCTAGATATTTTGCTGAGTACCTTGGCATACTTGAACATATAAGTATAAAGTGAATTCTGGTTACCACCATTAAGGGAAATCTGAAAATTAGGTTGAGTTCATTTTCCTGTCACCTTAGAAGTTTAAACTGAAAACAAGAGATGGTTTTATTAGTGGAACCATCTTCCATTTGTAGTGGACAGCAAACTTAGGATGTTGATGGTCTTTTGGAACTGAGGAACGGGAAAGAACAGAACGAGGCTTTTCATCAGGAAGACATGCATATAATGAACTAAAATTCTTTGAACTTAACTGTTTTCAGGGAAGAAACATTGTTAGAAAACTTTGTTAGCTTCCTATAGGTTTTTGTTTTGTTTTGTTTTTTCCCTAAGAAGACATTCAAGAATTCACAGAGTACTGTTTTCAGCAAGAATACCAATCAAACTTTCTGTTCTATTGTGCTTTCTGTTTTAAAATTTTTGTTCTGGGCAGAATCCTGTCACTAAGCAAGAAATGCTAATTGGACATTTGATTCATCTGGACAGCTGTGAATGGAATTTTTGCTAACCAGCAGCAGATGTAGACCTGAAACAGCATGGCAAAAGGCCATTGGTATAGACGTGATGTTAGCTGCATGTGTCCGTGCTCCAATCCACAAGTATCTCAAAGTCCTTTTTTTCCTTGAAAGATTTTTATTACATATTTCTATAAACGAATCTTCGTAATTCTAAGAGGCCAACCCAGTTCATTGGCATGGAAAGAGAGAATCTGTCATAGCATGTATAGTACTCCAAAGAGTGAATCAGCAGAGTTAGATGGGAAATACTTGCTTTCCAGTTGAAAATGCAGAACAGATGTTGACATTATTAACAGAACATTGCCTACTTGCAGTTCATGTCCTGGATGGAGTTGTATGCCACTTGGTTTCCAAGTAATGCTCTTTATTTTATTTAGAAATAAATATGCCTTTGGAAAAAGCAGGAATTCAGTACATTCAGAAGATGATATTGATCTTTCTTTTTGCTTTTCAGTTTGATGCGCTGGTGAATTGATTTTATACCAGATGCTGGTTCATTTAAAGTGCTTATATTTAACCAGGAGGGAACCTTGGAAATCACCCATGGAACTGACAATAAACAAATGAAAAAAAAAGATGGATTCTATCTCCAGAGATTTTTATTTCAAAATTCTTCTTTGATGATTCTGATGTACACCCCTAGCTGAGAATCTCTCATCAAAATAGAACTTGAAAACTAGTTTCAAGAGCTTAGTCATTAGCTCAGTGCAGTGTCCATGATCAATCACACCACACACACGTGGTATAGTTCCCATACTGAAGAAAGAGGTGGGAGGAAATCAAAGTGTTTGGGAAAGCTTATCACAGAAGAATGCCTGATCAATTCTCTAAGGTAAATAAGGGAATACAATCATCCCTTCTTATTGGCGAGTTCCCCATCTGAGGATTCAATCAACAGCAGATACAAATTTAAAACACATACACAAATTTGCAGAAGGCCTACTATGGGACTTGAACATCCTCAGATCTTGGTATTCGTGGAGGGTCCTGGAACCAATCCCCTGCAGATTCCGAGGGACAACTATATATTTATGCAGGAAAAAATCCATGTATAAGTGAACCTGTGCAGTTCAAACCCCTGTCCTTCAAGGGTCAACCATACATAAAAGTAAAATAGGACAACTTGAACCAGGTGAATGGAAGCTCAAGAAGTAGCTATGGTATAGGGTTGTACAGAAAATCTAGGCAAAGGGAAGACATTTTGCAAAGCCATGAAAATTCTAAATAGCAGTGTATGTATGTGAGCTGAATATAATTTAATGGAGCTGGCTGGAGTATGAGGGATGTGGTAGGGAATGGTACATGGTAGGCAGGAATTGATCATGGAGGGCCTTGTCTGCCATCCTTAGGAGTATGCATTTTAATCTATAGGCAATGGAGCACCATTGAAGAGAAGAAAAAAGCAGACAAGTCATGTACTATCTTACAAAATGCAAGTCACTATGACTGACCATTCATCCAAAAACAACCAATTAAATTATCCGTGAGCCAACCCTTACTGAGGGGCTTCAAGCAAGAGATGAGCTACTTAAAAAATACAAACCATTCATTCATCCATTTATCCACTGAACAAATATTTATTGAACACCTACTATCTGCCAAGCACTAGGGATACAGCAAGATTTCTCAACCTTGGCACTGTTGACATTTTGGCCCTACAGGACATTTGTGTATGTATGTTGGGGGTGGTGGTGGCTGTCCTGTGCACTGTAGGATGTTTAACAGCATCTTTGGCCTCTGCTAGGTGCCTATAGCACCCTCCCCCACCCCCAACTTGTGACAATCAAAAATTGCCACTGGTTGAGAATCATTGGGATACAGGGATGAATAAGGCATCCAATCCAGCAAAAAAGAGATGTGCATTTAAAAAGTGTAGTTCAGGGTAAAAGTATAAACGAGATACAAACTGTTATGAGGGCTTATATAGAAGGGAAACAATTTAGAGTAAGCAGGGAAGTCTTCGTAGGGGTGAAGAGGCTTTTGTACTGGGCCTTGTAGAGGTTCTGGATGCATGAACTGTAAAGACATGTTCAGAATACCCCTCAGCTCCACCGTCCCATCTAAGGTGCTCCTTCTGTGTAGGTTGCCATGTGAGTACTGGCCAATTTGGACTTTGCTTATTGGACCAGGGGTGAGCACCCAATCGCCACTGTACAGACTGACTGTTGACCTAGAAGGTGGTCTGACAAAAATGCTCTTCTCTTGTGCTTTCCACTAGATTTTAACTTTTCTCACCCATTTTCCCCTCCTGGTTGGTTTAAAGGTATGACTACTTAATGTCCAGGTCCCATTTTGATTGGTTGATACTTGAGCTGTCCAAGTCATTACATATTGCAGATATACCCCTGACCCTTCCACCCAAGGACATCTCTCAAGTGCCCCTAGAATTGTGCAGCTCACTCTGCTTCTACCCGCCTCTACCAGCTATGTGTAAGGTGGAGTAGAAGAGGGAAAGCCTGACATTTCTCCACTGGACAGGTTTCATGAACAGCTAAACCTCTTGTCTCTGGTTCTCTTGTCCTTTGACCCATCTGAACCTATGATGGGTGATTGTACCTTCTGTCTGTATCTGCATCAGTAGACTGATTTAGTTCAAAGAGGAAGCTGGAAGACTCCACAGCTTTTTCCAATGTAGCCATTAGCAGAGGCCCATCAATAAAGCTGTTATTTCAATCTGTGCTTTTCCTTGTGTACATTCTTAGAAGAGCAGGAGGGGCAAGTAATGAGCTGCTTTGCACTGCAATTGTGTTCTGATTGGGTTTCCACGGACAACCCAATGTCCGTGAAAACAGTGGGGGACAAGAGACAGGCTCCAGATTCCTCACTCTCACTGTGTTCCTTCGACCTGGAATAGTTCATCTCTTTTCCTTCTATTATCTATCTATCTATCTATCTATCTATCTATCTATCTATCTATCATCATCTATCTATCTATATCTATCTATCATCTATCTATCTATCTATCTATCTATCTATCTATCTATCTATCTATCATCTATCATCTATCTGTCCATCTCCTGGGTAAGATTTAACTAGGAATAAAAAAATAAGAATTTCTACTATTTTAAAAAAGTTTTAGAAGTGCTGATATAATGGTTTGTTCATATTGCCCCAACTTCTCATTTTGTCGTTAGGACTAATCCTCTAAGAGCCACCTTGCTGGTTGAGATCCAGCAAGGCCACTTCTTGATGCTGTGACTTGGGGCAAGTGGTGTGACCTCTCTATGCTTCACTCCTCATCTCTAGAATGAGGATTATAGTGTCCGCTTTGCAGGGTTGTTGTTAGGGTTGAATGAGAGCATGTATGTCAGTGTTCAGAAGGTTGCCTGGAGTGCCAGGAGCGCCATACAGAAGGAAGCCCCGACATGGCACCAGTTCCCAAGTGCAGAGGGTCCTCCTTTCCCCTCAAATTCCTCCTCTGGTGGCTGCTTCTGCCTGGATTTCTCTAATTGGAATAATTAAAAAATACTTCCTTTCAAATGTCAATGTTTTTTCTTTTTTTCCCTGAGAGTACTGATGCCTTAATCCTTGCCTGTCATACATACCTCAGTGGGGGATTAATGAGGCCCTTTCCTGAGATCAGGTCTTGGTTAAGGTGATGACCGTGGGCCAGGAACAAAAGACACTGGGTTCCAAAGCCAAATTTTTATTTCTCCAATTTCTCCAAATAATATTTTCAAGTCTCTTAGTTTAGAAACAGGTATTGATTTTAACTTTTTTTCCTCCTCTTCCTCCCTAAGTCATTCCTATCACCAAATTGCAGATGGCTCTCAGAGTCACCACTTCTTTCCAGGTGTGTTTTATTACCTTGTTCAGGCCCTCATCACCTTCCTTTTCTTTGTTTTGTTTTGTTTTTATCTTTTGGCTGCCCAGCATATGGGATCTTAGTTCCCTGACCAGGGATGGAACCCACATCCCCTGCAGTGAAAGCGTGGAGTCTTAACCACTGGACCGCCAGGGAAGTCCCATCACTTTCCTTTTGGATTGAGGTCTCCACCCAGTTCTCAGTGGGTTTCTTAAATTCTGTCTCGTCCTTCTCCATGATGAGAATCACTGACAGGTTCTGTGGCAGGTTGTACTCTCAAACTGTGCTCAAGGATCTTACAATCCAAACTTTTTTGCCTGGTTTAAAATCCTGTAACTGGGATTTCATCTATTTCATCTACTCAGCTTTGGTTCTGATCCCCCCACATGTGGTCCTTTCATCTAATCATTGCTCCCTCCTCTACTCACCCCACCTCCTAGGTCTCTGTTTCTTCATCTTCCTCATGGACTCAATGTTTTATAAGCTCACTTCTAGCCAACAATTTAGGATTCGTTCTCGTCTCTTGGATTGAAATGCCTTCCTCAAAATATATCCCACCTACCTTTAAATATCCAGCTCCTAACACCAGCCCTCCATGTAACTTACGTGAGTGCTCCAGGCTAAATTCATGTTTCTCTTTTGTGAGTGCCTCTGGTACTCAAACTTTTCTGAAATATTTTGTGTATTTGTATAGTGGTTAAGTACATGGTGTTTACAGTCAGATAGATCTGACTGCAGGTTTGAAACCTGGCTCTACCAATTATTATGTCACTGAGTTAACTTCTCTTGGTGTCAGTTTCCTCATTGGAGAGGCTCTTCAGGGACAGTGACATAAGACACAAAGTCAAGGGTCACACTGTTTGGGTTTGAATCCTGGCTTTACCACACACTAGCTGAGTCTCCTGGAAAGTTTGTTAACAGTCTCTAAGCCTGAGTATCTTCATCTGTAAAATGGGCATGCTATTAGTAGATACTTCAGAAAGTGATTGTGAGGATGAAATGAGGTAATCCATATGCAGTGTTTAGCAGATTCTTGGAAAAATAGGTAGGATTGTTAAAATGTGAGCTAATCACTCTTGGGAAGAGTGATTCTTCCCATCTCCAGATATTTCCTTCTATGCAGAAGGAGCTTAATTGGTGTAAGAGCCCTAGTGTCTTTCCTCCCCTTTACTTATTGCAACTTAAAGGGGGCGAGTAGAGTGGGGTGACTGACTTGATTGGTAAATTCAGGAAGAACAAATGGATCAGGCTTGGCTCAGTTCCTCCCTTTCTTCCTCTTGAGAGTGAGTTGCCCACATGAAGAATGTTTACTTCTCTGTTGCTTCATGCCATACATTTTATAGAAGATTGCCTCTCCATTAGGAGGTCTGTTCTGATGCAGGATACCTGTGCAAGTTTATTTACTTCTAGGATACAGTATTGGGAAATCCATTCATCTGAAAATATATACTCTATCAGTAATAAAGATGATATGTTTGGGATCTTTGTCTTTTTCTTCAATTCATTCAGAACTCAGAGAGCAAGAATATTCCTTATTGGACTCAACAGCACCTATGTCTTTTGGTTTTGATTTAATTAAACGTGCATAAAAGTACATAGCATAGAACCTAGCCAAATACAGGTGTTTATGAATTAGAATTCTTTGATTTAAACAACACTCTGGCCAACTTACATAGAATAGGAATCTACTGGAAGGCTGTAGGATTGCTCATGTAATAAAAGGAAAAGCTGAAGAATGAGACTCAGAGAGGACAGGAGACAAAGTGGCTCTGGCAAGAACTGATGGAGAATTCTTGGGGCACTGCCATCCAGGGTGTCAGCTCCGGCTACTTTCAGTCTTTTTGTCACTCTGCTCAAAATTCAAATTCTAAGGAGAGAGCCTTTGATTCACTTGGCTTAGGTCACATGGTCACCCCTTACCAGGTGAAGCCAGCTTATCCTTACTGGGAGCCCATCATACAGTGACCAAGGAGGGAAATGTGGCTCCTATCCACTTTGTCACAAAATGCTGGATCACAAAACAGGACAAGTATACTAATAACTAACCTCTGCCATCAATAAAAATGAGCGTAATTGTTCTCATCATCAATTCCCCAACTATATTTAAAGCATCCTAGGGGGAAATAACTATGTCTTACACTTTTTTCCATACTTTACAGCATTGAACATATTTTCTTTCTATTCTTACTTCCAAGAACACACTTTAACTTATTCTGAATATCCCCTTATCTTATTCCTGATGCTATGTTTTTTTTGTTTGTTTTGGGGTTTTTTTTGTCTTAAACCATCTTGTGTCTCATTTCTAGGCAGGTCATCTTGAAGCATAGTGCCTCCTGAGTACCTTGGAGCAGTCAGTGAGTAGGTATTGATTGATTAATTATGAAAATGAATTGTCACTGCCTATTATATTGAAAGGCAGCATGATGAGTTGGCCTTTGCTCAGCAGAAAGGACACAATGGAGATGTGAGCCATTACTTGTCACTGTAATTCAAGAACATGGACTGATGGTCAAGCATCAGAGAAGGGGTAATATAGTCAGAGTCAGATACGGAGATAGGCCCAGCAAGAGACTAGAAGAGATCAAAACAAGGGTGAGAAGTGAGATAAATGAACTATAACAGAAGTCTTCCATGACCCACAGACGTCAAAGGAGACTAGTTATTGCTTAGGTAAAATTGTTGAGGGACTGCTACTTGGTATTTTGAAAAAATAAGAAGGATCATCCACTGTCATAACCATTTGAAATAATTTCTTCTGGGAAACACAATTATGATAATCTTTTCTTGTGAAGAGTGCCCTTTCTCCAGCAACATCAGCATCATGGAGCCAGCTGGAAATGCAAAATCTCAGGCATCACCCCACACTTATGACTCCAACTCTGCATTTTTGACTCCCAGGTGGCTCATGTGCACATTAGAGCTTGAGAACTGCCTGAGGGTATCCAAAGATCATTAGAGGGAAAGTCAGAAGACTTGGGCACTAATATTCCCTTCACCCCTCTCTAGCATGTGACTCTAGAAATGGCTTATTCCCTGAGTCTCAGCTTTCCCATCTGTATAATGGGAATGACATATCCCCACTCCTTGTTTTCAGGACTTGTGGGGCAGAACCAATAAAATTTGAATGTAAAGGTATTTTGAAAACTGAAAAGTGCCCTGGAAATGGAAGCTCTTCAGTCACTAAGTACATGAGGCTGGGGAGGAAACACTGACCTTTCCCCTGGCTATCACTTGTGGGTTGTACTTGACTGCTGTATTCTTTTCTTTCCAGCCCTGGGTAAACTTCACCCTGTGTGAAGGAGATGTGAACAAGTCAGCAGATGATGCATTTATTTTTGAACACATTAATTCCTTTATCAGCTCTATTTATTTTCTGAGGGCATCATTGTATTACATTAATGCCTCAAGTTGTTAACAGTACCAGCTGGCACTGCAGGCATCACTTATCCTCACTGTGTAAAAGCTCAGAGGGTAGAACGGAAATTGCCATCCAAAGCCCAATGCTGGCTCTCCTCCTTGGTGTGCTTTTAATCTCCCCTTGGGAGCAGATCCACCATTCCCTCCTTTGTTTCCAAAGCCTTTTATTCGTGATATCATCTGGCATCTCTGCCATTTATTTTGTTTTTCTTTGATGGATTTTGAGGTTTGAGAGGAGCAGAGACTGTTCATAGTTTCTTTTTTATTTCTGTCTCTTCAAGGCTTAGCACATAGTAGGAATGCAAGAAATATCTGTGTAATTTGAGTGGTGGAGGAAAATACAAAATCTACCAATTTGTCCTATTCATCCATTTTTTCTCAGCATAAATGGGACTTTCAGATAAACTACATTTAACAATTTAGACTAGACCCTGTGCTCCCATAGCACTGTTTCAAAACGCTCATCACACATGTACCTCTTGAATGAATGTCTTTCCTGATAGCTTGTGAGCTCTCTGACAGCAGGGATTGTCTGTCTTATTCTTGCCCATATTCTCAAGGCTCAGAATAATGTCTGTCACATAGTAGGTATTCAATAAATATCTGTAGAATTAAAGTGAGTGATTTGATATAGATTCCAATTTTTGAGGATTCCTACTTTTGCTGTTCCTTTCCACAACCAGTTTATTTCAACAGTAAGTGTTCCCCAGTTGGAAATCTGGGCAATTTCTTCCCAGTTTAGGAAGTTTCCCTCTCAGTTCTTTTTTCCTAGTGGCTGACTACCTGGAGAGAAGGAAAGTAACATTTACTGAATGCCCACTTTCAACAATATGTAGTAACAAGTGTTATTATCTCTACTTTTCTACTGACAAAAATGATGCTCAGGAGGCATGACCAAGGTCATAGAGTTACTAAGAGACAGGATTTCAACCCAGATCTAACTGAATTTACAGTCACTCTTTTGCTGAATCACACTTCTTGTGCAGAGTTGCTTCAAGGTAGCAACTTTGTCTGAATAGGGGCCACAGATCTGGTCAATGTTTGAGAACAGAGATATTCTGAATTTAATTCCTTGTATAGATTTATCTTCAACAAGAACCGCTTCATAACTCAACATTCAGTCTTCTACATTAAGTCATCTCCTTCCAGCTGGCGCCTGTAACTTGACCGTGGCCTTGTTCCATCTTTCTCAGATCTAGGGCAGTGATGGTCAGCCTGTTTCTCATAGACGCTTGTTGGTGATTCTTTCATCCAGTGGTAGGAACTGGGTTAAGGTTCAAAGTAAGCTCTGATGCAAATGTATTTGGATTTTTAAGAAGTACATCTTCCTCTCTCCCAGATAAACGATCTGTCCTTGGTTTCTACTTACACAGGGCCTATTCAAGTCACATAGTTCATAAAGCCTAAAGAGCAAAAATGATCATCAATATAATTACTATTGGGCTGTAGACCCACTGATAAGCGTCATCATGTTCTTAACAATATTCATATCATATTCTCATATCACATATTCTTGTAATTTATATTTTGTTTAATCTATTACTTAATGTTTTAATTGATTTTTTTGAAGCATCCTTTCAACATTCATTCACCAAATACAGTTGGCCCTTGAACAACATGGGTTTGAACTGCACAGGTCCATTTATATGTGGATTTTTTTCAAGTAAATACTACAGTACTCCATGCCCGCAGTTGGATGATTCCTTGGCTGTGCACCGGTAGATACAGAGAATTGACTATAAGTTATATGCAGATTTTTGACTGCATGGACGGCTGGCATCCCAACCTCCCGCATTGTTCAAGGGTCAACTGTACAGTAGTCCCTTGACATCAGCAAGGAATTGGTTCCAGGACATCCATGTGGGTACCTAAATCCACTCAAGTCCCTTATATAAAATGGCGTACTATTTGCATATAAACTACGCACATACTTCCGTATACCTTAAACCATCTTGAGATTACTTATAATACCTAATACAATGTAAATGCTATGTAAATAGTTGTAAATACAAGGTAAATGCTTTGTAAATAGTTAGTGATGTGCAGCAAATTAAAGATTTGCTTTTTGGAACTTTCTAGAACTTTTTATTCCAAATATTTTTTTTTAAATAGGTATTTTTTATAGTGGGTAATGTGAAGACTTCAGATGAAATAGATTGAGAAACTGATTGGAAATTGAATGCAAACTAAGACCACTTGACTGTTACTGAAATGAATAGCCCAGTTTGCCTTTTTTTTTTTTTTTAAAGAAATTCACGTTCTTTTATTTATTTATTTATTTATGACTGTGTTGAGTCTTCGTTTCTGTGCGAGGGCTTTCTCTAGTTGCGGCAAGTGGGGACCACTCTTCATCGCGGTGCGCGGGACTCTCACCATCGCGGCCTCTCTTGTTGCGGAGCACGGGCTCCAGACGCGCAGGCTCAGTAGTTGTGGCTCATGGGCCCAGTTGCTCCGCGGCACGTGGGATCTTCCCAGACCAGGGCTCGAACCCGTGTCCCCTGCATTGGCAGGCAGATTCTCAACCACTGCGCCACCAGGGAAGCCCATTCCAAATATTTTTGATCAATGGTTAGTTGAATCATGGATGCGGACCCAGCAGATATGGAGGGAGGGCTGACTGCACCTACCTGACTGTGTGGATGCCTACCTTACATCAGGTGCTTTGCTAAGTGATAATGCCAACCGGAGACATCATGGGCCCTGGCCTCAAGTATAATTTATTCCTATGAAAAATGCCCATGTCTACCTGACAGACTCAAGAAAGGCTTTCTAGAGGAGGAGGCCTTGATAGAGACTGGATAGAGAAGAATGAACGTGTCTGGGAGCAGTCAAGTGGTAGCTGAGAAAAGTATGTGGTGTAGTAAGGTCAGGGTACATAAGGACAAACATAAAAACAACCAACTTTTTAGTCCAATAAGTTCTGTCCATGCAATATTGTTTAATGCCTTAAAGACAAAAAAAGAATTTTAAAGGCGAGAAAAGGAGCTGTTGAAAACATTCAAGATTATAGTTTTGCTCTGAGTACATTCTAAAAGGTTTTTCCTGCCCTTATGTTGTCGTTTTGGTGGAAAAGAACCCTGCATTTCAATTGCCAGAAAGAGCCATCCGGCTGAGCAAAGGGAGAAGCCCTTCATGGGGTCATTTAAAATCTTGACTGAGACAAATGGGACAATCTGGTCACTGAGAATGAAGTGGCAACTGTGATAAAGGGCCCTTTTGTTAATGGCAGTGTCCTCTCCAACCAAGCCACAGGGTGCTCTAGAAAGATGTGTGTGTTTTCCCAGCCTAGACGCATTTTTTCTCTTGGAAAAGAGACACAATTTCACACAGCTGAAGGGACTTGGGTCAAAGTTACATTGAGAGCTCTGGTTTAAACTAGACGGATAGTTTTGTTCAAATGCTGGGCTCACCATATGACTCATTAATCATATCGTATAACCCAGAGAGCATCTAGTCTAAACTTCTTTTTAGATGAGGAAAATGCAACCCAGAGAAGACAAGCAATTTCCACAAAGACACAAAGCTGATTAGTGCCAGGTCTGTATTAATCCAGTGCTGACCTTATAATAACATTTGTTATTTAGTTAATTAGTTATTTTATTAATAATTATTTACTGAGTACTTATGGTGTTACCGAACTCAGGTTCAGCTTGAAAGCAAATACTTGAGAGACGTATGTTGGTTGGAAAAGAAAGTTTGCTTTTTTCAGCAGGCTGGCAACCTGGGGAGAAGATGGCCTCATGTCCAACAATCAACTCCAAAGATTCTACTCAACCACGAAAGTTTTTTAAGGGGGAATCATTTGGGAAGGGACACAGAGTGTTTGTTTTCTTCCACTGTGTGAAGACTTTCTTCTGATTGGTTGCTGGTGAGGTAACAGGGCGGAGTTCCTGGAATCTTGTGCTCAGCCTGAAGTTACCATCCTCCACCTGGGTGCCAGCCTTAGTTTTTGCAGAAGAACTCAAAGATATTGTCATGTATATTCCCTGAGGAGGAACCAGGACCTTGCCCCAAGGCTGCACTATTTTTTCTTGACTGCTGCTCCTTTGCTTCTGCATTCCTTCCCTTCTCTGATTAGCAGCTGTTTGAATCTGCCTTTTGGAACTTAGGGAAGGTCAAGGAGGCTGAATGAAGCCCATTTCCTATAAATAAGAAATGGGGAACAGGGAAAGGATTTGTACCCAGGAGGGCCCCAGAGGGTCCTGCTCCATTTCAATGGTGTGCTAAATGCTTTGTTAGGATTATTTTTGTCATGGATTATTTTCAGTGGAGAGGCAACATCCAGTTATGAGTTCAGTGCTCACTGCTGTTGGGTCTGGGGCTAGTTGCCCAGCCTCGCTAAGCCTCAGTTTTCTATCTATAAAATGGAGGAGGTAAGAGTCCCCGTTGCAAGCACATCACGAAGATTAAATGAGATAATGCACGTAGAGCTCAGAACAGCATCTGGCACACTTAATACCCAGCTTGCTAGGATTTAATCTTTCTGGGCTTTCTATCAGAGCACAACTCTTTACTCTGTAAGTCTTATGTCTGCCTGCCCTAAAGATGATTATGAAAGGTTTATTTCCTTTGAGTGCTTTCATTCTCTCTAGGTCCCTCTAAATCCCTGATTGACAAGTCTGCAGGGCTGGAGCTTGTCTCTCTCACAGTCATCCCCTCTCTCTAGATCCTCCTTCCCCTCCTCCAGGTTCTTGGCAGCTTCCCCTGGAGGGAATTCAGATGTGTTCCATTAGAGCCTCAACCTTGGGAGGGAGCTTCATCAGTGGTGTGCCTGCATCTCCTGATCCTTTCAGAGAGGAACAGGGGCAGCTCCTGGATGGCGTGTCATCCATCTCTGAGCCCAGCCAGGTTTAGGTTGGCTCACAAGATCTGGGACTTGTCATAATCTTTGGCATTCTAAGAATGGGTTCCATAGAGCCCTGGAGTTGAAACAAAACAAAAACCCCCCAACATAATAAGCTGGACAGTACATCAGCCCTTTTGGCAAGGAGCAAGGGAGGAGCAGTTAAGCACATATTTGGCTATGTGTGTTCCTAACAACATAATAGAGTTTTCTTGGTTACTTCTGAAGTTTGATCACTTCTAATGGAATAAGTCATCTTCTGGGCAAGGTTTTTGCAGATGCACGAACACCTTACTCCTCTGCTCTCCTTTTGCAAATCATCCTCCCTATGAGTGAGTATGCAATCTACTTTTGTGCACAACTAGTTGGGAGGAAAGCTGGCCATTCAACATGCATTTATGAAGGCAATACATTCTGGAGGGAGGCAGAAGCTTCAGGAGAGGTCTGGAAAAGATTTTTCAAATACTCTATTTGCATAAGACAGCTCTAGCCATCAGTGCATTCCTTAGACCCTCAGTCTCTGAGGCTCATTTGAATTGTAACCTTTTGTGGTTTCTTTGTTCCTTTTGATTTGAGGAATGAGCTCTTTTTATTTTGGATATCTTAAGGGAATTTTGGAGAATCTTGTCTTGTTTTTTTTTTTGGTCACCTGTGAAAATGAAGATGTAGCTTTGAAGTGGGGCAAGTGGAATGAATGGAGACTTTTTTGTGGGGGGAGGACTTACATGACAGTACACCCATTTGTCATTTAACCTTCATGGCAACTGGTCCTCAGAGAGGTTAATTGATTGGCAGAAGATTACAAGGACCTTGTTTATTTCTCCCCAGGTTTGTCTGCCTCCAAAGACCATGCATACAACAGAGATAAAATGATTTTGTCATTTTACTACCTCTTCTCCAGTTCATTTTTTTTTTTTTTTTTATCCTGAAATTTGCCTCCTTCTTACACTTCTGTGTTCTTTTGATCTAAACCTCATGCATCCTTTAGGATCTGGGGCACTGCATGTTTTTCCCATTTGGATTCCAATACTTATTTCCTTACATACTTATTTTTTTACAACACTACATGCTTTGGTTTACTAAACAAAACCATCCAAGTTTCTTCTAATTTTATTACTGTTAGAAGTACTAATATGTAGCAGAGCTATTAATTCTTAAAACTTCTTTTCTTATTTATGTTAATAGCTAGAGCTTTTCTTTCCACATATCATTTTTAATCCTGAAAACTCCTATTCATGACATTCAGTGTTTCAAGGCATTTATTCCAAACTAACTGCTTAATTCATATTTTTGTTCATTGATTTTAGTGTTAGCAACAATTTGAGAGATACTTGTAGACAAGTAATTGTATAATGGAAGTAGGATCTCTGTTTAATAAGAAATGTGTGGAATGAGGTTGGCCTACATCATTTTGCAGTTTGGGAAGCTGCAAATGGTTGACCATGGCTGGGACTCAGGTTTCATGTGTGGAGCCAGCAGGACCACAAAGCAGCCTGGACTTATCCTGAAGGTGATGGTGCATCATAGGATGTTTCACCCCTAAGTATGATTTTTGCTGTGAATTTTTTTTATAGATACCCTTTATAATATCAAGAAGGTTCCTTTCTATTTTGAGATTGCTATTGATTTTGGGTCGCCTCGGCATGCCGTGGCTTGAAGCAAGATTTTGGTTCCCAGCCAGAGACTGAGGTCAGGCTGAGGCAGGAGATAGATGGGCTCCAGATTAGGCATTTACAACTGGCCTCCTGTTTACAGTTCTTGGGGTGAGAAAAAGATGGGCTTTAGGCTGGGCACTTACAACTAGCCTCCTGTTTGCATTTCCTGAGACAGGAGATAGGTGGGCTCCAGGTTAGATATTTACAATCAGCCTCCTGTTTGCACTTTGAAATAGAAATAACAACAGAAACAGGATAAATAGCCAGGATTTGTCTCCTGTGGGTACCTTAAGATAACAGTCATGGCAGGAACAGAGAGAGGCTAAACCTTGTTTGAGTATAGGGTCAAGAGGTCACATATTGCCCATCCTTGGGGCAAGGGAGACATTGCACATGCGCAGAAAGGCTCCTTGGAGGTCAAAAAGAAGGGGGCACCACCCCACAATATGTGATGCCATAGGCCTCTGGGCTGGAATCCATCTTGGAAAAAAGTTGCGCATGCCTGTTGGGGAGGGTCCTAAGGCAGGTCAGGTGTGGAAAAAGAAACCAGATGATTGGCCAAAGCTAAACAAAGACCCAGAAGACCTGCCCTATATAAACGACCTAACCACCTCTTTACTGCACTCCTCCTCATTAGGGAGGACGCCCACACCCTTTCTCTCCAGGTGTGTTTCTCTGCCTGCCTTGGTTCTGTCTTAACAAACTCTGTGTGCTCTCCCACTTGTTATACTGTGTCTCTCCCACTTATACTGTGTCTCTATAATAAACTTTGTACCTGTTTTTACAGTTTTTGCCTCCTTGAGAAATGCATTTTTCAATGGGGTCAAGAGCCCAAGGAACTCTGCTTCTAGCCTGTAGCCCCTGCTGGACTAGTGGCTAGGATTCCTGGTTTTCATCCAGGCTTCCCAGGTCCAATTCCTGGGCAGGGAACTAAGATCTAACTTCACGCCACTACTCACTGCTGCCTCTCAGAGATCAGGGCCATGGCAGTGAGAGTGTTAAATATTAGCCACTAGACCACCAGGGACCAGTGGCCAGTGACAAGGCCCTGGCTCATCAGCTGTATAGAAATGAATTTCCGGGGCTTCCCTGGTGGCGCAGTGGTTGAGAATCTGCCTGCCAATGCAGGGGACACGGGTTCGAGCCCTGGTCTGGGAAGATCCCACATGCCGCGGAGCAACTGGGCCCGTGAGCCACAATTACTGAGCCTGTGCGTCTGGAGCCTGTGCTCCGCAACAAGAGAGGCCACGATAGTGAGAGGTCCGTGCACCTCGATGAAGAGTGGCCCCCGCTTGCCACAACTAGGGAAAGCCCTCGCACAGAAACGAAGACCCAACACAGCCATAAATAAAATAAATAAAATTTAAAAAAAAAAGAAAAAAGAAAATGCTCTTTATTAAAAAAAAAAAAAAAAAAAGAAATGAATTTCCACATAGAGACAGAAAGTAGTGAAGCAAGTAAAGTGTTTATTAGGAGGAAAAAGAGTACAATATGTGTGGATAGACACACGGGTGGGCTCAGAAAGAGAGTCACACCCTTGTGGTAATTTGAATCACTTTTATGGGACATTTCTTCCAGGTTTCCTTCGACCAATCATCTTGCTTTGCCTGGTTCTGAGTCCGTATTTAGTATTTCTCAGGGTCCTTCCCTGTGTGTGTGCGCATCTCTTAGCCAAGACAGATTCCAGCGAAGAGACCTATGGGTGGTTGACATCACTTACTATGGGGAAAGTCGGGAAGTCTCCTTGACATCCAGAATGAGGAATATGTGGTCTTTTATCTCTTATCTGGGCAGGGCCCAGGCATCCTCTCTTGATTGTCCTGCTATTGATATTTTAGAGTTTCTGTCCACAGGGAATGAATTCCAGCTGTTTACCCTGGGGGGGACCCATCTGTCTCCTGCCTCACTATGAGATTTTTTTTTTTTAATGCTTTTTTTTTTAAAGCTTATTTATTTATTCATTGATTGATTGATTGATTGATTGATTGCTGTGTTGGGTCTTCGTTTCTGTGCGAGGGCTCCCTCCAGCTGCGGCGAGCAGGGGCCACTCTTCATCGTGGTGCGCGGGCCTCTCACCATCGCGGCCTCTCTTGCTGCGGAGCACAGGCTCCAGACGCGCAGGCTCAGCAATTGTGGCTCACGGGCCTAGTTGCTCCGTGGCACGTGGGATCCTCCCAGACCAGGGCTCGAACCCACGTCCCTTGCATTGGCAGCAGACCCTCAACCACTGCGCCACCAGGGAAGCTCTGAGATTCTTATATCATAAAATGGAGACGACTTCTGTTAAAAGCTTTTTCTGCACTGAGAAGGCAATATGATAATTAGCCTTTATTTTGTTAATGTGGTGAGTTAATTGTTCCATTTTTTTTGACAGTTAAACCAATCTTGCTTCCTTGGAATAAATGTTTCTCGGTCATAATGTATTAACCATTTTAAACATTGCTGGATTTTGTTTGTTTATATTTTTTGCATCTTCATGACTGAAATCATCCTGTAATTTTCACTTCTTGTAATGTCCTTGTCAGATTTTGGCATAAAGATTTTGCTGGCCTCATAAGTAAGTTTTGAGAGTGTTCCATTTCATGCTGTTCTCTGAAATGGTTTGTGTATAAACGGCTATGCCTTCCTTAAATGTTTGGTAGAATACACTGGTGAAACTATTTGGTACTGGGTTTTCTTTTTTGAGAGTTTAAGATTATGGACTCAATTTCTTTGATGCTATAGGATGATTCAGATATTCGATTTTTTCTTGTGTCAGTTTTACAAATTGTATTTTTAATGTAAGTTTTTCTATTTTTATCAAACTTTAAACTTTAATGACCTAAAATTGTTTTATAGTATTCTCTTGTGATCTTTTTAATATCTATAAGATCTTTAATGATTTTCCTTTTTTCTTACCTAACATTGGTTATTTTTCTTTTTCTCTTTTTTCTTGATTAATCTTGCTAGATAGTTATTAATATTACTACTCTGTCCAAATAACCAACTTTGGTCTCTGTTGATTCCTCTCTATTGTAAATTTGTTCTCTCTTTCCTTAATTTCTGCTTCTACTATTTTTCTTCTTTATTCTATTTTTCTTTGGTTATAAATTGCTCTTCTATTGCTAGTTTCTTGAGATGATTACTTAGTTCATAACTTTTTAGTCTTCTTTTATAATGCATACATTTAAAGGTAGAAATGTTCTGTAAGATGCATCCTATAAGTGTTTTTATGAACTGTTTCCTTGATCTTTTAGATCTTTTATTTAAAATATTTTCTAATTTTTATTTTTTATTTCCTTTGAATAATGTGTTATTTAGAAGGATATTCTTTAGTCTTCAAACACATTGGAATTTATAGTTTTGGGGTCATTGATTCTTAGCTTAATTTCACTGTGTTTAAATATATATTCTGTATGATTTTAGTCCTTTGACATTGGTTAAGATTTGTTTTATGATCAAGGATATTGTTAGGCTTTATAACTACTTCATGTATATTTGGAAAAAAATGTGTATGCTACAGTTATTGAGTAGAATATTCATATATGGTAATTAGGCTATATTTACCAATGTGTTGTTCAGATTATCTTTATCTTCATTAACTGTTTTGACTACATATATTATTACTGAAAGAAGTATAATAAAACATCCACTAAGGTAATAGATTTGTCTATTTCTCCTTTCAGTTCTATCAGTTTTTGTCTTGTATATTTCGGCCTATGTTATTTGGTGCATATAAATGTATAATTGCCATATCTACCTAGTAAATAAAATCTTTTTAAATTATGAAGTTTATTTTTTATTCATTTGTAATACTTTGACCTTAAAGTACATTTTTCTGATATTAATTTAGCAACACTAGCTTTTTTTTTTTCAGTTATTCTTTACATGGTATATCTTTTTCATTCTTTTACTTTTTATATACTTTTATAATATCTCCATATTTTAGATTACTCTTGTGAATAGTTGATAGTTGAGCTTTTTTTTATTATAAAGCCTGGCATTCTCTGCCTTTAATTGGAAAATTTGGTCTATTTACATTTAATTTATTACTGATATATTTGGTTTGAATATCTCATTTTACTGTTAGCTTTCTATTTATGCCAAACAACATATATTCCTGTACTTCTTGTTTCTTGTCAGAATACAAGAATATAAAAGAATTTAGATTGTTTGAATTTTTTCATTTTCCCTCTTTTGTTTGCTTAATAATTATATACTTTTACTGGAGTTTTGATGGTGTCTTACTCAGTTTGGGCTGTATAACAAAACTAGGTGGCTTATCAAAAACAGAAATTTATTTCTCACATTTCTGGAGGCTCTATGTCTGAGATCATTGTGCCAGCATAGTTGGGTTCTGATAAGAGCCCTCTTCTGAGTTGCAGATAGCAAATTTCTCCTTGTATACTTACATGGTGGAAAGAGAGAAAGGAAACAAGCTTTCTCATGACACTTAGAAAGGCACTAATCTCACTTACGATGGCTCCACCCTCATGACCTCATCAGATCCTAATTCCCTCCCAAAGGCCTAACTCCTGATATAATCACATTGAGGTGTAGAGTTTCAGCATATGAATTTTGGAGGGACACAATCATCCAGTCTACAAGTGCTTAGTCTAGAGATTACTACATGCATCCACAACCTATCAAAGGCTAGTGTTATTTGGTACTTTTTACCCTCTTTATGTTCAGTACAAGGATCTTAGAATATTTGATCTCCATCTTTTAACTTATATACTATTGTTGCTGCATATAAATAAGTTTACAGATATTTAAAATCCTATCACAGATAATAATTTTTGCTTTTCACAATCAATATTCACCGAGCATTAATCACAAATTTGCTCTTTTTGTTGATGTGTATTCCTTCCTTCATCTCTAAGCTTCCATTTGGGCTAATTCCTTTTTCCTAAAAAACTTCATTTATAATGGGTCTGCTGAATTCTATTTTTGTCTGAAAATATTTCATCTTTATTCTTGAAGGCTATTATTGCTGGATATAGAATTCTAAGTTGACAAGACATTTTTTCCCAAGATACTTTGTTGAAATAATTCTGTTGTCTTATTTCACTATTCCTGTTGAGATGGTAATGCATCTCTTTCCTTTCTGTTTTTAGTGTTTTGTTTTTGTCTTTGGTTATCAGCAGTTTGACCATGATGTGTCTAGATGTGGATTTCTTTGTATTTATCTTGCTTGGGATTTGTAAGAATTCTTGAATTTATGACTTAAATTCAAACCTTTCATCAGTTTTGGAAAAAATTCAGCTAATTGTTTCAAATATTTCTTCTTCCCAATTCTTTCTGTATTTTCTCTCTGAGATTTATTATACATGTTAGTCTTTTTAATGTATTTCATCTGCACTTAAGTCTCTGCTGTATTTTGTTCCCTCTTGAATAATTCTGGATATTTTCTTCTTTCTTCTTGTTTTAAGTTGTACCTAACTGCTGCTAAACACATCCATGGAGTTCTTACTTTTGCTTATTGTATTTTTTAGTTCTAATATTTCCATTTCATTATATTTTTGTAATTTCCAATTATCTGCCAAAATTCTGAATCTTGTCTTTTATCTCCTCAGAAGCATTATTATTCTAAAATCTATGACTAATAATTTTATTATCTAGAACTACTTGGATCTTTTTCTGTTCTCTTTGTTCTTGTGTATCTTGTCTTCTTTTTTTTTTTTCACACACACACACTGTATTTTATTTTTACAAGAGATAAATAGACTGACACCAAGCATTGTACATGGATGACCACAACAAAAGCAACAATGATTGCAATTACCAAACATGAAACACACTCATACTATGTCATAATATTGACATTCAGTCCAGTAATCCTCCACTGTAACAGCTCCCTTACTTTGCAGTGAAAATTGATTTGTATATTCTATGCCTCTGAGTCCTTGTGGGATTTTTTTTTTTTTACTTCAGACAGAAAGTCACAAAAATTATACTCATCCTCATCAGTTCACTCAGTACCATGTAATTAATTTTTTTTTATCTTGATCTTTTGTTAACACTTTTATGAGTTCATCAGTTTTTCATTAGAGTTCTGAAAATGCTTATTCATACAGTTCAGCAGTACAGTCAGTTACCAGAAACCTGTACTTGTCAGAGTCTTTTCCATGAGTTTCTTGAAGATGAAACCCTTTTACAGGAACATATTTGCAAAAGCATCAGAGTACACCCAGAACTGTCTGTAAATGACAAAAGACTTAAAATGACCACAGTTAAAGATTTGATGAAAGTTCATAATAATGCAGTTGACAAGAAAATTAGTTATTTCTGAGATATACATTTTAAAGTAATAACTAGGATTATTACTTATAACATTATACCAGAACATATAAGATTTTTAGAAATTTCATGTAATGTCTGAAACATTTATATTAACATATTTCCATACAAATAACCCAATGAAAGTTTAGTATTAGTTGTTTTGTTTGTTTGTTTGTTTATACTGCAGATTCTTATTAGGCATCAATTTTATACACATCAGTGTATACATGTCAATCCCAAACGCCCAATTCAGCACACCACCATCCCCACCCCACTGCAGTTTTCCCCCCTTGGTGTCCATATGTCCGTTCTCTACATCTGTGTCTCAACTTCTGCCCTGCAAACCAGCTCATCTGTACCATTTTTCTAGGTTCCACATACATGCGTTAATATACGATATTTGTTTTTCTCTTTCTGACTTACTTCACTCTGTATGACAGTCTCTAGATCCATCCACGTCTCAACAAATGACTCAATTTCGTTCCTTTTTATGGTTGAGTAATATTCCATTGTATATATGTACCACAACTTCTTTATCCATTTGTCTGTTGATGGGCATGACCTGGCTATTGTAAATAGTGCTGCAATGAACATTCGGGTGCATGTGTCTTTTTGAATTACGGTTTCTCTGGGTATATGCCCAGTAGTGGGATTGCTGGGTCATATGGTAATTCTATTTTTAGTTTTTTAAGGAACCTCTATACTGTTCTCCATAGTGGCTGTATCAATTTACATTCCCACCAACAGTACAAGAGGGTTCCCTTTTCTCCACACCCTCTCCAACATTTGTTGTTTGTAGATTTTCTGATGATGCCCATTCTAACTGGTGTGAGGTGATACCTCATTGTAGTTTTGATTTGCATTTCTCTAATAATTAGTGAAGTTGAGCATCTTTTCATGTGCTTTGTGGCCGTCTGTATGTCTTCTTTGGAGAAATGTCTATTTAGGTCTTCTGCCCATTTTTGGATTGGGGTGTTTGTTTCTTTAATATTGAGCTGAATGAGCTGTTTATATATTTTGGAGATTAATCCTTTGTCCGTTGATTCATTTGCAAATATTTTCTCCCATTCTGAGGGTTGTCTTTTCGTCTTGTTTATGGTTTCCTTTGCTGTGCAAAAGCTTTGAAGTTTCATTAGGTCCCATTTGTTTATTTTTGTTTTTATTTCCATTACTCTAGGAGGTGGATCAAAAAAGATCTTGCTGTGATTTATGTCAAAGAGTGTTCTTCCTATGTTTTCCTCTAAGAGTTTTATACTGTCCAGTCTTACATTTAGGTCTCGAATCCATTTTGAGTTTATTTTTGTGTATGGTGTTAGGGAGTATTCTAATTTCATTCTTTTACATGTAGCTGTCCAGTTTTCCCAGCGCCACTTATTGAAGAGACTGTCTTTTCTCCATTGTATATCTTTGCCTCCTTTGTCATAGATTAGTTGACCATAGGTGCGTGGGTTTATCTCTGGGCTTTCTATCTTGTTCCATTGATCCATGTTCATGTTTTTGTGCCAGTACCATATTGTCTTGATTACTGTAGCTTTGTAGTATAGTCTGAAGTCAGGGAGTCTGATTCCTCCAGCTCCGTTTTTTCCCCTCAAGACTGCTTTGGCTATTCGGGGTCTTTTGTGTCTCCACACAAATTTTAAGATGATTTGTTCTAGCTCCGTAAAAAATGCCATTGGTAATTTGATAGGGATTGCATTGAATCTGTAGATTGTTTTGGGTAGTATAGTCATTTTCACAATGTTGATTCTTCTAATCCAAGAACATGGTATATCTCTCCATCTGTTGGTATCATCTTTAATTTCTTTCATCAGTGTCTTATAGTTTTCTGCATACAGGTATTTTGTCTCCCTAGGTAGGTTTATTCCTAGTTATTTTATTCTTTTTGTTGCAGTGGTAAATAGGAGTGTTTCCATAATTTCTCGTTCAGATTTTTCAAGATTTTCAAGGTTGTTGTGCCTTGTTTCATTTGATTATGTGCTGGACATAGTTAGATAAAAATTAGAGGAAAAAAGCTTATCATGATGTTCTTTCTCCAAAAATGATTTATGTTTGCTTATGGAGGACAACTAGGTGCACTTGCAACCTAGGGTCATGTTAATCCAATTTCAGGGACTGAAATGGTTTGAATTTTGGCTTCAGTTTCTTTAAGGGTTATTCTTCTTCTATTTTACCCTTACTCATAGGATCTTGAGCCTGTAGAGTTCCACAAGTTTATCAGTGTCCCTTCAGTGACTCTGGACTCCAATTTCTCTCTAACTCCAACTAATCTGTTAAAATTTCTGTTCAGTAACTCTGACTCTCATTAACCTCTCCTGAAATCAGCATATACACTAAGGGTAAAGAGGTCCAGTTGTTGAACTTAACTCTGTTGGTTTCCATCTTCTTTCAGATCTCAGTCTTATGATTTCTCATTGCTTTTTAGCTCTCCATTGACTGCAGGCAGATTAAAATAAAATGTTGTCCAGATTGTTTAATTGTCCTCAGTGAGTGTGTTGGACAGACTACTTAGCTCACCATTTCAGAAGCTATTTAATTAGCTTAAAATGAAATTGCCCCCTCCCTGTGCTGCCTAAAGGAACCAAGGAGAGAAATTAAGTCCAAGCTTGTGCAGTGGGTTTTTAAGGTAAATGTAACATTTTCCAGGGTCTGGGCAAGATAGTGGCAAGAAGAATTATGAGAGCACTCCAGAGGGAAAGTGAAATTTACATAGGAAAAATTCAGGACCACTGCTGTAATTTCTCATTTTATCATAGATGCCTCTGTTTTTCCTATAATAGAATACAATTTAATTTCAGGTTTTGTTTAAGTTTTTTTCTATCTAACCACACTTTATCTAAGAAATGTGGTTATTAATAGCAGGAAGACTTTTTCAAATTGTTAAATACCTTGATAGATTTGGATATTCAAGAGGGGAGAAAAACTGAATAACTACAAAATAGGATAAGAATTTGGAGTTTTATGTGGCAATCATAGATGGAGGAGGTGAGGGGAAACAAAGGGAAAGGTTGATAAAGATAGATGCCAGTGTGATAGAGGTTATGAGTGTAGTTGTATGACACCTGTACCTCTACTTCCCCTTCCACCTTCCCACCATCTTCAGTAAGATTGAATAAACTCAGCCTTTATAGTAGAAAGCAAAACATGGCTTATTTTGTGTCAATCGACATGGTATAGGATGATTCTTGGAATAGAAACCCAGAAGGGGGTTTGGACTTCCATAGGCATGTGAGGCAGCCTAGGTATCCATCATGACTTCTGGGCTACAAGCAAAACTGTCTCTCCTCCCTCTGGAGTCTCTTCATGGGACACTCCCCTCAATGTAAACCTTGGCCAACCCTGTGTTTCCCTGTGATGATGGAGGATCTCTTTCCACACCACATTACCATTCCCACATCAGTCATAGTGAGATGCTATAGCTTAAAATGACAGCACAGTGACTTAGGAGTCCAAGAACCTGTGTTCTAATTCTGATTCTGTCTCAAATGGTTGTAGGGGTGGTTACCTTACCTTTGGAGTCTTTGTTTCCTCATCTGTAAAATGGATTTGCATTAGATCAGTGGTTTGCAATTATTCTCTGAGGAATCTTTTGTTAAAATGAAATCTTAAATGGAAGCAGGCATACACAAAACAAGTAAAATGAACTCTAGTTGAAGTGGAAGGTTGGGTAGGGTGGAAATCTTACCCAAATGTGCTCCCTTATCCCACAAGCCTTAAGAAGGCTCAGTAGAATATGGTTTGATAACCAGTGGAGTTGATGTTCTTTTCAGTTCCAGCTATCTCCTTATACAGAGAAGAATGAATGTCATCTTTCAGTCATCTAAAAACAACAGTAATTTAAGAAAAGTTTACTTTTTCCCTTATTGAGCTGGGAGATGGAGAGTGGAAAGGAAGCTCACATTTATGGAGTCCTTATTAAGCGCCAGACACAATAAGTACTTTCCTTAACCTTCCTAAGGGCTCTGTGGAGTTTATGCCCAATGGAGGGAGTCTCTGAAGCTCAGAGGTGAGTATTTGGCTCAAGGTAACATGGCTAGAATGTGGCAGGGCTGCATTTCAAGCTCAGCTCTTTCTAACTCCACCATCAGAAATGAAGGTGGTGGGACTTCCCTGGTGGCACAGTGGTTAAGAATTCGCCTGCCAGTGCAGGGGACATGGGTTCGAGCCCTGGTCCAGGAAGATCCCACATGCCGTGGAGCAACTAAGCCCGTGCACCACAGCTACTGAGGCATCACTCCAGAGCCCGCGAGCCACAACTACTGAGCCTGCATGCCACAACTACTGAAGCCCGCGCACCTAGAGCCCATGCTCTGCAACAAGAAGCCACCGCCATGAGAAGCCCACGCACCACAATGAAGAGCAACCCCCACTCCCCGCAACTAGAGAAAGCCTGCGCACAGCAACAAAGACCCAACACAGCCAAAAATAAATAAATAAATACATTTATTAAAAAAAAAAAAAATGAAGGTGGTGAGTAGAAAATGGGCACCTCAGCAAATGAAATATAGGTTTGGGTGCAGAAAAATGCCATGGGACATTTTGTGCAATGGGTATGTATATATACATATATATACATAATACATACATACATACATATATATGTCTTTTTGCCTTCAGATTTAAACTAATTTTTTCCTTATTACCTAGGGTGATATGGGAGCATCTAATGAGATGCCTCAGCCCAAGGAAGTGCCTACTTTTAATTCATGGTCTAAGCTTTTCCTTGCTTGGTTATCTATACTCACAGCCCTAGCCTAGAGGGTTAGAAAGCTGTTACTTAGGCCTTTTTTTTTTCTTAGTGCTCTAGGGCTCAATATGTGGCATTCTCCTATTTCTAAATTACTAACATGCCTTCCCACCTTTTCCCGAGTTTTAGGGAAAACAGTCCCAGTGCTTGGAACACTTGCCATGAATTAAATATGCAAAATGTTGAAAAATTCCCCAAGGGAAGAAAAATTTTATGTAGATTTTGATTTCATTATCATTATACTGGTGACTCTTTTTGGTTTTGAGGCAAAATGAAACAGTGGCTAGACAGATATAGAATGCCAAGCATACAAAGCACCATTTAGTAAGTGTGATGGTTAATTTTATGTGTCAACTTGACTGGACCACAGAGTAGTCAGATACTTGGTTAAACATTATTTCTGGGCATGTCTGTGGTGATATTTCTGGATAAGATTAACATTTGAATTGGTAGACTGAGTAAAACAGATTGACCTTCACAATGTGGGTGGGCCTCATCCAATCCATTGAAGACCTGAATAGCATAAAAGGTTGAATAAGAAAGAATTCTCTCTCTTTACCTGCTTTCCTGGACCCTGGACGTTGGCTCTCTCTTGCACTCAGACTGGAACTTGGCTCTCCTGGTTCTCAGGTCTTTGGACTCAGACTGGATCAACACCTCTGGCTCTCCTGAATCTCTAGTTTGCAAATGGTGGAACTTCTCAGCCTACATAATTGCACGAGCCAGTTCCTTATAATAAATCATATTAGTCAGTAATCATTACTGACTAATGCACTAAGTGATTACTGTGTAGCAGGCCCTGCACTAAAGTGCTGCACATAACATCTCATTTAATATGATCTTCTACACTCTTATGAATTCAGTATCTTGTTATTTCCATTCTGCAGATGAGGCTTAGAGCAGGTAAAAGTAACTCTGCCAAGGCCATAGAGCTTAAGTGGGGGGACATTCACACATCACACAAAAGTCATGTGGCTTTGAGTAGGTCAATGAGTTTGTCTGAATTTATGTGTTAAGTGGAGATGATAATGCCTACCTTGAAGGACTGTCAGGGGCATTACCTGAGGTGATAGGTGTGAATTACTTGGATAGGGTAGAATGCATGGCAGGGACTCAGAAATAGTAGCTTTTGCTATTTTATTTCTTATTGTGTTACAAAATTCAGAGGATTTATAGCTTGTGGAATAGATGTAATTTCTCCAATGTAATATATCAGTAACATCTGAATTTAATCTTGTGTTCATCTCCATTAAGCTCCGATGATATTTCATGTTATCCTGGGGAAAAAGGTGATCACTGTGACATTTAAAATTCTGCACAACCCAGGGAGAGGGAGGAGACACACTCCTGGAAACACGAGGAAATCTTGGTTAGACTGCCATGACACTCCAGGTTGCTGTGCTTTAGGAAGCTGAACAGCTGCAAAGGTCATCAGGAGGTGCTTGGTTTCCCAAAAGGTGTTTGGTATTTACTTTCACTCAAGCATGTTCCTTCTGCTCTGATAACCATTGTCATCTTCCATTACAGTAAAAGATGTCAGAGGGATTTTTACAGTCATATGGCATTAATTTAGCTTTCCCTCTGTGGTCATAAGAGAGTTTGCAAAAATGAAAATAAAACAAAACAAAGCCTCACTCAGCCATTCATCGATTCATATTTATTGAACAGCGATCATGTGCCACACAACAGGGAGGACGGGATCTCCATTTCAAAATCCATGGCATGCACACACTCTTTTCAGTGTGCTGGCTCTGGGGCTGCTTCATTCTCAATTTCCTCTCTGGTCTTTGGGAAATGGATCAGAGGACCATGCAGATTTCCTTGGGAAATATAACAGTATCAGCCACATTTTCTTTTCATCACAACACTGGTGGGAATTCTGACTGCACTTTATAGTTGCCAGAGCCCGTTCATGTCCCTCTGATTCTTGCCCCGATCTAGTGAGGTCAGTTGGACAAGGCTGATTATTTTTGTCATATGGGTGAGGGAACTGAAGCTCAGGGCTGTTGAGGCACTTGGCCAGGGTCTCAGCCAGAGAAGGGACCAGGCTGTGAAAACCCCTTCCACACTTGTTCCTTGCCCATCTGTCCTTCACACCTTGGAGAGCCTTAAAAAACATCCGATTATGCCATTACCCTGCTTATAATCTTTCCATTCCTCACACTTATTCTTATTCTTGTTTATCTATACTCACAGCCCTAGCCTAGAGGGTTAGAAAGCTGTTACTTAGGCCTTTTTTTTTTTCTTAGTGCTCTAGGGCTCAACATGTGGCATTCTCCTATTTCTAAATTACTAACATGCCTTCCCACCTTTGATATTCTTATTCTAATAAGAATGATATTCTTATTCTTAGCATGTTCACAAGGTTTTTTTTGAGATCTGGCCCATCTCACCTCTCTAGACTTCTTCCAGGCCATTCTCATTGCCCCCATCCCATTGTCCACTCCTAAAGCTATGCTCTGGCTATACTGAATCCCACTGTATCATCCTCGATCTCACCACCCTGCCATTACTCAGGAGGCCCTCTCTACTTACACATTATTTAAATCTCCCTTTAGGTATAACTTCCTCCAAGAACCTCTCTCTGATCTCTTATACCTGGGTTAGCTGGCTCTACTCTGTTCATCTGTCACACCCTCTGCTGGGTCTGTTTGACTGCCACTCCCACTGGGCTGTAAGCTTGGTGAGAGTGAGGACGGTGTGCATCTCATTGATGGGCAGCACCTATGCACCTAGAAGGGGGGCGGGAATTATCCATCAAGGAATGAATGGTTCATTTACTCATTCTGATGACATTTCTCAGATAGCAGATCCTCTGTTGCACACAGATCAGGAATCCCTGGATTACTCCTGAGACTGATTATCTTCCATCTGCCTTCTCAGCCCCAGGATGAAGAGGAGCCCTCAGGTCTCCTGCTGGTTGTTTTGGGCTGACTTCATTCCAGTAGTGAGAAGTACCCACAGGAGAAGGGAGGGTGGGAGGAGAGAAAGGTCAGGACACATCCCCTCCCTTTCTGCCCCTTCTTGCTTTGACACCATGTCCTGAGAGTAGCTGCGTCCCTCCAGCAGGGAACCTTCTCCTCTACCATCCGGTGCTCAGACTCGAGCAACATTATGTTTTCCTTTATCCCTCAGCCCTAAAAGTAGAAATAGCTTCTAACTCTTGTTAGTTTCTGTGTGCTTCACCATCACTTGCTTCTTCCTTGAACCCTCATCATATCTCCATAAGTAGCATCTGCATTTGGACCATCTGTGGTGACTTCTGTTTCCTGCCAGGTTTCTGACAAAGTATTCTATTTGGTACAGGTAAGATTAGGATTTTCAAATTCTCTGGGATGGTTTCTAGCAACTTTAGATTCTTGGAGGTAATTCTCAAGACAGCTCCAGGTTGCTCCCTTATTGTACAGATGTAAACAAGAATTTCCAGAAGGCTGGCAATATAAGTTTCTCCCTCTGCTTAATTTTCAGTGTTTCGTCTATGGGCATCACCAGGTATCCTTAGATCTGAGAAGTCATATTGTTCTAAGCAGATTTGGTGTCTATATATCTATCTAATTCACTGGTAAGGAAAATCTCTCCCCTCTGCTTAGGAATGGTTCTGCAATGTTCAAAAAAAATTCCTTCCAGTTCACTTTGACTTCCTGTCATTTGACTCCCCTAATGGTTCTTTGTGAAGGCCACATCCACAGTCACACAACGTATGTTAGACGGGACATTGGTGTGAAAGAAGTTGTAGATGCCATGAAGTTAGGCATCAGGGTTTTCCTTTAAGATCATGTAATCTTAATAACAATTTTTTTAATAGAGCAAAAATCGTATTCTCTTAATGGAATATAGGGATAGATTAATTGCCCTTATAAGTGTGGGCTCATTTCTGGGCTCTTGACTCTGTTCCATTGATCTATGTGTCTGTTTTTGTGCCAGTACCATACTGTTTTGATTACTGTAGCTTTGAAGGAGAGTTGGAAATCAGGGAGCATGATACCTCCAGCTTCATTCTCTTTTTCAAGATTGTTTTGGCTATTCTGGGTCTTTTGTGTTTCCATATAAGTTTTAGAATTATTTGTTCTAGTTCTGCGAAAAATGCAATTGGTATTTTGATAGGGATTGCATTGAATCTGTGGATTGCCTTGGGTAGTATGGTCATTTTAACAATATTAATCCCTCCAATCCATGAACATAGTATATGTTTCCATCTCCTTGTGTCATTTTCAATTTCTTTCATCAGTGTTTTAATAGTTCTCTGAGTACAGGTCTTTGCCTCCTTAGTTAGATTTATTCCTAGGTAGTTTATTCTTTTTGATGCAATTGTAAATGGGATTGTTTCTGTAATTTCTCTTTCTGATATTTCATTGTTAGTGTATAGAGATGCAACATGTTTCTGTATATTAATTTTGCAGCCTGAAACTTTTCCAAATTAATTGATGTGCTCTAGCAGTTTTTTGGTTGTGTTTTTAAGATTTTCTATGTATAGTATCTTGTCATCTGCAAACAGTGACAGTTTTACTTCCTCCTTTCCAACACGTATTCCTTTTATTTCTTTTTCTTATCTCATTGCTGTGGCTAGGACTTCCAATAATATGTTGAATAAAAGTGGAGAGAATGGGCATCCTTGTCTTGTTTCTAATCATGGAGGAAATGGTTTCAGCTTTTCACCATTGAGTCTGATGTTACCTGTAGGCTTGTCATTATTATGTTGAGGTATGTTCTGTCTATATCCACTTTGTTGAGAATTCTTATCATAAATGGATGTTGAATTTTATTAAAAGGTTTTTCTGCAACTATTGAGATGATTGTATGATTTTTTTAGGTTTAAAATTATCACATTATTTATTGATAGGAGAATGATTTATTTTATATTTATTTTAATTTTTATATTTAAAAATATTTTATTTTATATTTATTATTTTATTTTATATTTATTTTATATCATATTTTATATTATTTATTTTATAAATAAAAATATATTTTATATTTATTTATTATTTATTTTATAATATTTTATTTTATATTTATTTTATTTTATATTTATTTATTTTATATTATATTTTTATTTTATACTTATTTATTTTATATTTATTTTATGTTATATTTATTTATTTATTTTATAAATTTTATTGGATTATAGTTGATTTACAATGTTTTGTTAGTTTCAGGGGTACAGCAAAGTGATTCAGTTATACATACACATATATTCATTTTTTTCAGATTATTTTCTCATATAGGTTATCACAGAATACTGAGTAGAGTTCCCTGTGCTATACAGTAGGTCCATGTTGGTTATCTATTTTATATATAGTAGTGTATGTATGTTAATCCCAAGCTCCTTATTTAACCCTCCCTTTCACGTTTCCCCTTTGGTAACCATAAGTTTGTTTTCAATATCTGTAAGTCTGTTTTTGTTTTGTAAGTTCATTGGTATCACTTTTAAAAAATTAGATTCCACATATGAGTGATATCATATGATATTTGTCTTTGTCTGACTTACTTTACTTAGTGTGATAATCTCTAGGTCCATCCATGTTGCTGCAAATGGCATTATTTCATTCTTTTTTATGGCTGAGTAATATTCCATTGTATATATGTACCACATCTTCTTTATCCATTCTTCTGCTGATGGACATTTAGGTTGCTTCCATGTCTTCTTTATTGTAAATAGTGCTGCAGTGAACATTGGGGTGCATGTATACTTTGGAACCATGGTTTTCTCTGGATATATGACCAGGGGTGGGATTGCTGGATCATATGGTAGCTCTATTTTTAGTATTTTAAAGAACCTCCATACTGTTCTTCATAGTGGTTGCACCAATTTACATTCCTACCAACAGCATAGAAGGGTTCCCTTTTCTGCACGCCCTCTCCAGCATGTATTGTTTGTAGACTTTTTGATGATATCCATTCTGACTGGTGTGAGGTGATACTTCATTGTAGTTTTGATTTGCGTTTCTCTGATAATTAGTGATTTGAGCACCTTTTCACCTGCTTTTGGCCATCTGTATGTCTTCTTTGGAGAAATGTCTATTTATATCTTCTGCCCATTTTTTGATTGGGTTGTTTGGTTTGGTTTTGTTGTTGTTTTTTGACATAGAGCTGTGTGAGCTGTTTGTATATTTTGGAGATTAATCCCTTGTTGGTCACTTCATTTGCAAATATTTTCTCCCATTCTGTGGGTTGTCTTTTGGTTTTATTTATGGTTTCCTTTGCTGTGCAAAAGCTTTTAAGTTTAATTAGGTCCCATTTGTTTATTTTTGTTTTTATTTTCATTACTCTAGGAGGTGGCTCACTCATATTGGGTTGGCCAAAACGTTCATTCGGGTTTTTCTGTAAGACGTTACAGAAAAACCTAAATGAAATTTTTGGCCAACCCAATACATAAATTGTTGCTTTTCTTCTGCTGTTTTTAATGTTCTCTTTACCTTTAATTTTTGCTATTTTAATTACAACATGTCTTGGTGTAGTCCTTATTTTATTTTATTTAATTTTTGGCTGCATTGGGTCTTTGTTGCTGTGCATGGGCTTTCTCTAGTTGTGGCGAGCAGAGGCTACTCTTCATTGTGGTGTGTGGACTTCTCATTGTGGTGGCTTCTCTTGTTGCAGAGCATGGGCTCTAGGCGCACAGGCTTCAGTAGTTGTGGCATGTGGGCTCAGTAGTTGTGGCTCACAGGCTCTAGAGCTCAGGCTCAGTAGTTGTGGCACATGGGCTTAGTTGCTCCACGGCATGTGGGATCTTTCCAGACCAGGGCTTGAACCCATGTCCCCTGCACTGGCAGGCAGATTCTTAACCACTGCACCACCAGGGAAGCCCTGGTGTGGTCCTTTTTGAATTGATCCTATTTGGAACTCTCTGTGCTTCTTGGACCTGGATGTGTGTTTCCGTTCCCAGGTAAGGGAAGTTTTCAGCTATTATGTCTTCAGATATATTCTCTGCTCCCTGTACTCTCTCTTTTCCTTCTGGGACTCCTATACTGTGACTGTTAGTATGTTTGATGTTGGTCTCTTAAACTGTCCTCATTTCTTTTTATTCTTTTTCTTTTTTTCTGTTCAGCTTCAGTGATTTCCAATCCTCTGTCTTCCAGCTCATTCATCTGTTCCTCTGTATCATCTAATCTACTGTTAATTGCTTTTAGTGTATTTTTCATTTTAATGATTATATTCCTTATCTCTGCTTGGTTCTTCTATATATTTTCTAACTCTTTGTTAAAAAATTCTAACTTCTCACTCTATTCATCCAGTCTTCTCTGGAGTTTCTTTGAACATGTTTATGATCATTACCTTGAATACTTTATCAGGTAGATTGCCTAATGCCATTTCACTTAGTTCTTGTTCTGGGGTTTTAATCTTGTTCCTTCATTTACATATTCCTCTGTTGCCTCTTTTTGCTTAATTTTCTGTTTATATATATATGTATTTTGTAGGTTGGTAACACTTCCCAACTTTGGAGAAGTGGCCTTTTGTAGGAGACATCCTATGCAGTGCACTCCACTCTGATCACCAGAGATATATGCTTTAGGGGTGCCTTATTTTGGGGCTGTATGGGTCCTTCTGTTGTGGTAGGCTGTGGTCTAGTAGGTGTGGCTGGTCCCCAGTCTGGTTGCTTGCCAGGACCTGCCTTGTGGAAACTTCTGGCCACTGGTGGGTGGGACTGGGTCACAAGCTGCTGGCTGCAGGCCCCAGGGAGTCCTGGAGCTAGTGATGGACCTCTGGTGGACAGAGTCCTATTCTGAAGGGTGCGGTTGTGGGCTGGTGGTCCTGGATCTAGTGTTGGCCTGATGGTGAGTGGGTCCAGTTCCTGATGTGGCTGGCTGTGGGGTCTGGCATGTCCTAAATCTAGTGTCCACTTGCTCGTAAGTGGGACTGGATCCTGGGGTGGCTGACTGAGGATTCCAAGGTGTCTCAGATCTGATATCCACACACTGGTGGGTGGGGGCCGGGGTCAAGGGGGTTCTGGGGCTGGTGCTGGCACGATGTTGGATGGGCTGGGTCCTGATACAGCAGGATGTGGGGATGTGGTGGCCCTGGGGCTGACGTCCACCCACTGGTGTGTGAGGCCAGATCCTGGGGCTAGTGCCTGCCCACTGGTTGATGGAACCAGGTCCTGGGGTCTCTGGCTGCAGGGCTCAGGGGGTCCCAGAACTGGTATTGGCCCACTGATGGGCAGGGCCAAGTCCCAGAGGGTCCTGGGGCTAGTGCCAACTGACTGGTGGGTAGAGTCAGGTCCCAAAGTATCTGGCTACAGGGCCCTGGGGGTCCTGGGGTTGGTGTTTTCAGCCTGCTGGTGGGCAGGGCTGGGGCTCAGGGGGTCCGAGGGCTGGTGCCTACACATTGGTGTGTGAGACTGGTCCCAGAGCTCTTGCTGGCTCACTGGTGGGTGGAGCTAGTCTCAGGGTCTCCTGCTGCAGGGGTCTTGGGGTTCAGGGCATAGTGCTGGTGCACTGGTGTGTGTGGCTAGGTCCTGGGCCCTGTGGCGGACAGGGCCAGGTCCGGGCAGCCGCGAGCTCAGGGAGTCTTAGGACTGCTGGTTGGTGGGCCAAGCTATTTGCTTGGCCTGAGGTGTCCCAGTATTGGTGCCAACAGTCTAGTGGGTGGGTCTGGGTCTCCGAGCTAATAAGCTAGAGGCAGGATTCCAAAATGGGGCTTGCCAGCACCAGTGTCCACATGGTAGGACAAGTTCCCCAAAATGACTGCCACCTGTGTCTATGTCCCAGGGTGAGCTTCAGTTGTTTCCTGCCTCTTGGGAGGCTCTCTAAAATCAGCAGGTGGGTCTGAACCAGGTTCCTTTCAAATTACTGCTTCTGCCCTGGGTCCTGGAGTGTGTGAGATTTTGTGTGGGCCCTTGAAGTGTAGATTCTCTAATTCTCATAGCCCTCTGGGTTGCCCACAGGCGTTCAAAGCTAAATGTTCTGGGGGCTCATCTTCTTAGTGCAAGACCCCTGGGCTGGGGAGCCCAATGTGGGACTTGGGCCACTTGCTCCTTAGGGACAACTTCTGTGATTATAATTATCCTCTCATTTGTGTGTCACCCAACAGGGGTATGGTCTTGACTATACCCCACCTCCACCCTTGCTACCCATCTTATTGTGTTTCCTTCTTTATATCTTTAGTTGTAGAAGATTCTTCCTGCTCGTCCTCTGGTTTTTCTCATCAATAGCTGCTATGTAAATAGTTGTAATTTTGGTGTGTCTCTGGGAGGAGGTGAGCTCAGGGTCTCCCTACTCTGCCATCTTGTCCATTCCCCAGGGTATGGACTTCGAAATGGTGACATTATCTTGGATTATCTGGGTGGGTCCAATCTAATCAAATCAACTGAGTCCTTAAAAGCAGAGACTCTTTCTTGTCTGGGTCAGAGAGAGATGCGATGTGAATGGCTTTGAAAGGGCAGCAAGGGGGCCATGAGCCAAGGAAGTAAATAGTGTTCTTAGTTCTACAACTGCAAGGAACTGAATTCTGCCAGTAACTGAATGAGCAAGAAAGTGAGTTCTTTCCTACAGCTTCCAGAAAGAATGCAGCCCTACTAACAGCTTGGATTTAGCCCGCTAAGACCCATTTTAGGCTTCTGACTTATGGAACTGTGAGATAATAATAAATTTGTATTGCTTAATCTACTAAGTTTGTGATAATTTGTTATGGCAGAAATAAATAGTGAACAGAACACATGCTCAAGCAATCTTGCCTCTGGATACTTCCCTTAGAGAAGTGAACTCTTATGCTTATATAAACACCAGTACACAAATTTTATATTATGTGGGATTTTTTTTAACCACAATTGAAAAACAAACACCAAAACATGAATGTTTATAACAGCTCTATTCATTATCAGCAAAACCTGGAAACAACCCAAATGTCTTTCAGTAGGTGAATGCATGAATAAACTGTGGTCCACCCATACAATGGAATACTACTCAGTAATGAAAATGAACAAACTTGATACATGCAATGACCTGGATGAATCTCAGAGGCATTATGCTGAGTAAAAGAAGCCAGTCTCAGGAGTTTACACACTCTATGATTATTTATATATTCTCAAAAAGACAAAAATTATGGAATTATTCTCCAAAAGTTATGGAGAATAGAGCAGTGATTGCCAGAATTTGGGGATGGGGCAAGTATGTCTACAAAAGGATGGAAGGAAGGAGCTTGTGGGTCAATAAAACTGTTCTATTTCTTCATTATGGTGGTGGTCAAATGTGTCTATACATGTTACATTAAAAAATTCATAGAATTGTTACACCCCCAAGAAAGTCATTTCTCTGTATGATTATTTTAAAAAAAATTAAATAAACCAAAACTATAAGCCCAACAATAACAAAACAAAACAGAAGCAAACTTGACACAGCTTTCTGCTCTGTAGTCTGGGAATTTTGAATCCTAGGGAATGTACCATAAATATGATTGGGGGAGGAGACCCCATCACTTTTCTTTCTTTGTGCCCTGGTAGCCCCTCTACAGCCATCTCAGAGTGGAAGGAGATCCAGCAGGGGCTCTGGAGACTCATACAAGTCTTTCCTTCTCCCTGCAAAAGGAGGGATTGGCTTACACATGCTCTACAGTCCTTCAGAGCAGGTAACTGGGACTCAGCCTCTTGCTGTAGGTGCAGGGTGACCAGCCACCCTGGTTTGCCAAAGACTGAGGGGCTCCCGCGATGTGGGGCCTCCAGTTTCTAAAACCAGGGAAGTCCCAGGGAAATTGGAACAAGTTGGTAACTGTAACATGGCTTGAGAAAGTCACATAACTTATCTGAGCCTCAGTTTTCTCATATGCAAAATAGAAAGAATGCTTACCCTGACTACTTCACCAGGTTATCGTGAGATGCAAACTTTAAATTGTAAATTCTCTATAAATGTGAGTTCGTGGCATTATTATTGACTTTAAAAAATGGAATTTAGCGGCAGTTTTCAAATGTGCAAAGTGGGGAAGTTTTATCAGAGGAAATCATGCAATTGGAGGGTACGTGTGTGTATCTGATTGTAAGCATTGTTGAGATTGCACTTTCAATTTTGTGACTCTAAGAATATATGCACCAAGAATGTAACTTTCATTTTCGGCAGGCTGCTCCCTGGGAAGTTTCAGTTACCTGGATTCAAAGATAGTCTAGGGCAATGATTCTCAACCTTGGCTACACACTGTAATCCCTTGGGGATCTTCAAGACATAGGTGCCTGGGTCCTACTCCCAGGGATTCAGTTTAATGGATCTGGGGTCTGGCTAGGCTTTGTGATTTTTAAATTCTCTCCAGGTGATTCTAATGTGCAACCATGGGCCTCTTAAATATTGGCCTGAACATCACCCAAATGGGCCCCTTGGAGGTTTGTTCTTACTGTTACCCACAATGGATCAGATGGTGGTCTGTCTTGTGAGCTCACACAGCAAGGGGAGAGGCTGAGGTGTGCCTCCAGGAGAGCTGACTTTTGATCTCAGTAGGACAAGAATGCACCTCCACAAAGAATGACCAACAATGGTATTAGTCACTCAGGTAGCTAATACTGTGATTATTACTGTTTTTCTAATTTAGAAGGGGCAGTTCTGGATTTGGAGGGTGTATTAGTTTGCTAGGACTGCTGGAACAAAGTACTACAAACTGAGTGACTTAAACAACAGAAATGCATTGTCTCACATTCTGGAGTCTGAAGCCAAGAGATGGAGGTGTTGGCAGGGCCATGCTCCTTCTGGAGGCTCTAGGGAAGGCTCTGCTCCAGGCCTCTCTCCTAGCTACGGGTAGTTCCTTGGCTTGTGGTAACACCAGTCAGTCTTCACATGGTGTTCTCCCTGTGTGTGTCTGTATGTTTCAAATTTTCCCCTTTTTATAAGGACACTAGTGATATTGGTTAAGGCTCACCCTAATGACCTCATTTTAACTTCATTATCTTTGTAAAGAGCTTATCTCCAAATAAGGTCACACCCCAAGGTTGGTGGCATAGTGGTTAGCCTAGTTGCCTTTGGGAATTTGGGGAGGGGGTGTGATCCAACCCCTAACATGAGAGGAGTCACAGTTTCCGTGTAGATGGCGCCATGTATCTTATTCACATGTACTATAAACACCATGGTGGGATGGGGGTGAAAGGGACTGGCATCCAGCCTAGTCTCCGGTGGGGAGCCATCCCCACCAGCAAAGGAAATCCATGTGAGGAGGCTAAGTCACAGGTTAGTTCTTGTTGATGGATCAATGTCTTTGATGAATGTTACGAGATAACTTTTTAAAAAAATCATCTTTAGGGAAATAAGAATTTTTTTAAGGAGTTAGCAAGTTCCTCCTCAATAGGAGTATCCCAGCAACGCTCTGAATAGCTATTGGTCAGGAGTGCTTTAAAAGGCTCCTTTCATTTGAAAGATGGTTGGACAAGAGGGATTTACAAGTTCATATCGACTCTAAGATTTTGTGCTTCTTGCGAAGACATTATTCAGAGGCTCGGTTTTCAGGGCAGAGTCCTGTACCAGGCACTGTGTCCAAAGGCAGAATACTTCAGACCTGGCTCTAGGTGCAAAGAATTAATCTGGAAAACCTAATGACACATCAACTCTGCTGGAATCCATTGCTGTTTTTACTGCATAAATATTTTCAGTGGAGAGAAATTAGGTCCAGGATCTTTGAAAATGGCAAGATACAGATGGCAAACTCGGGGTGTCCTGCAGGATGGTTACTCAATGCTACTGCTCAGGAATATTTTAATTGACATCCACAATAGCAGTGAAGGTCTCAGTCTTTATGCTACCATCAAACTTGGCCCACCCTAGAGAATGAAAAAGGAAATATCACATCTGTGACAATCCTATTTCTCTAGTAAGAGAAAAATCCTGAATAAGCATTAAGGCAGTGAATCTGGCCACACAAGTGCTGTAGAGAGAAATTTTAAATGCAATTTTTTTTGTTGTTGCCACAATAATCAATTTAATTATTGAGGATACAGGTCAGGTCTCATTCATACCCACAGCCCAATCAGTCCTTTTTCCAGCCCTTATGTTATAGCATTAAAAACTTTTACCAGATTGTGTACAGAGTTCTAAAGCAAAACTCTCCTAGGAAATGAAGGGGAAATAAAAAATATCAACAGCTCACATATAATTTTTTCCATACATACCTAAAATTACAAACATTTATTTTTTCTTATAAAATACTCACTGTAGAGAATTTTTAAAATATAGAAAAGTATAATGAATAAAATAAATATCACTAATAATGTCATCTAATATTTTCTTCAAGTTCTATGGTACTTATATATAAAATACTGTTGTATCATACTGTAACCAGACTTCTGTTTTCTTTTATTTCCACTTAATGTTATATTGTGACATTTTCCCTGGGTCATTAAATATTATTAAATATTTTCCATCATGTTAGATATATTTTACTTATCAATAGATATTCTCCTGGTTTGAGGTCTACAGGTACTTATTTCTATTTTAAATAGTGCTTCAGAAAACCTTTTCAATACAATTTTTTTCTGGTCTAAAATTGTGGTCATTTGTGAGGATAAATTCATAGTAGTAGAACTATAGGGTCAAAAAGTTTGAATATTTTTAAGGTTCTTGATAGGTATTCCAAGACTGATTTCCAGAAAGTTTATAGTGATTTATAAATGCCCTAAAAATACTTGAGAATATTGATGTCATGTACCCTCCCCAACATAGAGTATTACTGTGTTTTAAACATTTTTTTTTTATCATATCTTAGGTAATTAATCAATAATTCTAGGGAAGCCTCATATCACAGATGGGGGAGGTTTGTTTCTAATTTCTTTGAAATTGGCAGGAAAGATGGCACTGTTGTAGATTACTGAGGGAGTTTGAATAGACTTAAAGATTGACTTCACAGAGTAAATAATACAGTTTCTGTCCTGGATAGTTTAGACATCCAACTCCTGTCAATGTAGGGGTACAAATCACTTGATCTCTTTCAAGTATTTTCTATTAGGATTTTTAGGAATAGCTTTTAAAGTAATTTTGATTGAATTAAATAATTTTAGAAAGGCCATTCTGTTTTCATTTGTTAAGACATTTCATCTTTAACTCAATTTTAAGGATGCTATGAGATGAGCCAGGACGAAGGAAATTTGATCCTTAGTACCACATTTCATCAGTTCTAAGACATATATTTTTCACATTTAAATGTCTTTGAAACTGGGCTGTGTAACAGTCATGGTCAGTGCTCTCGGATCCCTCTACAACTTTCATGAACATTAGCTCTGTGTGATTTTACTCCCAACATCCAGCACCTACATCTCTTTGTTGTAGGGCTGCATGAACCCACTTTGCCTACACAGAGCTAGAAGGACCTAGAAATTCATATCTCCCTCCCGGACCTCCCATGCTTAACCAATGACTGTTGGTGCAGGGGTATAAATACTCCAGCTCCCTGGCCTCTACTTGGACAACTGAAGGAGGACTTACACTGTCCCCAGAGCTCCCTTGTGGGACTGAGCTAAAGTGCCATCCCCCCCCTCCACACCTTCTGATAGATGGGCTTTGCTTGACATCACACTCTTGTGTGGGCTTTTCTCCCTTCCCTTTGTGTCAGTCCTATTTCTCTATTTTCCTACCATGTTTTTTTCTTTCCCCCCTAGTTCAAACAAATTCTCACCTCACGGGAACCGAACATATGACAAGGTGTGTCTTACAACCCATGATGTCTTCCACTTCCTGTTGGCCAGGAAGGCAGTTAGGTTCACCCTTATACAACCAAAACTGCAAAAGGCAACCATAATGATACAGTTGTCTTTGCCTGTGCATGCATGAACTTGGTTGTTTTTCTTGTGGTATGAATGGACTGTTACTTTACTTTTCAGTAAATAAAGCATTTAAGGACTATTTGAGGAAGGAATATGAATCCTGATTATTGTCTAAAAATCTTCTACTAAATCTTTTTGAAAAGATCAAAAAAAGTACCAGCATCAAAACTCAGAATAGATGTCAAGACTTGGGGAGAAATTCCTAGGGATAGTAGTGGAACAGTCCTTTAAGAAATGCTTCATTTTGATGGCAGAGAGGATATTATCGTGAAAAATGTGGATGAAAACTCTGATTTAAAAGAGAGGTTCAGGGCTTCCCTGGTGGCACAGTGGTTGAGAATCTGCCTGCCAATGCAGGTGACACGGGTTCGAGCCCTGGTCTGGGAGGATCCCACATGCCGCGGAGCAACTGGGTCCGTGAGCCACAATTACTGAGCCTGCGTGTCTGGAGCCTGTGCTCCGCAACAAGAGAGGCCGCGATAGTGAGAGGCCCGCGCACCGTGATGAAGAGTGGTCCCCGCTTGCCACAACTAGAGAAAGCCCTCGCACAGAAACGAAGACCCAACACAGCCATAAATAAATAAAAATAAATAAATGTAAAAGAGAGTTTCAGAAGAGTTCCACTCTGAATATACAGAAGTTTTAGGAATATCACAATTTATTTGTATTTCATTTTCCTTTACATATACACATGATAAAAACTATGTTCAGGGCTTCCCTGGTGGCGCAGTGGTTGAGAATCTGCCTGCCAATGCAGGGGACACGGGTTCGAGCCCTGGTCTGGGAAGATCCCACATGCCGCGGAGCAACTAGGCCCGTGAGCCACAATTACTGAGCCTGCGCGTCTGGAGGCTGTGCTCCGCAACAAGAGAGGCCGCGATAGTGAGAGGCCCGCGCATCGCGATGAAGAGTGGCCCCCGCTTGCCGCAACTGGAGAAAGCCCTCGCACAGAAACGAAGACCCAACACAGCCATAAATAAATAAATAAATAAATTTAAAATAAATGTGATTTGAATAAAATATAAAATCTGGTTAAAAAAAAAAAAAGGATTCCTTCTTACAAAAAAAAAAAAAAACTATGTTCAAATAGCTCTTAAGTTTACTTAAAAAGACATAAGACAAAAATCCAAAGTACTATGTCATATTTTAGATGCTTTTTAAAAATTTTTGGTGATAGAAAAAATAATGGTAAGTCTTATAATTGACAGAGTCTTAAACTTGGTGAAATACTAATCAGGAATATGCTACTCAGAGACAGAAGGAATATAATCAATGAACAATCTTAGCCACAGTGGGAAAACTGAGATAACTTCATAGACTTTTCACTTTGTATGAGGCATAGTAGGGGTTACATTTGTGAGTGAGGGGCCACCGTTTCGTCACATTCTTGAAATTCTGTAGACATTAGTCTATTAAATATTTCTTATTCCTCTAAAGTGTGTATGTGTGTACATACACACATATAAATGTATGTGTGTGTGCACACACATTACTCAGAGAAGTAATCCATGCATTTAATTTGGTGCCAGCTTTTTATTTTTTAGTGGTGATCACAGAACTATATATAACCCATGTGATCACTGCACAAAAATAAAAAGCTGGCATTAGACTAAATGCATGGATTACTTCCCTGAATGATAAAACTACTCAGCATATAGAAATAGGATCTCCCCACAAACATCTTTTCATATTCCATTTCAGAGAAATGCCTGACCTGAACTGTCTATATGCCAAGGTAACTTTATTATCCACCCAATTTGTTTTGTCTTCCTGTTTTCTCACCCCATATTTTGCTAATGAAAGATGTATTTCTCTATTGCGAAACAGCACACACAAGCAATTCCAATGGACTTATAGATGGGATAATTTCTGCACCTTCAAAGTACTGTGGCAATACATAACTGCCTTGTACCAAATCAACTCTTTAGCAACATGATTAATTCACCTGTAAGAACAGAAGTTTAACACTGTTGCCTTGAAACGCACATGTATTTTGGTTTTAGGCTTTACCTACCCTTCCATACCAAAATCATTCTGTTGTATTTTTCAAAATCTTGGGCAAATCAACAATATTTGTGTATGTGTTTTACAACCCTTCCACTGCAATCACACTGTGAGTTTTATGGTCAAACTTATGCAGCATACACTTCCTTCTTCTAGAAAAATCCATTACATCATTCCAACTTTAGTAGAACTAGCTGGTGTAGATGTGCTTAAACTCCCATCTCATTTTCTTTTTCATTCACTTTGTTTTTTTCTGCCAGAAGCAGGAAACAGCCAAAAGAATTTTTGAAAGCAATGAATCACTTTTAAAATGTATTCTGTAAGCATTTATTGAACATTACTGTGCCATGTTCTGTGAGAGGGATAAAGAATAAGGTATGGACTCTGACTTAAAGGGCTCAAAGTCTAGTAGGAGAGACACATGCCTCCCTTTCCCACCCAAATTAATTGCAAGTATAGTGTGACAGAGGCTTTATTAAAAGGTTTGCAGTGATAGGGAGATGGGGTAGGATTTTAGAGCATGTCTCCTCCCAGTTAACCTTCTCACCCTCCAGAATGTAGATAAAAATACCCCAATGCAACAATATATAAATAAGAAACAACAGACTATCTGAGCCAATCTTCTATCTTCCCATTTTCCTCCCAACTCCCCCTGATTTACTCACCTAGCTGTGATGTTGAGTGGGACAGCCACAGTGAGAGGGTCTAGTTGGCTTTAACCAGAGCTCTGATGCTTGTTACCACATGGAGACAGGAAGCACACAAGAGAGGGTAGGGCCAGATCTCAAGCCCTGACGACCCAGTAACCCAGTTCACTAGATAGAAATAAATTAGTAAATAAATGTAGTACCCCAGTGGGTGTCTGGACAAATAGGTCAGCAACTCCTCTTGGGATGGAAGTTCGTACTCCACCACCCCCGAGTGGGAAGAGGGGCTGGACAGAGGTATGAACAAGAGATAGCACCTAGAGTGCTGGTGCTGGCTGGGGGGAAGCAGCACGTGTCAGGATCTTCACAGAAGAGGTGTATCGAGGGGTGTCTTGGAAGGATGAGAAGGAATCTGCTGAGGGAATGAGGCAGGAGACATTCCCTAGACAGAACAGTCTATCTGAGTGACTGTTGGGGGTGAGAAATGCTGCTGGAGGAAGAGAGGAAAGGGTCAGAAAATGGCAGGTGCTAGGAAATGAAGAGCAGCAAGGGGGCAATAGAATCAGATGTGTGTTTCAGAAAGACAATTCTGACAGAAGTGTGGTGGGTAGGTTGATGGGGACAGGTGTGGTAGAGAGGGAGAAAGGTATATTGCCTCCATTGCCATTATGTAGGTAATAAATGAGAAAGACCTGAAAAACAAATAGGCAGTGTTTGCATGGATCAGAGAAAGAGGAATATATTAAGAAATGTTCTAGAAACAGTACATGTCTTTTTCTTTCTCCCAAGCTCACCACGCATGTCAGTCACTACCTGTGAATGCAGAGGCAGATAGGCCAGAAGTGTTACTCTTGAAAGGAGCTCCCTTCATGAGGAAGGAAACATCAGGGGTAGGGAATAAGTAATCTTGACCAATACTAATCTCAGTCAACTTGCAGTCTCCCTCCATTCTGGGGAGTCATTGCTAAACTCTGGGAGGCTTACTTAGTGCCAGGGCACTCTGGGTTTAGATGGTCTGTTGTCACTATCCAAGTTGGGTTTCACTGAGAGGCCATGTGGACTGAATGGAAAAAATCCTCATTTAGGTCCAGTGGGTCTTCCTGCTACTCCTGGGATCCTTTTGGGTTCATGGAAATCAATATGATCTTCCAGTTTGGACCACACTGGGCTAGAGGAAGCTCACTGAAGGTGTCCAAGGCTCTATCTGCCTATACACACCATGCAATCATTTCCATCCTAGGGTACAGTGAGGAATGGGTCTCCTCTGCTCTCAACACTAACTCATATAATTGGGTTTTGCTGATCCCAAGAAGATGGTCCAGGAAGTGGGGCCCAGCCCCTTTCTCTGAGTCCCACCAACATTTTTGTTCTTTTTCCTCTCCCGCAGCCAGGGGAATTATTTCCTAGACAGGGAGTAGGAAACCCTTGCTCTTCCACATCATATGTGCTCTCAGATCTTTGATCTAAATCATGAATCCTTTCCAATTCCCTAAGGAGCCAGACTTTTGAAACTTAAAAGAGCATGTGTTCCTCTGCTTTCTGATGCCACACACCTTTCTTGAGACACTGAACATTAAATGGATGAAGTTCAGCTATGGAATAAAAAAGGGGAATAAAGAAAATAAGTGTAAAAAGCTTTGGTTAATTTCAGTTGAATGTCCTTTGCATAAAATATAAATCACATAGGGGCTAGGATCACATATGTTTTGCACTGTATCTCTAGGACTTTGCAGTGTTTGGCATCTGGTAGCACTCAGTAAGTGTTTAAAGTGAATAAATGAATACAAGGGCATGAGAGTTAAAGTGGGAACTAAGTCTTAGCTATGGACAGCGCATTATACATTCAATCTGGCAAGTATGCACTGAACACCTACTATGTGACAGGCACTGTGTTAGATCCTCCTCCATGGTGCTAGATCCCTCCTACAATGGTGAATGAGACAGATAAATCCCTGCCATCAAGGAACGTACTCTCATTCTTACTCCCGTTATTAAGGAAGACAAAAAACAAATAGATCATTACAAATTGATAAATAATGTATAAGGAATAAACAGGGTAAAGTGACAGATAATATTTTAGTGATAGGGGAACAGGAATGAAGAAGGGTCATAGCTATTAATCTGATTGCACTTTCCCTCAGACCACCCCTGTGCCCTGAGAGTGAAATTCAAACTTAAAAAAAAAAAGAACAAAAGTAGTATTAGTTAAATGTTAAAAAGTCATATGAAGAAAGCAAATACAGAACTGCATTTAATATTTACATAACCATCATGCAGGCACAATGATATTACATGTGGATAGCTATAGTTAAAACATCTTGGGATTTTATTTCTAAAGTTAAGTTTCATGGGCGTATTCTATTTAAAGTTCTTTTCATCCTCAAAATTTATATGCAATAAAGTATGTAAGTTGTTTTAATGTTAGCTTAGTTCTTTTTATTCTGTATATTGCAAAATTCAAGTTTGTTGACTTTTGAAATAGTTGCATTTTACTTAGCAGAGAAAATAAAAATGTCCATTTCCCCCTAGAAAAAGGATAATACTTTCTAATTTTGCAAATACTTTATGAAAGTATCATTTGACTCTGTATTTTTACAGCTGCTTAGAATTTATTATTGGAGAGGCCCTTCATACAGTATGTTACTTTTCTTTCATTTCTAGTCAAAGGGTGTTGTTAATATTATTTTGGAATTATTCAAATTTAAGAGAGTGATAAAGGGCCTCTCTTCAGGGGTTCTTATTAACCAAACCCCTAATTTCTCACTCCTTTAAGGAAAAATACAAGGTTTTTGAGAAAAAAGGAAAGAAAGGAAAAAAGGGTTTTAGACTATGAGCTTCTTGATTTGGGAATCAGAACTACTTCAAGACCTTGCATCTTGTCTGGCATCCTGCAGGTGCTCAGGAAATGGTTGCTGAGCTGAACTGGTTTGGGAAGAGTCAGGGGAATACTATCCCCTCACAGAGATGGGGAAACCAAGGCTCAAAGTGCGTTTGTGTTGTGCTTTGCACTTTACCAAGGCCTCTCACCCAAGTTAGCTAATTTAAAAGTCAGTCCTCCACGGGGAGGGGGAAGGGTGAGCTGGGACGAAGTGAGAGAGTGGCATGGACATATATACATTACCAAATGTAAAATAGATAGGTAGTGGGAAGCAGCCGCCTAGCACAGGGAGATCAGCTCAGCGCTTTGTGACCACCTAGAGGGGTGGGATAGGGAGGATGGGAGGGAGATGCAAGAGGGAGGGGATAGGGGGACATATGTATACATATAGCTGATTCACTTTGTTATACAGCAGAAACTAACACACCATTGTAAAGCAATTTACACCAAAATTAAAATGAACATAACTTTGACGTAGTAATTTACTTTTATGAATGCATCCTCACTGTAGACATACTGGCATAAGAGTGCATAGATATATGAGGAAAAGGATTTAATGAATATGAGAATGTTCACTGTGGCATTGTTAGTAACAGAAGACAACTTAAATTAGTCTAAGTGCTCATCAATAGATTGTTGGCTACAGAAATTAGGTGTTATCTGGGTAGTGATATTTTATAGAGACATTTGAGGTATAACATTAATCTATGTATCATCACCATGAAAAAAATGACCATAATATATTAAGTCAAAAGAAAGATACTTAACAGTATGATTTCGAGTAAAAATTCTCATGAAAGTATTAGTGATAGCTACCTTGGGAAAGTGAGATAGGCTATCTTTTAACTTTATTCAATTCCATACTACTTGATTTTTTTTTTAATGGAAATAGGTTATTTTTAAAATTAAAAAATTAAAGAGAAGCTATTCAATTCTGACTACCTGAGAAGCTTTTAACTTCTTAGCCAACAGTAAGTAGACCCCAGGAAATGGTCGGCTTTTGCCCTACTTCACCATAGTGCCTAGTACTGTGCTTGGCTCATTGTTGGTGCTCGGTCAATATTCTGAGATTAAATACGTAAGGAAGGCTAAGCCAGGTCACTCTTTAGTAAAGTGAGATGGAAGCATGTAAGAACATTGAGATTTTTAAATCCTACAATCTGAGTCAGTGGGTCAAGAGAGAAGAGTTTACAATGACCACAACAATAGAGTTGACTTAAAGAAAGATGGGCTATATAAATGTCAACTCACTCTGAAATAATTGGGGGATTCTCCTTGCATTGAATAAGGATTCTTAATGACTCCCCACCATATGTTTCTTTGAGCATATCTTGGGGCATTTATCTATGGGTTCAGAAGTCACAGAAGCATAAAGAGGAAGAAATTTCAGACAGTGCTCAAATGGTCCAGCCAGTTCAGACCCTGAACCTCCTCAGCAACAGTCTTGCAGTAAGGAGTTCAGACTGACAGCACACTTCCTGGGACATGGTTTCCACTTACTCCTCGGGAATTCTTTCCTGATGTGTTCTGACTACCAGAAAGTTCCTTAGCACACCGAACTTGAATCTGCCTCTTTGTAAAACTGACCCACGGACCCCAGCTCTGCCGCCAGTGTCACACACAATGGCTCTAACTGGCTCTGCAGTAGTTTAAGAGAATGGGCCCCGCAAGACTTGCCTTGAGCCCCAGTTTCCACACGTAGGTGCTGAATCACCCTGAGGCAAAGATCAGCAACTCTCTCTAATCCTAAACTTGTTTACAAAATGAGGATGATCATAGTTTCTACCTCATGGGGTTGTTTTAAGAAGATAATGAAATAATATATGCAAATTATCCGTCATGAATGTATGGCACAAAATGCCCAATAAATAATTTCATTATGATTTTTGTAGGCCTTTTCCATTAGGTGTTCGATTAGGAAGCAGGAAGGAAAGTGGCACCAAATGGTAAAGTTAACCTATGAGGCGTCCGCCAGTGAACTGCTTCCTGAGGATCTTGATGCCAAGTGACTTGAGCATCTTCTGTGTTTTCCTCACTAGAAACAAATTAGTAAAACACTCCCAGGAAGGGGAGGGACACTTCATACCATTAATTTGGCAATGACAAATAGTCTGTACTTTCACAATTATAGATACTAATTTATAAAAGTAACTTGGGGTGTTTGAGAATCTCACTCACCTCTGGGGGACACAAGGAAAGAGCTCCTTCAGGGCCTTCTCTCAAAACTTGTCTCCCTGCAGCTTCCTAATATTCAAAGAGCTGTCAGAGGAAACACAAGTTTCTCCAGCCATTCTGAAACTTTTCTCAGGGCTAATGACTACCTATCAGCCTGGATTTGACTTATGTTATCATTCAAGACGTAAATTATAAATCCTACATATATTCAGGAATGTGTGCATAAGCATAATGTACACATATATTTACAACATAGATCTATATAATATACCATATGAAATGCAGTAGACTAGGAGACTCAGGATCTAGGTCTAAGTTTGACCTCACTGTGTGAACTCTTAGGATCTCAGTTTACTCATCCATATAAATGGTTACAATTGATGATTCTGACACTGTATTCTAAGGAGTTTTAGGTTTGCATAGCAGTGCTGGGGGCTGTTTTAATTGGGCTTCAGGCCTTCATCTTGTTTCAAGCAGGACAGCAATATTTAAAAAAGAATCTGTTACAAATATTGAGATTCTGTTTAAGAATTCATTTGAAAAATGAGTCTTTTTCACCAAAAGACATTTGAAAGTCACTGAGTCAAGTGATCCTCAAGGCTCCGAGTTCCTTTTTCTTACTTGTATTTCAGAGGTGGGGAGGGAGGGAGAGAGAGAAAGAGAGAAGGGAGTGAGGAGGAGAGGAAGAGGAGGAGGAAGAGGGAAAGGAGGAGGAGGAGTGGGGGTGGTGGGGAGAAGAGGAGGCCATAGAGACACAGTAACTTCTCTGTGTTATCATGGATGGTTTGGGAACAGTATTCTGATTAATTAATGATTCTTGCTCACTTTATTCCTCAGTACAGTACATCACCCAACTATATAATAACACTGCGTAAGGATAAGTCCCTTTTTATTATTCAGTTGGTACTTAGTGCCCAGAGCACTGAAAATGACTTCCTCCTCTCTGCCCACCCCCTGCCCCAACTTCCCAGCCCCAGGTTTAAATCATTAAACGGAGAGAAAATCTTTAGCACTCCAAGTCAATGGCTCATTCCTTCCAAAAACTGTCTAGTAGCGTCCTTACAATAAGATGAAATAAGATCAGAAGCACAATCGGTCTGGAGGCTGATATCAGCAATAATGAGGTCAGTCTGGAACACACAGCAGAGGAGTTCAAGGATGTCTCTTTTGATACATAGATTCCGGATGCCCCTCTATTCATCAGCTCCCCTCAACACTCCCTCTGGCAAGGACAACCCAGCAGGGCAAATCCCACAAGGGAGTCAGTCCCTTTACTTTAGAAAAATGTGAGCTGCTGAAAGAAGCCCATTGAATCAACATCACAAAGCCATGCCCCTGCTTGGTAAGTGTTTGGGCGAAGGGTTTATAGGAGAACTATGAGGTTGGGTGGGGGCCATGTTTGAATGAAGAAGTGCCCCCTGAGTCTCTGTGGCCCCAGGGGTACACAGCTGTGGAGCTCAGCTGCATCAACAGAGACATGGGACCCTGTGTGTCGGGCTGCAACCTGCCTCTGCAGGGGCAGCAGGGTGTGGGGCAAAGGGGCCTGGACATGGAATCTGAAGGTGAGGGTGTGAGCCTCAGCTCCAGGACAAGGTGCTTCATTTCTCTGAACTGCTCTTTTCCTAACTGAAAAATACCCAGTGGAGTTGCCTCACAGGCGTGTTGTATGGTTTACATAAAACAGGGTCTGAAAAGCATTTTGTAAATTAGAAAGCATCATAAAGATGTAAGCTATATCCAGTGGCCTGTGGAAAAGCTTGCTTAAATCACTTTCCTAAGGTACGCATATAAAAGGTTAGTGAATTACCAAATAAATGAAGTGTTTCACTATGCTCACATAATTTTTCAATGTCTTAATTATAAAAACCACTGTGTCTGATATTCTATAAAGAACTAAATATAAAATTACATAATTACATATGAAAAATTATATATATTATAAAATCCAATTACATATGATTTCAAAAACAGGACTAGATTATTCCTAAAGAACTACTGTAGTGGCAATTAATTTTGTAAATGTATACAGTTATATCAAAAAGTTTTACAAGAATAGCTTAAATCCAGTCTCCATTTCACAACTTCACTAAGTAGTATGTGTTTTACTCCTATTTTAGATGTCGCGTCTCAGAGTCCTTCACGTCGACAGAGATGCCAGAAGACCATGGACCGCAGCTTCCCACAGAGAACCATCAATTCTTCTGGTCAGAAAGTTCTCTGGAGCAATCCTCTTCATTCTCCTCTGAGCAGGACAGGGTCAGTGCGCTCATGACGGGATGCATCCAGGATGTAGTCTGTGTTACGTGACTTGTGAAGAAAAAGGGATACAATTACAATCTGAAAGACTGTCCTTCTACCCACCATGCAAGCAGTGATCCCAGTGACACTGTTTCCACCCTACTGCAGTCTCCTGAATTAGGACGCAGTTGGAACTAGATCCAATAGTTTTAAAAAGTCTTAGATATGTTTTTAGGTTCAACAAAACCCATTTTTTTCTTTATTCTTTGGTAAAAAACAAAAACAAAAACAAAAGAATGCAGGAGAATGTGTCATCTTTGACTCCTCGCTCTTCTTTATCCATCAGCAAGTCCTGTGATCGTCTTTCTGTAACATCTCTGGAATCTTTTCCTTTCTCCTGTTCCAATGCTATGGCCTGGGTCACTGAAACAGCTTGTCTCTCTGCCTCTGTTCTAGTTTTTTAATTCATCCTCCACTCCAGCCAAGAGATCTTCCTGAACGACAGATCATACACTGCTGCTCACCTGCTAAAAATTCAGTGTCAACTAATACCTTCTGGATCAAATACATATTCCATAGTATGAAATACCTTGTTTTTTACCTGCCTCGACAATACTTTCTTCTCTGCTACAATCTTCCCCCTTCCCGTCTTGTTTATTCAGCTAACTCAAACTAATTTAAAGAACCAAATCTCCCTCTAGATTGCTCCAATCTGTGCCCATGGCTTTATCTCTTATAGCATATTACAAATGCCTGTTTATTTTTAGGCCTTTGTACTGCATACAAAGCTCCTTTAGGGCAGGAGCTATGTTTCTTATCTCTGAGTCTATGGTACCTAACATATTCTCAGAACAAGTCACTAGGCGTTCCGGGGAAGAACACAAGCAGAGGTAAGGAAGGACGTACAAACATATGGGGCATGTTCAGGAAGTGGTGAAACGTCACTACGTGTGCCCCTACCTGATGCACGGTGTTTTTTAGACCTAGTATCCGACTCCCAGCCTTCAGTTGGATGACTCGCCTAAATCCACCATTATCTGCCCAGCTCCTGAGTCCTGGACAGACAGCTTCTGGAATAGGATGACTTATTCCTTCTCCTTGGATCCTTGTTCTAGCCCTGGCTTACAGCACTGCCCTATCCATCCTAGATCAGTTTCCCCTGCCCCCATCCTACCCAAACTCAACCTCAGAGAAGAATCATGTCTTAGATCAAGTCCATCTGAGGGCTGGCACTTATGAGGATCAAATAAGATTGTGGATCTCAAAGTATCTCCTACTTCCTAAAATATTACAGAATAACATTTCCGAAGTGTGTTATAAGGGTTTTTAATACATATTATGTGAAGAAGAGAATTCTATGGTTAAATAACTTTGAGACAAACTAGTTTAAACATAGTTAAGTAGGTTTTTTTACTGTAGGATTTCCCAGAGCCCTAAATATACTAATGTGTTTTACGACTCTCCAAGAGTTTATAATATTACTCAAACTAACATGCCCTATCAGCACACATGGGACGAGTGTGCCTTTGAGCACAATTTGGGATCTATCACAAAGAGGCACTTACTTTAGTGCCTGTTGATGACAATAACTGAAATGTTGGACTTAGTACCAATGGTCAGTTTCACTGTTATTACTGGATTTGGTTTGTTTTCAGTCTTATATTCTAAATTCTATCCATATCCCCCAAAACAAATTGTTCAACTCCTCTGTTTAAATATTGAAAATGCAGCTTTCCATGGAAGAAGATCACTTATAGTTTCATGATAGGGTAAATGCACTTAAGTTGTTTAAGAGTCGAGGTGGAGGTGGCAAGGCCCAGATACCTTCAGAGTTTCAAAACCTCAGAGTGTGGTTAAGTGATACAAAGAATCGTTATTCTCTTGACAGTAATCCATATTACTATTACCTCTTTAAAATGGTTTAGTGCGATTTCTTATTATGTAGGCTAAACTTACAAAGCATTTGATTCTGCACAGGTTAACTTCATTTCAAGCCTTTTGTAAAGCTGGAAAGCTGCCTAAATTGAAAGAAGTTTTAAAGAATTACCAGTGAGTGTAACACAGAGGGCTAGAATACCACTGCAAGGGGAAATGAGGACACATTGTCCCGTACAATGTACCTGTTTAAAACTGAAAGGAAAAAGCTTGATGGGATATCTTAGTATATTTACTTTACTGTTTAGCAGCACATTTATAATATGATATTATAGTCCAAAGAAGAGACTTTAATTTAACTTATTATAAATCCTTCCTCCCCTACAATGCTCCTTAACTGGGGAGGCTGGAAAGGAAGAAAAACAGGCACAATTAATTACCTGAGGGGTAAGGTCAGGTACATGCTTTCTCATGTGACTTAAAAAAAAATTCTCATGTTTGTTTGAAATATTATAACTGCCCATATATGGACATTCCACTGAATTGATAATATAAAATAAGGAAAAGTAAAATGTTTAAGAAGAAAATGTAGTTATAGACTCTGAACAATGAATATTAGAAAGTTCTGCCAGAAAGTCATCCTTGACAGTAACCTTCATTAGGCACTTTTTAATCAACAAATCAACACCTGATCTTTCTCCAAATACAAAATAATACCATAAAATATTAATTGATTAATCTTATGTTCATAATACACTTCTCTGTACACAATTGAAAAACACACACCTTAGCACCAAACATGCAAATACAATAGCCAATCACTAGAAAAAATAAAACTGAAGCAACAGAGGGTTAGTTTCTATGCTTCAAGTACACATTTCACACCTGGCTCTTTTGTAAAAACATCCAGAATCAATGCTTCTAGAACACAGGTAATGCATGTAAAGTGCCTGGTGAAGAGTAGATATTCAATAATGATCATGGCTGTTTTTTTGTTTTTTGTTAATAATTAGGGCTTTCTGAATATTGTAAGAAAAACTTGGAATTCTTCCTGTGATGCTGGAATGGGGCCATTTGTGTGTATACCATTCAATTTTATGTCCTGGTGAGCATGGTGACTAAAGAGCTTTGATATAATCGGTATGATGAGATAATCCCAGATTTACTGGCTTGGAGAACATTCTACGATTAGAAATATTTCCTCTCTGATTTGTGTGCTTGGTAATTCAACTGAGAAGAGAGAGAATAAATCAATCCTGTTGACTCTGTTTAATTAATAAAGACCCCATGGTTCACAAAGTGAGATGCTGCTACTTAGTATGAAAAATTTAGAGGTCTGGAAAATAAATGAGGCTGACTGTGAAACATGAAAATCTTCCATTTGAACATACAGTCTCTCTGGGAAATGTTCCTGCAGAGAGTGTATCTGACCTGATTTGGGGAGCAATCAACAGCAGTTCAGATATATTTGAAAATCTAAAAAGCCTAATACTACTTGCCTCTGAATGACTGCCAAATCTGTTGTTGGAAAACAGTAATATTTGAGCTGGGAAGATGACAGTGTTATGTGGTTTCTTTTATAATATTAGTAATTTGAAAGACATATTTTAGAGCTTATAAAAAAAGAAAAACCCTAAGAGAACATGCTTTATTTTATTTCCAAAGAAATGTAAGTGAATTATTTAAATTCCATTATAATTACCTTCCTTATGTTTCTTACCTCCTAGCATGCAAAATGCTTTCTTTCTAAATAAAAATTTAGGACAGCCAGTTAAGAGAAAAGTGGTTTAAAGACAAAAAGAACACTAGTTTTGTAGAAATTCATTCTTATAATAGTCTGTGATGAAGAAAGAGGTTCTTTTGTTAATCTTCCATTGTAAATGATACTATTTATATGTTATTGTGAATTTGGCAAGATTGCATGTATTATCTATTTAAGATAAAGCTGCAGAATAATAAGCCAAAGTAATTAACTTACAATGTCCTTTTTTTACGGGGGGGGGGGTAATCTTATGTATATAATATTCATAGGAACCAGAAAATAAAGACAAATAAATATGTTAATCCAAAATGTTTCTGGCATCAGTACTTGGAATCACTGAAAAATTTTACAACTGGCCATAAACTTCAAGTAATAATGAAAATAAAAGATTTAATAAAAAATATTCCCAATTGGAAACAAATCAGAAGGCAAGAACAGAAAGTGAACCATGTCAATAAAATTATAAAAAAGTCACCAAACCTTGGTGAGGCAGCATGTAATCTTGTCAGACACTGGTTATGAGAATGATTACAGATTAGTAATAGAAAATATCCATTCCAAAACATGTTTAAGAGAAAATTGCAAGCAGTTTATTTCCACTGATATATAAAGAGTTCCCTCTTACATAACTTTGGAAATATACTCCTAAAATCAAAATGAGTATTTCTCATTAATGAACTCTGTAAATATCACAGAATACTTTGAGAATTTTGTAATTAGGCATTTGGAAATCCATTGAGGCTCTGATCAAACATTAGCAGGATCCCATTCAAATCTTTACAGTCTTGAAGACAAATTTTATTTCTATTGTATATTTATGGCATTCTCTATAAAAAATATATCAGATATATTTTGCAATTAAATAATCCAATTAATTAAAAAATCTTTAGGCCTAGATATTACATTATGTTACAAGAATCTAAAGCTACAGTAATATATTACTTATGCATAATATTGGAAAAAAATTACATCACTAGACTTGTAAAAAATGAACACTGAAAAGTCCTGAAAAAATATGAATTATATTTTTTGAAGTAATATACACAGGCTTAGATTGCTGTCAATTATTGTGCAGAGGCAAAAACGTACCAAGTCCAAAGGTGATACATTTTTCAAAAAAAGAAAATGTTTCTATGGTCTCAGACTATAGCTTTGGGTAACTTTTAAAAATTGATGTTATTTTGGATTCTGATGATAGAATAAAAAATTTCAGAAGACCTCTAAGAACATGACCTACTGACACTGGTACCTAGACACTGGACTATTAGATACTAATAAACAATTTTATAAAATTCTGTAGTTGGTGTATTTGCACATTCTCATATACCCCCTTTGGCAGTGTCCACCAACATTTATGTTCTCCATTCCACACTGTAGAGTTGTTACCAGGAGGCCGCTCCCAGGCAGAAACTACATTTCTCAGCTCCCCCTACATCCTTATGTGAGCATGTAACTAATTCCCACCAGTGGAAGGGGAGAGAGTTTATGTTTACGTCTTGTGGACCAGGGGTTTTCAAGAACAGCGCTGGAATGCCTTCTCTGTTCTCACTCCTCATCCATAACTGAAAGCAGAGAACTCAGAGGCCCTAGGGGATGGCAGAGCCATGAACTGGAAGGAGTTGGGGTCTCAAAATCACTACCCAAAGAAAAGAAAAGCCACCCACCGACCAGGGATTCCCGCACTGACTGGTGTGTGAGTGCTAAGCCACTGAAAAGCAGGGTTTGTAACAGCAGCTAGTGTTACTCTAAATGACTTCAAGAGAGTATTTCAAGATGAAGCCATGACTATTACTTTCTCATTAAATATATGTACAACTTTTTACAAACCAAAGAGTTTGTCTTTCTAAAATACAAAAAGCAGGCAATAAATACATATTTTCAGGCTACTTGAAATATGTTAGTAATCAAAAGACTCTGTCAGAATATAGATTAATGGAAACTAAATTTAATTAGAAGCAAGTTTGCAAGACCATTGCCAAAGTTTCCATATTAAATTCCCACTTATGAGTAGAAGTGCATGAAATATAGAAGATATTTTAAATTTTAATGTTCTTATTAAAATGGTAAGAATTGTAATACAAGTTATAAGGCTTTCATTCAATTTATCCAATAAAATATGCTTAACAAACATCTAACTAAATGTATTTTTTTAATTGCCAAATTTGAAATCTTAAAAAAAACCTAAAATTATTTGAAACATACAACTTCAACTTATTTTATACTTATCCTAATATTATTTTTCTATCAAAGTTAAGCTGATTACACTAAAAATATAAAGCTATAAATATACATATGATATTAGAAAACTGAGCATCACAAAACTGGGGACTTGGAGGGGTTCCACATCAGACCATCTTTAAACTCTTGAGGTGTTTTGTCAGTATTATTGACTCCATAATGCTAAGTGCAAAAGCCACTTGAGAGTGAGTGCTATAACACAGAAACCTTCAATTACAGTAAAAAAAATTATGGGATATATGCCATCAACCTTTACAGTTCTCTCATGAACTTTACATACTGATTGTTTCTAATGGTGCCACCTTGAACTTGTGAATACATGGGCTTAACTGTTTTTTAGAACCTTATTTAATACTTATATTTTGTAAATATTATATATCCTAATTTACATATTTATATTATGTTTATATTTTATATATTTATATTATATATATTTATATTTTAAAGGAGAGACAGTTCTATTTACTATCCTCATTTTATATATGAGGAAGCTAATACTGAGAGAGGTGAAATAACTTACTCCAGGTCATAAAACTAGTAAATGTTAGAGCCAGGATCTGGATCCAAATCTGACTTCTGAGAATTTTACCATTATGTTATATTCCTCTCTGAGGCTCTATTATATGGGTTGGTCTCAACAACAATATATATGGAGGCTTTGGGATAGATTAAATGAGACCACCTGAAAAGAGGTCTTTAGCTTTACAAGAAGAAATAATTAAAGATGTATTGACTGATTAATTCAATGATCATAAATTCTATCTCTAAAGCATTTTTAAATAATTTATCATAAAATTCATAAAAACTTTATTCAGTTTGAATAAAAATTATTTGTGTGACACCTGCTTCTCCAGCAGTCTTAAACTTTTCACATCATGTGGCAATTGAAGAAATTGAGGCTAAGAGAGTCCCAGTGCCCTGTCCAAGGTCACACAATAGCAGAGCTCAGGCTTAGATGCAGACCATGGTCACTATCTTTTTGTATCATCTTCACGGACCTGGTCTGAAATTCCGTATTGCCCAGGCACTAATTGGGTTACTTGTATGTCTCTGGGAAAGTTACTTAAACTCTGAGTCTGTTTCCCAATCTAGAAAACATGTAAGACCTTCCACGATAGTGTTAAGAGAGAAAACATACAAATCCCCTAGTTTTATGCCTGACACATTCTAGGTCCATCATAAGCATCACCCTCTCTCCTCCACTTCTAACTTCCTGTATTAGTTTTCTCTTGGTGCAGTAACAAATGACCACGAATGTAGTGGCTTAAAACAATGCTAATTTGCTGGCTAACTCTTCTGTAGCTCAGAAGTCCAAAACAGTTCTCATTGGGCTCAAATCAAGATGTTGGCAAGGCTAAATTTCATTCTGGAGGCTCTAGGGGAGAATCCGTTTCCTTGCTTTTCCAGCTTTTAAAGGCCACCCACATTCCATGGTTTGTCGCCTCCATCTTCCAAGTCAGCAACACAACATATCTCTGACCCTGCTTCCATTGTCATATCTCTTTCTCTGACTCTCTCCTTCTGGCTCCCTCTTCTACTGCTGAGGACTCATGTGATTAGACTGGACCCACATGGATAATCCAGGATAATCTCCCTATTTTAAGGTCAGCTGATTAGCAACCTTAATTCCACCTGCAACCTTAATGCCCCTTTACCATGGAACCTAACATATTCAAAGATTTTGGGGATTAGCTCATGGATATCATCAGGGAGCCATTATTCTACTTACCACACTCCCTTGCCCCTCAGCTACTTCTCGCACTAAAGCCTAGAGCTTGAGGGAAGGGGCACTGGTTTGTATTAATTCTTGCAATTTGCCTGAAACTTGGCAAATGTACAGGAAGAAAGATTATATGCTAAATACATTGTACTGGAGATAACTGACTGAAGAAAAAGGTGCTAGAGATCTATGGAAAGTAATTTAAGGAAGAAGCAACTGTTATGGAATGAATTGTGTCCCCACCCCCCAATTCTATGTTGCAGTCCTAAACCCTAATGTGGCTGTGTTTGGAGGATGGGGCCTTTGTGGAGGTAATGAGGGTTAGATGAGATCATGGGGGTGAGGACCTGGTCCAATGGGACTGGTGTCCTTGTAAGAAGAGGAAGACACATCAGACCTTTCTCTCCATGCACACAGAGAAGAGGCCATGTGAGGAGGTAGTTGTCTACATCCCAGGAAGAGGGGCCTCACAAGAAACCTATCCTGATGGCATCTTGATCTTGGCCTTCTGTCCTCCAGAATTGTGAGAAAAATAAATTTCTCACCCAGTTTAAGCCACCCAGTCTGTGGTATTTTGTTATGGAAGCCCTAGCAGACTAATACAACAACCAAATTTGGATGGGAAAGTGAAAAAAAAGTTAGTATTTGTTGAGAAATTTAAATAAAGGGTCTTGGAGGCAGAGAAGATCCCATATCTGGCTAAATAAAAGTATAACCCTAGAAAGGTGATGAATTTCCAAAGTACTTTACACAATCCCAAAGGATTTTCTTATATTATCCAAAAAAAAATGCTAAAAAAACATGCTTCCTGCCTCAGTTATACCTGTTATTGGTTAAATGGGGGAAAAAGAGTTTGATGTTGGCTGTCTAGATCGGGATATTTTATTCATTTCAGTGGGCTTTGCCATTCTGAGTAACCTCGGTCAGCTGGCTGGCCTTCTGTTTAGATGACAGTTGCTCATACAGAGTTTCATATGCCTACACCCCTTTGTAGATATTTATAGAAAATCCAGAGCAGGCTGTCTCAGGCTCCTGAGCACTGCAGCCTCTTTGCTCCTGTCACAGGACTTTTGACTGGCTGGGGAGAGGCATAAGTGTAGGTTATGGTTGCTGGTTTCTATTTGCAGCTGTGCAAATGCTGTCATATAAAGCTCCTCCACGGGCAAATAGCAGTAGAATAATATAAGGGAAGGGAAGGGGAATGAACATCTATTAGGCACTCACCTTGTGCCAGGTGAGTTATTTTATTCAATTCTCAAAACAAGCCTGGGAGATATAAACTACTATCCTTGTTTTTCGATGAGAAAAGGGGTTACAGACAATAGAAATATTACTAATTATACCAAGGTCACACTCAAAAGTGGTGGTGTAAACAGTAGAAACCAGGTCTGTCTGATACTAAAGCCCATATTTTTTCCCTACCAACTGCTTCCTCAATGACAGTATTCACTCATTTGATAAATATTTATTCAGTCCCTACACATACCAGGCACTGTACTAGTTACTGGATATTCTAAACCAGTTTTCACATAGATGGGTACATCCAAATTAGTGGTTTTAATACCTTACACTTTAATCATAGCTAGAAGTGTTTGGGAACAAAATATTTTAATAAGCTCCATACTTCTTCCTTTAAGTCCTCTGTTGATTTCTTCATTATAGTCTCATTAAGAATGAAATGCTCAGGATTGCCATACATGCAAAGACAGTGAGGAGCTTACCCCCATTTTCCTTATCTACGCTGAAGTTAGGTACATAGAAATTGCCCTGACATCTCATCAAGTGAGCCTTAGACTTCAGTAGTCTGTCCATGGGTATTTCTTAACTCATCCAAAATTAATCAAAGCAGCCAAATTAACGAGGTCTTAAGAGGGAGGGCTCCTGACAGTATCTACTAAAGTGGAGCTAAAATCATCTGCTAAGGATTTAGGAAAAGTTAAAAGTAGTAGCTTTTTATTTCCCATCCAGAAACCATCCCTCCCTCTCCACCCTCCCTTCCCCAGTCTCCTTAATTTCTAATCACATTAGAATTACCTAACATAGACTCTACGTGCAAAATAAGGTTGGAGGTAAGAAAAACAATCTCAAATTTTTCTCTTTTGTGTTTTCCATTTTTTAATTTATTGTATAAATGAGATGATACAATGTAACTTAAGCCTTTAATTAATACAGTAGGCTGACAATGACAAATTTCATTCATATATAGGTTATGACCTACATTCTTTCCTACCTGGAAACAACCTAATAGGTTGTTCTACCCCAAGTTCAGACAATCATTTAGGGTTGTTAATGAACTCTGACTGGAAAGATATGAGAAAAAACATGCCTATTGGAAATCAGTTTTCCTTTGAAGTCATAAAGGCAAAGCTCTTAAATACTGACTATCTCGTAAGAACTATTGGGGGGGGGGGTGTCACTGTTTGTTTTGTCATTCCAACCTACGATTTACATTATTACTGTTCATCCTGGCAGAGTTCCTGTGTTGGCGATATGCTCTAGAAGACCAAAGACTGAAAAGATCTGGTATGTGTCCCACACGTCTCTTCCCCCGGCACCCACAGCAGACATCTCTGATGCATCAAGACAAATATCAGGGACTTCCCTGGTGGTGCAGTGGTTAAGAGTCTGCCTGCCAATGCAGGGGACACGGGTTTGATCCCTGGTCCAGGAAGATCCCACATGCCGCAGAGCAACTAAGCCCGTGCACCACAACTACTGAGCCCACGCGCCGCAACTACTGAAGCCTGCGAACCTAGAACCTGTGCTCCACAACAAGAAGCCACCGCAATGAGAAGCCCACGCACCACAACGAAGAATAGCCCCCACTCACAGCAACTAGAGAAAAGCCCGTGCGCATCAACGAAGACCCAACGCAGCCAAAAAAAAAAAAAAAAGACATATCAGTGAGGTTGAATATAGCCTCAGAATTCTTCACAAACGACACTTGAGAAAGTGAGTTGAAATCTATTTGCTCTCTCTGCTCTAGACAGAAACTTCTGTTTTATTCAGAAATCACAGGCTCCCTAGGTTTTACTGGTATGCACTTGTAATGTTGTAAGTATAATACTTCCTATGTAATGGAGAACAGGTTTTATAATACAAGGTGTGCTATCTCAGATTTCAGGATGTGATATAAAGGTGTATCAACACAAAGGAATTATAAGCCAAGTGTGAGTAACTTTTAAAAACCAATGAGTAGACGGCTTCAAGATGGTGGAAGAGTAAGACGTGGAGATCACCTTCTTCCCCACAAATACATAAGAAATACATCTACATGTGGAACAACTCCTACAGAACACCTACTGAATGCTGGCAGAAGACCTCAGACTTCCAAAAAGGCAAGAAACTCCCCACGTACCTGGGTAGGGCAAAAGAAAAAAGAAAAAACAGAGACAAAAGAATAGGGATGGGACCTGCACCAGTGGGAGGGAGCTGTAAAGGAGGAAAGGTTTCCACACACTAGGAAGCCCCTTCGTGGGCAGAGACTGCGAGTGGCAGAGGGGGGAAGCTTCAGAGCCACGGAGGAGAGCTCAGCAAGAGGGGTGCACAGGGCAAAGTGGAGAGATTCCCGCACAGAGGATCGGTGCCGACCAGCACTCACCAGCCCAAGAGGCTTGTCTGCTCACCCGCCGGGGCGGGTGGGGGCTGGGAGCTGAGGCTCGGGCTTCAGAGGTCAGATCCTAGGGAGAGGACGGGGGTTGGCTGCGTGAACACAGCCTGAAGGGACTAGTGCACCACGGCTAGCTGGGAGGGAGTCCGGGAAAAAGTTTGGAGCTGCCAAAGAGGCAAGAGACTTTTTCTTGCCTCTTTATTTCCTGGTGCTCGAGAAGAGGGGATTAAGGGCGCCGCTTAAAGGAGCTCCGAGACAGGCGCGAGCCGCGGCTATCAGCGTGGACCCCAGAGACGGGCATGAGACGCTAAGGCTGCTGCTGCCACCACCAAGAAGCCTGTCTGCAAGCACAGGTCACTATCCACACCTCCGCTCCCAGGAGCCTGTGCAGCCCGCCACTGCCAGGGTCCCGTGACCCAGGGACAACTTCCCTGGGAGAACACATGGCGTGCCTCAGGCTGGTGAAACGTCATGCTGGCCTCTGCCACCACAGGCTCGCCCCACATCCGTACCTCTCCCTCCCCCCGGCCTGAGTGAGCCAGAGCCCCCGAATCAGCTGCTCCTTTAACCCTGTCTGGTCTGAGGGAAGAACAGACCCCCTCATGCGACCTATACGCAGAGGCGGGTCCAAATCCAAAGCTGAACCCCAGGAGCTGTGCAAACAAAGAAGAGAAAGGGACATCTCTCCCAGCAGCATCAGGAGCAGAGGATTAAATCTCAACAATCAACTTGATGTACCCTGCATCTGTGGAATACCTGAATAGACAATGAATCATCCCAAATTGAGGAGGTGGACTTTGGGAGCAACGATATATATATATATATTTTTTTCCCTTTTTCTCTTTTTGTGAGTGTGTATGTGTATACTTCTGTGTGTGATTTTGTCTGTATAGCTTTGCTTTTACCATTTGTCCTAGGGTTCTGCCTGTCCATTTTTTTTTGTTCGTTTCTTTTTTTTTAGTATAGTTTTTAGCACTTGTTATCATTTGTGGATTTGTTTTTTGGTTTGGGTGCTCTCTTCTTTCTTCCTTTTTTTTTATTACTTAAATTTTTTTTTTAATATTTAATTTTAATAACTTTGTTTTATTTTATTTTACTTTATCTTCTTCTTTCTTTCTTTCTTTCTTTATTTTCTCCCTTTTATTCTGAGCCGTGTGGATGACAGGCTCTTGCTGCTCCAGCCAGGCATCAGGGCTGTGACTCTGAGGTGGGAGAGCCAAGTTCAGGACATTGGTCCACAGGAGACCTCCCAGCTCCACGTAATATCAAATGGCAAAAATCTCCCAGAGATCTCCATCTCAATGCCAAGACCCAGCTCCACTCAACGACCAGCAAGCTACAGTGCTGGACACCCTATGCCAAACAACTAGCAAGACAGGAACACAGCCCCATCCATTAGCAGAGAGGCTGCCTAAAATCATAATAAGGCCACAGACCCCCCAAAACACACCAACAGATGTGGACCTGACCACCAGAAAGACAAGATCCAGCCTCATCCACCAGAACACAGGCACTAGTCCCCTCCACCAGGAAGCCTACACAACCCACTGAACCAACCTTAGCCACTGGGGGCAGACACCAAAAACAATGGGAACTACGAACCTACAGCCTGCGAAAAGGAGACCCCAAACACAGTAAGTTAAGCAACATGAGAAGACAGAGAAACACACAGAAGATGAAGGAGCAAGGCAAAAACCCACCAGACCTAACAAATGAAGACGAAATAGGTTGTCTACCTGAAAAAGATTTCAGAATAATGACAGTAAAGATGATCCAAAATCTTGGAAATAGAATGGAGAAAATACAAGAAACGTTTAACGAGGACCTAGAAGAACTAAAGAGCAAACAAACAGTGATGAACAACACAATAAATGAAATTAAAAATTCTCTAGAAGGGATCAATAGCAGAATAACTGAGGCAAAAGAATGGATAAGTGACCTAGAAAATAAAATAGTCGAAATAACTACTGCAGAGCAGAGTAAAGAAAAAAGAATGAAAAGAATTGAGGACAGTCTTAGAGACCTCTGGGACAACATTAAACACACCAACATTCAAATTATAGGGGTCCCAGAAGAAGAAAAGAAAAAGAAAGGGACTGAGAAAATATTTGAAGAGATTATAATTGAAAACTCCCCTAATATGGGAAAGGAAATAGTTAATCAAGTCCAGGAAGCATGGAGAGTCCCATACAGGATAAATCCAAGGAGAAACACACCAAGACACATATTAATCAAACTATCAATAATTAAATACAAAGAAAAACTATTAAAGGAAGCAAGGGAAAAACAACAAATAACACACAAGGGAATCCCCATAAGGTTAGCAGCTGATCTTTCAGCAGAAACTCTGCAAGCCAGAAGGGAATGGCAGGACATATTTAAAGTGATGAAGGGGAAAAACCTACAACCAAGATTGCTCTACCCAGCAAGGATCACATTCAGATTTGACGGAGAAATTAAAACCTTTACAGACAAGGAAAAGCTAAGAGAATTCAGCACCACCAAACCAGCTTTACAACAAATGCTAAAGGACTTTCTCTAGCCAGGAAACACAAGAGAAGGAAAAGACCTACAATAACAAACCCAAAACAATTAAGAAAATGGGAATAGGAACATACATATCGATAATTACCCTAAATGTAAATGGATTAAATGCTCCCACCAAAAGACACAGACTGGCTGAATGGATACAAAAACAAGACCCATATATATGCTGTCTACAAGAGACCCACTTCAGACCTAGGGAGACATACAGACTGAAAGTGAGGGGATGGAAAAAGATATTCCATGCAAATGGAAATCAAAAGAAAGCTGGAGTAGCAATTCTCATATCAGACAAAATAGACTTTAAAACAAAGACTATTAAAAGAGACAAAGAAGGACACAACATAATGATCAAGGGATCAATCCAAGAAGAAGATATAACAATTGTAAATATTTATGCACCCAACATAGGAGCACCTCAATACATAAGGCAAATACTAACAGCCATAAAAGGGGAAATCGACAGTAACACAATCATAGTAGGGGACTTTAACACCCCACTTTCACCAATGGACAGATCATCCAAAATGAAAATCAATAAGGAAACAGAAGCTTTAAATGATACATTAATCAAGATGGACTTAATTGATAGTTATAGGACATTCCATCCAAAAACAACAGAATACACTTTCTTCTCAAGTCCTCATGGATCATTCTCCAGGATAGATCATATCTTGGGTCACAAATCAAGCTTTGGTAAATTTAAGAAAATTGAAATCGTATCAAGTATCTTTTCTGACCACAACGCTATGAGACTAGATACCAATTACAGGAAAAAATAATAACCAAGAGATAACTGAAGAAATCAAAGAGGAAATCAAAAAATACCTAGAAACAAATGACAAATGAAAACACGACGACCCAAAACCTATGGGATACAGCAAAAGCAGTTCGAAGAGGGAAGTTTATAGCAATACAATCCTACCTTAAGAAACAAGAAACACCTCAAATAAACAACCTAAACTTACACCTAAAGCAATTAGAGAAAGAAGAATAAAAAACCCCAAAGTTAGCAGAAGGAAAGAAATCATAAAGATCAGATCAGAAATAAATGAAAAAGAAATGAAGGAAACAATAGCAAAGATCAATAAAACTAAAAGCTGGTTCTTTGAGAAGATAAACAAAATTGATAAACCATTAGCCAGACTCATCAAGAGAAAAAGGGAGAAGACTCAAATCAATAGAATTAGAAATGCAAAAGGAGAAGTAACAACTGACACTGCAGAAATACAAAGGATCATGAGAGATTACTATAAGCAACTGTATGCCAATAAAATGGACAACCTGGAAGAAAAGGACAAATTCTTAGAAATGCACAACCTTCCGAGACTGAACCAGGAAGAAATAGAAAATATGAACAGACCAATCACAAGCACTGAAATTGAAACTGTGATTAAAAATCTTCCAACAAACAAAAGCCCAGGACCAGATGGCTTCACAGGCAAATTGTATCAAACATTTAGAGAAGAGCTAACACCTATCCTTCTCAAACTCTTCCAAAATATAGCAGGGGGAGGAACACTCCCCAACTCATTCTACAAGGCCACCATCACCCTGATACAAAAACCAGACTAAGATGTCACAAAGAGAGAAAACTAGAGGCCAATATCACTGATGAACATAGATGCAAAAATCCTCAACAAAATACTAGCAAACAGAATCCAACAGCACATTAAAAGGATCATACACCATGATCAAGTGGGGTTTATTCCAAGAATGCAAGGATTCTTCAATATACGCAAATCAATCAATGTGATACACCATATTAACAAATTGAAGGAGAAAAACCATCTGATCATCTCAATAGATGCAGAGAAAGCTTTCGACAAAATTCAACACCCATTTATGATAAAAACCATCCAGAAAGTAGGCATAGAGGGAACTTTCCTTAACCTAACTGAATAAAGGCCATATATGACAAACCCACAGCCAACATTGTCCTCAATAGTGAAAAACTGAAACCATTTCCACTAAGATCAGGAACAAGACAAGGTTGCCCACTCTCACCACTATTATTCAACATAGTTTTGGAAGTGTTAGCCACAGCAATCAGAGAAGAAAAAGAAATAAAAGGAGTCAAAATTGGAAAAGAAGTAAAGCTGTCACTGTTTGCAGATGTCATGATACTATACATAGAGAATCCTAAAGATGTTACCAGAAAACTACTAGAGCTAATCAATGAATTTGGTAAAGTAGCAGGATACAAAATTAATGCACAGAAATCTTTTGCAGTCCTATACACTAATGTTGAAAAATCTGAAAGTGAAATTAAGAAAACACTCCGATTTACCATTGCAACAAAAAGTATAAAATATCTAGGAATAAACCTACCTAAAGAGACAGAAGACCTGTATGCAGAAAATTATAAGACATTGATGAAAGAAATTAAAGATGATACAAATAGATGGAGAGATATACCATGTTCTTGGATTGGAAGAATCAACATTGTGAAAATGACTCTACTACCCAAAGCAATCTACAGATTCAGTGCAATCCCTATCAAACTACCAATGGCATTTTTCACAGAACTAGAACAAAAAATTTCACAATATGTATGGAAACACAAAAGACCCTGAATAGCCAAAGCAATCTTGAGAAAGAAAAAACGGAGCTGGAGGCATCAGGCTCCGGGACTTCAGACTATACTACAAAGCGACAGTAATGAAGACAGTATGCTACTGGCACAAAAACAGAAATATAGATCAATGGAACAGGATAGAAAACCCAGAGATAAACCCACGCACCTATGGTCACCTTATCTTTGATAAAGGAGGCAAGAATATACAGTGGAGAAAAGATAGCCTCTTCAATAAGTGGTGCTGGGAAAACTGGACAGGTACATGTAAAAGTATGAAATTAGAACACTCCCTAACACCATACACAAAAATAAACTCAAAATGGATTAAAGACCTAAGTGTAAGGCCAGACACTATCAAACTCTTAGAAGAAAACATAGGCAGAACACTCTATGACATAAATCACAGCAAGATCCTTTTTGACCCACCTCCTAGATAAATGGAAATAAAAACAAAAATAAACAAATGGGACCTAATGAAACTTCAAAGCTTTTGCACAGCAAAGGAAACCATAAACAAGACCAAAAGACAACCCTCAGAATGGGAGAAAATATTTGCAAATGAAGCAACTGACAAAGGATTAGTCTCCAAAATTTACAAGCAGCTCATGCAGCTCAATAACAAAAAAACAAACAACCCAATCCAAAACTGGGCAGAAGACCTAAATAGACATTTCTCCAAAGAAGATACACAGATTGCCAACAAACACATGAAAGAATGCTCAACGTCTTTAATCATTAGAGAAATGCAAATCAAAACTACAATGAGATATCATCTCACACCGGTCAGAATGGCCATCATCAAAAAATCTACAAACAATAAATGCTGGAGAGGGTGTGGAGAAAAGGGAACCCTCTCACACTGTTGGTGGGAATGTAAACTGATACAGCCACTATGGAGAACAGTATGGAGGTTCCTTTAAAAACTAAAAATAGAACTACCACACGACCCAGCAATCCCACTACTGGGCATGTACCCTGAGAAAACCATAATTCAAAAGGAGTCACGTAGCAAAATGTTCATTGCAGCTCTATTTACAATAGCCAGGACATGGAAGCAACCTAAGTGTCCATTGACAGACGAATGGATAAAGAAGATGTCGCACATATATATATACAATGGAATATTACTCAGCCATAAAAAGAAATGAAATTGAGTTATTTGTAGTGAGGTGGATGGACCTAGAGTCTGTCAGACAGAGTGAAGTAAGCCAGAAAGAGAAAAACAAATACCGTATGCTAACACATATATATGGAATCTAAAAAAAAAAAAAAAGGTCATGAAGAACCTAGGGGCAAGACGGGATTAAAGATACAGACCTACTAGAGAATGGAGTTGAGGATACGGGGAGGGGGAAGGGTAAGCTGGGACAAAGTGAGAGAGTGGCATGGACATATATACACTACCAAATGTAAAATAGATAGCTAGTGGGAAGCAACCGCATAGCATAGGGAGATCAGCTCGGTGCTTTGTGACCACCTAGAGGGGTGGGATAGGGAGGGTGGGAGGGAGGGAGATGCAAGAGGGAAGAGATATGGGAACATATGTATATGTATAACTGATTCACTTTGTTATAAAGCAGAAACTAACACACCATTGTAAAGCAATTATACTCCAATAAAGATGTTAAAAAAAACCAAACAGAATAAAAAACCAATGATTATACCTACTTGAAAAATCACCAACAGTACAATATAATGTTTGAAGCCAGTATATGATATTGAGATTTTTGTGTCGTTTATAGAGATGTATAGATTATATATATAATAATTTAATTATTGATTAATATATTATATATATTACATTGCAAAACAGCCTTGTAGTAGGCATCCTCTACAATAGCTCCCAGTGGTCCTTACCTTCTGGCATGCACACTCTTGTATAGTTGCCTCCTACACTGTACCAGGGTGGTCTGTGTGACCAGTAGCATATGGCAGAAGGTATGTCACTCACTTCTGAGATTGGTTATAAAAGACACTGAAGCTTTTATCTTGGTGTTTCTCTTGCTCTCACTTTTTCTCTTGTCCCTTGCTGTGGGGGAAGCCAGCTGCCATGTTTGTGCAGCCCTATGGCCCTATGGATGTAGAAAGGTCCACATATGGTGAGGAACTGAAGCCTCACATGTAAGCCTGGAACAAATATTCCAGTCCCATTAAACTACTCTTCAATTCCCAGACCTGGCTAAGAGCTTGATTGCAACTTTATGAGAAACCCACATCAAGAGAGAGTCAGAATGATCCAGCAAAACCACATCCGGGTTCTTGACCCTCTGCAACTTGGGTAAGAAAATAAATGTTTATTGTTTAAGGCTGCAAAATTTTGGGGAAATTTATTAAGTAGCAATAGAGAATTAATACATGAAATCATGGCCACTGATCACAGTGAATCTGAAACCTTCAATAGAAGAAAAGTTCAAAGAAAGCAATGTAGCAGTTATGTCTAGTTTGTAATATTAAGTTCATTTTTACTATCAAACATAACTCATAATAATTCTGTTAAATTATATAACATACATATAAAGTATATGAACTTTTAAAGTGGAATCATATCAAAAGACTTATAAATCTGTAATAGTATATAACTGCAAAGGGAAGATAGGAAGTTGGGTGGTAAAATGGTCAGGTTTATCAGATAATTTCATTACAGCGCTATCAAGATAACTGGCATTTTGTCATTGAATTTAAGAATGCTGCAATTCTCTCTCTAAGGAGAAAATAAGAAAGTTTTCCCTTGAATTCACTGGTATTTATATAGCAAGTGAGTAAGCCCTGCCTATTTGCATATGTGCATACACAAATTGGTGTATACATATACACATATATAGACATATACATTTGTTAGTTCTATGAAACACTGGCTCTAGCAATGCCAATATTTTGATTATATTTGTTTACACCAGATAAAATGCTTTCTTCTCTTGTGTCAGAAGGTAAGTAGATGACTACAAAGTATTAATGGGTGTGCAATGGACATGTGGGCGGATAGGAATATTCAATGAAGACCGTCTTTGTCCAGGCATTCTTGGGACAGCACTGACAGTTATTCCTTTGCCCGAGGCTTGGCTTCCATCAGATGTAACAATTCAGTTTCCGGGAAGACAGTGACAGCTGTCAATCTCAGGGCAGAGATTATACGTACAGAGACCAGCATCTCCTCCAATGTTCTGGAAGGGTGATCTCAGTCACTGTTCTTTTTAAGCAAAGGTGACAGAGGCAATGAACTGAGTTCATTACTTGTTATTTCTTGCCTCCAAAGTACCATTCACATGGCAAATGAACTACTCCTACCCAAAAGCTAACACAGACTATCCAGGCTCAAAATTTTGGTTGTGGTAGTGAGAGGATGAAAAAACAAAAATCTAAATAGTTCCAAGAAAGACATATAGTGGATGCTTGCTTATGCAGACATTAATTATTTGGCATCCTATCTGAACTCAGCTAAGAGCTGAGAAGAAACCCTCATCAAAATGTTAGGAGGAAGCGAAGAGGCCTAACCTTGGCTGAAAGTGTCTACTTTGGGTCAGGTGTTATGATAGGCTCTTTACATACATAAGCTCATTCATTCTGGGCAGGAACTCTATGAAGGGCTAATATTCTTTCCATTCTATATGTAGAAATTAAAGCCCAGAGAGGTTTAGTAAACATGCCAAGGTCATTCAGCTATTCTGTGGAGACACCAGCGTTGGAACCTAAGTTTCTCCAAATCCAAAGCCCATGCTCTTCTTTTCCTTATACCAGATGGCCTTCCTGGAATCAAATCCACCTGCACCAGAACTTATGCACTTGACTCACATACAAACACTTGTAGATGCACACTCCAGGATTATTTACAAGCAATTCAAATTAGTCTGATTATTTGGCATACTGTCTTCCTCAAATAAACTCCTGGGGAAGATGGTGAAGTGTGTAGAGGATCGAAAAGGAGAATGGAGATGAGGAGATGGCCAGGCATGTTGAGAGTGGGGAGAGATGACAGCTGTGTCTCTACTCTAGCTTATACAGCTTAACATCACCCTGCAGAACTCACTGTATTATGTATAAGATTGATGTTTACAATGATTTTGTTCAGGGGCCTCAGTAGAAGAAGGCAGGGAAGCACACAATACTTGTAAAATAAGACTTCCATTAAGAATAGTTAAACTAAGATAAATGTTGGTGCTTGAATGGGGTTAATGACTAGCAAAAAAGCCAACTCATGGCAGGCAGTCCATTCCTCCATGAGACAAGATAAAGAAAACACTGGTGTATTGTTAGATTTTCTTATCTTTACTGTTTGACCTTTCTAGTCTCCAGGAGATAACTACTTATGCTTAGAACTAAGTTTCTATTCTGCTATTTAAAAATGAATAAAGTATAGAATTCTAACAAAATCAAAATCAGTTTAAAATATCTTTCTCGTCATACGTAAACATGCTACGTTAAAATAAGGAGATGGAGATGGTGCAGCATGGGTGTGTGTTTTGGGGGGATGGCTTTGGACTCAGATAACTCTGGAACTCTTGACTCTGAAATTTTACTACTGCGCGACCTGGACGAGTTTAGCCTCTTTTCCACAGTTTCTCCAACTGTAATGGTGAGACAAGGATACCCACCATTGTCCTTTAACAAATCTATCTTACCTCTTTTCTGCTTTCCTTAGGAGTCAAGATTAAGGTCAAGGAAGAGAACTCCCTAAAGAGTGTACATTATTTTCTATGACTGGAGTGGATTATACAAATGTGGTGCTGCTTTCTATTCCTTCTACAGGGACTGAGTTAGATCTCAGGGCAGTCAAAGGGCTTGCTACTGCTTCTCTTCTCTCTTCTCCTTGGATGCTGTTCTCCCTTATAGTAGGAGCCCAGCCCAAGGCTACTGTTCCAGTCAGCAAAGGACAGTGGCTTAAACCACTGGGTACCAGGCAATGGGACATGCTCACTCTCTGACTCACACTCACATCTTTTTCTCCCTCCTTTTCCTTGGTAGTTGGTGATGGTGCCCTTATCCCTTCCTTTCCTCACAGGGCACTGGTTAGGCTCTGACACAGCTTTGGGTTAGGATACTGACAGACGGCTAAGGCTAAGCCTTGGTGAAGGAGTTCCCCACAGAGTCCAGACTCATTTACTGACATTTTTCAAAGGCCTCTGACTTCAGAACCCCAGTTTACAATGAATGCTAGTTTGCCTTCCTTTGATGGGGCATTTCTTTTGGGGACCTTCTAGGAGACAGGCATGGCTGAGGGCAGGATGCAGCTCACCACCATCATAATGTCATCCTATTAAGAGCTGAGCGATGCCCACTTTCTACAGTGTTAAGAAGATTAGACAATACAATGCATAGAAAAATACACCTAACATATGCCTGGCTGTTGAGCATAACCCCTCCCCCATCCCCACATCTCTCCCCTTATCCATTATAAAGTGAACATAAGAAAGAAACCCAGTGCAAATTTGGATGTGGTTTTTCATTTTCTTGCCACCCCTACAGTACAGTGATTCAAATCTCTCAGGAACTAAACATAGTTAATACAGCATATTGAAGTGAAACTTTCCTCCCAGAAGAGTTATGATTTGGGAGGTGAATAGTATGGCGCTAAATGTAATCTGTTCATGGAATTCCTGGGTCCTTTGCTCCAAAAGTCCCTTTCTCCTTCATGTATTATAAACTACACCTTTGCTTTATTACTTACTTTTTTCTAGAGACCACAAGAAAAAAAAATCAAGAAAATACTTTGCCAGGTTTACCCCTAGCTTCTCCTTAAATCTTTTCAAAATATGAAGCTTCTGAATTTTCAATGTCTTTAATGGTCATACGATTTTTCTTGTTCTTTTTTCCACCATGATGTTTTCTCCATGTTGTAAATTAATGATGACTATTTTATTAGGTATCTACTGTGTTCAAAATTTTATGCTAGGTGCTTAACATTTAACAACTCTATAAAGTAGGTACAATTCCCCTTATTTTTTGATGAGAAAACTGAGATGAAGAGAGATGTAGGAACCTGTGTAAAGTCACAGGTCTTGAGAATCCAAAATGTGGATATTGCTTTGAAAAATACTTGCACATTTGAAAGAACAGCAAGGACACATCTCTCTTTTCCTCCCCAAATGCATACCAAGTATCATTTGCTAAAAAAGGGTCATATAAGGAAGTCTCCTGGGATTTTAAGAGGTTGTTGGGAATCCCCTTTGTGTTCTCATAACTCCAACTCTGACATGAAAAGAGCTACCCAGAACATAGTGGAAGTATACCAGATTGCTGTGTCCAGAGTAAAATTAACCAGTCTAGCAGCTAGAAAATGTATTTCTGTTGAGGCTTTCAAAGAGAGGTCTCTATCAGTCTAGTACACTAGAGAGAATCCGGGTGTCAGAAGACTTGGATTCCCTTCTGGCTTGGTGATTTAGTTAGCTGTGGATTTTTTGGCAACTACTCTAGGCTCTAATTTTTTTCATCTATAAATGAAGGATGTTCTGAGACTCCATTGAGATGAGGTTTGTTCATATACTGTCTCATTTATCTCCTCAGTTATATATTGTATGTTTTTCCTCACTATTAAGTAAATTCCCTGATATCAGAGAATATATAGAATATATATAGTCTGTATATCTCACTACTGTATCTCCAAGGTATGGAATACTGCCTGGCACACAGCAAATGCTCAAAAAGTATCTGCAGAATGAATGAACTGTGTACACTGCAAAGCATGAAAAAATGTTGATATTATTACTATTATTGTTAATAAGTTTTAAGACAACGCAGATTTTTTCATTAGATATTAACTTTGCATAAATATTAATACTTTTAGCCAGAAGAGAATTCAGGCAGCCAACATTTAGGTTCAAATGACAATCCTGTTCCAATTTTTTGATGTTTCCCTTGAAATAATTATTATGGTTTTTTTTTTCCTAAATATATCTGATATTAGCATTTAAATCACATGAAATGAAAATGGTGATGTTTCACTTCCTGTTACTAATTTTTGTAACCTCCAAGAGGGTTTCTTGGTATTACTGATTATTCTGCAACTTCCAGGTTCTCTCCAGATGTGAAGAAAATTGCTTACTCGGTTGAGATGCTTGTACTTACTTGATGAAGTACTTGATTCCATCTGCTGTGTAAGCTTCCTCCCACCCGTAAGGTAGACCTTGAGTGAAAGGAAACCAAAAATACATTTAATAAGATGATAAAGATAACTTTATTTCCTGGACACAAATTTCCCACAGCTTTACAATTATTTGAGTACGTTTCTTGTACAAAATAATTGTCTAGAAAGGAGGAATTAAAACAATTCAGATGAGCTTTCATACTCAGCATCTTAGAATACAATAAATAAGTCTTGAACAGTTAACAATCTGCTTTAGTTGCATTAAATGGATCATGACTTGTCATTTACATGTAGTGAGCATTTTTGTCAGCAGGATTCAAGCAAAAATTTTTGGTGCAGGGGATGGTTTTTGCCTGGAGGCAGAAGGATGAACAAGATGGCCTCTGCTTGTCTATTCGGGCTCAAAGTTTCTTTAATTGGCTCCCTTTACATTCTTTCACTCAGCTCCACAGGGAATCGAAGTATGATTACCAGATCAGCAAGCGGTTTGAAAGTAGCTCTTGGACAAGACAAAATTCCTTATGAAGTCTGAAAGTTTAGCAAAGTGATTTATAATGGATTGTAGTATTTTATTTTGTTAATTAAGAATTTTGTGCACTAAATGTTAACGGCCAAACAATTTGCTAAACTCAGCTTCCATTTCAGTAATGGGATTGAGAATTAGTTAGCTATAAAGAGATGCAGATTGAAGTAAGCAAGCAATCATTTGGCCATATTTCTATAAATGAGTACATTTTTGTCCTCTTCATACCAACAGAACAGGCCCAGGTTGAGGCAGCCCATTCTCTTATATTCCAATTATGGGTGGTACTCCTTTAGAACACAAGGGTTTCCATCCCTTGGCTCCACCCCTGGACTGGACATCCCTGGTGGTGCAGTGGTTAAGAATCCGCCTGCCAATGCAGGGGACACGGGTTCGAGCCCTGGTCCGGGAAGATTCCACATGCCGCGGAGCAATGCCTACTGAGCCTGTGCTCTAGAGCCGGTGCTCCACAACAAAAGAAGCCACCGCAATGAGAAGCCCTCGCACCGCAACAAAGAGTATCCCCTGCTCGCCCCAACTAGAGAAAAGCCCTCACGCAGCAACAAAAACCCAATGCAGCCAAAAATAATAAGTAAATAAATTAAAAAAAAAAAAGGTTGGGGACTGCTGCTGTTAAGGATTGTAATTGACCTTTTGGATCAGTCTTTGGTATTGACTTATCAAGTCTCCTTTGACGAGTATAAGGTACATTAACACATCAAAGAACAGACTCCTGGTGCAGGTAGCCTACTTCTTTAGAAAATAACTGAGCTGTAACAACAAACCATTGACTTCGTTTCCCCAAGTCTCAGCAAGGGGCAGAGCAAAAATGCAGGAACAGCAACAATGAACAAAATAAAACCTTTCTCTATCATCATTCGCTTCATATTCTTTGAGAATAGCTCTAATGATGTTATTTTTATAAGTAAGAAAAACAAAACAAGCTTTACTTTATATTTACCTCCAGTCTTTTAACACAGTTGTATAAAATAAGAGCCTGGCCCAAAATTCTGTAACTATTTCCTTTGTAGATTAACACAGGCCACCTAGGAGTTTCTTTTCTCCCTTAATGAATAAATGTTCCTATTTTAAGCACAAAATAAGCACATCTGGGAACTCAGCATAAGCAAATGACTGGCTTCTTAAAAGTCCCTGAAGTGACACTATATATATCTCCGATAGTATCCATGGCCAGCACACGCTCAGCCAGACAGGCCATGATCAACTGCTGCTGCAGTTCACGTAGATTTATCGCCTTTACACTTTCTACACCTTTGTTACAGATCACTTCATTTTTCACTGACAAGCCCCTCACCTGAAGGGAAGAATCTGATGACTGTACACAAAACCCCTGCTTTTATGACAAAAAGGTTCAGAAATGCCAGGAATGATGATCAATAGGGCAAAGACACGCTAAAAGCAGAAAGTCATTCTCATGTGACTAAGATTTTTGTTTAAATGACTTGTCTCTCCAGTGCAATTACAGCCATATTTTTAATTTCTTAATTCACAGGTCTTTTTTTATTAATGAGGAGAAAAAAATATGTATACTTTAAAGACAGTATCTTTTAGTCTATAGGATTATTTGAGAATTGACATTGACGTTGGGATACCACATCCCCATGCCATCAAGATAGAGTTCCTGCCCTGATTATTTTCTTACAATCATTAAACAAGAACTATAACTTCACAACGGACTTATTAAAGGTACCAATTCATATCCATGTAAGTCAAAATGGTTATTCAGTGACTGTAGCCATCAAGATATTCCTGTTTATTGAATAATATTTTAGGATAAATTCTCTGTTCTGAAAAAATAGCATTTCTTTTTAGAAGACTGCATGGTTTCTTCTTCTCCATGCAGTTACTATAGTCTGCAGGGACTTCCCTGGTGGTGCAGTGGTTAAGAATCCGCTTGCCAATGCAGGGGACACGGGTTCAAGCCCTGGTCCGGGAAGATCCCACATGCCGCGGAGCAACTAAGCCCGTGTGCCACAACTACTGAGCCTGTGCTCTAGAGCCTGCAAGCCACAACTACTGAGCCTGCGCGCCATAAATACTGAAGCCCGCACGCCTAGAGCTTGTGCCCCACAATGAGAAGCCACTGCAATGAGAAGCAAGCGCACTGCAACGAAGAGTAGCCCCCACTCGCCGCAACTAGAGAAAGCCCGCGCACAGCAACGAAGACCCAACACAGCCAAAAATAAATAAATAAATAAATTTATTTAAAAAAAATATATATATAGTCTGTAAAAAACAGACTTGGGGGGCTTCCCTGGTGGCGCAGTGGTTGAGAATCTGCCTGCCAATGCAGGGGACACGGGTTCGAGCCCTGGTCTGGGAAGATCCCACATGCTGCGAAGCAACTGGGCCCGTGAGCCACAATTACTGAGTCTGCGCGTCTGGAGCCTGCGCTCCGCAACAAGAGAGGCCACGATAACGAGAGGCCTGCGCACCGCAATGAAGAGTGGCCCCCGCTCGCCGCAACTAGAGAAAGCCCTCATACAGAAACGAAGACCCAACACAGCCAAAAGTAAATAAGTAAAAAAAAAAAAAAAAAAAAAAAACAGACTTGGGGATTCAATTGATAGCGACTATATTTCAGTGATAGTTCAGTAATAGAAAACACAATCACTGTCCAATTAATTATAAATTAAAAACCACAATATATTGATAAACCAAATAACCTACTTTATAGAAAAAGGGTGCTTTTGATTTCTACAAGCTTATATAACTATGATGGACACAATTGTCCTTCAGTAAAGATTTTCATCCCTTCACAATAAGTGATTTGGGTATAATTACAACATACTATCTAAATACTTTTCAATAATCGTTATAGTCCCAAGGCATTAAAATTTTTCTACGTTCCTCACATCTTTATACTTGCAAATATATAATGCTTCTATTTTTCCTTTTCTTTTCATATTTGTTTTAAAACTGTTATGACAACTATTGTTTCTGATTGGAAGTATTTGTTTATGAACCCTCACATAACATTCTTCCCATCAGAGATCATTAGTTTCAAAGTACTCTTCATGAGTATTTTGCCAAAGTAGGAGTCTCGTGCATATTCAGCTTAGAATACTGGCTGTCACCTAACACTCCACGTATCCAAAACCAAACTCATCACATGTCCATACAAAATAGTTTCCTTTCTATTTTCCCAGTCTATTTACGTAGGAAAGTTCTCTTTGTCATATTTGGCCCATTCATTAAATATTTATTGATCATTTTTTTAGTGATTATTCTTCTGTGTTTAGCATTTTACTTGGTGTTCAATACATAATGATTAACAAATTAACATGTACCTTGGTCTTATGAAACATTAAAAAGTAATCATAAATAAAGACACCATTAAAAATAGGAATAAGTACTAGGAAAGAAAAGTATTGAATACTATGAAAGAGTAACTCATAGCACAGATGAAGGTTAAACTCCTTAATACATAAATAACTCCTACAAATCAGTAAGAGAAAGGAAATGACAAATAGGAGTCTGTGAAACATGTGGAACATTCAGGACATAAATGTACTTAAACATATGAAAATAGGCTTAATTTCACTCTTAACAAGAGAAATACAAATTAAACTATTATGAGAGGCTGTGTTCATCACGTTAGCAAAGAGTAAAAAACAGTTTAATAAGACACTGTGTTGAGGGTATGAAGAGGCAGTCATTCTCATACTGATGGGAGTATACATATGATAACATATGTATGGGGAGAAACTTTTCAAGATCTACCTAAAATTTTAAATGCTAATAACAACAGTTCACATTAATGGAGTGGCCATGCGCTAGACATTGCATTACACATGTACCAACTCTCTTAGGCCTCACAACAATTTTAAGAGGTACTGTTATTATCCCCATTTTACAAATGAGGAAACAGGCATGGAGAGGTTCCATCACTTGCCCAAGGTTACACAGCTGGCAGGCAGTAGAGCCCAGACTCTTAACCACTACGCTGAACTTGCTCCATGGACCATTTAATCCAGCAATTCTTCCAGGAATTTATCTTATAGATAACCTTTATGTACAAGATTATTCATTGTAAAAGTAAAAGATTGAAAATAATCTAAATAACCACCAATGGGGACTGATTAAAGACTATATATCAGATAACGGGATATTGTCCAGCTGTGAGAAAGAATGAGGAAGTACTTTATGTACAGTTTGGATAAAGGGATGTAGGATGAAGGAAGGATCTCTGAAATTGCTGGAGTTATCCAGGTATAGACGTGGGCAAGAACACTAGGTTGAGTGAACAGCAAGTGCAAAGGCTCTGGGATGGGGAAGAGCTTGGCACATCTGAGGAACTGAGAAATCATTGTTACCGGAGAGTAGTGAGTGAGTTAGGAGGGGACTGATACAAGATTGAGCCGGAGAGACAGGCAAATATGACTATGCAGGGTTTTGCAGGCCATGTTAAAATTGTTTGAAAGTTTCTTAACAGGAAAGCCGGAGATATGCTACTGTTTAAGACGAAGAAAGCTGCAAGAGAATGTTGCTCCCACCATATGTGCGGAAAGCTGCACAACATAAAAAAAATTAGAAAAATTTTGTTTAGTTCCTCAGAGACTGAGTTCCTCACCTGAGCTGACCCTCAGGTGAACTGAATTCCAAAGGGTGACAAGCCCCTCTGAGGGAAGATGGGGCACGTGAACTCTTTCTCTCTTGGCAGAGCACAGGAAGAAGTCTTGCCATAAAAGTGGGTAAGAAGAAAATATCTAAAACTGTAATAAATTTGTAAAGCCTGATTACGGGCTAGCATGATAGTTTGGTGTCCCCGGGAGCCCTAGACACAGGGAGACCCTGCTCTCCCTGAACAGCTCTTTGCTCATGAGAAAGACCAGGGGTAGGCAGGAGACCTGAGAGAGCCCCTGGGTGGTGTGGGCACATGCAGGACCTGCAAAGGTTCTAGGGCGGAGCAGAAGTGTCACCCGTGACTTGGACCCTCCTCTGATATGAAGTAATAGCCGGTTGCAGCTGGGGGAGGAACGAGGGACACTCCCACATGTGGGCAGGAATCTGAGTGACAGAAGGCAAGTCATCTGTTCCTAGGGGAGGGGCAAGAAACTGTCACACCCCCAGTCCCTCCCAGACTCCACAAAAACCTCATTTGTCCTGGTGGGGTGAGGTGGGTAGAAAACCTGATGCCTTCACCCTGCACTGACACTGAGTCATGGAGGGGTGAGGGCAGGAAACCTTTCAAATCCAGAATCCTGCACTGATGCGACGCAGAGTCTGACTTCCACAAGGAGCGGGGCAGGAAACCCACTTGAGCACTTAGTAGGAGGTAGGGTTGTTTGCCACTAAGGAGGGACAGGAAGGCTGGCAAAGTCCTACCCCTGAGACTTGGGCATGGGGCCTGCCTGAAACCCAGAGACCAGAGTAGGAAAGCCGAGAGCCTCTCCACACCCCCCCACTCCCCACATGCACCACTCACCTGGCACTCAGCCTCTCCACACCACCCCCACTCCCCACATGCACCACTCACCCCCACTCCCGACATGCACCACTCACCTGCCTACTCTGGGAGAGGGCAAGAGAGCAGACAGTAAATGTCCACTGTGATGCAGGTGTGTGGAGCCTGCTGCCTGCTGAGGATGGGGCAGGCATACTGAGAACCCCTACCCCCAGCACCCCAGACCTCACATGAGCACAAGAGAACAGCAGACAAGCACTGGAGGAATTTGAAGTCTGTGGTAAACTCAATATAACCCTAGAAACAAAATGCAAATCCAGCTTGCCTACAAATGAGAGTGAATAACCACGCCCCCCACCCCCCAAACACACACTAAAGGCCCGACAGAGAAGAGACAGACCCATTTCTGGGTTTAAATAACATTTACCCCAGTCTCTATGGTTTTGTACCTCCAAAGACTGACAATCACAATTATGAGACACAGAAAAGCAAGAGAAAAAGATCCATCACCAAAAGATAAAACCACCAACAGAACCAGATCCAGAGAAAATATTGAGCTTTAAAATAATTATAATTACACATTAAGAGATCTAGTGGAATCTAGTGAATTATAGTTGTGTGACTGCAGTGATGCTCGTTACTTGGGTATATTACGCAGAAGGTAATGACTGAGCTTGTTGAGGCCCAGAGTCTTGTTGAACTGCGGGATGGAAGGAGAGGGTGCCAAGTGAGCTGAGGGAATGTGTAAGAGTGATTGGAATAATGGACCGCAGACTTTAAGCTGAATAAGAAGACAAGTAAAAATAACAGTGGGGGCTGAAGGATAGAGAAAATAGAAGATCTTATTGAGGACAATAAACCATGTAGTGAGCTGGAAAGGTGGGAGGTTTGAGAGGGAGAGTCAGGAGTCTGAACCACTGTCTGTGGTGCCAAGGTCTGTGGTGGAAGTAGAAGACCATGGTAAAGTGGGAAAAAATGGGCATTGGACAAAAAGAACTGAACAGTAAAGGCGGCAGACTCACATGGATGATGGCAGGAGCTGGGATGGGGAGAAACAATGGAGAATGAGAATTCCAAGAATACAATAGAGAAAGACAACACCATCAGTCTCAGAGGGCTCAAATAACCAAATTTATCTGAAAAACATTTTCTAGTGTAGTTGTTATGAAAACTCAAACACATTTAACTTTTAGCATCTGATATCTTGAGAAAAAGAGAAAAGAGAGGGAAAGAGGTTGGGGGGAAGGGTGGCTATGAGAAAGAAAGAAAGAATCTCTAACTCACAATTAATAAAGCTTCACTAAAGAGTATGATATATATCACAGTGAAATTTTTTGCAGTCACAAAATCTGAATCTATATGTAATGTTCCTCAATTATAATTGAAAAACTATGGGAAAGTAATAATCTTGTGGAGTCTATATGATAGTGATAATAGCAGTCCGCTTGCCTAGCTTACAGGGTTATCGTGAGACTCTTATTAGAGAATATATAACTATATGATATATATACAAAAGGAGACAATTATCATTCAGAGTAAGGAAAATAACAGCTCCTTCCTTCTCCATCGTTTATGGTTCTAGAGATATAGAGAAATTTGGATGCTTAATATAGGAAAGGTGTTTAAAAAATTATCTACAGGGGAAATCTCCATTAATATACTGTGATATTTTTTAGAATCCTCTCCCAGTACAGGAAATTATATAGTCTCTATTTCACTCATGATAACACCCAATAAAAGAATAACAGAAACCAGTGGGACACTCTGACCCTCAATGAGTGGTGTGATGATAAATGTGTAACAACCAGCTCTTGGGGGCAGGAGGAGCCCTAATTTGTAGCATTTGCTGATTTCCGTGGTGTAAATACTCCTACCATAATTGATTTCAAGCTACTTATGTGATGTCAATGACTACAGAGTTGGGAAGAAATGTGCAGTAGTAAGCCATGATATAGTATTCCCAGACATGAGACATAAATAATCTCAATGACAAAGATAAGGAAAATAATTAGGAAGTGGTAAGTTTTGAGTATTTATTCCTCTTTTAAATGTTTAAACTGAAAATTTAATATAATTTTTAATTTTTAATAATGACTATGTTTCACAATTAGCTCACAGAATTCTTGTAAGCCGGTACTAGCCAGGTCCAGTATAACCACCATGGAACCTATCTCTTACCTCCCTGGTCCTAATAGAAAGTTCAAAAATCAAAGGATAGAAATATCGTTTTATCCAAAACATGATTACATGAAACTGATATCAGTCTAAAATGATGTGAGAATCACTGTCCTAACAGTAAACTATGTGTCTAACAAATGTTTACATAGAGCTTTCTATATGCCTGGCATTTTTCTAGGTATTTAAAAAATATTAACTCATTTTATCCTAACAATCATTTGAGATAGGTGTTATTATTAACCTCATCTTACAGAGAAGAAACTGAGGGATAAAGAGGTTTAAGTAACTTGCCCATTGTCACACTAAAAAATGGTGCAGTCACAATTTGAACCCAAGCAATCTGGTGCTACAGCCTATGCTTTTAACTATTGTCATACTGCTTCCATTTCCCTAACTCCTGTTAGCATTGCCAACAATCAATATTTTTAAATGGTCCAAAAATATTTTGCTTAACTTTCTGAAGAACAAAAAAAAAAGAGAAAAAACTCTCAACATCTCAGATTCTGTCTGCATTATTACCTAGAGAAATGCTCTTTTGAAAGAAACTGAAATAATTTTTACGCTTGAACACAAAGCAGTCTATTTTAGAGACATTTTAATGTTAGAGTTACGATTGTACAAGTTAATTTGTAGGTACGAACTGCAGTGCCAATTTTAAAAAGAACTACTAGCTAATTTTCCTATGAAAAATGAACCTATTATACTGAGAGATGGTTGTAACCTGTAAATAACCAAATAATGCAGTATTTTAAGTATAAAAACTTTCTAAGGACATAATTAAAAAACGATATATATTTTGTGAATTGTGCTTTAAACATTCCTTAAAATTAGACTTGCATAAACTCTATATTAACAGACAATTTAGGATCTGTGACCTGATTTTTTACACATGGTTACATACATCATCATTTGAACAAACAAACAAAAAAGCAAATGACTATATAATGTAGGAAGATTTTATGTTTTTATATTAGTATGTCTCAAATTTAGGAGTTCAAATGTTAACATAATTTGATATAAGTTCTTTCTAATTAGAGGTCATTCACTGAGCAGGTTAAAAGCTGTAATATATTAAAGAACAACATGGTAAAAATATCCCTAGAGGTTATTTGGTGGTTCATAGTCCTCTTTATCTTGTCACTCTTTTTGGGCAAATACTACACTAATACCCAGTTAGGAGGAGGGAAAAAGCTAACATTCATTTTCTACATTTTTTTTCCCAACAGATGCAAAAGTCAGTATTTTTACAGTTGAAATTTTACAGTATTTTACGGTTAAAATCATAGGGTGATTTCCTTGAATTCTGACATGCAGACATTCGAGAAGCCAGCTGAAATGTTCCTTAGGTGGCTAGCTTTCATCCCGTGACCCAGACTGAAGGTGAGAATGCAAAATTTCACTGGGTGTTGTCTCTGGGCATTCAGACGATGCTGGGGGAATGATCTGGTTAGGTTTGTCTGGCTTAAAATCAATAACATACAACAAACTTCATTCTGTGCACTAATAAAACAGCATAAAACCTGCTGAAGCTTTCTTCACTAGAGTATGAGATATCCCTCTGCATAATCAGCCTGAAGAGGTGACGTGTGTATGTGTGTGTGTGTGTGTGTGTGTTCCTAATTCCCTTTAGTGTACAAAGATAAGCAGGATTTCTTTAAAGCACCGCTATTGTTACAATAATAAAGATATTAAGAGGTCAGTGGCTGCTGAACATGAATTAATCCATGTATTAGAAGGGAAAAAAATGAACTGCATCTTCTTTCTTCTCCATTCAGCAAGACTGATTTTAGTAATTAGAAGTGGCAAAGTTGCTGTCAAGCAAGCTTCATTTCCTCTGGTTAAGAGTACCAGCAATGTGTTGGGTAGTCCAAAATGGATACTACTATTTGCCTGCAACTAACAGTTGCCTGAGAGTTATAGGTAGACAGACTTGAATTAGGAAAATAGGAACAGAAGAAGGGAGAGAGAGAGGATACATAAAAGGGATTATGGCAGCTTAAATTTAGGCACAGTAAACTTGGGCAGAAAAAGTGAGCTTGGAGATGGTGGACTCAAATCTCTAGATCCCATCTCTCAATCTGATTTGGAATCTCATCCAAGCTATCCCTGGTCCAGCTGGTCAAAATCTCCCGCATGCTTGTCCAGCATGGTAACCTCTTGAACATTCTCAGCAGTGTTTCTGGTTCCTTATACCTAGCTAGGCTCTGGATCTGTCAGAAACTTTACTCGACACTTTTTCTCCTCACATTTGTTGAGTGACTACTATCCGAGGCCCGGTAGAGTGGTGACCAGATTCAGAACAGTGCCTCACACATACATCCTGGGCACCCAAGAAATATTTGTTGACCCACTGAAGAAATCTGCCTTCCATGAAGGCCGATGGTTCAGTGAATCCTGCGCATATTTGAAATTTTACTGTTGTTATAAGGTCTTTGTACTCACCAGGGGAACTTTCTTACAAATATTTGCACAACTGTTACTTGTGGATTTTGACAACAGGATAGTGGAGGACCAACAGACATGCGATTTTAGAAACACTATCACAGAGCAGATGAAATTAGGTCAAGATCATTTATGTTCCCACCCTGAGGACAAATAATGCAACTTTAAGCATCACTAGTCCCTAGTCATATAGCATTTTGCTGTTAACATCCTTGTCTTTAAATTTTTAAAAAATGTGATTATCTGAAAATCTATTAAGGATCTCACATTACTTTCAGATAAAATTTGAAAAAATCATAAAAACAAGAATTCTTTTGGATATTTGTCTTTAAAAAGATTTGTTTAAATTTTTATTAAATGTATTTTTAAAAATATGCAAAGAAAAGCAATAAAAACACATTAGTAGAGCGGGTAAAATTTTGAAACAACAGCCTTCACGCAGTCAGATAAACTCAATACTGATTAAAGAGTTATAAACTCTAATAAAAGATAAAAGAACTTTGCTTTTTTTCCTCTTCAAAGAATATTAGTGCTCACAGAAGAGTTGATTACCACTTAAAAAAATCAAAAATTCATAGTGTGGCATTTAAAGTCCTTTCAAAACACATTTCTTACAGAAAGACACGTACTGGAATGTGCACAGAAGCTTTATTCATAACAGCCCCAGCTGAAAGTAATTCATATGCCCATCAGTTGGTGACTGGATAAATAAATTGTGGAATATCAATCAATGAAATACTGCTGAACATTGATATAATTGATGCACACAATGCCATGGATGAATCTCAAAAGCAGTATACTAAGTGTACGGTGTTACATACTTAGAGTCTATTCATATGAAATTTTAGAAAAGGCAAAACTATAGTGACAGAAAGCAGATCAGTGGCTGCCTGGGAGCAGGGGTGATAGAGGGGACTGATTACACAGGGGCACATGAGAAAGTTTTGGAGTAATGGAAATGTTCTATAATACAATTATGGTGGTATTACACAACTGTATATATTTGGCAAAACTCAGTGAATTGTACACTTACATTTTATTATATGTAAATTATTCCTTTTAATTTAAAATTTTAAAAAGCAGAGGGAAATCTCTCTAGGCAGCAGTATAAAAAAACTCATTAAAAAAAAGAGTTTAAAATACAGCTTCAATCTTTTTTTTCATTTTCATGTCCTATTAATCCCACCTAGTGTCTAGCCTCCTAGAATTATTGACTTCTTTCCTTCTGTGGTTTTTTAGATACTGTTTTTTCTACCTGGAATGCTCATCACTGTGGAATATATTCACTCAATAACCACTTTTGAATGAACTTCAAAGACAATAGTCATGTACCACAGTCTCTTTGTCAGGCTATAGGCAGTTGTCTGATTTAGGGACTTCTTCAGTTGTTTCCAACTATCTAGAATTTTTTTCTTTGATGTACAATTTACATACAATAAAATGCACAAATCTTAAGTGTACATTCACTGAATTTTGAAAAATGTATAATCCAAAACTCCATCAAGATATAGGACATTGCCATCACCCCAGAAAGATACCTTTCCAGTTGATTCCTACCACCATTCCCCAGGCTACCATTGTTCTAATTTTTAAAAATATTATGTTTTTTACTTTTAGAAATTCCATTTAGTTTAAAAAAGGATTTCTGTTTCTCTGCTTAGATAGCCTATCTTTGCATTCATTGTGACTATATTTTCCTCTACTTCATTGCACATAGTTATAATAAGTACTTTCAAGCCCTTGTTCCAACATCTGGATCTTTGGGGAGTTGGTCTCAGCTCATTGTCTTTTCGCTTAAGAATGGTTACATTTTCCTGTTTCTTTTTACACTGGTAATATTGTTTTATATTCTGGAAATTATGAATGTTACACTGCAGAAACTGAATTCTGTTATTACTCTGAGGACTGTTGATATTTTTGATTTTGCAGGAAGTTTACTTGGTCGGACTCAAGCTATAGGATATATCTATCTCTTGGGCACAGGCTCAAATCTCAGTTCAGTTTTTTTTTTACCTCCTTAGCTGGGCTGTTACAATCTTCCCTGAGCTTGGGGTCAGGCAGAGAGTTGGGTGGAGTTTATATACAGAATTTGGGGCCCTGTATCTGGCTGTCTGCTCTCTAGGCTTTCCTCCCTCACTTTCCGGCAGTAATGGTTGCCTCAAACTTCATCTTCTAGTTCTACACGTCATAGAGATTTCAGGTTATCAGAGTTTTACTGTCCCATGGGTCCTGTTAGGTCTTGGAGTACGGTGAGGCAAGCAAGGTGTTCATGGTGCAAAATTTATGAAGGCACTCATCCTCAGGCTCATGCAAGTGCAGAGTCAGCACCCAAGAGTGAGTGCCTCCTTAAGAGGGCCTTGCTTGCCTCACGCTAGTCCCAGCCCTGGGTGCTGCCCTCAATCTGAAAGTGGAACAAAGAAGAAACTTATCCCATGTTTGTTCCTTCTTCCAAGTTTTGACTATTGTCCAGAACCTGCGTGATTTTATTTACTCTCCAGAGCCTTCAGGTGGTTGTTTTTCTATTTTGCCCAGGGTTTATAATTGAGTTCTTCTTTTTTTTGAGAGTTGTTTTATTTGGTGGGAACTTTTAGGATGCTTCAAGCAGTATCTCAAGTAACCCTGAGGGAACTGCTCCGAGAGGCAACGGGGGGGGGGGGGGGGGGGCGGGGAACTATATAGAAGTTTTGCAACAAAGAGCAGGTAGTCAGGAACATCAAAAGATTATTGTTAATTAAAGAAAACCAGATATCCCAAGTTAAGGAATTTAGCACTTTTCTGTGTATCGGGAGATGCAAGAGTCTGGGCTCACTGGAATCATTCCTTTGATATGCACCTCAGCTATCTGGGGCCAGTATCCTGTGTTTTCACATGAGTTTCCTCAGGGCTCACCACAGGGAGTGGCTGCAGTCTGATGGCTGCTAGATGGCAGGTATTCTCTTCCTTCCTGAGTTCCCTCAGGGCTCACCAGCTCACCATAGGCTGTGGCTGCAATCTCTGATGACTGTGACATCCTTTGTTTACTGATATGGCAGCCAGTATATAATTGAGTTCTGAGGGATGGTTAGTCTGTCAGGAGATTATTCAGTCATACTGGAAGTGGAACTCTCAGAATCAAAGAATTTTTGAGTGGAAGGAGATCTTAGAAACTCTCTATTGGATTGTCTTACATTAGAAATTGGAGACTGACACCGAAAAAGGTTAAAAACCTTTGTTATAGAGTCAATTATACGGAAGGAAAGTAATGTAACTTCTAATCTAGTGATCATCCTCTATGCCACTCTGTAATAATGCTGAAAGAGCAACTTCTACGCAGAGTGTAAACTGTTGCACTCAGACCTCTTTCAAATGTAAATACTGTATTAATTCTCAAATATTAATTACTGCCTACTTAACAGTTTGCTCTTGTTATGGACTGAATGTTTATGTTCCCACAAAATTCATATGCTGAAACCTGAACCCTCAGTGTGGCTGTAGTTTGATCTGATAGAATTACTGTCTTAGAAGAAGAGATTCTGACCCCTCTCTCCATCGTCGTGTGTGCACAAAGAGGAGATCATGTGAGCTAACAGAGAGACGGTGGCGGCCTACAAGCCAAAAGAAGAGGCCTCAGAATAAAACTTACCTGGCTGGTACCTTGATATTGGACTTTCCAGCCTCCAGAACTGTGAGAAATAAGTTTCTGTTATTTAAGTCACTCAGTCTGTGATATTTTGTCACAGCAGCCCAAGCTGGCTAATACGGCTACATAAATGGATCCAAATTTTGCACACTGGTAAATCAGCTTACTTGACAGAAGTACTTTAGATTGGCCACACAGAGGTAAATTCATACTCTACTTTAAAAGAGCTTGAACTCATTTAAAAGTAAAATCTGCCAATCAGTACAATAAAAATAAATTTCTTTTGAGTGCTAAACCCATCACTTTAGGTAAATCTGCTTTGAGGTGGGAGGGCAAAAAGTGTTTCTAAAACGATTTACCCTATTGTTTTTCCTATCTTATTTTTAAATCCATACATTTTAAATATATATATATATATATGGCTATTAATATATATCAGAGTCTATTCTGCAAATGCCTTATAGACTCATACCTTCCAAAACAGCATGTAAACAGGCACCGTGCACAAGTAAGGCCCAAACACATACCCCTTATTTGCATCTTTCCATCTAGCAGCACTTAGTAAAGATCATCGATACCATAAGAAGTTAAGAACTAGGAGAGTTATCTCTCATTTGACCAGTGATGATGATAATTTCTGATAATTCAGAATACAAACACTTACATGCAATTATAAACAATTTTTATTTCTATATATTGATTTGGTTTGACTGATGTAGACAATGATTCCAAGTAAATCAGATGTCAATTCTGCCAACTCTCCCCCTAACTTTATACCATCATATCCAGCTTTAGTAAGGCCCCCAAGTATTTCTTTCTCCTTCATTTAATTATCTTAAGTTACTGAACAAAAAGAAAAGCTGCTATATTTGGGGATCCTGATAACAAAAGTACTTAGGTAGGAGATAATCCAACTACTATGTTGGAATTTGGGGTCCTCTGGACATTGCAAGTTTTAGGACTGGAGTTTGAGCAAACCTCTCTAAAATTGTATGTCTGCTTTAATTAATAATAGAAAAGAAGAGGGATAATAAATAAACACAAGGAATATAAACTCAAATTTGAATTAAAAAAGGAGGAATCACTGAAATCTCTGAAAGAGATTTTCTAATTAAGAAAATTTAGTTTCCTACTTTCAAGTACACTTTGATTTGAGATAATGATCTTTAATGATATATTTTAATGATTGTATAAAATGCTTTTAACTAAAAATGCTAAGTATTTATAGCTAAATAAGTGCTTCAAAAGTGCTTAAACGTTTCTTTTACTTTTGGCAATCTCCTTCTAATTTCAATGGTTTAATTTGCTTAGAAAGTCATACATCAACACATACATCTAAATATGTGAGTTTACAATCTAAGGAGAAACTACTGATTAGCTCATGTTAATATTTTCATAAATTCAAATGAGATAAAATTTAAATTAACTACTTTCTATTAATTATACAAGTAGCTTCATGGGGTAAAATCTTTTTTTTTAAAAAAAAAAATTTATTTATTTATTTATTTATGGCTGTGTTGGGTCTTCGTTTCTGTGCGAGGGCTCTCTCTAGTTGTGGCAAGCAGGGGCCACTCCTCATCGCGGTGCGTGGGCCTCTCACTATCGCGGCCTCTCTTGTTGCGGAGCACAGGCTCCAGACGCGCAGGCTCAGTAATTGTGGCTCACAGGCCCAGTTACTCCGCGGCATGCGGGATCCTCCCAGACCAGGGCTCGAACCCGTGTCCCCTGCATTGGCAGGCAGACTCTCAACCACTGCGCCACCAGGGAAGCCCTATCTTATTTTTAAATAGAGTCATTCCCGAAAAAAAGCAAACTTAAAACATGCCAACCACTCGCAACTTTTTGCTTTTCCCCAGTACAGGCCACGCTGCTTCAACTCATCACTGCATTTGCACAGGCTATTAACTCTGCCTAAAGTTACTAACACTTTTCTTTCTTCTCTGCCTTGTAAACTTCTGCTCACCAATCTGGAACCAGCTTAAATTGTATTTCCTCTGTGCATCCTCCCCTAATTTCCTTGGCAGAGTTCATCTTCCCCTCCTCTATGGTACTTCTGTGGTTTGTACCAGTCTCTATCACAGCACTTATCACTTTTTCATGTTAAACATGAGTTCCTTGAGGGCATTGGCCATGTTTCATCTTTGTACCACTTTCTGGTACACAGTACAGTCTTCGGTACACAGTACAGTCTTCGGTGCACAGTAAATGTTCAACAATGGTTTGTTGAGTATTCACATCCCAAGAAGTAAGACTTATCTTCAGATTTTTAAAAGTAAGATTGCCTGGAGAGATTTAGGAAAAATGTTGCACATTAGTTACGAATGTTTTCAGATTAAAGTGACTGACTACCCAATTACAGGCGCAACCAAACAGGAGTTTATTTTTAAGGAACCTGGAGCTTACCCAACAATAATATCAAGTTCTCAGGTTTTTTCTCTCTTTCTACTCCAGCATCCTTTGTGCAACCTTGTAGTTGCAAGAAGGCCTCCAAAGCTACAGACATCATATCTATATTGAAGGCAGGAAGAAAGGAAAAGGAGGTAGTCCCAGTTCCATCTGTCCTTATCTATTATTAATTAAAAGTTTTACAGAAGTTCCTAAGCAGATTTTCCTTCATATCTCATTGGCCAGGAATGCGTTGTGTGGCTACTTCCAGACTCAGGAGGCTGAGAAAGCAAGTGTCTGGCTTTACAGTTTCTACTGTGACAGACTTGGTAGGGCAAACATTAAGTCTGCCATAGATGACAAAAACAAAAATAAAAAGACAACAGGAGAGTGGATGAAGGTCAGTTAAGATATTAAGGTACCTGGTTTGTCAGAATGAGTGTGCCTGAGAAACTGGGGACCCTAGAGTATCACTGCAAATGTGCATACAGTTAATAATTCATGTTGCGATATTTTCTCAAGACTGTGTTGCTTATAATGGCATAAATAATGAGATAGCTGTTTCAGTCTTGTATCTCGTAATTCTTCCAGTGTTTTTAAATTATGACAGTTCTTCTTTATCTTCCATTTGCTCCAGTTTCCTTTTGATTCCATCACTGCCATTCAAAATTTCTCAGAGCCAAATCTTAAATGCTTCATTTTCTGTAAATGCTTTCCTGATTTTAAAACAATTTCCCTCATTGTTCTTTTGAGCTATTAGCACTTTTTTACCATTCATAAAATACTTCATATCTTCAATTTAGCATTATGATAATTTGCACAGTTATTTTATTCCCCTCCTTTCATAGACTGCTAGCTCCTTGAGGGTTCTGAGTCTTACTCAGACATACTTGGTTCCAAAAAATTTATTTTCTGAGTTGAATATTTAATTCATTTCCTTTCATCTGCTTAGTCAGACTCTTAGTGTTGGAGGGAAGGAAATGGAAGGCAAGACTAACATGTATAAGAACAAGGCCACTGCTTGTTCTTTTAATGGTGACATTAAAAACTAGAGAAAAAAAGGTTTCATTCTGGGTTGAAAATGTGCAAGTGCTAGAAAATAGAACCTCCTCTGAGCTGATGCAACTCAGGTATGGAGCTTGGAAGGCTGGTGGTCCTGTGAAGATTATAAAATAACACTCCTTCCTCTAGGAGATGCGGTGTTGTACCACAGCATCCACGTGGGCGAACACAGCAAGGATGGTATTTCAGCCCCGATGTACTCCCTTGACTTGCACGAAATACTCAATGCTTTGTGGCAGCCATACAGAGGAATTTAAGAAGTTCCATTTTCATACAATATATCTACAAGTCTTTCATGATTTCTCCAGGCTCTGTAGTGATGGGAAACATAGGACTTCACATTTTTGGATAGGTCTAATTGTCCCAGGTTCCTTCTCATAATTGAGCCAAAATTTGTCTTCCTGTTGCTCCTATCTGATGGCCCAAAGACTTAACTTCTGATGCTGTATAAAATAACCATGTCCCAAAGCACTATACATGTCTCTGGCAGGAAGCTACCTCCTCGGCAACACAAAAGTAACAGAATGGTGTGTAGCTATTTATAGGTAGGGACCACGGACATTGTATTTGGTTGTTAGACATTTGTGCATGTGTACAAAACCTGGTATTTAAAATGCAACAAATCAAATCTACTTTAAGAATCTAATTTATAAATTCTGGGAATCTTAAACTTCATTTCTATTTTTCCCCCATTGGATCACTGTCTTCTATTATACTTTATTTTATTACTTACTCACTTTAATCACTTGCTGTCCACATTGTTCACTGAAAATTTGACTATTAAGTATGGAATTTTAATTTAAAAATATTATTATTGATAATTAAATACTTGCAGCTAAATTTATAGAGCAGAAAGAACTGATATTGAACATGTAGCAATACTAAATATTATTATTTCTCATGTCTTCTAAGTATCTTTGGTAAGTTCTGAAGTTAACTGTAAAGAGAATTTCAGAAAATAAGGGTTAAATCCTTTCAATTTATAATATTCTCTACTTGAGAAGTATACTTCAGTAACCTTAACTGTGGCTATGTTTAAGAATAAAAGTGAGACTATAATGTTGGTTGAAATTAATAGGTAATCAATTACATTCTTAAAAGTTATCAGTATGATTAAGGCAAAGAAATAAAGGCCAGGTGCAGAAACAAAGACTAGGTGCAATATACATATGCTTAGAAAATTCAAAACACTCAAAGGCTCATTTTCCTTGTTTGAGGTATTTAAATATCGAAACCATGAAAGAAAAGGAATAAACTTTTATTGTAAGATTCCATTTATTCAATGATAGTTTGTTAATGCATTTTGGTAATGGACATAGGCTGAGTTAAAGTTTATCTTTGTATTGGTTACAGAAGAAGATTAACCATCAGTTAAGGTATCATATATATATGGATATATTTTTATTTTATACTTATATATTTTATTTTAAATCAAAACATATAAATATATATTCATCTGCCAATCCTTATTAGGCTAGAATCTTTTCTTTGTTGATCAGTCCTCTGATTAGGGTTCTGTGTTGTTTTTCTTGCAGAAACCACACCCCAAATGCAGCAGCTATCATTTCCAGTTTCAGGTTCTTCAAAGTGGATTGAGAGTTAACAACAGTTATGAAACAACCCAAGAGCAGAAGAATCCTTCTAGACTTTTATAATTTCCCTCCAATCTTTTACAGGTGACTCTTTTACATCTAATCAATAGCATTATTAACTCACCTTTATTAAATCTCTCTAAAGTATTCAACTTAGTTTTTGTAAAATCAACTTTTTCTTTCCACTTTCACATTTCATCAAATTACAAAAATTACAGTTAATTTACAGTGGCAAGTACAACTAGCATTAATCGTTTTGGAAACAAACACAACCAACTCTGAAATACATTTTAACTGGCAGCAGTTTAAGTTCATGGTAGTACTAGAGAAGGTCCTATTAAGATTGGTTAAGATAGTTTCTACATTGGAGAAAGCAGTTCTGAAATATATATATACACATATATATAATATAAAATGAATATAAATATAATATATAATATATAAAAATATATATTTGTTCTATATTTAGAACTATATTATAGTTCTATAAAGTGGTTCTAAAATATATATAAAAGAAATATAGAATATATTATATATCAGGTACTATGTAATATAAAATAAATATATAAATATTTTTTAAAATATTTAAATATTCATATAATATAAAAAATTATATAAATTTTATATAAAAATTTTTATAAAAAATATATAAATATTTAAATATTTATATAATATAAAAATATATTATATATATTAGTGACTATGGAGTCTTTTATAATTTGCTGAGAATAATTTTTTAAAATTTATCTACCAGGACAATTATTTAAAAGCATTCAGTTTTTCTTGGTTTCCACAATACCACACACACCTAATTTTCCACCTAAATTTAGAAAATGAAAAAAGCCATCTAAATTTTTAAAAGATCACTCCTTTTTTGTCCAGTTTCTTCTTTCTCTACAGACCTCTAAATGTTCCTAGGGTTGAGTCTTGCATCCCCTTCTCTTCCCTACTTAGGAGAGAATGCTCTCTCCTTAGCTTGTTAGATAGTTGGCTCCTAGCCATTTTTCAAGTCTCAACTTAAATCTTACCACAGACCATTCTTGTCCTCTTCCAAATTTCCTCTATGAGGGCAGGGATCATATTGTTTCATTCATTCCTATCTACTATTAATGTAGCAAAATGACTGACATATAGTTGGTCCTCAAAAATGTTTGCTGAATAAATAACACTTTATTCTTGTTCCTTAGAACACTTACCATAATTTGTACATATAAAATTAAACTTTAAAAACTATCCAGTTACTCCCTACCAAGTATATGCCCCAGGAAGGCCATGTCTGTCTTACTCCCCCACTCAATATACAGTGTCTGACACATAGTGGGTACTCAGTCTGAATTTGTTGAAGAAAGGAAGGGAGGGGAGGAAGGAATAGAAGTGATGATATGATTGAGTGAGAGAACAGAGCCTAAAGGAGAATGCTTTACAGTAATACTCTGAGACTTTGGTAAAAATTCAAACACAAGCTCAAAACATTCAATTAATCATTCAGTTGTTTTGCTCACGTAAATGTAAATGTCTGTACGTTGGAAACAGCTAGATGAGTCGGTATTTCATTTGTAACACAGATGTCTGATGTTATTTAGATGCAGCTGCAACTATCATTTTATTTTCTATTAGTGCAGCCAATTTGGATAGACCTATATTTCTTTAAGATGCATAATACTTAAAAGACTGCTGTGCTATTTAGTCAAGGCCAGAGTGTTGGGAAGCCTTGACCATGTGATGCACGTTCAGTGAAATAACCTGGAATTTGTCCAGTTTCCTAGAAGTAATGTTAAAGCATAATGGTTGCTATTTCACAACTAGTCTTTTTTATACTAATGGCTGAGCCAAGAGGAAAGGCTATACTATGGCTGAAATCTGCCAATATCACTTCACATATGACAGAACTGGATAGGTGTTTGTTTTCCAGAGTGTAAATACCCATTAAAAAATAATAAAATTATAATAGTAGATTGTAATAAGAAAAATTCTTTGAAGAGAATAGATCAAAAAATATTTGTTTAGTACAATATTAAAGAGTCACAGTTTCTGCCTACCAAGAATTCCAAGATTACATCAGACTTAGAAATAAGAAATTTCTTTATGCATAAAATAAAGCATATTATTAAAAAAAATTTAAGAGTGAATCTTTAAATATTTACCTCTTGAGAAATTTCTCTTTATAAAGATTCTTAATTATACTTAGCTTATTAGCTCATCTGCATTATAATAGCACTTTGTACTTGTTTTCATTAATAAAAGGTTTTGATTAAAAAACCTTACACAGATAGTGCCTCTGCATAGCTGACTCATATTTTATTATTAGTGGTAGGTGCACAGAGAGGGAATACACTGGTTTTATACAGGAAATACTACAGAGATTTGAAATCTAGGTCACATAACAGAGCACTGCCAAAACAGAAGAGCACAAAAGCCCAACATTTTTTTGTCTTCCACTCAAACAAAAAAAAAACACCTTTAAACAAAAGTTAACAACGGCTTTGTAATTACATTTGGTTAACTTACATGATAATTAGATACAACCATAATTATCCTTTTTGACCTCTTCACAGTCTTAACATGTTACCTTCTTATTTAAGGAAGTTTATATTCAGTGTGTACTAAGAAGAACCACTAGACAGAAAGCCAGATAATAAAATTTGTGCTTCTGTGAAATTTTTTATCTATAAATCTCAAAACTGTTTTAAATACCAATTAAGTTTCTGTAGCATCATCGTTAGGCATTAGAGTTAAGATGGGGGAACTTGACTTGTCACATGGCAAGTCAACAACTAAACAAAAAAGAGCACACTTGCTGCCCTGCGCATTCCAACAGACTGCTTGCCTTCATGGCTTTCTGAATGTGATATTATGGTAAACACATATCTCTGTGCTGTGATTTAGGCACTAACGGCCTTTGGAAAGAATAGAAATACCACAAAATACTTTGGCTATAAAATATTTAAGCTATACTCTCAAATGCAAATATACTCCACAGCAATGTTTTGAGTGCATTTATAACATCTTTGGGAAACAGCAGTATCTCCTTTGAGCATTAAAAAAAATATGTTTATAAATGTGTATGTTTCATTGAACTTTCTAGCTCTCGAGACATGAGAAAGTAGCTCAGATGTTTTAATTTAGATATAAACAATCGGGCTTCCCTGGTGGCGCAGTGGTTGAGAGTCCGCCTGCCAATGCAGGGGACACAGGTTCGAGCCCTGGTCCAAGAAGATCCCACATGCTGCGGAACAATTAAGCCCGTGCGCCACAACTACTGAGCCTGTGCTCTAGAACCTGCGAGCCACAAGTACTGAAGCCTGTGCGCCTAGAGTCTGTGCTCTGAAACAAGAGAAGCCACCGCAATGAGAAGCTTGGGCACTGCAATGAAGAGTAGCCCCTGCTCACTGCAACTAAAGAAAGCCCGTGTGCAGCAACGAAGACCCAACGCAGCCAAAAATAAAATAAATAAGATAAATAAATTTAAAAAAATATATAAACAATCAAACAAGGCATTATTTCTTGGAGTTTGTCTTTATTCCTATATTGAACTACCAAGACTAAGGTAGGAAGTCTGAACTAAACTAAACCCTTTGTTAACAATTCATAAAAGGATTGAAGAAGTCTTAACTCTTGTCATTTCCCACCATGGTTAAGCCCAGCACATGAATCACTTCTGACTAATCAAGTTTAGTTCAGATTTGACTCCTGCATTGTAAATTTAAAAAGTAATACAGGTGCTGGAAGATGATACCTTGCCATCCTAACACATGTTCTCATTATTTAGGTCTGCTTCCCTTTGCAATTGCTTTAGAACTCTGAACTTCAGATTCACTGATGGCAGAACTCTGCTGATGAATTACTACTGTAAACTACTGTGATTGGGCTAGAGATCCAAATATTCTAGTAAAAGCTTATTTTTAAATAATCGTGTCATTGCATTTCATTAAAGAGAAAGCAAATAAACAATGGTTTCTACTCCAAAGAATAAAAAAGAGGGTACAGTTAAAAATTCAGAAAATATGTAAATAAAATTTGCTTTTCTATTTGGGAAGAAGTACATAATTAGTCACTCTTTAAAAGAAAATTTCAAGACCATGAACTGAGGCAACACAAGTGGTCACACAAATGTGACCTTCCTCTTAGTCAACTCCTAACAAATGAAAACACACAAAGAACTAGGAAACTGACAGCTCTGCTGGATTAAGAACATCCAAGCTTTTTGTTATCCAAATCTCTAGGAAGTCATATTACAAACTGATATATTTTTCTTATCTTTGGATTAGAAAAAAAGAGCTAGATGATTTAAGAACTATGTTTAATATATTGCATTTATATTTTTAAAAAGAGCCAATGTGTTTCCTAAGGAAGTCTTTGAAGGCTGATTTACTGCAACATACTTAGAAAAACCTGCAGCAGTCTGTTTCCTTAAGTTAATGTCAATTCACCATCTTCTCAAGCAACAAAACAATAGCACTTTGCTGTTTATAAAAACTCTCCAACCCAAAGCACAGTGATGCACTTCACAGAACCTTGTCAGTACCTTATCAATAAAGACAGATCCACCTTTGGATGATAACCTACATTACAGTACTAGAAGAGAGAAAAAAGGTTTTCAGAAAACAGTAAGGTTGATAAAAAACTTGCTCACAAAAAAAAGAATATTATAGATACTTCACCTATTTTTTTCTGAGCCGCTAAACAGGAGAGTAATTGAAAGGGTGCCAAAACACTCAAAAGCAAGGTTGGCTTTGGGAAATATAACTATAATTGTCATACGCCAATGACGCATTGAGTTTGATTGGGAGAACTCAGGGCTTACTTTTGTTTTCGATCATGAAGCCATGAGAGAGGTGTTGCAGCTTTTATGGTCATGTTCTTCTGCCTTGATTCTATTTGACCAATTATTTTAACCAAGAGGCTAACAAGGCCATTTTTCTTAATCTCCCCTTTCTTTAAAGATACTTGAAATCAATTCGAATCCTTTCCTTAAGTAAACAAAAGAAGAAACTGTTTTCGCTTGGCTTCTCTATTACTTAAATAGTTCACGTTTAGCCTAGTCTTAGAAACGTTTCTGTCACAATAGTCTGCACATAATGCACACAGTTGTGATGTGGTGCCCTAAGGGACATATTACTGGTAATGGCCCATCCAGTCATTTGATTATCATTGTATGGTTAATGGCTTCAGGATAATAACTCTGATACAGACAATCAAATGCTTTAATTAGTTTATTATCCTATTTAATTTCAAAACAGAGTCAGGCCATGTTTGGCTTTAATGTGGGGACACAGTGCAGTGCAACTTTAAGGCCACTATAGACAAGTACAATCCTCAACAGGGTTCCTCAGTTTCTCATATTAGCTCAGCATCCAGGAGTACTCCCAACCTAGATTATATTTGGAAACAATATTTGCATCTTAAAACCAATGAGAAAAGTAGAGAACATTAGGAAAATGATAACTAAAATAATGAAAGTGATGAAAAGTCTTGCAATTGAGTGCCAGTGGAGGGGGAAAATAGAACTAGTAAGTTTGGAAAGGTGGAAAGAGTATGGGATCAACTCTGTTTTATATGCCAGATATTAGGACAAATAAGCTTATAGAAGAATTATTTGTTCCTGCATTTTACAGACGAGGAGACTGAGGTGCAGAGTGGTTATGAAACTCATCAAGAGATGGGATTTGAACCCAGGCAATCTGATTCTCCAGCTCATGCTGTTGGCTACTATATTTCCCCTCCCATTATAGAAAAAAATAACACAAAAGTGTCAGAAGTTTTAAAAATCTGAAATAAAGAACTGAAAGTAATTAGGTCAAAATGCAAACAATGATTGCCTCTTGGCGGTGGAGTGTGAGCAATTTTCCCTGCTTATTCATTCTTTTCAGATCTTTTCAAAATAACAAAAATAAAGTTCAACACATTTTTATGTCAGCAGATAATAAAATAAAAATATTGCCGGCTTAACTAACATTTTCCCTTTTATCTTAGCACTTCTCAATTTAAAAAACTATGCACACTCTAAATGACACTTTGTTGACAGCTATCAGAGCACATTGCATTCCTCACTAGAAAGTCACAGAAACCTGGGCACAGGCAGGAATTTGTTTAAATTAAGTAACTTCTACCATATGCTGTAGGATCTGTATAGATCCAGTTCAATTTCCTATACCTTTTTTCCTTAATCCAACACCTTTTAAACTACTGAGTTACATAACTGATATTTATAAAATGACCAAGAGGTCCTTAGAGATGTTGAAATGTCTTATGAATCACAGAGGAAAGATTAAACTGACATTCAAGTCAGTGTTGGTGTAAAATGTATTCCTGCCCTCGCCAGTCTACTGAAGCTTCTCTCTTAAAGGTCACAAATGCTTACAATCACAGCCAATCCATTTTTCACATGTTGTCCTCTTGTTATCAGCACTTGGAACTGCTTAACACTCCCTTTGTGAAATTCTCTTCTCCCTGAGCTCTTTTTTGTTAAGCTCCCTATAATCTCTTCATTCCTACTCCTGTCATCCTGACTGCTCCCCATCTGGCCCCTCTTCTTCCGAGCTGTCCCCAAAGGACTTTTCCTTCTTCTCCTGTTACACCCTTTCTCTGCCATCTTAGGGCTTCAACTATCAGAACTACATGAATTGCTCCCTAAACAACATCTCCAGTCGTGAGCTCTCTCCCACCTCCCTCTCGATGTCTACCAGCATTTCTAATGTCTAATACAGAACTGGTCCTTCTGTCTTTCCTTCTGAGTTCCTTGTGACGTTTAACGGTTCTACCACCCTCCAATAATCCAGGCTTGAAAATTCATGTTATTTTTACCTCACTTCCTTGTTTCTCTCTTCAGCTGATGTTTACTCCTACACAGGCTACCTCTATGATCTTAGTTTTTTACTTAACACATATTGAATAACTGCTGTAGTAATTTCTGGGGCTACAGTGGTGAACAACACAGGGAGGACCCTGCCTTCCTGAAGTTTATGTTCTGGGGGGGCAGACACAATTTCAGATGGCAATCTGTGCTATTAGAAGAACATGAGTAGAGGGATCATGAGTGATTGGTAGTGATAACTGGGCTAGTATTTTAGATAGAGTGGCCAGGAAAAGCCTCTTTCAAAAGAAGACATTATAGCACGGACCTGAATGAAATGAAGGAGTAAGTCTTGTGAAGATCTGAAGGAAAACGATTCTAGGAAGTTGGAAAAGCAAGTGCAAAGGCACTGGGGTGGAAATGAGTTTGGCATGTTTGAAGAATTATAAAAAGATCAATGTGACTGGTATAGCATAAGCAGGGGAAGAGTAGTAGAGAGCTAGTCAAGGCCAGAAATGAAGGACCTTTCAAGCCATGGTAAGGAGCTTAGATCTTACTCTAAGTGTGATGGGAAGTGATCAGACAGTTTTGACTTGGAGAGTGATGTAGCATGATTTATGTGTTAAAGACCCCTAGACAACAGACTGTAGGGAGAAATAATATAGTGCTTGTTAAATTTTTAAAAATTAACCATGTTCTTAGGCATTACACATGACCCCTGAGCACTTATCAATTCATTTTTAAAAAAAGGTTTCAATTCCACAGGTATGTAATTTCCTAATTCATAAATAATGACATTATGAGTTGAAATAGTTTCATTTCCTTAGTTTAGATTAAACAATTACCATGTTTCTGAAATGGACAGTAAAAGCAATGGAGTATACATTTTTGCCCATTTTATACTTATATGTTACATAAATGAAACTATAATGGGGCATTTGTCATCAGTAATGTCCAACAAAGCAATTAGGAATTAATTAATGAAAGTATTTATAAAGAATCCACAAACTGAGGTACACTGTATCATGCATTCAATGTACCAAACAGGAATGAATATTGTTAAAATTATGTTTCCACTGGAGGTCTACAAAGAAGGAAGCTGACAATAAAATGAATGAAAGATAAAGGCATTCCAATTATTGTCATGTTATAAAAGGTTTGTACTTTTATGGTGATGTGAAGATAGAAAATGGAGACATAACAAATGAGTTCATTATGTCAGTATCATTTGGAATCAGACAATTAAGCTTTTGGCATTTACCAACACTGAACAAGACTCATAAAACTAAACATGTCAATTATATCTCAATTAAAAAAAACTAAACACAACTCTGTAGACTGAGAAGGAAAAAAGAGAATTATAAAATTATCAGTATTCATGTTAGGTTTTATAGATTCCTTTTATTGACAGAAAGCAATTCGCTCATCTCTGCACTCTCAGAGTTCATTCATTTACTTCCTTGTACACATGTAAGTGTCATGATTGCCTTTTCATTCCCAAAAGTCTAAGAAGGAAAAGGACCATAGTAGGGAGGGATGACTTTCCTTCTTTCTCATTGGATTCATAGGTGAGGTAACTTAACAAGGAATTCATTCATCAGACAGTCACTGAGCATCAACTTATGTGTCACGCACTGTGATAGGTAGTGGGAATGTGACATGTGAATGAGACATCACGTGGGGAGGAGGAAGAGCTGTTTCTCTCAGCTCATGACACCACTTCTAACATAACAGCAGGTGTCTGCTTCTGGAGGCCCTTGTCTTAACTATGCTTGTAAAAGAGTATCCTTCAATTTCCCCCAACCTTCCTTTGACTGGATAGAAAAGAGTTAAAGAGGTGGCGGAGACAGAAAAGAGTCATCTCATGGCGAGTCTGAAGGTTGACTCAAAGCTCTAAAAATGTAATTTGTATCTTTTACTCTAATAGAAGGAAATTTTTTTATTCCAGGGAAAATTCTAGCCTTGCTGCTTTGAAGGTCATTTTCTCAACTAGGAAGGTAGAAGCAAATGGCAGTAGTTATGATATTCATTTTCTATTGCTGTGTAACAAACTACCGCACACTTGGCAGCTTAAAATAATACATATATATTTTTTATCTCACAGTTTCTGTGGGTCAAGAGTCTGGGCAAGGCTTAGCTGAGTCCTCTGCTTAGGGTCTGGTAAGACTGTGGTTTCATCTGAGGCTTGACTGGGGAAGGTTTTGGTATTGTTAACAGAATTCAATTCCTTGTGGTTATAGGATCCAAGGTTTCAGTTTTCTGGCTGTCAGCCTGAGGCTACCCTCAGCTCCTTGCCATGTGGGTCTCCCAACATAGCAGTTCACTTCTTTGAAGCCAGGAAAGAGTGAGAGACTCCAGCAAAATGAGCACTAAAATCTTATGCAATGTTATCGTGTACATCCTGTCATCTTTGCTGAGTTCTACTGGTTACAAGTAAACCACAGGTCCTGCACATACTCCAGGGGAGGGGAATCACACAAGGGTACGAACACTGGGAAGCAGGGACCATGGAGACCACCAAAGAATCTGCCTACCACACTACTTAGACTTTTCCCCTCTCTATATTAACTTAACATACCAAATCTTCTTTCTCTTTGTTACTGCTTCAAATATAGCTTGTCTCATCTTTAATTTTTTAAAAAAACTTAAGTTAATCCTGGCTTTAACATTCCTGCCACTGTTCTGAAGAGTTCATGTTAGCTCTAGGTTGTTTCTTTGTCCAATATTTGTATATTTTTTAAACATCTAAGCTCATCAAAGAGTTCTGTGAAGTTTCCCTTGATTTATTTGTATATCACTACCTTTTCTTTCCTACTGAGACTGTAAGTAACTGTGTACAGTACAGTTCTTCTTTTAGGATTTCTTACCCCACAAGCCACATTCCCATTGATGGTTTCTAAACATGAGAACAAATCCATTTTACCTAAATTTAAAACAAAGCAAGAAAAAACTGCTTTCATGGAATCTGTGGTATATGTCCAAATATGTACAAACATAAACAATCACATCCTTTCCATATTCTTTTGGAAGAACTACAATTCCAGCAGATGTTACACAAAACAGTTGAAGTGCTTCAGTATTACAACAGCTTGGCATGCACTAGTTAATGATCTACTTTGAGAAAGTATCATTCATACTCTTTTTCTGCCTGGGCTGTTGAGGTTCCACTCTTAAAGATTTACTTTGGTTTCTTTCTTTTTCATCTCTAATGCTCTTTGTGGTGCATCACTCACAGTTCATGGCTTTCAATAGTCTTACTCCCCTTCTATCAGATTTGTTGCTTTGAAAAAAAAGGTTGCAGCTGATGATGTGTGGTACCCCACCTAGGGTCTACATGTACAAGAGAGAAGAGGTGATTCCGCTGTTCCTCAAGTCTCACCTGTGTCATACCTGAGCTTCAGGGACATTCTCAACATTAGCAGAGCCAGTCTCTCTTCTCAGTGCCTGATACACAAGTATGCAATGAATATTTGTGGAAAGAACTGACTATTTGATATCTGTTTGCACATACAAGTGGATATTTCTGTATATTAGGTTCATGCATATGAGTGGGCATTTATTTCCATAATAGATTCCTAGAAGTGAAACTGAAGGGTCAAAGAAAATGTACATTTTAGATTCCTAGAGACACAGACAGACCGTTCTCCATAAGAGCTGAACTGAGTAGCATCTATCAACATTGTGTGAGTGTGCTGGTTTCCTCATGTGCTCACTAACACTACAGACTGAGGGTCATTGTTAATAGATGGCCCTCTGGTGAATAAAAATGGGACCTCATTAGTTTAAGTTCACACCTAAGTAAATGATATTAAAACATATACATTAAACATATACATGAAATATAGTTACTAAATAGATATTAATCACAATGTTGAAATATTAATGTTTCATGAACCTACTATGTGCCAGGTACTGTTTTAGGCATTACCTAAATTGTGCTGAACAAGACAGTCAAGATCCCTGTTCTCAGGGAGCTCATATTTTAATAGAAGAGACAGAAAATTAACAAGAAAATAAACAAAAAATAGTGTACAGTCGTAAGGAGAGAATAAAATAGGGGCGTGAAATAGAGTATTTGGAGGGAGAGAGAAGGCCCAAATTAAATAGGTAGTTAGGAAAGGCCTTGCTGAGAAGCAGACAATGAGCTGAGGACTGAATGATACAATGAGCCGGATCTCTGTGTCCAGACTACTCTCTTTGTTTTTCTCAAACATACAAGGCACCTTCCTGCCTCAGGCCTTTGCACCTGCTGTCTGGAACATTCTTGCACCAGATATCTATATGGCTTACTCCTCCCTCATATGGGTGAAATGCCTGTCAAAGTTGTGCAGAGAACTGATGCCTAGTTATACCCATCCATGGGCACTTTCAGTATTTCTATCATCTATAAAAGGTCGGCAAGGCCTCCCTCTCCACAGACAAGACAGCATGAAATATGAGAGTCCTCGAAGCTGCCAGTTAGACACAAATTTTCTTTATTATTTCAAACTTTATATCCATGAAAAAAAAATTGAGTTGAAGCTGGGTTTCCTATTCAAATTTTTACTGCTATATTAAAGAGTAAAATGATACTTTGGAATTGTTTTCAGGGATTTTAGCACATCATTTTTACGTGTTCTCAGTGATTTAATAATGATAAATTATATAAATCTACATTAATAGAAATCTTTCATCACCTTCCAAGGTTTCCAGCTTTCCAAAAAAAAGAGGGAGGAAGAGAACAGTTGATCATATCAGACTAGGTTGCAAGGACAAAACCCTTTTACATAATGACAATGAATGATGAAGATTATAATGACTATGATGAGATAAAATAATGATGTATTATAATGATGATATGAGCCGCTTTATAAACATTAACTTTAATCAGCTAGTTGCTTCAGTTACATTATCTTTAATCCTCATAACAACCCTATGAGTTGGTGATATCTCCATTTTTATAGGTGAGGAAAATGAGACTCAAGAGAGCTTACAGAACCTCTTTTGGGGCTTTTGCACAAATCTATTAGGTGTTAGAGCTGGAATTTGAATCCAGCATATGGTCTTTTCACTATGCTATTCTGCCTCTATAATAGTAAAAGTGAATCTATCTTTTTGACAAAGATATTCATTTAGGGTGCAAACAACTACTTTTTATGTAAAAACTAAAGATAATTTCACAAATGTTATTTCATTTCATCCCGTAACGTAATAAGCTGTGATGCTTGTTCTTTTCATTTTGTAAATGGAGCAAAAGTGAAGTTGAGGGAGTTACCTAAGGTTTAAAAAATCTTATCCAGGAATTAGGTTTTCTCACTCCCAATGCTGTATCTACTTTGACTTTAACTTTCATTAGCATTTGGGGGTTATTATAAAAGAAATGAGAAACATCAATAGTATTTATAGTCCCAAGATCTAATCATTTTAATCTAATTGGTAACCTTGGTTGGATGAGTTCAGAAGGTCACAAATATGTGAAAAATATTATTAAAGATTTTAGTTTTTGTCTAGGTACATTTATTATTCCCTCTTTATACAATGTTTTGCAAATGATTCGAAAGAGCTTTTATTTATTTATTTTAATTAATTTATTTAATTTATTTTATTTTTGGCTGCACTGGGTCTTTGTTGCTGCACTTGGGCTTTTCTCTAGTTGAGGCGAGTGGGGGCTACTCTTTGCTGCGGTGCATGGGCCTCTCACTGTGGTGGCCTCCCCTGTTGGGGAGCACCGGATCTCGGTGCGCGGGCTCTAGAGCGCAGGCTCAGCAGTTGTGGCACACGGACCTAGTTGCTCCGCGGCATGTGGGATCTTCCCAGACCAGGGCTCGAACCTGCGTCCCCTGCATTGGCAGGTGGATTCTTAACCACTGTGCCACCAGGGAAGCCCAGAGAGCTTTTATTTTTTACTGTGAGGTTTCCATGGTGTTTAAAAATTTATTTTACTTAAGGATGCTTTAAATTTTAGAAGTAATGAATGCTCACTCTAAAAAAAACAAAGAAAAAAAAAATCAAACAGTACAGAGGTTTCTAATAAAAAAAAAAAAATGATACTCTTCCAATCTGACCTCCTGAGAAAACAACTATATCACTGAGTCAGGTATCCATCTATACCTGATTGAAAATTATTAAAGCTTCCTGAACCAATGTAATCTGTTGCTTTATTCTGAATATTTGTAAGTCATGAAAATTAGTCAATGATTCTAATTAAAATAAAAAAATGAACTCTAAAACATAATCTTATCTTTACATAGCACTTTATATTTTACAAAGTGCTTTCATACTAGTTCATTTAATCCTTAAAACAATCTTATGAAGATTGTATCCCCAGTTTAGAGACAGGAAACCAAGACTCCGAGAGGTTATCATATTTTGTCATATCTAAGATAACACTGAATATAAGGCATCCTGCCATTTTAGATGTTCCCAAGGAAAAAAAAATTCTGCCAATTAATTGTGATATAATGACTTAACTATACCCCTGTGAGACTTATAGGACTTAATATTAGAAGGCCTAGGTTAGGGTCCTGGCACTGTCCTTTCCAAGCATGTGACTTAAGTAAATTAAGTTCTCTGAGCCTTAATCTTTTCAAATCTTTTAAATTAGACATAATAATGCCTATCTCACAGGGTTGTGTGAGAACATATTGATGTAAAATGGTACTTTTAAACTGTAAAACTCATAAAATTTTAAAAATCTATATCTTTGGTATTATTATTTTAAAATATATTATCTGTAATAGTAATATTAATATTCTGTTGTTGAAGGCAGGAACTTCTGGATCTAAATTGAACTATTTTATCATATTAAATAATCATTAAAGCTGTAGCTGTACACAACTGCTACTGCTGCTGTCTTTCCTGAGATGAGTTAATACTTTGTCCTCATACGAACTCTGGAGAACACCTATTCCATTAACCTAAAAGAATGCATTCAGTTTGAATGAGGACATTTTCAGGCCTTGAGGGAAAATATTTCTTTCTGCCACCATTTACATTTTGCTTGTCCAGTTATAGGAAAGAAACATGAACTATACTTTAGACATCCTATTATTATAGCGGTTTCTAACTGTGCAAGGAATTAGTTTCATTTTTTGGAAGAAAGCTAATTCACTACATTTTACCATCTATGCCTTCTGTAATTTCTGAAGCATTCCTCGTATTTTTTCTGCTTTTGTGTTGGAAATCATTTTATGTTATAGTCTGTTCACCATGTTAGTACTAAGGTATACAGCCTTTTACTTAATTAAATCCTAGATATTGTGCATTCTGCAATCCCCTTGACAACTATATTCCTGCTTTGTGTGAGAAATTAGGTCTTGCTTGTCTAGCCATGCCTTCATACCTTACGGCTGCTGGTAGTATATGTGATTAAAGTATATATCTGAAATACTGTCCTGTAAATGATCTTCTATGAAAACGCATATGATGTGGTAGCTCTGGGATTGACTCACCCTGGATATCTGTTTGTGTATACTAAATATTGGAAACATGGTGGCTTCCTGATTTTAATGACTGACAAACTGTAATATGTTTGCTTCCTATGTACCAATAGAGAATAGCAGATGGTTACTACAGATTTGGTATTATTAAATCATTTCAACACTTCAATTCTCAGTAACTTGATTAATGAAAAAGGCAAATACCCAACACTTAATTAATGTGCAGAAGGAGCAGTAGGGAAACATGAGGTAGTCTAAGATCCAAGATGATGACAGGCAATTGCTTCGTGCTGTGGACTTTTGGTTACTCATTGACCCGATATGCAATGATTATCAAATTTAAACATTAATACTGAATTTCAAGTGTTCCAAAAAATTATACATGCTGACCAACTTCTCTTTTTAAAAATGAACATTTGTTCCTTGCTACTCCAAACCTAGCCCATGCTACTACCATCTCCTATGTAAATCGTGTAATAGCCAACTAGTCTTCCTGCTTTCTTCACTCTTGGCTACTCTTACAGTCCAGTTTCAAAAAACTGCCTGAATGATCTTTTAAAATGTAGACCAGATCGATCATGTTATTCCTTCTGCTTAAAACCATTAATGGCTTCTATAATACTCAAAATACAATCCAAACTCCTTCCTATGGTGTTCAAAGCCCTATATGACCTGGCTCCTTTCTAAATCTCCACCCTTACCTCCTGCTAGTCTCCTGCTTGCTCATATGTATCAGATACCCAGGCTTTTTTTCTGTCCCTCAAATATGTCAAGATTGCCCCTATCTCAAGGCTTTTATAGTTGGCCTAAAAAACTCTTTCCATATAGGTTTCCTCCTGGCTGGATCTTGGTTCAAATGACACCTCTTCAAAAAAGGAGGAGGAGCATCCCCACTGACTCACATTCCCTTACACATCATCTGGCTTATTATATGCCTAACAGTCATCACTGTCTGGAATTGTCATGTACTTATTTGCTAACTTGTTTGTCCATCTCTGCCCTTACAATTTACTTAAGCAGCTTGATAGCAAGGATTTTGTTTATGCTGTTATCAAAGGGTCTATGTCAGGGTCTGGCGCATTGTAGATACTCAATAAATAATTCATGAAAGAACGAAGTAATGAATCTAAGTGAATCTAAATGATTACCTTTTCTTAAGTGATATATTTTCCCCTCACTTTTGTTTTTGGAAATAAAATTGTACCAGGAAAGAAATTACTTATTTTGCTTGAGGCTAATAATAATTTGCCCACTTAAAACAAAATTGAATAACTCAAGTATAGTTTATTTTCCAGAAACCACCCAAGATTAAATTTGATATATTTTCTAAATGGAACATTATAGCAGTAACCTACTTTCAATTTGCAACAATATAAGAGAATATGTGAGTTTGCCATTTTCCTTGAATGGTAAGACACCAGAAATATTTACAGTGGTTATTATCTGGCTCTGAATAACCAAGTCGCTAGAGAATAGGTCTGTCTTAAAAAACAGGTGAAACTGTCTCTCAAATGGCATCAGATCACATAACCTATTCCCTATGCGTGAAACATTTTCCCCAATTCTAGGAGAAGAAAGATATATAAATAATATGATCACTTTATGGGAAGTAAATACAATAATGCCCATTCTAAATAGTATAGCTGACTGTCAAAGATATATATATATATACACACATGGCTATACACACGTATACACATGGTATATATATATATATATATACAAGGCTTTTCCTTTGATAAATTCATGTTGGTTAATAAAAATATGCTTTGAAGGAAATAAGGAAAGCAAAGATGAGAGTCTGAGACCTCGAATAAGTACAATGAGAAGATGCTATATCAAGTGTGAGCTTTGGATCCAAAAGAAAAATTGTGAAGGCCTTTAAATATTGCAGTACTGCATTTCCCCTTTTTCTCAAAGAGCCTTTTGCCATCTGCCTAAATAACTTCTAATTACCATCAGAATGTAAAGACAAAAAGCAGCTATTACTGACATTCTAATTTTAAAAGTTAAAATATTGCTAATTTCAGACAGGAATATCTAAATTGAGACAGGAGTCTTACATAGACAAATATGTGTAATCGGATGGTTGTTGCTTGGTAGGGGAAAAGTTCATCCTTATTTTCAATGGGTTGAGTAAAAGCTATATAATTATTCAACCAATATGTAACAGTTGAACATCCATACTTCTGCTTTTATAAGAAATGCCACATGGGGCTTCCCTGGTGGCGCAGTGGTTGAGAATCTGCCTGCCAATGCAGGGGACACGGGTTCGAGCCCTGGTCTGGGAAGATCCCACATGCCGCGGAGCAACTCAGCCCGTGAGCCACAATTACTGAGCCTGCGCGTCTGGAGCCTGTGCTCCGCAACAAGAGAGGCTGCGACAGTGAAAGGACCGCGCTCCGCGATGAGGAGTGGCCCCCGCTTGCCACAACTAGAGAAAGCCCTCGCACAGAAACGAAAGACCCAACACAGCCATAAATAGATAAATAAAAAAATTAAAAAAAAAAAAAAGAAATGCCACAATGAAAATACTTGTATATACATTTTTAAAAGCACATCACTGATTATTCTCTTTGCAAAAATACTAACAGGTGGGATTATCAGGTTAAAATATATGACCATTAAAATTTTCTTTTAACTTTCAAAAAAACTTTTCAAATAGACTTTTTAAAAGCTCTTGATATATACTGCAAAACTGATTCCCAAGAATGTTGTGTCAAGTTATATTCCCACCTGTAGCAGATGAGAATACTTACTTTCAAATTTAATTGGTGGCAGGCCCAGATGGCTCCTAAACTGAAGGGATTTTTCTTTTTTTTAATGCCTTATATGTGAGTAAGTTGAGAAAAGAAAGTGTATTTTATGCTGGAAGGTTCCTGCTCCTTGCGTCCTTTGCTCTGGCATCATTTGGGCTCTCATGGGTGTTTGAACATTTGCTCCAGCTGCTCATGTCAAGCCTGTGTATCTCAGAAGCTGAAGACCCCAGTTATTATTATAGTTTTACCCTCTGTTTTTGGTGCAGGGAGGCGTTCCTTTCTCGGTTTTTATCTTTTGAACACACACAAAACTTTAAACGTCACTTCTAAGTGTAGGAACAGAATGGCATGAGATCACCCTACCATCTTGATCCTGAAGTCTATTCTGAATCTTGACAGCTACCTCCTATTTTCTTGAAAGTGGACTTTTTCATAATCATATATTTCTATGTATACATATATATATATATATTTGTTTATAAGAGCTTGAATGAACTGTGTGTGTGTTGTATGTTTCTCTTTATACAAGCCTTGAATGTAGAGAGCTCTCTACTCAGAATTGGTTTTTGACCTTTGCAAGAATATGTGGATCCCTGGCTGCCCTGACACTCAACCAAGCTGTTGTTGAAGGTATGCTCTAAAGCTCAGGCTGGAGGCTGGCCCATGTGCACTTGCATTGCAAGTATAAGGACAGTGCAGCAGTCTGAGGGGAGTGAGTCATGAGCCAGGACCAGAGGCGGCTGTGCAGAGCAATGTGGCCTGTGGTGCAGAAGCTGCTGTGCCAGGTTCCCTTTACATTTATTTCTTTACATACATTTCTTGTATGCCCCAGTGTGTGTCAGGTCTAAAGTGTGTCTAGGCTGCCTAAAGGACCAAGCCCCAGATGGCCTTCTGCTTGACACAGAAACTGCATGGACCCTGAGGATTTCAACAAATGACATTGACTCTCCAAAATAATAGAGTAAAAAGAGTCCATCTACCCCGTAGCCAGTCTTTGACTTTATTCATTACCCCTTCAAATTAGAATGCAGGAAGGGGTTCCCTCCTGCTGGGGTTCCCTCCAGTTATTCCCATAATTGCTATTGTTGTTTAGCAGAGGACCTTCATGCTTCTCTTCTATGTGGTCCTACCTGCCGTATGTAGAAAAGTTTTGGGGATTTGCCTGTAACTGCTAGTGCTTTTGAAGACTTCCCCCCTGTTTTTATATTCCATTGATCATTTCCATGGGAAGGAAGGTAGAAGCCTGTGTTTACTCTGCTGATTTACCAGGGAGTCAATAAGTTCTCTTTTTATAAAAAACCTCCTATTGGATATCCAGCCAGATATTGTTTATTTTTTTATTTTTTTTCAGATATTGTCTTAATATGCATTTTTTAAAAATAGAACTGCCTCTTCCTGCTTTCATTACAGAATTTTGTTAATCTAGATGTCAATCAAATGAAGATTACACTTTAAAACATGTACTTATTTCAAATAAAGATGACACTAAAGCATTACAATACTGACCATGTAAATATTGATGGAGATCAATATAAGGGCCTCCAGGGGTCCCAGTACTGATTGAAAATGCCTATTATGTCTACATACTGTTTCACTGAAGGTAATGTAACAGAGCAGATCTAAGTCTCCTTACAGTTAGCAATAAACAACTGAAAGATAAGCTGCTGGTTCATACATTTAACCGCAGTTTCCTGTGATGATTACGTTCTAACTCAAAATCAATAATAGCATTAAATATTATATATTAAGAAAAGCTCTCAGCTATGACATTTTCAAATGTATCGAAGTTAAACAAACTTTAGAAAATAATTATATAATACTTACCATAGAGAAAAAGTATTCTTTATATTAATTACTATAAATAGTAATGTGGTACCAGCAGCAGTAACAGCCATTTATAGAACATCTTATACTTTCAGGTACTTTACATGTATCTCATTTAATCATCCAATCCTGCCACTTCAGATATTATAATCTCTACCTTTTATATGAGGAAACAGGCCCAGAGGTTAAGTAATTTGCCTAATGAAGTTGGATGACCAATTGAGGTGCTCCCTGGGGTACCTCTAGGGAACATCAGAGATTCTGAGGCACATTGTTTACGTGGATTCAAAGTGCTGCTTGACTCTTGGCTGCCTATGTGATTCATATACTTCTCCACTGCTAGAGGTATTCTTGTGAGAGATGGATGGCCATGTTTGCAATGCTGTAGAAAGCATTCTTGTCCCCTGTAATTTTACATCAGGGGTTCTTAAGTTGGGGTTCATAAACACTCTGAAAATGCATGAAAAAAATGTGCTTAATTGCATATTTCTGGGAAGAGGACTTTCACCAGATTTCAATGGAGTCCATGATCCAAAAATGGTTCGGAATTGTCCTCTAGATATTCCTTAGTGACTGGTTTTAATCTGTAAGACCTAAGAAATCTTAATTTCATTTCCGAGGAAATTCCATAGTATAACATCCTGGAGTATACTTAAATTAACAAGAAAGTGGAGGCAATTACCCAAATGAAAATTTCAAATTGAAACTTGAAATAATCAGATAGCCATGGCAAAGGAAATGAGGTGGAGGCTGTGGCTGAATTATCTACCACATGATAGCAATTTTCTCCTTTTCATTACAGATAGAAAAAGCTACTGCTTAAAGAGAAAGAAAAATGAGCTGAGTTTATCTGAATTATCACACTGAAAAAGATATGTCACATATAATTACAAAAGTGCTGGGAAATATGCAAACATTAGCAATTGTATTTCTAAATAGGAAGACAACATAGAAACAATTTGCTAGTTTTAAGCAGCGGAGTGGGTATAATCTTATAACAGATAAAAAGTGAAGATGTAATTTTCCACTTTTCTTCCAAAGAAGTTCTGCTGAACTTCAAAAATTTTCTTTGAATAATCATGTTTGACAAATATAAAGGTTAATGCTAGCAAGGTAATTAAAATTAATGATTACAATGTCCACTGGGCTATGTCTGTGCAGGTGTTTCCCTCCACTGTACCCACCCTAGCTTAAAAATGTCTGATATATAAAATTCTGATCTTACACATAATACATTAGTAGTGGCTATTTTCATCCCTCCTAAAAAATACAGAATTTCTTTATAAAAAGAGTTTTTATAGGGTTTCTAAAATATAATTTGATTTTAAAAAATGTAATAGGTCATACAAAATTACAAAAAAATACTCATTGCAGAAATTGAGCAGATACTATTAGAGGCATGGATTCCAATCCTCTATAGTATTGTTTTAAAGTCAAAGGTTACCTTGAAGGAAGGGTCTTGAACATTGCCCCTATTACCTAGTCAAGTCATCTACTACCCAGGACTTTACTCAAAATTTACTAGTTTGATATTTGATTAACATAGATTTTTTTTTTCTTTTATGAATTTTTTGTGAATTTTTAGTATATTAACACAGACTTTTATTTCTCTCTCTCTCTCTCTCTCTCTCTCTCTCTCTCTCTCTCTATATATATATATATATATATATACATATAAAATCTGGTCCCCAGCATGGAGATTAAGAGTGCAGATTAGAGGAATAATGGACCGTTAGATGCTAGCACAAAGAAAACCAGCAGACACACTGACTCCAAGAGACAGAACACAAACAAAAAGGAAGTCCAAATACATGTTGGGAAAAAAGTACCTGGAGATAGGAAGAGGGAAGGATGGAAATATCTAATCATTTAAGCTTTGCCCAAGGATCTCCCTGTCAGTTGGGATGTTGGAGGTTACTGAGAGCACCGCTGACTCTGGGGGTGTCCAGTGACAGATCATGCAGTCCCTTGACAGAGGTATTCTCTCAGCTCTGAAGAGTAGGGAACTGGTTCAGCTGTTCTACAGCCCTTTAATTAGTTACCCTGCTGACTGCCCCAGGGTTTGTTCCTAGTTTTCCCTGCTTGTGATCTTGAGGGTTTTTCATGGTTCTACTTAACTCACTGTCTTTCACCTTTATTGTGTTCTGGGGTCTTTTGCACAGCTGGGCTGTATCTTCAATCTTATTCCATCTGTTGTATATTATTAAAAATTTCCTCAATGTTGATTCCAACCTTCTAGGTTTCCAGTGCTGTTGTGGATTTATTTTTATATTTATTCTTCCATTTCAAAGAGAGTTTAGATGGAAGTAGAGGTTAAAAAAAAAGTCTTAATCAGCTATCTTCTGTTGGAAGCCATTTTGAGCACTTTAAATAAAGCAAGTATTCTCCCCCTACAATTGGTTGCATTAAGATTTTTATCGATAAGCTATCAATTTTACTGTAGGCAAACCAATGCATTTAACAAGATTAAACTATCAAACTTGAAATTTTCTTCTTTTGTTTTGCTAAATAAGTTATTTTTAAAAGCGTGAAAAAAATGCAGAAAACTTACAATCCATATCAAGTATGGCACGGACAGATTTAACAAGTTCCTTAGATTCAAGTGCCAGCGTTGCTGGGATGTTACGTCCACTCCTTCCCAGTGGTGTGAGGGACGTCTGGGAAGCTAACATAGCTCTTCTTTCACTATGGGGGCAATAAAATAAAGCTAAACTTATTACACAATGAATAATATCTATCTTTGCTAAATCTGAATTCTTCTTATTAGTTATGAAATTGTACAAAAATTTTTGATTTCTGGGAACATTGTATTCTTATAGCCATAATCGAAATAATTCCCACAAAATAATATTTCTGTTTTCAATTCTTTATTATATAATAAATAGGCATATTTAAAAAATTAGGTTTACCTTATACATAAGGAGGAAGGGATAGAAGGATAGCTCCCTCCTAAATCATTTGTTTGGTTTATTTTGTGAGTGCTTGTGTTATGCTAACATGATGTGGCCTTTTATTTAGTTTTGTAAACACTTAAATTAAGCACTTAAACATAAATTTGTTAAAGAGACATTTACTACTACTTCTAGTAATATTAAATATAAATTCAATATGTATATTTGCTCCTGAAATTCTCTCTTAAACTCTTCCATTTGCTATCCCTAAATCTAAAAAAGCCTAGAACATTTATACCACTTTCAAAAAATGCAAATGTCACCTGAAATGAATGCATTCTGATACAATTAAAATGCAAGGTTTTACTTTTACCATTATGCTGAAACTTTTACTTGAAAAGAGACAATTTTAAACTGATGACAAAGCCATCATTACTTATAATCCATCTTCCTAAGCATGATAGTATTAATTCACAAGGAGAAACTAAAGCATCAATTCTCAAATTCAAATACAGAGCCTTTATTCCGTGTAGAATACCAAGGCCAATATCCACTACAGATGATATAGTGTATTAAAAAGACTGAGCCGAATTTTACTAGTGTTTAACTTTCCAAGATGTAGGAAAAAGTTGCTTAATGTTGCTTTTTCTTAAAAAAAATTGATGTATAGTTGATTTACAATGTTGTGTTACTTTCAGGTGTACAGCAAAGTGATTCAGTTACATATATTAATGTTGCTTTTTAAAGTTACCTTTGTCCTGTGAACCTGCAAGGGCAGGCTCTGGCTTTTAAATAGTCATTTTTAATACCAAAGCTTTTGAATTATTATTCAAGGTCACAATGAAACCTTGGGTGGTGGGAGTTTGGGACATGTCTAACCCATACAAGCAGAATCTGACTGCTGAGTATTTTAACATCGTACTGAAAATAACCATCATGGTATTCACATAATTATTTTACATCATAAGCAGCATAGATAACAATAAAAACATCAGATTTCACCTGAAGAAATAAAGTATTACATTAAAATGAGTTTAAAGGTGTACTACCATGTTTTTCTAAATTCAAAAATGCTATGTGGAAACTTAAAATATAATGAATCACCTTCATTTATTGAACTGCTGTTTTCACAGAAAAGGGTGGAGTTTTCCTATGTTTTTGCAAGCATACGTTGCTAGAAGTAGAACTGCATTGCTAGTGGCAGTCTTTATAAAAGGAAAAAATTGCTTTGACTATCTTAAGACTTTAAGAGATTTTAGTAGTTTAGCAGATGAAGAATGTAATCAGTGGACATACTCTGCAGAAAGCACTTAAATTTTCTTACCTTAAATTTGACAAAGGAAGAGAATTATCACAAAATACTTCTTGAATAGCCTAGAGACAAACAAGAGAGTGAAGGTGATAATGTAACTTTGATAGCTTTTTAAAATGTTTTTTCTTGCTTAAATAATATTTATAACCCCCTCCACCCATACGATTAAAAAGGTATTTCTGTTATATAGGGAAAAAAATCAATTACATTAACATACAATTCTACTCAGAATTATAATACACAGAGAAACATTTCTTTATAGGGTAGTTATCAACTAATGTTTACATAGTATCAAAAGTTAAGAAAGTGTTCATTAAAACATAGTCTATATTTGGGATCATATTACCCTGTCTCAATTATTTCTCTTAATCTGTAATGTTAGCTGGTCTTTTCATTATCTAAGCAATTTAAAATCTGACTGTAAGTCACCATTGCTGTTTTGAGGCCAGAGAATGTTTCACTAGCCATCAAACACCATGACATTTACCTGTATGTCAGTTGTCTATACATTTCTTAAAAATGGACATAAAGTGATGTAACAGGAAAATTTACCTCTACAAAATGAAGAAGCTTTTCAGTGGATGCCTCAAAAGTTTTTCGAGCCATTTCTGATTTTCGCAATTGGCAGTCAAGTACTGTGATTCGCTTTCTTAACTCCTGAACACTTTCCTGGACAGAGATAGCAAAAGGAACATATTATACATTTCTTCAATTTTATACTAGTGGCTGTTATTTTCATTTTTTATTAACTAATATCCAACATTACTATATCATTTATTTTCTCTCTTATTGTACATATCTTCTGGTTTTGGGGGGTACTTAACTAATTGCATATTTTTAAAGTTAAACTGCACGGAATGCTGCAAACTTTTTAAGATAAGCTACAAATAACTTTATATTAAAATATAAAATACATTTTAATTAGTTTATATTATATTCTTATATTAAAATACATTTTAATTAGTTTGTGGTGTTTCTTGACAACATGGTTACCAGATGCTGACGGAAACCCCTACTAGTGTGGCACAATCCAACAATGCTGAAGATATATATACATATTTAATATAATATGACCCAATGTAAAGCTGAGCTGATGGGGAAGTAAAATAATTCCGGGAAAAGTGAAGGAATTTCATGAAGATAAGCAATAGCAATGCTGAGTGAACCCACTGAAGTTAGAGTACACTGTAGCACAATTTGATCTCAGGGTATTTGCTGATCCTTGGAGGCCTATAGTTTGGGGTTTCATCAGGCACAAATGGCAAACAGGAGAACTTTAATGGGTGAATTAGGGAGAAACAAACCTTTTGATTTTGCCTCTGGTGAATGGTTAAAAAAGTGTCCCCTGAATAATTGCCAACCACAGTCCCCCAACTCATGCAGGTTCCAGGTCAGAATTTATACTACCTGTGTGGCCTGTACATTCATAAGCTGAAAACTTAGTTTAAATTGGTCCCTGGCTGGTAAAAGCAAACAAGAAATTTCTCTAGTGGGTTATTTGATAAACTCAGACATCAAAGAATGCCTACATTTAATGTATCAAAAGAACGTGATCTCAGCAAATAAGCTACTATGGATGAAAAGTCAGCTGAAGGAAACAAATTATAGGATCAAACCTATAGAGATAGCAGCTACTGAAGTGATCAGATACAGAATATAAAGTTATGTTTAATATGTTTTAAAAATTAAGAATTTAAAGCATAATAAAGAAACAAGAAACTATCAAAATAGATCCAGATGACACAAAAAAATCGATACGAAAAGTAAAAATACAGGGAGGGTGGGAGGGAGACGCAGGAGGGAGAGGATATGGGGATATACGTATACGTATAGCTGATTCACTTTGTTATACAGCAGCAACTAACACAACAATGTAAAGCAATTATACTCCAATAAAGATGCTTAAAAAAAAAATAAAATAAAAATGCAGTAATAATTAGAAACTCAATTTATGCATTTACTATCCAATTAGATACAGATGAAAAGAGAATGGGTGAACTGGAAGACAGAGGTAAAGAAACTTGTCATAATAGAGCATAAAAATAAAAATGGAAAATATGAAGAGACAAAATAACCAGAAGAAGATCTAGCATACATCCAATCTGAATTACATAAGCCAGACTAGAAATAATGAAAGAGGAATAGGTCAGGATAAAAGCTTAGGGTTTTTCAGAAATGGCGAAAGACACTGTTCCTCAGATCAGGAACCTCATTCCATGAATTTCAAGCAATATAAATAAAAATAAGTGAACACATGACTGATCATAGTCAAACTGCTGAACACTAAAGATAAAGAGAAAATCATCTATAAAGAAACAACAGATAGCAAACAAATGACAGACTGACATCTGATATCACAACCATGGAATAAAAACACTGAAAGAAATTCAGTGCCAACTTAACAATCTAAATGTAGCAAAAATATATTTCAAGAACAAGAGTCAAAAATGATGTTTCCAGACAAACAAAAATAGAGTTTATTACCAATAGATCCTCACTATTTCTAAAAGATGTACTTCAGGAAAAAAGAGAGTAATTCTAGCAAGGATGTCTGAAATGCAAGGAAGAATGTTGAACAAAGAAAATGATAAACATGGAGGTCTATCTAAATGAAGGTTGACTGCACAAAATAAACTGTAATAGTATCTAATTTATGATGTTAAAAGTCAAGAAAGAACTAAAATACTTAGTTAATAGAAATTAAGCAGAAACAGATGATTGGATTTATGTTTTAAAGTCCTTACAATATTTAGAAGAAGTGGAAAGCCAGTGATTAGTTTTATAATTTAAGTTAAAATAGAATGTTAACATTTCTAATATAATCTTTAAAAATTAGACACCGAGTGTCTAACTTCTAAACTAGCAGAGTAAAATAAATGAAATGGGAGTAGGGGAACACAGGAGAAGTCTGACCCAATCCAAAAAAGAAAAAAAAAAGGGAGGCAAGAAATGACAAACAACTAGAAAACATGGGACAAATAAAATGCACAAAATAAAAGGGTAGAAATGAAGCCAAGTGCATTTGCGAATAAGAATGTAAATGGAAAGACCTTTCCAATTAAAGGTCAAAAATCAGTAAAATGGGGAAAAAAATCCAACTACCAGTTGTTTATCATAGACACAATGAAAATATAAGGACACTGAAAAGTTGAAAGTAAAAGGATGGAAAAAATACATAGGTAAATACCAAAAGAAAGTTGGTGTAACTATTTTAATATCAATCAAAAATAAGCATTAAGGGGGAAAGAAGATTGAAGAGTCACAACATTTTCGTAAAAGGATGATAACATAATTCTAAGCTTGTATGCAATTAAAAACATTACTTCAAATATATACAGAAAATTTTAAAAAGTAATCACAAGGGAAATTTTAACCTACTCCCTGACAAAGAAATTAATATGACTAGAGAAGAACTGAACCCCACAATTAATGATCCTGATCTGGTGGACTATATAAAACAACACATCAAATGATTGCAGAATTCTTTTCAAGCTCTCTTTGAATATTTGTATATATTGGTCATACAGTAAGCCATGAAGCAACGATCAATGAATTTTGGAGTTATCTATAGACTAGATTCTCTGGCCACATGCAATTAACCTTTCTGTTCCTCAGTGATGTTTATGAATCAAGACACAATCATAAATATGTAAATTTCCCCCAAATTATATATTTAATGCATTTTCAGTAAAAATGGCAATCGTATTAATTTCTTTTGATGGAATTTATAATCTGAGTCTAAAATACATATAAAAGATCAAAGGGTTTTGTAGCCAACACACTTTTAAAGAAAAAGAACTAGACAGGTTGATCGGATCAAGATTTAGAGTAAAAGAGACTTTTGAATGAGCGGTGCTGGGATAGTTGGTCATTCACTTAGAATAAAAAAGAAAGAATGAAATGAATCCCCACCTTATACAATGACACAAAACCATGACAGAAGGATCAAAGTTTTAAAACTTTTAGAGACAAATATAAAAATATCTTTGGGAATGGAAGGACTTCTGGAAAGACACATGAGAGAAAAGACTGAAAAGTTTGATTACTTGAAAATAACACCTGTTCATTTCACCAGAGGCTGAAAAGGTAAGCTATAAATTCCAGAGAGGATTTTTACAACATAAAATATAAGATAGGTTAGTAACCAGAACATACAAACAATCACTACATATGAATATAAAAAAGACAAATAACCCAATGGAAAAATGGTTAAAAGATATGAAGAAGCATTTCACATAGAAACACAAATCCCTAATAAATGCATAAATAGTAGCTCAACTGACTATCTGGGACAAGGGGCAAAGCCCGGGTTTATTGCATTTGGGGGTGTAAATAACCCCACCATGGCTGATTTCAAGCTAACAACCTGATGTCCTTGAACATGCAGTTAAGAAGAAATGTACACAGTCAGCTCTCATAAACCAGTACCAGCTGGTTCCAGCATATCAGTAGCTCAAAATCATTAGAGAAATTCAAATTAAACCACAATGAGATACACTTATCACACCTAGCAGTTTGATAAAAATTAAAAGTAAAAGAAAGCAAGCATCAGCAAGGATTTGGGGTAAACGGTAATTCTCATTCATTACTGTTGGGAGTAAAATTGGTTCAAACACTTTCAAACACAATTAGGCATTGCCTAATTGTAATTAGTAAAGTTGATCATACAATCATCATTCAACCTAGCAATTCCACTCCAAGATATGAACCCAAGAGAACTGTTACACATGTGGAGCAGGATATATGTACAAAACTGTTTTCAGCAACATCGTTCATAATAGAAGAAAACTGAAACAATTGGACTGTCCATCAAATACAGAATGGACAAATATATTGTAGTATATCCACTCAATGGAGTACAAAAAAGCAATGAAAAGACATGAACTAGCTATAAACTTCAAATAGATGAATCACAAAAACAAAATTTTGAGTGAAAAACCAAGTTGGAACAATAAAAGTAGTATATTTCTATTTACATAAAGTTGACAAACAGGCAAAATTAAACAACATATTGTTAAGGGATATATACATAGGTAGTAAAATTATCTAGAAAATGTTTAACACTAAATCCAGGAAAGTGGTTTGTTTACCTATGAGGGCAAGGGAGGGGGATGCAATTGGAAAGGGATATTGTGGGTCTTCGAAGGTACTGGTAAAGTTTTATTTCTTAAGCTGAAGGTGAAAAAAAAAGGGAAATAAGTATATATAGACATAATATAAGGGAAAACGTGTAAGAAAAATAATATTGTTACAAAAATAATCCGCCTTAAAAATGAATATTTGTATCTGAATCCTGTCATATCTTGGTCTGTGTCTCTTCAAGCAATCTCAAACAATTAAAAAAAATTTCCTTCTACTTCTCCACTGGTATTGGGTTTGGAAAATGTTAAGATGCTCATGTATAACATCTCCTCTTTGGAAAAAAAGATTATTTTCAGAGACAGGTTAATGGTTTAGTTTAGGATTTTGTTAAGAGGAATGGCATGAGGCACCATTATGCTAAAAAAGAGAAGAACTGAATTAATTATATTACTACACGACTTAGGACAAAAATGTTTCTCAGCTAGGAGCTGGAAGAAAGAATAGCAAATAACTTATGCTTTAAAAAGAAAGAATAAATTCATGTGAACTCCTTGAGTGTTATATTATTTAAAAAGAAAGTATTTTTAAAGACTTGATTATCCCTCCAAAAGTAAATCAAGTTATTATTAAAAAAAAGTACTTTTAGTATTTTGAAAATTCCCAAAATATTTTCAGAATCATGTTAAAGTTACTCACATGAAATAAGCACATATCTCTGATTTCAGAATGTAAACACTGGGTCAAGAATAATAAATACATGTAATATTCCTAAGTATTTCTGCTGTCTCAAGTAATGTTTTCCCCTTGGCCTTGTGGTATTATCAAAGGGTGACAGGAATGTCAACCTTCTTTTGGAATTGGTTTAAATGGACAGATGTGAGAAATATATTAGTGATTCTTAAGAGCTAACCAAAGAAAATTTCAGATTTTCTTCTGTATTTTGCTTTTCTAAAACTGGCTTCATTTCTACTTGGTATATTTACAGTATTTAACTCTTTTATGTTTAAATAAATACACATAAATTTTTCAAATTTGTTTCATGTTCTCTTGAAAGATGACTGTATTAGAGAGATATAAACACTTACTATGGTTATAAATGAACTCTATGAAGTTATAAAATATCTATTTCAATTTATTTAATTTTCTACCTTACTTCAGTGAAATAAAAATGTCTGTTACAGTTTTTGAAGACCATTCAATGAATACAGTATGTTTAAAAAAATCACATAATGAAAAAATTCACATTAAAAAAAGTTCCCATTGCCTTCTGAAAAGCATTCAGTATTTCGCTATTGAAATTGGAGTCTGCTAAATTCAAACTCAAGTTTCTTTCTATTAATTATCTTGGGCCTTGGGCAAAAAATTCTTTAACTTTCACACTTCCTTGAGTGCTCTAATCAAAGAGCAAACCCCATCCCTAGACTCTCCTCCTCCCATCCCCACAGGACAAATTAGCAAGTTTAGGAAAAAGGAGGAAACCAATGTAATCAATTAAATGTTAAATAGTTCCAGGACTTAGTGCCTGAGCTGTACAATGTTGACCGATGACCCGAATAAATTTGGGCACATACTTTTCCATCCCAAAGCTATCTGGATAAACGGAGGCTCATAACCTTCACATTACCCCCATCATAACACATCATCCTATCACTGAATTATAGAAGACAAACACTGACCTAGTTTAGAAGTGCAGATGAAAAGAAAATGAACACAGGATACATGACAACGGCAAGGAAACCATGGTAACTAGAAGAGAGAACTGTTTTGCTTACTTTATTTTGGTCAGAATAATCAGCAAGCTGAGCCTTCAGCTCTGTAATCTCGGCCTCTAACAGACGGATCACTTCTTCATAATCCATTTCCATTCCGTGTGCCTGTCTCTGTGCAGCTTCGGCAAGATGAAGCCGACTTCGCAGGGCTCTTGTTTCTTCGACCACAGCTTTGGCTTCCTAAAGATTTCAAAAAATAATGTCATTGAAAAAAAAAAAACATGTAAAAACAATTCAGTGGTTTAAACAAAATATTTTCCTCCTTCTGGAAGTTCTAATTCTAAAAGTGAATCAATACACATATGTTTCTCACATCTCAATTTGAAAATTAATATTCACATTATTTTATTATACAGAGTAGCTGCCTGACCTTATTTTTCCCTTCTTGATTTCTTAGAAAACTTTCAGTATGGAATCTCCAACTTCACACATCTAGCATAGAATTTTGAAAATAAGACAAGCAAAAGAGAATTGAAAGTGGAAAATAGAAGACTAAGAATTAGCTCAAAAGATAAAAAGAGTAGGCTTCTACAAAAGTCAAGCAGGTGGTAGGCTCATGTTCTAGGAAGGCTCTTGCAGCTTCATCAGATACTGCTGAGAGATTTATAGTGTTGAGGGCTTCTCCGTGGTCCAAGCCCCAGGAGCCAAAGCTTATTCCTAGACATCAGCCTAACTGCTACTTCTCCATTTTGATTTAAGCCAAAAGGTAGAATTCAGTAGCAAAATATACAGCTATTTCTATGGGATGCAATGTTCACGATACATTTATTAACCACATGTTACGTCTCAGGTAATTCATGCGTCTTCTCCCATTTAACATTTAGAACAACACTGAGGGAAAGGCATTATTAAAAACCATTTTATATATAATCAAACAGAGGCTCAGAGAGGTTACATATCCTATCCAAGGACACATACTAGTGCCAGAATTTAAACCCAGGTTTACCTGACTCCAACATTAATGCTCTTTTCACCATTTTATTCCACCGCTAGATGACAAACAAAAACAAAAACAAAAACAAAACAAAACTATATAATAGCTACATTCTCTACCTTAGAAAGAGGACGGTGTGGGCAGAACCACTTGCTCTCTCAAAAATGTGTGGTGCTGGGTCAATAACAGTCCCCCAGGACACCAATATAATTTAATATGGCACTTGTTATAATGTAAACCGCTTCTTTTTCTTTACTTGATGCAGAAATCTCTTTTCTCTGCAATGGAACTTTCTGCTACAATTGCCATGGCTAATATTCAACTGTGGCTATTTTAATTTTCTGGGAGCTATTATAGGACACTTGCTTTTGTTTGAGCCTAAGGGAGGGTTAGAAGTATTTTTATTATAGGACATATTTTTAAGGGTCAATTTTTCATTCATACATTCAATAACTATTAAGTATTTATTATGTGTCAGTTTCTGTTTCAGGTACTGAGGACAGAGCACCTAACAAAATAGACAAAAAGTCCTCCTTTTGTCCCCCAGAATTTACAATCTATTGAAAGTTTGGGAAGATAGACAGCAAATTAGGGATAATCAATGAAGATCTCATTGAGAAGACATTTAATTAGAGAACGGCAGGAAGGATGGAGCCATGAAAGTTTCCCAAGGAGGAACTTTCAGGGCAGAGAGAACAATTTGTGCAAAGGTCCTGAGACAGGATTGCGCCTTGCATCTTCAGAGAACAGCAAGGAAGCCAGTGTGGCAGAAGCAGACAGTAGTAGGGGACAGGAAGAAGGGAATATGAGGGCAAAGTGGTCACAGGAGTTTGGGCAGGGACGGTGTTGGCGTGGAGTTGCAGATCTCAAGAGGCTTTGGAGGCCACTGAGAGGACTTCAGTTTTACTCAGGGTGAGAGGGGAAGTGACTGGAGAGTTCTGAGCAGAGAAGTGGTATGATTTGACTTAAATTTTATGTGGGTTACTTTCACTGCTGTGTTGAGAGCAGACAACTCTTCACAGGAGTAGGCAAGGGTGGAATAGGGAGAAGAGGAATGGGATAGGCAAGCTACAGTTACTTTAGCTTGGACAGGGTGACAGTGGTGGAGATGGTGTGAAGTGGTGAGATTCTAAATGTAGTCGGAGGGCTTCCCTGGTGGCACAGTGGTTAAGAATCCTCCTGCCAATGCAGGGGACATGGGTTCGAGCCCTGGTCCGGGAAGATCCCACATGCCGCGGAGTAGCTAAGCCCATGCGCCACAACTACAAGCCTGCGCACTAGAGCCCGCAAGCCACAACTACTGAGCCCACGTGCCACAACTACTGAAGCCTGCGTGCCTAGAGCCCGTGCTCTGCAACAAGAGAATCCACCACAATGAGAAGCCCACGCACCACAACGAAGAGTAGCCCCCGCTCACCTCAACTAAAGAAAACCCGCACACAGCAATGAAGACCCAATGCAGCCAAAAACACATAAATAAATAAATAAATTTATAAAAATAAAAAAAATAAATGTAGCTTGAAAATAGAGCTAACAGGAGAGTTCTTCATCATTAACAACTTTTACTTAGCACTTACTGTATGCAGACAATCATGTTATGTGATAAAAAATACAAAGGGGGTAAAAGACACTTTCCCTTTTTTGGCTCAGCTTAGAACAGAAGGTATGACTTAGATAAGTGGAGGAAGAGAGTAGGACATGTTAGACACACGAACAATGTGAACAAAGGAAGAGGGACAAGAAGGAATCTGAATGCGGTGCGTTTGAGAAATGACTAACTTTGAAATAGATCAACTTTGGAGTAGATGCTTCCTCTAGGGGCACAATGGATAAAAAAGATTGGGGAGAGGGAGGGAAAGGGCTGGGCTCTGGTAGAAATGGCGTGATAGGCAAAGGTGCTTGGATCTGGGGAAGGCTTGAAACCTTCTGAGCAGAAATTGATATGAGAACACAGTGGTTTAGAAAGCTAGATCTGGCAGCAGCTGCAGGATGGAGACATGGCCAGCCAACTGCCTATTGTACCCTTGACTCAAATAACTTTGCTTCCTTATTTTTAAAAGTAATTGTCTTGTAATAAAAGGTACTTTTAGAAAGAAATATCTAAGGAAATAAAAGGACATTTACCTAACTACCACATCAGTCAGTTCAGCCTAGGTGATCAAGGGTCACCAGTGTCAGAGCAGGATCAACTTCACATTAGACTGTGCATACAGGAGGTAATGTAGTATGTGTTGACAGAGCTCTAGATGTTTTACATGGATCAACTCAGATAATCCACCTAATGCTGTGAGAGGTATGTCTATTATTATCCTCATTTAATAGATAGGAAACTGAAACGTTAAGGAACTTGCTCAGAATCGCAAACTTAATAAGTGGCTGAGCTGGGATTTGAACCCAGGCAGTATAGTTACAAAGTTCGTGTTCTTGGCTACCAACTACAGAAAATGTTAAAAAACAAAATCACTTGTAGATGACAATATCATCAGTGCCCAGCCCTCCATGAGCTTTTAGGATGTGGCCATTACAATAAACTCAAACACATTCGAGGCTGCTACACTGTTTCCCATTTTCCATTCACTCAGGCTAGGAAAAAAAATATTGCTACTGAAGAGACAGCGAGGGACAGAGAATTCTCCATAGCTGCAATAAAGAATAACTAATTTGGTGATTTGTCTCCTTCACACTCGCTTCATGCAGTTTTTATTCCTCTATAAAAACAGCACTTTTATTTTTGTTCAAAGAATACTAGTTAATTAAAAGAAGAATCTGGATGGAATTTATACAGCCATTATAGTGCACTGATGGCAATACGGTGTGAAAGGCAGTTGGGTGGTAAAAGATGCAGAGGTTTTGATGCTGAATAAATTCATGTTATTTCTTTTGTAAATGTATAACTGTCAGGTTGGTAAATGTGACCCCTTAGCAAAGTTCTAGCCCAATTCCCACCGAACGGCTGTTTAAAAGATTAGTGCATTGAAATGACGGCTCTTGGGCTTCCCTGGTGGCGCAGTGGTTGAGAATCTGCCTGCTAATGCAGGGGACACGGGTTCGAGCCCTGGTCTGGGAAGATCCCACATGCCGCGGAGCGGCTGGGCCCGTGAGCCACAATTGCTGAGCCTGCGCGTCTGGAGCCTGTGCCCCGCGACGGGAGGGGCCGCGATAGAGAAAGGCCCGCGCACCGCGATGAAGAGCGGTCCCCGCACCGCGATGAAGAGTGGCCCCCGCTTGCCGCAACTGGAGAAAGCCCTCGCACGAACCGAAGACCCAATACAGCCAAAAATAAATAAATAAATAAATAAAATCAAGTAAAAACTTTAAAAAAAAAAAAAAAAAAAAAAAAAGAAATGACGGCTCTTAAAGGAAGCAGTAAAGAGAAGATAGCAGCAGTGTGCCGTATTTAGCAATACAGGATCACATAAATCCATTTTTTCTTTTCCTTCTGAGCTGTCTTCTAATAACTGTAAAGCCTCCTATGTCAGTAACAATTGAGCCAGAATTTTCCCAGTACCTTACCATGAGCCTGAAATCCCATCAGGGTAAATGCGGCAGCCAGTTCACTGATTTACTTTGTATTAGGTACAGGTTAATTCACTTTAGAAAGTTAGAAAATAAGAGAAACTAAGATGTAATAGTAAGTAGAAAAATCAACATAAGCATTATGCTTTTTAATACTAAGCAGTACAAACAAATGCACTAGAAGGGAATCCTGAATTATGAAGGCAAATCTCTGACTTAACTTTCTTTCAGTGACACTGAGGAAATGCCTTCAACTCACACTGTCTTATTGTAAACTCAGGATTTTCCACCTCACAATTTCACAATGAACCTTCAGGGAAGATCAGACCACATTCTTCTTTGAAAATATAGTTGAAACAAATGAAAATCTTTGTAGGCTACAAGTACTTTGAAGTTAGCTATGTGATTGTGTTGAAACAAAGGGCAGTATAAACTCAAAGGGGAGCATAAGCTCAGACAAAAGACAATATAGTATCTGTTTTTCCACATATAGTACTTTTTCCCCCCTAAGGCACTAACATGATATTGAATAAAAAATATGGGCGTTTGATGAGATATACCTCAGAATCTTAGATATGTGATTTTTTTCGTTTTCTGGTTCTGTAATTCTCCAAGACTCTGTTCATTTGTACAATGGTAAATAACAGCACCTACTTTATAAGATCAAAACAACACTCACAATAGGGTTAAAGAAACCACTACAGTTCTTGGTACAGTTTTTTTCCTGTTCATCTTTACTGCTTTTGAAATATATTCATAATCACCAATGTGATTAAAGGGCTAGACTACATCAAATGATTGAAGGCTTTCTTGAGGCACTGAAATAGTTGTTCGGAAATATAACGTGTACATGTCTTTTTTAATGTTAGCAACAATTATGTAAAGCCTTTCCTTCTCTAGTTGTGAGTTTTTAACGGCTCCCTAAAGTAGAAGGAAAAAGCACTAACTGCAGTTGCTCATTTGTAATTAGGTAGCACATCCACATCACTAAACTTAGAAGTTCTGTAATTTTTAAGCTAATCAGTAAATCTTTCAAAATGTCAATGGTTGACAGGAGAAAAAAGAGACTGCAAAGAGATATATGTTTTAGTGTAATGTAACTTACACTACCAAGCCCAAAAGAATACTTCTCTTATCAGCTTCCTACATCCACTCATTGGAAAACCCTTCTTGGTCTTGGTCCCATTACAGCTTGTGAAAAAGATTAAGGGTTACTGCAGGAAGAGGGCTGTTGAAGGAAAGCGTTTAAAAGCAAGTTATATCTAGTTTCCTTAACTTATGTGTCAAATTTATTAAAATATGTTTAATATTCCTCTCAATGGATGATCACAAAGTAATTTGCTAGATGTTCACAAAATGAACCTACAACTCATCCCTTAACCACGATGCACTTGGGGGAGAAAATGAATTCACAGAACTTTATATATGTCTCTGATATGTGCTCTCTCCTTTCCTTTTCTTTATGCCTTCTCCATGCATACAGCCACCCCACTACTCCACCTCCATACCTAACCAGTTATTAAGCACCTGTGAAGTCTTCATTGATGATGTATTTGTACCATTCCTTAATATCCATTCTTACCATCATGCTATTGTTCATGTCTTTAACACCTCAAACTTAGGTACTATGAAAATCACATAAATAATCACTCTGCCTACTGTGTTCTTCACTATAATGTATTCTGCATACTTATGAAGGATCAATTTTCCTGAAATATTGCTTAGGTAACAAACCTAAGGTAACTAATAAAATGTTGCTTAGGTAAGTACAGGGTACATGATAAATATATCCTCAACCTCCATACTTCAAGGTTCTCCACTATTTGTTCCAAATCAACCTTTCCAGTTTTAGCACATTTGACTCTCTTACAGGATTACCATATCCAAGTACATTCACTTACCAAATTTCCCAGACTAAACTCTCCCACCTCCAAGATGCTTTTGAGCACATTATTCCTTCCACTAGGTGAATGCACTTTTCCTCTTTTTTCTTCGTCCAGTTCTCATCTATCCTTCAAAATCTACTTCAGATTTTACCTCCTCTAATCTTTCCAAATCACTTAAGCTTACAATGATTTCCCCTCCTTTTATTCTTAATAATATCTGTTGTCTTTAATTAATCACATACTACTTAATATCTCCTATGGCTATGTTGAACTGTCATTAAAATAGTATTTTACTCCCAAACTTTCTAATGTCAAAAGGTCTTGACTGCCCAAATTAGAACACAAGCTGTCTGAGAGTAAAACTCTATCTGATATTAACAGGTGCTCCATTCAACAGAAATATGAGATATAACTGAGTGGACAAACAGTGAAAATGACTATTTTGTTTTTCATATATAATAATTGCCTTAGAGAACTTTATTAGGTAAGAAGTTTTCACAGGAAGGTTTCAATTTTATGGGAATATTTGAGAACTGTATTTCATTTAAATAATTACAGTAAGAACCATAAGCCATGCTATGAAAAATACCACGTAATGAAAAGCAAATCATTTCATTACACTCTCTTTATATATAAACAAAATCCTTTTATAGTATTTATCAAGTAAATGAGATTACATCTAAACCATGTGGAATGAAGACTACCAAGGTCGAAAAAGGACAGATAGCTACCTTTATTTGTGTTTGACAATTTTATTTCTTGCTTTTTCGTTAAATAGATTTAAAAATTTAAAGATTTAAAAATTATGCATGCTAGTTTATATTTCTCTAAAATTTACAATTTTCCACCATAAGTTAATATAATAAATACATGCTCCCAAGGACTATATAATCTTGAAAGTCCTTTCCAATCCCACCCATATCCCTGATTCTGTGATTTGTGTGGTGACACTCCTTTGTAAAGTAAAAATGATAGATATTTGTCAATCCAAGAAACAAAGATTTTCTTTACTTTGTATGAAAAAGCAAAATCCTAACTTTGCAAAGGAAGACTTGGTTAAGCTTTCTGGAGGAAAAGCAGGTCAATCAAATTATAATTAGCTCTAATTAACCCTCCCAAGAGCTGTCAACTTCTTTACCTGCAGCTGCCTCATCCTCCAAAAGGTGCAAAATTGAATTCTGCCTCTGAACATCAAAGAAAATCAAAGAAACAATGTTCAATCTCTGTTTATAAACAGAAATCCCTAATCAAAGACAGACACACAAGTACATCTATCTAATAAATTTTACCATGTGAACTTTGTTCAAAATATAAATTAGTTAAAACTCTGTTTTGACAATACATTTAACCCTGAACACATATTTTCCGGTTTAGTGAAGGCTGACGTAAAAGAAAAAACTATTTTCCTACTTCTCCAGTTCTGGTTACAAATGTACCAAAAGAGAACATTTACAGTATTAGAAATTCCTTATATAATCAGAATTTATATCCTGTTCATTGAAACCTAGTACCACTCAAAGGCTACTTTTTTAGCTATCAAATATTTAGAATTCATCTGAAGTTTGGAGTTTAAAAACAGAAATTTAGTCCTTCCAAATTAACTTTTAGAGAATTCAGTTAGAATCAAAATTTTATCAAATTTTGTTTGTTTTGATGGAACTTGACCAAGAGTTCCAAATTTGAATCTAGATATAATAAGATCTAAATAATAAATAAGATTCTTAAATTGATTTGGAAGAAAAAAAATCAGTGAGAACTGGTAAGCAAATTCTGAAAAACAACAACAATAAGAAGGAAAAAAAGAAAGAAAGAAAACAAATAATGTGAGACATGGCCCAAGAATTTAAGGCATATATAAACTACAAAAGTTGGTGCTAGCCAAAGAAGAGTTAGATAAAACATTCATTCACCCAATATTTATTGACAAAGCAACTGGAAAGATTAGACAGCCCCAAACAGACCCCTAGATTATATGAGAATTTAATTTATGGTAATGGAGATACCACATAACAATGAGTGGTTGTGACAACAAACTATTTGGAAAAAAAGTGTAAAGTGTAGACCCTCATCTCATACCACATACCAAACAGAGTAATTTCTTAGGTGGGCTAAACAAAAACAGACATGGGAGGAAAACCAGGTAAATATGTATCTGAAATTGCTAGGAATGAAATTTTTTAAAGTTAAAAAAAACGTGGGGGGAGAAATCACAAAGAAAAAGATAGATTTGACAACACAAAAACACCTGTGTTTAAAAACTTAAAAAATTAGAAAGACAATTTGTATATAGGGGAAAATATTTGCAATAGATTTGGTAGAAATAGGGTTAATAACTACAATGTAAAGAGATCTTATAAAATGATGTGGGGAAAGTGGGAAAACAGTTATTGATTAAGAATAGAAGTGAAGAAGAAAAAGCAAGAGTGGGAAGGGGATACAAATGACATAAGGGGCATAATGGTCAGGAGTGGCAGAATGTCATGAGCAATCATATCAGGAAACCAGCTGCCCTGAATATGAAGAATTGTGATGGAAGTCACAATTTTATTTGAAACCCATGGTCATAGACAATCTTTGGTATCTAATGCGGATGACAATGAATCAAAAGTGTGTACAATATTTTCAAATAGGATGATTTATTTATGTAAGGTTAGGTAGGACTAGAGAAGTCTTGTTTTTAGTTCTAAAGTAGTTTGTGAATAAATCATTTAACACAATGTCATGAGTCACACAGCAAAGTAAGAGTACTGAAAGTGTTTCTCACAGGTTAAACTGCCAAGACAGGAGTTTTATAGTATCAACTGCCTTATCACTACTTCCTCCTTGGGTAAAATTTACTAGTTTGTCAGCCAAGTTAATATATATTGCTCTTACATTAAGAAACATAAAATGTTTGGCATCTGCATAGATGTTTAAAATATACCCTGGGAAGGTGCTCTCTTAGCAACTGACTTATGGAATTTTACAGATTTATATTTGCTTGTTTTTGGTTAAATAAGGAAAATTATAGGGAGTAATGCCTACTTTGGTATGCAATCATGTCTCTGACAACTCACCACCTATAGGGCACCTATTCTGAAGTGCTTTCTAGGAAGTGATGGTTTTCCCCTATTTTTCGTTTTTCTTCCTAGATAGAGAGCTCCTTGTAAAGAGTATATCTAGCTTTCACAGTGCATTCACACAAAACGAGCATTAAATAAAAGAAGCTGAAACATCTCCCTTGCCAAGTTGCCCTTATAAGTTACTGCAGGCATGTGTGAAACAACTGATGAAAGAATGCTGAATGTGGTCCCTGAACAGCCAGAAAATAAGTGGCTCACAATATGGAAACCACAACCCTAACATCAGTTCTAACTAAGATGACTGATACAGAATATGCTGTAATCAAATTGAACTGAAAGGTTTCTATGAAGATCACTTTCCTCCCAAACTTCTCTAACATTGAAAATTCTGTGAGTCTAGTTAATCTAACACAATTAAAACAGTTCTATAGTATCAATAGGGTAATAAAATTTCTCTCAGAATTCTTAAAATGGTATGAACTTTTCTACATTAAAAAGAAACAACTATTTGGAAATGGGTATCTGAAATAGACATCTTTGTTTGAGGAAGCTAGGTTAGAATGCTACATTCACCTCCAGTGAATCACTAGATAATGGCTGCTGTCTGCAAATAGGAATGTCAGCTGGGCTGTCTTCGTGTTCCTTTTCCAAGCAAGCTGTCTTTAACTTAGGCAGTTACTTGGACAAAGTTTAACATTGGATAATACACGGGTCATTTTTTTGATTCTCATAAAGGGAATTAAAGTTGAAAAATAAATCCAACCAAGTTTGTTTAACAAGTTTCTCCACTCAGATTGCTATCATTGTAGGAGCTTTATAATCTTTTTTCTCAAAGAGGGTGCTTTTTTGTTTGTTTTATTTGCTTTTTAAAAATCATTTTAAGATCATTGTAGATTACACATGGTTGTAAGAAATAATACAGAGAGGTTTCCTGTACTCTTCACTCAGTCTCCTCCAATGGTTATATCTTTCATTAGTATAGTAGAATATCACAACCAGGAAATTTCATTGATACGATCCACCAACCTTAATCAGATTTCACCAGTTTTATAAACACTCAACAATAAAAAGGAACAACATAAATAGACAAAACAACCTGGATGGGTTCCAGGGGAATGATGTTGAATGAAAAAAGCCAATCCCCAAAAGTAACATATTGTATGATAACATTTATATAACATGCTTGGAAAGACAAAATTATAGATACAGAGAACAGATTAGTGGTTGCCGGATGTTAAGAGATGGGGCATGGAAGGAGGTGGCCGAGACTATAACAGAGTAGTAGGAGGGATCCTTGCAAAGAGGGTTTTTAATAGAAAATACAGGTTGACATTCTGAGGTTACAAGTGACCATCTGAAATGGGAACACAGGAACATTTTACTACAGTTCCCTTTCAGAACAGAAAAAAAAACCTGACAAATACATGTATTTTTCTTTTTTTCCTCTAAAGATGAGATTGGCATCTTGGAATATCTACTAGTTCCATACAGAACTATTGTAAAAAGTTCAGATCACTCAAGAAGAATAAAAGGGGTGTAAGAACTCATATCAATTCTAAAAATTAGAGGCTTTACTGTTTCTTTAATAAATGCACAAAATTAACAAACCTCTTCAAGTGTGAAAATGTGAATATTCTTTAGTAATCACATATTATTGTTCCTTTTAGAGATATATTTAATCTGTTCTTAAAGTTTCCATTGTTGCTTAATCCATAAACCAAGATAGTGCACATGCCAGCTGTTCCAGCTGTATCTAAGTTCATGCTCAACTGTCCACAGAGAATCCTGTGCTGACCTGACCTCACGTTTCAGCCTCGGGACTTCACGCCCTCCTCAGGCGTTCAACGCAAACTTTACACAGGTGAGGCCAACTACAACTGGGCTTATCTGAACTTGGAGAAATTTCCCGTGTTTCTCTAGGGCAGAGACTGGTTTAGACAAGCTAAATATTTTGGCTTTGGACTGTTCACCAATTCATTGCTGCCTTAGGTCATAACACTATGCTGAAAGAAACTTTAAAAACAACTTGTATGAGAGTAGGCTTTAGAAAGCTGTTGATCAAAGGAAGTTGCTAGAAAAATGGCCCATGCTTGTTAAAAGTTGTTAGAACTTGAAGAAAAAATAACAAGCAGTATATATAATTTCATGGGAAACTGTGCTCATGATTTTAAACAGTTAGGTTGGATTATTTTGTAAGGCATGAAAACTCATCAAAAATACTTAGATTTTAGAGAATAGTACCACCAATTCTTTACAAAACAGTGAGTAAAGTATTATGGTAGCCATCCCTGGTTGAAAAAAATACAAATGTACCTGATCCTCCTAGTGGAAAAGGATCCCTTCACAGCTTGTTCTTTCATTCTTTTAATTTCTTTCTTCCCTTGCTCTCCCTTCCTTTTCCCCATTCTCCCTGTCTCCCTCTCTTTAGTTCTTCTTTGCTTTCTTTTTGGGTCATTACACTAAATAAAGGTAAATTAATTTCCATAATTTAAAATAGCTATTGTACCTTCAAAAGGAGAGATTATTCTGCTTTTAGGATCAGGTCTCACAATAATTAAATTAAAAGTTTTAAGTGAACAAAGGATATCAAATTGTGCTCTCTTCTCCTTTGGAAGCAACTGGAAACAGCACTGTAAAATAAATTGAAAGTCAATCTAATGGTGTTTTAATAATTAGGTTACCTATGTATTTAAAGGATTTATATGGCATAATTATTAGTATTGTACTGATTTCACATCAAGATCTTCAAAATGATACTAAAAAAGGGGAAAGAAATTTTGCCAAATTTCATATGACTCAAATTACTGGTTTTTTTTTTTTTTAATTACTGGTTTTTAAAAGTTTTTAAGAGAAGAGTTAATCACAATTACTTTGTCATTTTTTTTTTTTTACATCTTTATTGGAGTATAATGGCTTTACAACATTATGTTAGTTACTTCTGTACAACAAAGTGAATCTATATGTATACATATATCCCCATATCCCCTCTCTGTTGAGCCTCCCTCCTACCCTCCCTATCCCACCTCTCTAGGTCGTCAAAAAGCATCGAGCTGATCTCCCTGTGCTATGCAGCAGCTTCCTACTAGCCATACATTTTACACTTGGTAGTGTATATATGTCAATGCTACTCTCTCATTTCGTCCCAGCTTCCTCCCTACCCCCGTGTCCTCAAGTCCGTTCTCTACGGCTGTGTCTTTATTCCTGCCCTGCCACTAGGTTCACCAGTACCGTTTTTTTAGATTCCATATATATGCGCTAGCGTACGGCATTTGTTTTTCTCTTTCTGGCTTCACTCTGTATGACAGACTCTAGGTCCATCCACCTCATTACATGTATTTGTAATTTTTAGACTTGCTAATTATGAAAAAAGAAATTAATCCTTGGAAAAATGGAGAAGTAGTATTTTCACTAAAGCATAGAAACTCTTTCATGAACAATAAGTCTGAAATCCCCTTAAACCGAATAATAACATTCTACATGAATAAGAGAAGATGAATGGTATGCAAGGTCAATATACTAAAAAAAAAACGGACAGTTTTGGGTGGTATATTTTTATTGCAAGTGTGTGTTTCTGAAATGAGTAGTTGTGCCAGTATGTATGCATGTGTTTGTATACACATATATATTTCAAAAATTATTTTTGCTAAAACTGGAAAATATGCATTAATCTATACTATGAATTAAAACGTCTTTACTCTCAATCTCATTTCTCTTGCTTTGTTAATTGCATTATTATAGACTCTCAATCACCAAATTACAAAGCCTCGACTGCTTTTTCTGATTATTACTGCACATGCTATCCCTGTTAAGTCTGGTTGACTTTACCCTCATGGTATCTTTCACACTGACCGCCCTGGTATACTTGGTATAATTCCATTGCCACTACCCAGTTAAATCCTCCATTGCCTGTTATCTGGACTTTTCAAATTTTAAGGTGCATTCATATCACCCAAGGACTTGTTAAATGCATATTCTATTTCAGTAGGTCTTGGGGTAAGACCTGAGACCCTGCATTTCTAAGTTCCAGGTGTTGCTGACACTGCTGGTCCTTTGAGTAGCAAGGATGCAGAGTTCTAGACCTGCCCTGTCTAATATGGTAGCCACTAGCTACATGTGGCTATTGAGCACTTGAAATATAGCTAAGTAGGCTGAAGAACTGAACTTTTAATTTAATTTTCTTCAGTTTGCATTTAAATTTAAAAACTTAATAAGCATAAAATATTTTTCCATTGCACAGAAGTTTTTTGTTTTGGTAGAATTGTATTTTACTTTTATCACTGTATCATTTAAGATATTAGTGTTGAACTGTAGTGTTTGTGCCAGGCACGTGAGTCATTTGAGTTGTATACATAAACACATAACTGATCTGGTCACTGTTAATGAATTAATTAATTTCAAAATTTTTTTACACAACTGTATGCTTATCTGAATATTTTATACAGACAGCATGAGTTACAGTAATACTTGTGTAAATCATGATTGGTAATTAAATTGAAATACTTATTTTTATTAGAATATAGTTAAATTATTTTTGTATTTAAAAAAGTAGGTATGGAGAAAATTTTTAATTTAAAATGAAGATATATTATTGATGCAGAATAAAGTAAAGATGAATTAGCTAGTAATATAACCAGGATAGAAGACAGACTAGAAGAAAATCTGTTGCAAGTTTTATGATGAATGCAATTGCAATTTACAAAGCTGTTTGTTGTGTAAAATATTTTTAAACATATGAAAAGTGAGAAATTGAGAGATTTTTGCAAATGTGTAATGAGTTTGTTAAGAAGTTTTCTCTTAACAGTCAAATAAGAACTAATGAAATTAGTCACTTTATATCAGAAGTAAATGTTCAACATTTGCTAACTTTGGCCAGCTATAAAATGGCTTGGATTTTTTTGTATAAAAGAGTAAACCATTTTTAGATCAATATGGTAATTTCAGTTTTGATAGATGATTAGAAGAAATATTTAATAAAAAATGAAAGAACTTCAATTAAGTCACAAAACAAATATCCATAGAATGCAAGACATTTCTAACAATATCAATGACCAATTGATTCAAAATTTGAAAAACTACAAGTACCTTTCTTCAGCTTTAGATGAGCAATGGGATATAGGAGATACTATCAAATTCATACTTCAGGCATGTATTGTCTTAAAGGACTTCCAAATTTATGACAAAAAGTTGTCAATCCAGACTTATGGTGTAGATATTTTAACTTTTACATGTGTCAAACAAGCATTTCAGCTGGATAATGAAGAAAATTTTCTTTTATCATAATAGGTGCTCCAGCTAATTCTGATTTGCTGACATTTTCGAACAAGAGACTGTTTTCTTTATTGCTTCATGCCATTGTAGGATATATTTTGAAAATTTCTGTGCTCAGTTTCCTGAAGCTGACTGTATGAAAAACATCATGGATACAGTTGTTAACCTTGTTTAATATATATGTGCAAATTCTATGAATCTTCACTAGTTTAGAAGACAATGAATTTAAAGATCCTGTGTTCTTTGCCAGGGCTCCTTGGCTGAGCTGTGGAAGAGCTTAATAAAGATTTACTGTATTTTTAACTCCAGTTGAAGATTTTCTTAAAACAAAAGGAATGGCTGCCTAATATTCAATACTCAAAGACAAAAAATGGCAGTGTGATTTACATTTTATTATCAATATCACACTGTACACGAACGAGCTAAATTTGATGCTCTAAGGAAAGAGAAAGCTTATTTGTGAAGCTAGACAAGTATAAGAATTTATACTGATATTGAAATTTTCATAATATAAATCAATAATGATTTACATATTTTCTACCATAAATCAATATGTAGATTTTAATTATTGATAATGTTATGTAAATTAGCTCCAAAAACCTTAAAATTTTTGAAGTATGCTTAGTTGATATTGATACATTTACAGTTGCTTTCAATATATGCAGTACTCCTTTGAATTTATGATATACTTAACTTGAAAAGACGTGGCTTTGAAATGATGTGGCTTTAAAGACTAAGTCTTCTAAAAACATGAAAATGTTTTGCCAATATGGACATAAATATTAAAAGAAAAATATTTTTGGTATTCATTTTAGTTACTGGGAACGTTTTAACTTTATTTGGAAATTTGGGTATATGAATATAAAAGTATAAATCTTGTTAAATCTAATCACAGCAGTGTTTCCAATGAAAATTTAGTGTACAAATTAAGATGCACTGTAAGTGTAAAATAACACTGGACTTCAAAAATACAGTATGAAAAAAGAATGTAAGAATATCTCATTAATGAATTTTTAATATTATTTCATGTTAAAATGATCATATTTTAGATATATTAGATGAAAAATATATATTTAAAAGAATTTTATCTGTTTCTTTTTACTCTTTTCAAAATGTGGCTACTAGGAAACCAACAAGGCATAGTTGGCTTCCAATGTATTTCTATTGGACAGTGCAGGTCTAGACTATTATATAAGCCGCTTAGCTGATATTCAGTTACTTCCAATCCTGCTGCTAGATTAACTTTCTTAAAATCTAGACAGTCTTCATTCATCCCTTCATCTATTCACCAAATATTTATTGAGTACCTACTCTACGTCAGTGATTGTTCTAAGATAAATCAGAGAAGAAATGAAAGATAGCTGCCCTCCTCATGAAGCTTACCCTCTAGTTGGTGGATATAGATGAAGGACAAAAACATAACAAGTATAAAATATATAAGAAAGCAATCAGGAATACCAAAAAACTTATCCACAGATGGTGAGAGCTGGAGCATTAGTGGGGTGATGGTGCAGGGACGTCAGAGGGGCTGGAGAACTAGTAGGGGAGTGGGGGGAAGAGTGGTAAGAAATGAGGTCATTGAGGTTAGAGGGGTGTAGGGATGGGGGATAGGACTGGCTTTTATTCTGAGTGAGCTGGAAAGTTCTGGAGAGTTCTAACAAGTATTGAAAGGCTATTTCTGGCTGCTGTGTTCAGATCAGACTGTATGGGGGTGGGGCAAGGGTAAAAGCTGGGTGATCTGGTAGGAAGCTATAATTACAACACAGGCAGAAGATGATGATGGCTTAGACCAGTGATGTAAGTGATAAAAAGTGGCAGAATTCTCCAACTTTTAAAAAGTAGGGCCAACAAGTTAGATGTAGAGTGTGAAGGAAAGACAGGGGTCAGATTATAGGTGGAACAAGTTGATCTTTCTTCTACTTTTGTCAAGTATCTTCACTGGCAATCCATTGTCTAAAATCTTAGATTGGTATTCAAGTGCCTATATGCTTTGGCCCCAACACAACACCTCCCCACAGCCCCCAAATGTTATTTCCTAATGCTTTCATCTGTCCATGTTTCCCTTATGTTCCTAGGCCTTTAATAATGATAAAAGAATACAAATCAAAACTATTATTTTTTAGGAACTTACTATATTACTGATAGTTTTAGGCTCTTAAACGCTAAAGAACTAGGAACAAATTATAAGACAGACATTATCATCACATTTTTATATACAAACATATTAACAAGTAATAGTAAAATTAGCATACAAAAGAGGGCCCATTTTGACTCTCAAGATAAGACTTTCCCTTTCATACCACGATTTTCATGCTGCACCCTCTAACTGGAATGTTATCCCCTTTCCATGTCTGGTCCACCTTCTCTTTAATAAAAGTCTCCTTATTCCGTCAGCCAGAATTAGGTTTTCTTCCTCTAAATCAAATTGTTAAAACAAATCATTTCCACCTCTTTCTCCACACCTAATATTTCTTCTTCTATCATTAATAATAATGACCATAATAGTTAACATTTGTTGAGTGCTTACTTCGTGCTATATACATTTATACTATCATATTACCTTACTTTACTAAGTATGCTTGACATTCTAAAGCTTTTAAGTTCCAAGCATTTAGGAGAAAATAAAATTTTAAGAAAATGTAGAAAAAACCCTACCCCTTAATTTATTCTACATGTAAAAGTTAACAAAGAAGATTTATAAATGTCCACTTTGAGCATTCAAAGAAACACTAAAATGTAAATCGGCCTGGACATATAAACTGATGCAAGTATTGAAGATACAGAACTAAAAAGGCATATCAATCAAAGTACAAAAAAACTTAATAAAATGGGGGTCTAAAAGCTGGACAAAAAATAGAGGACTTTTAAACACTTTTAATTTGGAAATAATTTCAAATTTACATAAGAGATACAAGAATAGGAATAGTAGAAAGAACATCTTTATATCCTTGGCCCAAATTTACCTAACTCACAGATTCACCCTTTTGCCAACATGTCCATGAGTGAGAAATAAAGTATTCTTGCAAACCACTGATACTTCAAGGTTGTTGTTACCGAGATTTTGCATGTTCTCAATCTCTCACTTATATACATGTGTACACACATATGTATACATATACATATTTATATACACATATGTATATAAATACATATACACATACACACACACAATTTTTTCTAACCATTTGAGGGTGAGTTACATTACACTCATCATGGTTCTTTACCCCTACAAACGTCAGTATTTCCTAAGTATAAGGCTATCTCTTATACAACCATAGTACAGCTATCAAATTTAAGAAATTTAACATTGAACCAATACTTTTATCTAATCTACCATCTGTATTCCAATTTTGTTAATTGACCCAATAATATCCTTTATAGCATTTTCCCCATTCCAGTGCAGGATCCAGTGTAGGATCAGCTTTTTATTTAGTTTTCACATCTCTTTACCCTCTTTTAATCTGGGACCTTCCCTCCCTCTCTCCTTCCTCCCTCCCTCATCCTTTCTCTCTTTCTTCCTTCCTGTCTCTCTTTCTCTCTCCCCCATCCCTCTCTTTCTTTTGTCCCTCCCCTCCTCCCTTCCTCCCTTCCTCCCTCCCTCCCTCCTTTCCTTCCTTTTCATTCTTTTGTTTCTTTATGTCATTGACAGTTCTGAAGAATATAACCCCCACCCCCACCCCCAACACACACACACCTTTAAAAAAAATAAAGTTGTCCCTCATTTGGGGTTTGTCTGATGCTTCCTCATGGCCAGATTCAGGTTTATACATTCTTAGCCATAATACTACATAACTGATGTTGTGTCCTTTTCAAGGTATCACATTTGAAGTCACACATGCCCATCTGTTCTTCACTGGTGACATCCATTTTTAGCACCAGTCTAGGAGTTGTCTGATTTCACTACTGTATAATTACTATTTTCCCCTTGCAATTAATAAGCAGTTTATAAAAAGCCACTTTAAAACCATGTAAATATGTAAATGTTCTGCTCTTCATAAAAAAAATTCCCCCTAGATTTAGCATTTTATGATTAGAGTCTGATCCAGCCATTACTGAAACAGATGCAAAATGCTGACTTCCCAAATCTGGCAGCTTCTCTGATAACTGTAGTTATCAGTCAGCACTCAACAGTCTATAATGAGCAAGAGCCCTCAGTTCTCCCCATTAATGAATTCATCTCTTTACTATGGTATGGACTCATGAATCACAATTTTTTCAATGGTTCATTACTGTATTTAATTATTTTGGTGCTCAAGTACTTCCAGATTGGCCAGTGGAAGGCCCTTCAAGCTGGTTACTTGTGACATGATACCATCATTTTGGGCATTTCCTTATTTTCTAGCATAAGATGTTTCAGGCTCATTTTGTACTTACTCACCCCTGGCCCTGAAATCAGTCATTTCTCCAAGAAGCCTGGATTCCTATTAGTGGGAAATGGGCACTTAGATATGCTATATGCTCATTGCTCTTGGGGTGTCTGCTTCTTGGCTCTTTCAGCTGTCAGAGCTAGGATTTTATACATATATATATATATATATATATATATATATATATATATATACACACACACACACACACACAAACATACATACACACACACGTGTGTGTATAAATACATATATATATGGGCACATATTATTCATATTCACATACATACATACATGTATATTTTATAAATGATGCATTCACAATGATACCTCCAATTCTAGTCCATCCACAGGATTCTTTCTTGACTTCCTTCATTCTGCTTTGAATGTCTTTGCTTTTTCATTGAGATTCTGGCTCTCAACAACAATCAACACATTTGCTGAGACCTATATTACATCTTAAAATTGTTTCAGAATGGCTTTGGCCACACCTCTAAAATAACAACAAGACAACAAAACATACTATAAAAGTTTTGGGATTTGTTTGCAATTCTTTTCTAACTCAACCCAACCTGTCAAACACTGAACATAAATATACTGTGTTCATAAGTTACTGAAATTGATTCTTTCTTTTGTTTTCCTTTGGTATATTTATGGTATTCATTTGACATGCAAATGAATTAATTTATTTCACTTTGCTTGCAGTTTTAAGCTCATTTTCCCTTTCCTATCTTTCCTGATTTCTTTATATATTTTTAAAATGTGTAGAATATTAACATGCCTCCCAAAGTAAAAATTACATAAAAAGGTATTCTCAGAGAGGTGTCACTCCCTCCTGCATCTTGTCCAGTCTGTGCCCACCCGTGTTGTAAATAACCAGTTTCATTGCTGCGTAGTTTATCCTTCCTTTGGTTTCTTTTGTAAAGATAGATACACATGATAATTTCTCTTGTTTATAAATGATAATACTATATACACTCTTTCATCCTTTGCTCTTTTTTACTTGAAAGTATCTCTTGGAAATCACTTTGTACTACTGAGGAGAGATCTTCCTTCTCTCTCCTGCAGTGGCATAGAGCTCCATTGCCCGTACGGACCATAGTCCATTCAATCGCCTATGCTTAGGAGATTAAGGTAGTTTCCAATATTTCCTAATTACAAATAATATCACAATAAATACTGTGCATATGTATTTTAATATTATTAAAGGTATATCTTCAGAGCAAAGTCCTAGAAGTGAGGTTGCCAGGTTGAAGGGTAAATGCATACATAGATTTGTTAGAAATGCCAAATTCTCCTTCATAGCTGCACGCCATTTTGCATTACCACCAGCAATGTATGAGGATGCCTGTTTTGAAACAGCCTCACCAACAGCGCACTGTCAAGCTTCTGAAATTTTGCTGATCTGATGGATGAAAAGTTGTACTGGCATATCTAAAAAAAAATAGCTTTGCTGAGGTAGAATTTATATATATAATAGTAAAATTTACTAATTTTAGGTATATGGTTTGATAACTTTGCTTAACCCAATGTCACAAAAGTTTCTTCTGGAATTTAAGTTTTAGTTCTTACGTTTAGATCTGTAATCCATTCAGAGTTAGTTTTTGAATATGAAATAAGGTAGTGGTTGAGATTCAATTTTTCTCACACTAATACTCCCTTGTTCTAGCACCATGTATTGTAATGAGCAGCTTTTCCTCATTGAATTGTCTGTGAACATTTTCAAATACCAAGTGACCCCAAGTGAGGGTCAATTTCCACTGGTATCAGATTGCTGTTAGCTCCAGGCTTAAAACACTCGGAACAAGAAATTTAGTTCACATAGTTCCCCTCTTCCCAGAGGAGCAGCTTCTCTGCGCTCATGTTCCAATTCCTTTGGTTGTTGCTTAGTGTGTAATGTCCAGGTTTTAGAGTTGTTTTCTCTTGGAGAATGTCCTCTGCAAGTGTCTTGCTCAGTACTAGAAGCTGGAAGTCCTGTCTCAATGTAGATTTAATTGGTATTTCTCTTATTATGAGAAAGACTGAATATCTTTTCATGTTTCATATGACCTTTTTATAACTTTTTTCGTGAGTGGTCTGCTCATGTCTTTTACCCATTTTTCTATGTAATTTTTGGTTTCATCTAAACTGTTAAAACTTCTGCTTATAATTTGTGTATATGGATGCAACTGAATTTTGCATATTAATTTTAATTTTTTAAAAAATTAATTAATTATTTATTTATTTGGCTGCGTTGGGTCTTCGTGGCTGCGTGCGGGCTTTCTCTAGCTGCGGTGAGTGGGGGCTACTCTTCATTGCGGTGCGCGGGCATCTCATTGCAGTGGCTTCTCTTGTTGTGGAGCGTGGGCTCTAGGCACAGGCTTCAGTAGTTGTGGCACACGGGCTCAGTAGTTGTGGCTCGTGGGCTCTAGAGCACAGGTTCAGTAGTTGTAGCACACGGGCTTATTTGCTCTGCAACATGTGGGATCTTCCTGGACCGGGGCTTGAAACTGTGTCCCCTGCATTGGCGGGTGATTCTTAACCACTGTGCCACTAGGGAAGTCTCTTGCATATTAATTTTATATCTTGCTGGCTTGTGGATTTTTCCAACAACTTAGTTTTATCATTGATTCTCTAGAGTTTTCTGGATTACTATCATGTTATCTGCAAACAGAGACAGCTTTATTTTTTTTTCCAATTCGTATGTCCCTAGTTGTCTTTCTAGTCTAACTGCATTTTCTTTTTTTGTGCTACTTTTACCAGGTTTAGGCATCAAATGTTATACTTGCTGCCAGAAAAGAATTTGGAAATTTTCTTTCTTTTCTTTTTTTTTTAATACTCTGAAGCCATTTATGGGGGATTGATTGCCAGAGGTTTGGTTAGATTCCCCTGTGAAACTATTTGGCCTGGTCCTTTTCTATAGGGTAGCTTCTTGGTAACTTTATTTCTTCTATGGAAATTGGTATATTAAACTTTCTATCTCTATTGAGGTCAGTTTTGGTAAATGATATTTTCATCAGATGCGTATGTTTTTTTTTTTTTTTTTTGATTGATTGATTGATTGATTGATTTTGGCTGTGTTGGGTCTTCGTTTCTGCGCGAGGGCTCTCTCCAGTTGTGGCAAGCGGGGGCCACTCTTCATCGCGATGCGCGGGCCTCTCACCGCCGCGGCCTCTCTCGCCGCGGAGCACAGGCTCCAGACGCGCAGGCTCAGCAGTTGTGGCTCACGGGCCCAGCCGCTCCGCGGCATGTGGGATCCTCCCAGGCCAGGGCTCGAACCCGTGTCCCCTGCATTAGCAGGCAGACTCTCAACCACTGCGCCACCAGGGAAGCCCGGTAAATGATATTTTCCTAAAACATTTTAATAGGTGAGTTAATCCCAGTTATGTTCATTAAGATGACTATTATGTTCAGTCTCAATTTTGTCATACTGCCTTTTGTTGAAATTATTGTGTATATTTACTGCATTTCTTCATTCATGCGTCCCTTTTACTTTTTAAAAAAGATTTCTTTTGGTAATTAGGAAGATGTGTATTTTCATTCTACAGGTTACATTTGTATTATTGCTTTTTATAGTGCCTGAGATTCCCTCAATCTTTACCTCATCTTTTTAATATTTGGTGTCAGTTTTAAATAATATTCAGTGACTATTATACTTTACTCATACAACAAAATGATATTATGCTATTTTCCCTTTTTTTCTCCCTTCTCCTCTAATTAAAAAAAAAATTGCATCTTTGATTTTTGTCAGACATGTAATGTTTACACATTATTCTTTTACCCGTGAACTCACTCTCGTTTTAGTCTCAGCTATATAATAACAGATAGGAAACGCTCACTGTTTGGAAATTCTTGTCAAGGTTATCCCAGGCATTTTTTGGCTGGGTGAAACTCACCTCTCCCAGATTCCTCAGGAATACTACATGTGTACATTATTCCCTGAATACTGGCACATTTTAAACTGTTTTTCTATGGCCTTGATATCTGGGAGTCAACTTGGTGGTATACAATATTCTTGGTTTACACATTCTTTCCTTTAGTTTCATGAAAATATTGCTCCACTAATGCCTTACTTTGTATGTTGTGTCAAGAAGGCTGATGCTGGTCTAATTCTATTGCCTTTGTAAGTTATTTGACCTTTTCATTTGGAGGCACTATACATATTTTTTCTCTATCTTTAAAGTCTACTAGTTTTACTAGGATATGTCCTACAATTGATCTTTCCAGGCCAAATTTCCCCACTGCCCAATAACAGTGTCAGGTCATCTTTTATTTCTGAAAAGTTTTCTTGGATTATAGGTCTAAATATTAGTGCTGTTCAGTTGTTTTGATTTACTTCTTTAAGAAAATCTTTTACTTCTTTATTTCATTCTTATTTTTCTGGTTTTCTTCAATGCCTTTTCATTTGATTATATTCTTCCTTGGGAAACCTTTAATTTAGTTTTCATTTCTGGTATCATTTTGTCTTTTTCTTCTCTTTCTTTCCCAAGTTTTATCAACTCTCATTTCATTTATTCCTGTTTTTTGTCATTTTCTAAGTCAGTTTTAAATTTCTGATTTGAGGTGGTTTTTTTCTTAATGCCAAATGCTTGTTTGAGGATATTAAATTGAGTTTGCAGTGATGTGTTACAGTTTTTGTCAGCTTTGTGGTTGAATTGTTTTGGAGGTTTCATTAGGAGAAAAGCTTTAATTCATATTGTCTGATTTTTACAGTTGTCTTGTAATGACAGGGACAGATTTTTTTTTTTTCCAATTCCTTTTTCTTTCATAGAAAGAGTTCTTAGTTCAACAGCACCCTCTTCTGTGCAATTTCTTTTATGGATCATGTTGTTGACGGTCATAGTGGAGGGTAGATAGAGGAGGTTTGGTATGTCTTGTTTCTCTTTCATTTCTGCAAGATCCTTAATTTTCCCCTCTTATTTCCTTGTTTCTCTTTATTTCCTAATCTCCAAGGGATACCACCCCTTCTCTATTTGATTCTTCCCCAGACGAAATGATTCTCGAAGGCTGCCACTTCTGGTTGCACACACTTTCTCAAGTCCTGAGAACCACAAAATCCTGGCCCCTGTTCAGTATTTTGGCATTAATAGTTGCATTTTTCTCTTCCTGGGGGTGATTTTATTTGTAGTACTTCATCTAATTGCTCTGTTTCTCCTTATTCTTTTTCAGAGTTTTTAAGCCTTACCTCCTCTGCTCTTTGTACCCCAGGTTTCAGTGCAGGCAAGCTGCAAGAACTTGTTGGAATTTTTAAACTCTATTTGTATGTAGTTTGAAGGTTCTTGTGTTCTCTGTCCAATAGCCATATTTAAGGTATGGGTCCTGGGAATTCCCTGGCAGTCCAGTGGTTAGGACTTGGTGCTTTCACTACCATGGGCCTGGGTTCAATCCCTGGTTGGGGAACTAAGATCCCGCAAGCCAAGTGGCGCAGAGAGAAAAAAACCCAAACAAGCAAACAAAAGAAACCGGTATGGGTCCTGTATGGTTTTATTTTGCTCTGTAAACTTTATGTTTTCTGGGAGGATAACGTTGGGGAGATTCAAAATCAGGTGATTGCCATTGATCTATAACAATGGTCTCTTAACTTCCTACTCTTATTAATATTTTATTTGTTTGTTACTTGTATCTCTATTTCATGATGATGTCGTTGTATTTGTTTGCTGTAAGTTACTTAAAATTCTCTGAAGAATGATGCAGAGTGAAAATTAAATTTTTTAAAATTAATTAATTAATTTATTTTTGGCTGTGTTGGGTCTTCATTGCTGCGCGCAGGCTTTCTCTAGTTGCAGCGAGCAGGGGCTACTCTTCATTGCAGTGCATGGGTTTCTCATTGTGGTGGTTTCTCTTGTGGAGCATGGGCTCTAGGCACACGGATTTCAGTAGCTGTGGCACACGGGCTCAGTAGTTGTGGCTTGCAGGCTCTAGAGCGCAGGCTCCGTAGTTGTGGCGCACGGGCTTAGTTGCTCCACAGCATGTGGGATCTTCCCAGACCAGGGATCAAACCCGTGTACCCTGCATTGGCAGGTGGATTCTTAACCACTGCGCCACCAGGGAAATCCCAAATTTTTACTTTTCATTATTAAAAAATAAAATTAAAAAATGTTCTGCTTTGGAGGTTTTTGTTTTTTGCTTGTTTTGTTTTTATCTTTAATAAGATGAGTATGAGTAACAGAAGAAAAGAAAAAGGGAAAATAAAAGAGAAAGAAAACAAGAAGAAAAAGCAATGAGATGGGTCATTTCAGTCCATAGATATCTGACTTTGAAAGCAATTTCCAAGAGGAGTTTTAACATTTCCTTTGGTAGCAGGAATTCAGCATGGGTACAGCCCCTGTGAGTGATTGCTTTTAAGATCTATACTATTTTATACTATACTGTTTACATCTGTAAGCTCTGGGATATTATACAGCATCAATGCTTTGTAATTATACCTCATATGTTTATGCACACATATACAAAACACATATATACAGTACATGCACTTACTTGTTTCACATTCTGGAGTTCTTCTGTCAATTGTTTCCTTTGCCTTTCCGATTCAAATAATTTTTCCTATATTTAAAAATCACTGAATTAATAACTTGTTATGAAGGTATCAATGGGTATGATATTTAGGGCTTTGCTTCAAAGCTTATAAATTCCCCAAACATCCAATTTCTACAATTTGAAAATGTAGTTCCCAGTCATTTTTCTGGCTTTATACATACCATCTAAAAGTAATTAGTTATTTACAGTATAATTGTGATGTAAACGTATTTTCTGTTACTATAATTAGTCACTTTTTTTGGAGGGGGGTCCGGCACCATGCAGCTTGCAGGATCTTAGCTCCCTGACCAGGGACTGAACCCGGGCCACAGCAGTGAAAGCCCAGAATCCTAACCACTAGCTACCAGTGGACTCCCTGTTAGCCACTTTTTAAAACCTCAAAATCCAAGGTCCAAAATAAGTCAATCAGGATCAAAATGTATAAATATTAACTAAATGTTAGGTAATAGCTATCATTGCCAAAGAGCTTGCAAATTGAAGAGCATTATTATTACAACTTAGAGTGTCTCTTACTAAACTAAAGAGGACTATGAAACTGGGTTAACTATTATTTTCCTAATTTACTTTATTTTTGGAAGATTATCCATAAAATTGAAGATATGACTGGTGTAACCAAAATATGAAATAATAGTTACTAAGGAAGAATAACTTTAGGCATGTCAATCAAATATTAAAATCTTTGAATTTAAAATTCAGTCGAGCAAATATCCTAAAATGTTCAATTTTGTTAAGTATGTCATAAATAAATCTACATTTTTAAAATCAAATCAGAGATACTAAGAGTAATTTAAGAACCATTTTACTATAAACCCAAGCAGAGGAATTGCTGGAAGATTATATTGAGTGGTAAATATTCATGGCAGCATTGCAAGGTTTACAGGAAGCAATTTGCTTTCCGTTATACTTCAGTTCATTCTTGTCTAACAGATGAAATGAAAGTACATGACAATGAATATAATATAGCAATCTAATGAATCTGCCACAGACCAGAAGCCAAGAAACTGCTGGCTCCTGGGTTTTATGCAAGTCACCTTCACTTTTTGTGTCCTAGTTTTTTGCATCTGTAAATGGAAAATATATCTATTTTCATTCAGCTTTGCAAAGCAGTAGCAATGTGAACTCTGCAGAAAGGCTTCAAGTTAAATAAGGCCCATGGCACTTTTAAAAATCATTCTTGCAAAATAAAAATTAGCCATTGGTATCAAATTTTCTTGGCTTCATTTTTCTTTGTACCTCAAATCAGACATGAAGAATAGAGATGTCACAGGATAATGAGAAGTGATGAGAGACCATCTACACACTCCATGAACTTCATTTAACAACCTCTGCTATTTGTGTGAGTGTGTGTAATATCAATACAAGCAGAAAAACTCAAAGTGCAAACATTATCTCAAATAAAATATTTATTGCTTTGTACAGTCTTTTCTATAGTTAAACAAGTGGTTCTAAGGTAAAGGAAATTATACAATATAGAATATATTTTACCCGTGATTTTAGGTTTTGTCACAGTAGGATATGCTCAGTTACATCTCAAAAATTTTAAATGTGAATCATGATTTACTGAATAGCTCCTCAGGAAAACTTTGTTTAAATGTTAAATTAAATTAAAATTCTAATAATTACTACTGATATTCCAATAAAAAACAGGAATATATCACTAAGTTTAACAATGATAAACATTAGGGAAATAAAAAAGATCTGAGAGCCTCAGAAAATTATGATGAACCATAAGACTCAATGACTTATGCAGAGTAAATTATATAAAAATGCTGTCTTACCAATGTAACCAACCCTGGAGATGTTTTCTAAGAGAATATGAGGCAACTACTGTCAATATATTTTTAAAACAAATTTATATTTTTCATCTTAACTCTTAATTGTTACACAAAAAATGTGGATAGTGGTTTCAAAGATGTAAAAAGAAATATAAAATATTCCTTTAGTAGTAAAATGCTTACATTTGGCGGTAACATGAACTGGTAATATCTTTTGAAAGGGAATTTGGCAACATGTAAAATTTTATGCATCCATATCCTTTGATAAAAGCAATTCGGCTTTCAGAAATGTATTCAATTTGCACTTTTACAACTGCACAATGGCCCAAAGATACATCTACAAAGCTACTTATGATGGAATTATTTTTAATAATGGAAAACTGGAAATAGCCTAAATATCCCTCAATAAGGAACTGGTTAAATAACCTAGAATAGAACCTTTTGATGATAGGAGAGGCATTAAAAAGAATTAGGTAGATCTGCATATGTTAACCTGAAAAGTAACCAAAGATATAATGCTAACAAAGAGGAAAAAAGAAGGCAAGCTGTAAAAAAGTGTGTAATGTATGCAATTTTGTAAAAGTTAAAAAATATATACACATGTATTTTTAAACATATGATTGGCTACATAGAGAAAGTCTCTGAAAGAATAAACAAGATATGTTAAACAATGGCTTCCTCTAGAGGTCAGAATTTAAAAACTAAGGTAGCAGGGAAATTTCTTTCTTTTTTTTTTTGGTGTAAAGATTTTGCTTTAATAAAAATTAAACAAATAATAGAATTTCACTTATTTAAGAAAATAATTAAAAGTAATTTAAAAATATATTCCTATGGTGAATTAATGGTAAATCAAGTAGTTATGTTGCTTTTCTTGAAGATTTGAAAAATATAATGGCTTTCTGTAAAACTTAGGATATAATGTAAATTTAATATTCTACTAAACATGAAATGAAAATATATAAAGAGAACCAAAATCTTAAAGTATATTTGGGATATACTGTGTGTTTTTATTTCCCTTAAATCACATTGCCTTAATTCTAAATTATGTTAGCGAAACAAGATGTCCCTGAAGCATTCCCATGAACATGGGAGAAAATGTATTTTCCAATGAACATCTGAGGATCCAAAACTGTCATGGCTTGTTTTGTGGGTTTCTCATCTAATCTTTGTTGGCTCCTTATTCTTGCCACCAGCGTGAGAAAAAAAAGGGGTGAAAAGTAGCCAGATCAGAAGGGATGACTAAAAACCACTGTTCACACTGAATCTTAGATGGAGACTGTGAAATATAAATAAGTGTGTGAACTAAAAAATTAATTCTCTAAAGGTCAGCTGAAGAAATAAATATCAAATTACTTGGTATTAATATTCAATGCTAAGCTATTTGATATTAATATTCTTTAAAAAAAAACTAAGCCTCAATACTCCAGAATTCAACAGAAGGTAATTTTCTTTCTTTTCGTTTTTCTAAAGAAAATACAAGGAAGCTAAATTGGAGATTACCTTAAGTGTATTCACTTCTTCCAAGGCATCATTTCTTTCATGCTTAAGCCTTTCCATTTCATCTTCTTCTAAGGAATCACAGGGAAGAAGCTGTCAACATTAAAATATAAGAGAAAAGTTATACATTAGATACTAATTATGAGAACATAAAAATCCTTTTTGATGAGTCTTAGGCTTTTGCATTCCAATAACAAGATTCAGTTTCTTACTTTGGAGTCATTTCATTAGATAAAACAGAATATTAAAATAATCTGGGGTAACAATTCATTTAAGCTTAACTTTCTATTTTTGTTACTAATACAGGATTTAGATGATTATGAGGTATACACACTCTGTTCTCATCTTTATTATTCTTATTTTAACAATATAATTTTTCCTTAAAGTCCAAATTTTAAGACTGTGTTTATAATGTATGTGTTTATATATATGTGTGTGTGTGTGCATGTGTGTATACACACACAATGGAATATTACTCAGCCATAAAAATGAATGAAATAATGCCATTTGCAGCAATGTGGATGGACATAGAGAATACTATGCTTAGTGAAATAAGTCAGAAGAAAGGCAAATACTATACGATATCACTTACATGTGGAATCTAAAAAATAATACAAATGAATGTATATGTAAAACAGAAACAGACTCACAGACATAGAAAACAAACTTGTGGTTACTGAAAGGGAGAGGGAAGGGGGGAGGGACAAATTAGGGGTATTAAGAGGGATTAGGGATTAACAGATACAAAGCACTATATATAAAATAGATAAGCAACAAGGATATACTGTATAGCACAGGGAATTATACCCAGATTCTTGTAATAACCTATAACGGAATATAATCTGGAAAATACTGAATCACTGTGCTGTATACCTGAAACTAACACAATGCTGTAAATCAACTATACTTCAATTAAAAAAAAAAGACTTTATGAGTTATCAACATAAACTACTCCCTAAAGATGTCCACACCAAGTACATGGTATATAAGGCTAACAAAATGCTGGACATTATCAATCAAGATAGTTTACAGGAACCCAGTAAAGTATGTTAATTGATTATGTCTATTATTGTTTTAACTAAATGAAATGTAATGTAACAGCCAAAGTGGCTTAAAAAGATTCCTGCACAGAAACTGTCTTGAAGATAATATTAATAATTCATGCACAGGTGAATAACAACAACAAAAAATAGCAGAAATGACAATTTCTCTTACTTCTAGCTTGATCTCTGACAGTTAATTATAAGGTAAAAAAAAATGGCAATCTTATCAGAGATAAAAATCCAAGTCTAATTATAGCCATCTTCTATGCAGAAGTTATAATAGAACTAAAAATAAAGTATAGAAAATTTGATTTATAGGACTGAATAGAGAAAGTGATTGCTATATAAGTATGAGCTTTAAAGCAGGGACTTTCAGATAGGAGAGGTGAATGCAGAGTAGGAAAAGATAATACACATAGTTAATAATATCAACCATTTATTAGGAACTTTGTGCAGATACATTGCTAAGGACTGTATATATTCAATATTAAATCCTTACCATAACTTTGTGTCTATTTTACATGAGGGAATGGGCTCAAAAGGTTAGTAAAATGCCTAAGGTTTCACAGCTAGTAAGGGGCCATTCCAAGATTCCCCCAGAGATCTGACATTAGTCTGTGATTTTTACTAACTGCTCAACAAAAAACCATGGTGGTATGGATATGATAAACTCAGATTTGCTTTCCAAGTTCTAGAATAACAGAAGTAGGGCTCATTCCTCAAGTTTTTGCCGAAATATTTTTCCTAAAATTATTGGTTCCTTTTGTTCTGACACATTTGCTTTTGTGTACCTATGGCCATTGTCCATAATAACATGATCTCATAGTCTTCATCTGTCTCTGTCATTCTATTTCATAAGTACTCACAGAATTCATTCTTACACTGTTTTAGATTACTTCCAAATACAATTTCAAATGTAGCAATGTTTCCCAAAATGTGCTCCAAAGGATATTAATTAGATTTGTATAAAAGCATAACCGGGTGATGGTGATGGTGGTAGTGGTCCTTGTAGGTCAGATAAGTTAGAGAAATGCAGGATTTAGAAAAAATTAACTTTCTTTCCTGCAGGGCTTCCAGTAGCTTTGATATGCTAATAAGCATTTTGAATATCCCCAAAGGTAACATAATGACTTGTCTTCTTCAAGTTTTCCAACCACATTACACACACACTCCCTCCTTTATTTATTTTGTAGTATCTCGTGGGACTAATGTCAACCAAGCACATTCTGGGAAACACTGCTACTATACATTCAGATGGTCTTATTCTATCTTGTTATTTTAAGAAGTAAAAATAAACAATTCAAGAGTTTAAATGAGAATCTAGATAACAGAGCTATAATAATTTACTAAGATAAATTATGGATTGGGATTTTTAGGGATGTAATCATAAATTTTTGCATTTAAAATGAAGGTAAATCATGCATAAAAGAGTCCATGGTACCATTTTGGGAGGCAAAACACTAGGCGACAGTCATAGAACAAACCATGACTTTAAAAAAAAAGTTTTATAACTCTATTGCTATTTTAGGGCTAAACAGAAAAAACTGGCCATAGATATTTCTTGTGAATTATTTGAAAAGCCCCTTTGTACCCAGTGACTTTCCAAATATGCTTCAACTAAGCAAGCAGCAAATGAAATAAATAAATTGTTGCTATTTAACATCAATGATTCCAGACAGATACCTATTTTCTAATATACCTCCAGTTCTTGGACTTTATCCTCCTTTCCTTCTTACATCCCTTTCCTGCCTGGCTCCCATGATATAATTTTCGACCCTCAGGCCCCTTGACCTCTGCAATACCTGGTACATAACATTATAAATCATTTCTACTCTGCTTTCTCACGTCTCCGATGGAGATATCAAGAGATACTTCAGAAAGTCACTGCACTGTGCTGAGCAAGTCTGACCTCAACTCTCCCTTCACTGTGCTCCATCATCATAATTTTTAAATTATTTGACTTGTGCCAATTCTGGATAGCCACTACTGCACTGGCCACATTCCTAGCCTCAATTCATTTTAAACAGAACAAACCAACAACCTCTGTTTCAGTCTAATTTTATTGATAAACCCTTCCATTACGAACCCATCCAATTACCTCCTTTCCTTAAAATTTCTGTGTATTCCCCTTTTTCCCCTTCCATTTCCCCTGCTTACTCCTTTTACTTCTTATAATCTGGTTTACGTATCTTTCCTCCCATCCCCACATTTCAAAAATAATTACTTGTAGTGTCACCAAACAACCTGCTATTTGACAAAATAAATGCCCCTCAACTTTCTTAACCACTTTGCTACATATAACATTGCTCAAACCATTTGTTCTTGAAACTTTCTCTTCCTTAGGTTTTTCATACTCCACTATCTCATCTACCCTCAGAATATTTAGGCTGTTTGACTTAATTTCACTTCTACTCCTTAAATGGGGGAAAAGGGAGGTTCCCCAAAGTTTGTCCCTTTCCGCTGCCTTCTCTACAAGCTCTCCCTGAGTGATAACATTCACTGCCATGCTATCATAACTATCACCCTCCAGATCATTCTCAAATCCCTCTCCTGGTGTCCAGTTCCTTATTTCCAACTGCCTTTTGGTTATTTGTACCTGTCAGCATCTTGAACTTACTCTTTCCAAAACACAACCCATCATCCTCTCTACCTTTCTCTTCTTATTCCCTCTTTCCAGTAAAAGTAACAACATGTCATTAATCATCCTAATAAAAACTTCAGAGTTATCTTTAACCCATTCTCCCTTGGTTCTGACATCCAAATGTAAGCCTCATTGACGACATACTTGTTTCAGTAAATATCTTAGATCTGTCTCACCATTCCTTTCCATTCTCCCCATCTTCACCATAGTTTAGCTCTTTATTATTCCATATTTGGTAGTCTAGACTACCAACCACCACTTTAATCCCTTCCAAGATAACCAACACTATTTAAGATTACTATTTCTAAAATACCACTTTGATCATGTCACTATTCTCCTTAATGGCTCCTCACTTAACACAGGTACAAATTTCTAAGTTTAATATTTACTCTTCCTTCACTGACCTGCATGTACCCAATTATCTTATTTAAAACATAGATTACTTTCTGCTTACCAACACATTATACACATTTTTTTTCATGTTAATAAAAATGCTTATCATTCTCTGTTCACCTCTTGAGCAGATAAAATCCTATTTATCATTCAAAACTCACTCAAATGCCAACTCTGTTATGAATCTTCTCTTAATGTTCTAAGCTCTATTATTACTACGGCCTCATCACACAATGCATTTTTAAACTTTATTTGTAAATTTCTTTACATTATACCCTAAATTCCTTGAGGGGCAGGCTCCAGTTTTATTTATCTTAATAACATGTGCTGGAGCACCTAACACAATGCCACACACACTGTAGTTGTTCAATATACATTTAATGTTTTACAGATGAGTATATAGTGAAGTGGCTATAAAGTATTTACTGCTACACATAGTGAGAAATACCATTTATATCGGTGAAATATTATCATTCTTATTATAATACAGTTCACTTTGATATTTTCCATTCTATTCTATTTCACTTGTTAAAATGCAATCCACTTAATTGATTTAGCACGAACCCCAATTGTGAAAAGTCTACATTCAGATACTTATGGTGTTCTGTGATTTTAATATAAGCCATTTATGATACTTGATTAGTGTGGTAAAGCCATAGCAATATCATGGACTACAGTCTGCTGTTGCTAATTTTAGAATACTGCTAAATGTAGGCTCCAACCTTGCCTTTTCCGGGTGTAATCTTGTGCCAGCCAAAGGTATAGCACTGTGTGAATTTTTTAATATAGCAATGATGACTAGAATCACAGAAAGATAATTATATTTTTGCTTCTAAACGCCATATTATTCCAAAACCAAAAGTTTTTTGTCAACTAGACAAAAGTAGGACTGACTATACTGGCTCAGCAATTCTTTCTTCTTAAAAGATAGTATCTCAAGAAATCTTAATGAGTCAGACAGAATGATCAGCAAATGAAGCTAGTTACAAAAGAGTACATACTGTATGATTCTTTTTTTTTATTATTAATTTTTATTGGAGTATAGTTGCTTTACAATGTTGTGTGAGTTTCCGCTGTACAGCAAAGTGAATCAGCTATGCGTATACATATATCCCCTCTTTTTTGGATTTCCTTCCCATTTAGGTCACCATAGAGCACTGAGTGGAGTTCCCTGTGCTATACAGTAGGTTCTCATTAGTCATCTATTTCATACATCGTAGTGTATATATGTCAATCCCAATCTCCCAATTCATCCCACCCCTCCCTTACCCCCTTGGTGTCCATACATTTGTTCTCTACATCTGTGCCTCTATTTCTGCTTTTGCAAATAAGTTCATCTGTATGATTCTATTTATTACTGTGTCCACTATGCTTCCGTAAAAATATTTTTAAAAAATAAATTAAGAAAAATACAAGCCAAAAAAAAGGAAACATATGGGTAAAAAACAAGCATCCCTAACAGATGGATTATAAAATCTGACTCTGTTGTTTAAGATGAGATGATTGAGGGGGTGACCAAAGGGGAACTTCCTCACCTTCACAGAATGTCATGTCAGCATCCTGACCTCAGATTAATTGATATACTATTTCACATGAGGCACCATACTGTTTTTCAACTAAAAAAACAAATTGGGAAAAATACTAAAAAATATATATTTTTCAATTTGTTTCTGGTGAGCTGTTTGACAAGTAATGATTTTTACAGTATTTTCAAACTGTGGTGCATAACTCATTAGTAAATTATAAGACCAAATATTTAATGAAATAAAATTGAATATTAAATAAGAACACAAAGATGTAGAAAAGGTAAGTAATGCTTTGAGACTTTTGTTTCAGTTACATATGTGAGTGTGGTGAAGTAAAATGCATTCTTATTGTGGATTTGTGGATTCAGGTCATTTTATGGGGATTCTTCTGTGTGTTGACAAGCAGAATACAACAAGAGAATTCTTGTAAACTGATATAATGACTCTTGCACAGTATTTGATCTGAAGCCACAAACAGGAAATTATTGGCATGTGGGCCTTGCACCATTACCATCAGCACTTTGCTTTTGCTATCAAAATGCCACAGATTGAACACATTCTTATCTGCCCTAAAATCATATTGGTAAAAAGGAAGTAAATTACTAATTTGGAGCATGAGTATTTCTTTGCAGTTGCTAAGAAAGTTTTGCATGCTCATACAAAGTACTCTGAATTTCCTACTTGACTTATATTGTAAGCCACCCAACCACCTTTGCCTTTCCTCATCATAAATGGATATGGTAGCTTTTAATACTTTTTGGCAATTAGAAAACAATGTTCCGCTATCAACATTAGGTAGATAAAAACAAAACACCTGGATGAGTGGAAGGAAAACCGTGCTCTTACAGCTTCAGTCTTCCTACTCTAAATGCTACATTTAGAGTAAATCAGATCTGCTAAATCAGCGCCTCAATTCTGGGAGAACTAGGTAATCTCCTGAGAGTTTCCAAACAACCAGGTCTTTGGAAACTCTCTTTCTCAGCAATGGGAACTCTCATTCATTGCTGGTGGGAATGAAAAATGGTACAACCACTTTGTAAGACAGTTTGACAGTTTCTTACAAGACTACACATCCTCTTACCATATGATCCAGCAATTGAGTTCCTTGGTATTTACCCAAAGGAGTCGAAAATTTATGTACACACAAAGACCTGCACATGACGTTTATAGCAGTTTTATTCATAATTATCCAAATTTGAAGCAACCAAGATGTTCTTCAGTTGGTAAATGGGTAAATAAACATCCAGATAAGAGAGATGAAAAGAAATAGAGAAACCTTAAATGCATATTACTAAGTGAAAGAAGCCAATCTGAAAGGGCTATATACTGTATGATTCCAAGTATATGACATTCTGGAAAGGGCAAAACTATGGAGACAATAAAAGGATCAGTGGTTGCTATGGGTAGGGGGCAAGGAGGTTGTAGAGAGATGACAGGCAGTGAACAGAGAATATTTTGTGTAATAAAGATACTCATGATACGATAATGATTGATACATGTCATTATACATTTGTCCAAACCCACACAGAATGTATACACCAAGAGTGAACTGTAATGTAAACTATGGACTTTGGGTGATTATGATGTGTCAATGTAGGTTCACCAGTTATAATAGTCTATAAATTCAACGTAGCAAGATTTTGGCAAAAATTTATATGGGTAAGATAAGCCAAAGTAATATTTGAAAAGAAGAACAAGGTGGGAAAATGTGTCTTAGCAGATATCAAGACTTATGAAGCCAAATAAACCAGCAGAATAAAGAGCTCAGAAATGCCCATGCAAATATGGAAATCTTATAAATGACAGAGCTGGACTGAAAATAATCCTTCCATCCCACTGAAATATGAATTTACATTTAAAAAATTACCTTTATAAAAATAATTTAACAAAATTTATATCATATTTATATTTTTTGATTGTGCATCAATAATATAATTACTACTCAAATCAGAAGAAAATTTTAATATGTAAAATCTAATGAATATAGTAAATTGAAACAAATACATTACAATTTACCTAAATTTTTTGGCAACAGAATGATAGGATGATCAATGAAAGATTTTTAAGCTTGAAATTATAACATATCAGGGTAACATTCTAGGGCAATATAGAAGAGAAGTAAGAGTTAACAGAGAAAAAGGAAAGATGATAAATTTCTGAGAGTAAGAACTGATGCCTGAATTTTCTTTTAAAAGATAATTATGGGTATCAAAACTATAGTATTAGATTTCATTAGATATACTTAAAAGTTATATAATAGGTTTCCTTATAAAAAGAAAAATATTTAAGAGGGGTCCAAGATGGTAGCATAGGAAGACCCTGAGTTCACCTCTTCCCATGAACACACCCAATCTACACCTACATATAGAGAAATTTATTTTGAAGACCTGAAGGCTGAATGGACAGCTACTGCACATAGAAGGACCACATAGAAATGGGTAGTAAAGATGGAAACATGGTATCCATGAGAACCCCACCCTGACCTGCAGTAGGGAGAGATGTTCTGAGGGGCGTGAGCACAGACTTGCCCACCCTGGGACACGACCAAAGAACAGGAGTTTAAAGGGCACCTGGACTAACCCTAGAGCTTCTGCTAACCCTAGAGCTTCTGCAAATGAGCAAGGAACTGCTGGAGATCTCTCTGGGATCAGAGGGGCCAGCAACTGCCATCATTTGAGTTCCCCCATGACTCCCCCGGCCCATGCCCACTCCAGCCTGAGCTGTTTATTTCTATTGCCTTGGGAGACTGATCTAAGAAAACACTAGTACAATTTACCTCAGAGAACGTTTTGCCTATGTTCTCTTCTAGGAGTTTTATGGTGTCTTGTCTTATATTTAAGTCTTTAAGCCATTTTGAGTTTATTTTTCTGTATAGTGTGAGGGTGTGTCCTAACTTCATTTATTTCATGCAGCTGTACAACTTTCCCACTTGCTGAGAGACTGTCTTTTTCCCATTTTATATTCTTGCCTCCTTTGTCGAAGATTAATTGACCGTAGGTATGTGGGTTTATTTCTGGGCTGTCTATTCGGTTCCATTGATGTAAGTATATGTTTTTGTGCCAATACCATGCTGTTTTCATTACTGTAGTTTTTTAGTATGGTCTGAAGTCTGGGAGGATTATGCCTCCTGCTTTCTTCTTTTTCCTCAGAACTGTTTTGGCTTCCTTCTTTTTCCTCAGAATTGCTTTGGGAATTCTGAATCTTTTATGGTTCCATATAAATTTTAGGATTATTTGTTCTAGTTCTGTGAAAAATGTCATGGGTAATTTGATGGGGATTGGCTTAAATCTGTATATTGCTTTGGGTAGTATGGCCATTTTAACAATATTAATTCTTCCAATCCAAGAGCATGGGATATCTTTCCATTTCTTTGAACCATCTTCAATTACCTTTACTAATGTTTTATAGTTCTCAACATATAAGATTTTCACCTCATTGGTTAGGTTTATTCCCATTTTATTTATTCTGGTGTGATTTTAAAAGGTATTGTATTTTTATATTCCCTTTCTGATATTTCATTGTTAGTGTAAAGAAATGCAACCAATTTCTGTATGCTAATCTTGTACCCTGCTACCTTGCTGAATTCATTTATCAGTTCTAACAGTTTTTGTGTGGAGTCCTTAGGGTTTTCTATATATAGTATCATGTCATCTGCATATAATGACAATTTTTCCTCTTCCTTTCCAATTTGGATAACTTTTATTTCTTTTTCTTGTCTGATTGCTGTGGCTAGGACTTCCAATACTACATTGAAGAGAAGTGATGAGAGTGGGCATCCTTGTCTTGTTCCAGATTTTAGTGGGAAGGCTTTCAGCTTGTTACCATTGAGTATTATATTGGTTGTGGGTTTGTCATAAAGAGCTTTTATTATGTTGAGGTACGTTCCTTCTATACCACTTTGGTAAGGATTTTTATCACAAATGGATGTTGAATTTTGTCAAATGCTTTTTCTGCATCTATTGAGATAATAATGTAGTTTTTGTCTTTTCTTTTGTTGGTGTGGTGTATCACATTGATTGATTTGCATATGTTGAATCATCCTTGTGAACTGGGGATGAATCCCACTTGGTCATGGTGTATGATCTTTTTCATGTATTGTTGGATTCAGTTTGCTAATATTTTGTTGAGAATTTCTGCATCTATATTCATCAGAGAAATTGGCCTGTAATTTTCTTTTTTCGTGGTATCTTTGTCTGGTTTTGCTACCAGGGTGATGGTGGCTTCACAGAATGTCTTTGGGAGTGTTCCCTCCTCTCCAGTCTTTTGGAAGAGTTTGAGAAGGATCAGTAAAAGGTCTTCTTTTATGTTTGGTAGAATTCAAACAAGCCATCTGGTTCTGGACTTTTCTTTATAGGGAGTTTTTTTTAATTACATATTCTATTCCATTTTTAGCGATCAGTTTGTTTTCATTTCTAGTGATCAGTTTATTCAAAGCTATCTTGAGAAAAAGAAGAGCAAAGCTGGACGTATCATGCTCCCAGACATGAACCTACACTTCAAAGCTACAGTAATCAAAACAGTATGGTCACAAAACACAAACATAGATAAATGGAACAGAATCAAGAGCCCTGAAATAAACACACACTTACATAGTCAATTAATCTATGACATAAGAGGCAAGAATATACAATGGGGAAAAGACAGTCCCTTCAATAAATGGTGCTGGGGGGCTTCCCTGGTGGCGCAGTGGTTGAGAATCTGCCTGTCAATGCAGGGGACACAGGTTCGGGCCCTGGTCTGGGAAGATCCCACATACCGCGGAGCAACTAGGCCCATAAGCCACAATTACTGAGCCTGCGTGTCTGGAGCCTGTGCTCCACAACAAGAGAGGCCGCGATAATGAGAGGCCCGCGCACCGTGATGAAGAGTGGTCCCCACTTGCCACAACTGGAGAAAGCCCTCTCACAGAAACGAAGACCCAACACAGCCATAAATAAAATCAATCAATAAATAATTATTAAAAAAAAAAAAAAGAATTCAGCCAGGAACTTGAAACTTCTCTAAAATAAATAAATAAATAAATGGTGCTGGGAAAACTAGACAGCTACATGCAAAAGAATGAACTGGACTACTTTCTTACACCATACACACACACAAAAAACCAAAAAAAAACCCACAAGGTGAATTTAAGACTTAAGTGTAAGACCTGAAACTATAAATCTCCTAGAAGAAATCATAGGCAGCACACACTTTGACATCAGTCTTAACAATATTTTTTGGGATATGTCTCCTCAAGCAAGGGCAACAAAAGCAAAAATAACAAATGGGACTACACCAAACTAAAAAGCTTTTGCATAGAGAACAAAACCACCAACAAAACAAAAAGGCAACCTACCGAATGTGAGTCGTTATTTGGAAATGATATATCCAATAAGGTGTTGATATCCAAAATATAAAAAGAACTCATACAACTCATTATCAAAGAACAGACACCCCAATTAAAAATGGGCAGAGGGGGCTTCCCTGGTGGCACAGTGGTTAAGAATCCGCCTGCCAATGCAGGGGACATGTGTCCAAGCTCTGGTCTGGGAAGATCCCACATGCCGCGGAGCAACTAAGCCCGTGAGCCACAACTACTGAGCCTGTGCTCTAGAGCCAGCGAGCCACAACTACTGAGTCCGCAAGCCACAACTACTGAGCCCATGACCACAACTACTGAAGCCCGCATGCCTAGAGCCAGTGCTTCGCAACAAGAGAATCCACTGCAATGAGAAGCCTGTGCACCGCAATGAAGAGTAGCCCCTGCTTGCTGCAAGTAGAGAAAGCCTGCGTGCAACAATGAAGACCCAACACAGCCAAATATAAATAAATAAAATAAAATAAATTTATCAAAAAAGGAAAAAAAAAATAGGGGGCAGAGGATCTGAAGAGACATTTTCCAAAGAAGATATACAGATGGCCAACAGGAACATGAAAAGGTGCTCAACATCATTAATCATCAGGGAAATGTAAATCAAAACCACAGTGAGATACCACCTCACACCTGTCAACAATGGTTATTATCAAAAAGACAGCAAACAACAAGTGTTGGTGAGGATGTGGAGAAAAGGAACCCTCATGCACTGTTGGTGGGATTGTAAATTGTTGCAGCCACTTTGGAAAACAGTATGGAGGTTCCTCAAAAAACCAAAAAGAGAACTACCATATGATACAGCAATTCCACTTCTGGGTATTTATCTGAAGAAAAATAAAACACTAATTCAAACAGATATATGTATTTTGTTGCAGCACTATTTACAAAAGCCAAGATATGGAAGCAACCTAAGTGTCCAGAGATGTATGAATAAAGATGCGGTATGTATATATAAACATATATATATATAATGTTATATATATTATACATAATATATACATACTATTACTCAGCCATAAAAAAGAATCTTGCCATCTGTGGCAACATGGATGGACTTGAAGGATATCATGGTAAGTGAAATAACTCAGACAGAAAAAAACAAATACTGTATGATCTCATTTACATGTGGAACCTAAAAAACAAAACAAACAAACAAATAAAATGAACAAAATATAACAGAAACAGACTCATAAATAGAGAACAGGTGGTTGCTAGAGGGGAGACAGAGCAGGGTGGATGCAGAATAGGTGAAGGGGATTGAGAGGTACAAACTTCCAGATATAAAATAAATAAGTCACAGGGCTGTAAAGTATACATAGGGAATACAGTCAAAAATATTGTAACAACTTTGTATGGTGATGGGTGGTAACTGGTTTTATTGTCGTAATCATTGCATAATGTATAAAAATATCATTCTTTATGTTGTACACCTGAAACTAATATTGCATCTTAATTACAACTTTAAAAAACTATATTTATGGGACTTCCCTGGTAGTGCAGTGGTCAAGAATCCACCTGCCAATGCAGGGGACACGGATTTGATCCCTGGTCTGGGAAGATCCCACGTGCCACAGAACAACTAAGCCCGTGTGCCACAACTACTGAGCCTTAGCTCTAGAGCCTGCAAGCCACAACTACTGAGCCCACAGACCACAACTACTGAAGCCTGTGCACGCTAGAGCCTGTACACAGCAACTATTGAGCCCACGTGCTGCAACTACTGAGCCCGTGTGCTGCAACTGCTGAAGCCTGTGCACCTAGAGCCCGTGCTCTGCAACAAGAGAAGCCACCGCAATGAGAAGCCCTGCGCACCACAATGAAGAGTAGCCCCCACGCCCTGCAACTAGAGAAAACCTGTGTACAGCAACGAAGACCCAACACAGCTAAAAAACAACAACAACAAAACTATATTTATAATAATTGGAAACCAAACCAAACCACCAACCATTACACAATTAGACTAAGTTGATCTTAAGGCAAGAAACATTCTGGAAATGAAGAGATTCAATATCTTGTCAGAATACAACAATTCTAAATAGTATACACCTAATAATACAGCCTTATGATATGTAAAGAGAAAATTAGCAGAACTAAATAGAAATTATAAAACACCTCTCTCTCAGTAACAGACAATACAATAAAAGGTGACCAAAGAAAGATTAATGAAATAGAAAATTCTAAAAGTAAATAGAAAATTTGAACCATATGATTAACAACTGTGACCTGACATATAGGAAGCACTGCACCCAACAACTGTAGAATATACATGCTTTCCACAAGATGGGAAACATTCCATAAAATTGACTATATGTTGGGTATATGGTCAAAGGATCAATACCACATAGAATATGCTCTCTAACCTCTGGAATTAAACTAGAAATCAGTAATCAAAAGGGAACTATATAACTAGAAAATATTTAAAACACTTTAAGGAAACATTATATACTGTTGAGCCATTATTAAAATATGACCTATAAAAACTTATGGGTGTGATTACTTGTAAAAATTGTGTTGGGAGTTTCCTGGTGGTCTAGTGGTTAGGGTTCAGTGCTTTCACTGTGGAGGCCTGGGTTCAATCCCTGGTTGGGGAACTGAGATCCCAGAAGCCATGTGGTGTGGCCAAAAAAAAAAAAAAAAAAAAGTGCCGTATATCTATGAAATAAAAAGCAATATCATCAAAAATAAGGATTAAAAATCTAAAAAATTCCATGTTAATGTTTGATAAATTTTAATATCTTGATGAAAGGAAAAATTTTCCAGGAAGATGTACATTAACAAAATTATTCAAAAAGAGAACAAAACCTTGAATAGAACAACCTTAGAAGACATTAAAATAAGTAGGAAATGTCTCTTCTCCTGAAAGATCTAGGCCCCAATCACTTGGCATATGAAACATTTTCAAACCTTCAAGGAATAGATAAAGTTTCTATTACTTAAACTGTTTCACAAGAATTGGAATGGTATACAGCTGACGCTTGAACAATGTCGGGGGTTAGGGACACTGATCCTCCACAGGGTGGAAAATCCAAGTATGACTTTACAGTAGGCCCTCCACATCTGTGGTTTTGCACTTAAGGATTTAACCAACTTCAGATTGTATAGTACTGCAGTATACACTACTGAAAAAAAAAATCCGTGTATAAGTGTACACGTGCAGTTCAAACCTCAGTAGTTCAATGATCAACTGTAAAACTTATTCATTAAGTAAGATAATGCTAGTTTCTTTTAAAAAATGAAAAATGTAAAATGACTCAAATATCATGGAAATTAATTTCTTGCTCACTTTTGTAGCTCCTATTCAACAGTATTCAGAAAAAGTAAAAATTTGTGAAGGAGACAAAGTAATTAATTTCAAATGTCTACCTAGAAAACCTAAGATAAATAACTGAAAAATAACTGAAATAAGGGAGTTCAATAAAGTGGCATCACACAGAATAACCATTCAAAAATTAATCTTTATTAATCATCAATTAGAAAATATAATGGTAAAAAAATTCCCATTTCCAATAGCATCAAACTATAGCACACTTATTCAGACTTAACAAGAAATACTTAAGACCTATATGAAGCAAGATACAATTTTCTCTTTCCAAAACATCAACAAAGATCTAAATGAACGGAGAAACAAACCACGTTCGTTTCTCCCAAACCATCCTCTATATTCAATGCAATTCCAATTAAAAAAAGAAAGTCCCAATTGAAATTTTATTACCATGGCAAAAAGATTCTAAAGATCATGCAGATGATCAAAATCAAGAAGTTAAAAAAATATTATACTTAACCTAACAATAACAATGAACCTAGAACTAAACAATGAACCTAGAACTAAAAAGCTAGAGTAATTAAAATAATAATGTACTGGCAGAGAGAAATGGATCAACGGAACAGAGTGGTTTGTTTAGAAACAGAGCTATGTACATGTAAAGGAATGAAATTAGAACACTCCCTAGCACCATACACAAAAATAAACTCAAAATGGATTAAAGACCTAAGTGTAAGGCCAGACACTCTAAAACTCTTAGAGGGAAACATAGGCAGAACACTCTATGACATAAATCACAGCAAGATCCTTTTTGACCCACCTCCTAGAGAAATGGAAATAAAAACAAAAATAAACAAATGGGACCTAATGAAACTTAAAAGCTATTGCACAGCAAAGGAAACCATAAACAAGACGAAAAGACAACCTTCAGAATGGGAGAAAATATTTGCAAATGAAGCAACTGACTAAGGATTAATCTCCAAAATATACAAGCGGCTCATGCAGCTCAATATCAAAAAAACAAACAACCCAATCCAAAAATGGGCAGAAGACCTCAACAGACATTTCTCCTAAGAAGATATACAGATTGCCAACAAACACATGAAAGGATGCTCAACAGCACTAATCATTAGAGAAATGCAAATCAAAACTACAATGAACTATCACCTCGCACCAGTCAGAATGGCCATCATCAAAAAATCTAGAAACAATAAATTCTGGAGAAGGTGTGGAGAAAAGGGAACCCTCTTGCACTGTTGGTGGGAATGTAAATTGATACAGCCACTATGGAGAACAGTATGGAGGTTCCTTAAAAAACTAAAAATAGAACTACCATATGACCCAGCAATCCCACTACTGGGCATATACCCTGAAAAAACCATAATTGAAAAAGAGTCATGTACCACAATGTTCATTGCAGCACTGTTTACAATAGTCAGGACATGGAAGCAACCTAAGTGTCCAGTGACAGATGAATGGATAAAGAAGATGTGGCACATATATACAATGGAATATTGCTCTGCCATAAAAAGGAACAAAACTGAGTATTTGTAGTGAGGTGGATGGACCTAGAGTCTGCCATACAGAGTGAAATAAGTCAGAAAGAGAAAAACAAATACTGTATGCTAACACATATATATGGAATCTAAAAAAAAAAAAAAGTTTCTGAAGAACCTAGGAGCAGGACAGGAATAAAGATGTAGATGTAGAGAATGGACTTGAGGACATGGGGAGGGGAAGGGTAAGCTGGGATGAAGTGAGAGAGTGGCATGGACATATATACACTACCAAATGTAAAATAGATAGCTAGTGGGAAGCAGCTGCATAGCACAGGGAGATCAGCTCCGTGCTTTGTGACCACCTAGAGGGGTGGGATAGGGAGGGTGGGAGGCAGACACAAGAGGGAGGGGATATGGGGATATATGTATATGTATAGCTGATTCCCTGTTATACAGAAGCAACGAACACAACAATGTAAAGCAATTATACTCCAATAAAGATGTTAAAAAAAAAAAAAAGGAAAGAAACAGAGCTGTGTATCCAGATGCAATTTAGTATGTATTAAAGTTGTATTTCAAATTAGTGGCAAAAGCAGAAAAGGATGGTTATTGAATAAATGATGGTGGAATAAGGGCACGTGGTTATCCATTTGGGGCCCAACCACATGAGTAAACAAAAATAAGTTATTTATATATAGTATGTTAGTACATAATATAAATTGGGAAGACCTTCCTTAATAATGTAACAGTATCAAAAATTCATAACGGAAAGGACTGAAAGATTTGGCAATATAAGTAATCAAAAGTTTGCAGAACAAACGACTTACGAAGTTAACAGACTTCACAATTCCATTTTATGTAAAGCACAAAAAGAGCAAAACCAATCTATGTTGTTAGAAGCAAAAGAGTAGCTGTTACCTTAACTGGGGGTGGGGAGGGCAAGTGCTAGTGATTAGAAAGGAACTCGGCGAGTAGGAGACAGACATCAGGGTCCTTGTAGTTTCTTTAACGTTATGTTTCTTGATGTGGATGCTGATTACACAAGAATGGTTCAGATTGTAAAATTTCAGAGGGTTTACACTTATGATATGAGTTACTTTTCTGTGCTAAATTTAAAGATGGGAATAGCATGAGGGAATAGTGAGAGAGGAGGATATAAGCGATCAAGGTAAAATTTTACTTTTGATTTTAAATTATCTGTATTTTATATATTTATCCAAAAAGCATGTATTGTCTGCATAATTTATTTTTTAAAAAAATTAAAAAATGAAATAAGCCTACATATATGACAGATAACATTTAAGACTTATGATTTAAGTGCAATCAAGACAATTCTATAGGGCATACTCTACCTGTGAGTCTAATATGTTGGAAATTTCATGTGCACCAACATTTGCTTCACCCAAATGCAAGCAAAACAAGTTTCTGGCAACCTGGACAAAATCTAAAATAGAACACATTTCAGTAAGAATACAGCATTTAACCTCATCTAAGCAAACCTTACCTTTTTCTACATGAAGCTGAAGCTATGTGTTATAACTAATGCTTAAAATTTAGTTTACTTAAATTACCTTAAAATAGTGTTAACTGAAGTGACAGATAAATTTAAGTTCACATTAGAAGTAAGAGATAAACTGGTTTTCACTCATTTCATTTAACTTTGCTGAAGTTAATAAATCAGACACGATAATGAAGCAAATAAATGTCACAGGCATAACTATCTCTCCAACTCTTTTATTATGAATAGTACTTTTTCTAAAACATATGATAATATTATGATTTACAGCTTTTCTAGTGGAAAGAACCTGAGGTTTAATAATAATAATAATAGTAATAATAATAATAATAGCAGGAAATGTTTCTATAACAGCCTCTATATGCTACGCATGGCCCTTTGCGATTTCATCTTGAGAATTTTCTGCAGTAGTTCTTCTCATCCTCTCCATTTTACAGTTTGGGCTAAGATAAGTTAACTGTCTTAAACCTCCCAAGGCTACTTGGCAAATAAGTAGCAGAGCAAGATTCCATTGAAGTGTGACTCGAAGGCATATTCTCTTGTTTGTTATATAACACTGCCTGATGCCAACCTAGCAAACTATGCGCTTCTTCAGACATGGAGTGTGACCTGTTCATCCATCGAACTTCAATTTTTTAAAAATTTGGTACTTATATTTTTAGTTTCCAATAATCCTTTTAATTGTTCCTATTTTACAGTATCCTACTCTTACTGCATGGATGCCTTAGTTTCGCTTATCTTTTAAAAAGATGCTAATTATGGTTTACGTGAAGTTCTTTTCCGCTCTCGTAATATTTCCCTTTTTTCTGAGTTCCTCTTTTTCTATTTGTCTGATACTTTGGGGCTTTATATTTTATGTTGGAGGATTTCTCCAAATGTCTGGTGTTCATATTTAAGACGAATCAGGCACTAAATCGTTGATTGGAAATTCTGTGTGCATAACTCGCTTTGTCAACTAGTAGGTTTCACTACAGAGCAATAAGGTGGCCAGTTATTATGATACTTTGTTCAGGTTCTTCACAGAGAATCTTACAACCTCTTGCCTACAGAGCATACACATGGTTGCAGATATCACTGAGCAAGCTGGGTGTGTGTTGTAAGTGATAATTCACCATTATCCAAATTTGATATTCACCAAATTCCTTAGCTGCTGGCAACTATAGGTCCAGAATCAATCTGGTTTAATTTCTCAAGAGAATACACTTATTTTCCTCTGCAAGGGTAAAGGATGGTAGTTGTGGATTACTTGAGAGGGGGCAGGGAACAGCATATATAATTGCTCCTTAACACAGCCTTAAGTATGCAATGTTTTCAATTCCTAAGCCTTTCCAGGAATCAGCTTGTTTCCCGTTGTGATTCTCCTATTTCTTCAGACACTTGGATTTTACAGGCCTCTGCTCACTAATTCATTTATTTTCCTCATCTACTTTGTCCTTATACATTGTGGTTTTACATGTATTTCTGTTTCTTGTTTTCATTACATTGTATGATTTCAAGAGCAGAGGAGAACAAATACATCTTTTTTCATCACTTCAAACCCCCAAATTTCTTTCTTTAGCAATGAAGATGCTTTTAAAATGATACAATGTTGCATCTACTCTATAAGAAAAAAATTAAATACTTAATGCTGTAAAGGATACAAAAAACTGTTACATTCAAACATTACTAGTGGCAGAACAAATATGTGTGTAAAATGTCTCTGGAAAACAATTTATCAATACATATCAAAAGTCTAAGCCACTTATGGGGATTTATCCTAAGAAGAAAAAAAAGCTATATTAAATATAGAATTATTTATATTGTCAGTTAATGAAAAACCATCAAAATTCCCAATAGTGGTAAAGCTTAATATTATAGTATATCAATAGAATATGTTAACAATTTGCTATCTTTAATAATAATTATAAAATAAAAATAAGAATAATTATACAGCATCATGAAATATTTATTATATCATACTGGCTGAAAAAAATTAGAATTTCACAGTAGCAGAATTAGGGCTTCTATATTTTGTACTGTTTCTTTTGTTATTACTAAAGTAATGTTTATGGAATAAATTAAAAATAAAAAAATAATATGATTGAATGATATTTTAAAGCTGAAAGATTCTAAGAAAGTTCTCCTTTCTGCTGACCCAGTAAAACCAATAATTCTATCTGAGTCTTTAGAATACTGATTAAGGAACTTAAAATAGATGTGGTTTTATTTTTCTTTCTCTCCTTCCAAAGAAGAGGCACTCAACGAATATGGGCCACAATAAGTTTCTGTGATGACACACATGATGAACCTAAATATTACCTCCAAAAGACACTGTCCCCTTTGGGTCTACTTGCACTTGCTGTCTCAGGGCTTGGTGTTGTTCCTCTGTGGGCTGAATACCAAGATAATTTAGAGCCTGGAAGGAAAAGGATTCATGTGAAGCAATTTTTCAAATCTCCAAAGAATAAAACTTTTCATTACAACTTTATTTTACAATCCAGTGAAAAGAATCAATATCAGGAACAGTGACCATGATCAAAGAAAGTCTGATGACTATTTATGGATTAATTTTCCATAAAATATTAGCTTCTTGATCTACCACCACCTCATTTTTTCCCCCAAGGCTAGCACTTTGGCTGATGCCAAATAGCATATCCCTAGAACCAAAATTCAAACTATTTCTTAGTTTAAAATATGTGCCATGGCAGAAGAAAAACAGCAAGGAAATCCTAATAAATCCTATTTAACATTGATTTTTCTAAGTAGCACTCTAAAACACTGATATTTTGTTGATATCTTGTATTTGAGACCAAAACTAAGGATGACAGGAATTGGGTGGAATACAAAAAATTCTAATTTTTGGCTTGTTTATGGGCAGGCTTACATAAATAATAAACTAAAAAGCTTTCTCTGGAACCCTCTTCTCTCTACCTTCTCTTTTTAGTACCCATAGCTAATTAAAATTTCAGAGCCTGCTAGTTGAATTTCAGTGTCCATTCTCTCCTTGTTCTTTAGTAACAGAACAAAAATCTTTAGCTAGAATCATTGTCATTCAGCTAAAAGATATTTCCCAGCCCATTCTGCAGCTTGATGAGGCCATATGACTATGAACTACCCAAGGAGACATAAAGCAAACTTGCAGGGAACTTCTGGTAAGTCTTTCAAAAGTGGGGTAGGTACTTCTTGTCCCTTTTCCTTCTCTCTTTGGTCTTAATTAAAAGAAAAAAAAAAAGATGAAAGAAGGAAGGAAAAGAAAGGAGGGAAGAAAGAAAAGATGGCTGGAATTTAAGTAGTCATCTTGGTTCATGAGCCACCTCAACGAAGATGGTGGAGCAGAAAGATACTTAAAAGCATGTATAACCTCCATGCCAGCCCTTGATTACTTTCTTTCAGGTTTCTTTTTGGTGTAAGAAGAATAAATTTCTAATGGAAACCACTGTTATTTTAGGTTCTCAGGTTATATATAGCAAAATCTAATCTTAACTAATGAATAAGGACTGACTAGATGCCCTATTATCAGATTCTGGTAAGAACATCAAAACTAAAATGTAGGTAAAGGTTAATACTAGTAATTGTCCTTATATATTCCTTCCTCCTTTGAAATCTGTTCAGTCATCCATCACTTTATTTACCAAGTGTTTATTTAGTGCTTACTATTTGTTAGGCACTAAACTATACAAAGGGACACAAACAAGATATAGCCGCTACCCTCAAAGAGCTATGGTCTCTAGGGAGAGGATAACATGTAAATAAATGTAATGAGTGCAATATGTAATTTAATAGAAGTGTGTACAGGATGTACTGTGGCAAAACCAAACTGGTCAATGTATAGGTGGCTGGGCACAGTGAGAAAAGGAGACAGAAGGAAGGGAAAACATCAGGAAAGATTCCTTCAAAAGTGATTCTAGAGCATTTTAACCAAGCATCATCTGCCTGCCCTATCTACACAGTCATTGCCTTGCATAACATGGAATAATGATTCTTAACTTTTGATATTATATTCCTTCAGTCATAAAAAATGTTCCAAATACACCAAAAAAAAAAGGAAAGAGAATAATACAAAGAACACCCATTTACTTCTTATCATCAAGTATATACTCATTAGTATTTGCTTGAAATTTATATGTATATATTTTTAAGAAATAAACATTATAGACTTTGTTGAAAGCTTTCTCCATTGTTTCTCAGCAGGAACCACTATCCTAAGGTTGGCATATCCTTCCTGTGCATGATTTGATGCCACTACTACATTTATCCCCTAATAACATGTACTCTTGTGCATTTATGATGTTACATGCATAGCATAATACAAAAGGATAACCTTACAAATTATTTTCATTTTTTACCTCAATGTTACAATTTCACAATTGCTCAATATTGTTAACTGCAAAACTAGTTCACTTATTTTAAATTTAAATGGTGTCTAACTGGATGAATGTATTATAATTTATTATCCATTCTCTCACTGATGGGCTTTTTATAATTACTCCACTCTGTTTTTTATAAAAAGACATTTTACACATCTCCTCATATAGATGTGTAAAAATTTCTCTACAGTACATCCCTAGAAGAGGAAATGCTGAGTCATAGGGTATATATACTGTCAAATTTCTTAGATATTATAAAATTGTTCTCCAAACTGGTTGTATCAATTTATGCACAACACTAGTATATAAGCAGTTCTATTTTTCTACATTCTTAACAGCATTTGCTGTTTTCACACTTTAATTTTTGTCAATATGCTGAATATGAAATAGTATGTTGTTTGTTAATTTGAATTCTCCTAACTACAAGTGAGATTTAGCTTCTCTTATATGTCTATTAGCAATGTTTTTGACATAAATTATTTAGCAATATGTTTTTTTTTTTTTTTTTTTTTTTTTTTAAATAGCTGCTTTTTTTATAGCTACTTTATTTATTTATTTATTTATTTTTTGGCTGTGTTGGGTCTTCGGTTCGTGCGAGGGCTTTCTCTGGTTACGGCAAGTGGGGGCCACTCCTCATCGCGGTGCGGGGACCGCTCTTCATCGCGGTGCGCGGGCCTTTCACTATCGCGGCCCCTCCCGTTGCAGGGCACAGGCTCCAGACGCGCAGGCTCAGTAGCTGTGGCTCACGGGCCCAGCTGCTCCGTGGCATGTGGGATCTTCCCAGACCAGGGCTCGAACCCGTGTCCCCTGCATTAGCAGGCAGATTCTCAACCACTGCGCCACCAGGGAAGCCCAGCAATATGTTTTAAATTTTCATACGTAAAGTTTGAGGAAGTATTTTTTGTTAGTGATTCTTAATTTGGTGGCATTCTCCCAATTGTAAAAACCCAAAATGTCCCCAGACATTGCCAAATGTCCCCTGAGGCAAAAAAAACACATCCCTGCATTTGAGAACCACTCCTCCAGAGACAAACACTATTAATTGACTGGTGTATAATTTTCCTGATTTCTTCTATGTATATAGCACCTGTATATGTAAAAAAATAAATTATATATCTTTTGCAAGAATTAAATTATACTATATACAGTGTTCTATGTCTTTTAAAAAATTATCAATATATAACAGCCTTCTATTCTGTACATTCTAGATATTTTGCATGCTTTTAAAACTTGTTATAATAGTACATTAAAGCTTAGTATTTAAGTATATTTACTTCAGATTTTGAATGTAACAAGACATTGCAAAAGCCCCTTCTGTACTTCTCGCCAAGCATTTTATTATATATTTGAAATATACTAAAAACATACATGTAACAAATACATAAGTTTTCAAACATCCATGAATCCATTTAAGAATCACACAATTGGGCTTCCCTGGTGGCGCAGTGGTTGAGAGTCTGCCTGCCAATGCAGGGGACACGGGTTCAAGCCCTGGTCTGGGAAGATCCCACATGCCGCGGAGCAACTAGGCCCGTGAGCCACAACTACTGAGTCTGCGCGTCTGGAGCCTGTGCTCCACAACAAGAGAGGCCACGATAGTGAGAGGCCCGCGCACCGCGATGAAGAGTGGCCCCCACTTGCCACAACTGGAGAAAGCCCTCGCACAGAAACGAAGACCCAACACAGCCAAAAATTAATTAATTAATTAATTAATTAAAAAAAAAAGAAAAAAGTTTAAAAAAAAGAATCACACAATTGCTAACACTATTGATTTATGTAACATACCCCTCTCCTACTATACTAGAGGTAACCACTACTAAGGAACGATGTCATTGTCATTCCCATACTATTTATTTTAAAATGGTTTGTCACATACTATGTATCCTTAACATGTTATTTTGTTTTGCTGTTTTTTAGCTTCATTAAAATGTGACTGATAGTTTTCTAAAACTTGGCCTTTTTACCCTACAGGTGAAGGGTAAAAATCATCATTCATCCACGTGGTTATATGGTATTGTAACATTAATACATTCACGTTGACTGATCTAATATTTGATTAGATTAATATGCCACAATTTATTAATCCATCTTCCTCTAGATGAACATTGGGGTTTTCTGCTTACCAGCAATGAACATTCTTGTACACATCTACTACAGCACATGGGTAAAAATTTCTTTAGGGTAGGAAGAAATTCTAGGAATTTCTTCCTACCCTAGGAATAGTATTGACAGGTCTTTTTCTGATTTATTTCTAGGAGTTCTTCATATATTCTGGATACCAAAATTGTATATGTTATGTGCATTACAAATATTTTCTCCCACTTTTTGGTATAACTTCACTTTCTTACAATCTCTCTTTATGCAGTTTCTCATGGATAGTTCCCAAGTGTGCTTTTATATCATTACTTCATATTTTTATAAATATATGTGATGAATAGTTTTAAAAAATATTTTTAAGTTTTAATTTTTATATAAATGGTACCATATTGTATATATCAATGTGACTTTTTATTAATAACAGATATACTGAGATATAATTCACAAAAAGTTCACTGTTTTAGTGTACAGTTAAGTGGCTTTTAGTACATTCACATAGTTGTACATCAATCACCTAATTCTAGAAAATTTTCATCACCCCCAAAAGAAACCCCATACCCATTAGCAGTCACTTGCTATTTTTCCCTATCCCGCCAGCCCCAGGCAACCACTAATCTATTTTCTGTCTATATGGATTTGACTATTCTGGGCATTTCATATTAATAGAATCATGTAACTTTTTGTGCCTAGCTCCTTTCACTTAGCTTAATGTTTCAAGGTTTGTCTATGTTACAGCATATATCAGAACTTCATTCCTTTTACGGCCCAATAATAGTCCATTGTATGTATGTATTACATTTTGTTTATCTTTCTTAAGTAAAAAAAGGTGAATCAAGAATAAAATTAGGAACAAGATATTATTATAAAAATACTAGGTAGAAAATAAATTAGAAACTCAGTGGTTATGTGACTGAAATAGCAGGTGACTGCAAAGAAAGACAGTGAATTAGAAAAACAATGCATCACTAAAGCTAAAATACTGGGCAATAAGAAGCATGTAAGTTCGGAAGAGGCTAATCAGAGCTAAAGTATTATAAGCACCTTGTATATTTGAAAGAAGGGTAAAGATTCTGATTAACTTTAGACTAAGTTAAAGATGAATGTTAAAATTTTAAGGTAATCACTAAAAGATTAGCAAGAGAAGGTACAATTTCTAAATAAGATGGGGGAGAAAAAAAATAAAATGCAAAAACCACCAACCAAAAAATCAAATATAATCAAACCAAAAAAATATAGTAAACATGGGGTAAAAAAGGGATTAAAAACAAGAACAAAGAAAAAAAATTTTAAATAAGATGGTAGAAAGAACTCAAAATGCATTATAATTAGACTAAATGTAAAGAATGTGGAGCAGTGGGAACTCTTGCATAAGACTAGTAGGAATGAAAATTGGTAGAATTACTTTAGAAAACAATACACCAATCGAACAATTATTTTCTGAGCATATACTATGAGCCAAACATTTTTCCAGGAGATGAAGAAACAGAAGGAAAATTTTAACAATACCTTAAGTTAGGTTGAAGGTAAATAAACTCTTTGACCTTATTAATATTTTAGTAATCAACTTTTAAAAAGCATATAAATGATACTCAACATTTGGAATAGAGTTACCACTTGGGGAAAGAGGTATATATAATCAAGAAGAAAGACACAGGCAATGTCAAAGATTCTCATTCTTAGCTGGGTGGTGGAGTATATGTGTATTTGTTTTATTAATCTTTAAACTCTACACATAAAATATAATCATTCTTGCATATGATTAATATTCTCATATAAAGAAATAAAATAGAAATATTTTATAAAGAAATAAAAACAGGGACTTCCCGGGTGGCACAGTGGTTAAGAATCCGCCTGCCAATGCAGGGGACACGGGTTCGAGCCCTGGTCCAGGAAGATCCCACATGCCGCGGAGCAACAAAGCCTGTGCACCACAATTACTGAGCCTGCACTCTAGAGCCCATGAGCCACAACTACTGAGCCCACGTGCCACAACTACTGAAGTCCGTGTGCCTAGAGTCCATGCTCTGCAACAAGAGAAACCACCACAATGAGAAGCCTGTGCACCACAACGAAGAGTAGCCCCCACTCGCCACAACTCGAGAAAGCTTGCACGCAGCAGCAAAGACCCAACACAGCCAAAAATAAAAAAATAAAAATAAAGTTTCCTTTAAAAAAAAAAGAAATAAAAACAATTTTACAAAAATAATGCAAACAAAAGACCTATCACAGAAGGTACTCAATATACAGTGATTCTTATTGTATTAAGTAATAATAAAATTGCAAAATGCAATTAACTACCGTGTAAATTTTTCCTGAGCTAAACTTAGTAACAGATGGAAGTTTTGTTGAAAGAAAAATTTACAAGAATACAGCATGTCAGTGACGTAAGCTCATAAATTTAAATTGAAAGTAATTTGATGAGAGATGAAAATGGCAGAGTAAGAGGACATGGAGCTCACCTTTCCCCACAAACACATAAAAAATACATCGACATATGGAAAAATTCTCATGGAAAACTAACTGGAAACTGGTAGAAGGACTCCTGTACAACCAAGGCTGAAAGAAAGATATGCCGTACCTGTATAGAATGGGAAGAAAAGTGATTGGGTTGGGACCTGTGTGCATGGGAGGGAACTCAGAGGAAAGGGGGGATCACATGCACGGACATTCATCCTGGGGTGTGAGTGGGTTGAGCCACAGACTGGGCATCCCAGTCCTGGGGTGCTATGCAAAGGAGACAAGCTCCCTTGGCCACTTGGAGAACTGCTGGAACAGACAGAAAGGCTGGAGAAGCCTAGACTCCACTCATGAGGAGTGGGTGGGTGCTAGCCTGCCCCCAGGCAGGGTGGAGAGAGGTCTGCCCTAGCAGCTGCCACCTTGCCATGCTCCCCAGTCCAAGCAAAGAGAACACCTCACTCACTCTCCACCACAGCATGGCACTGGATCTAGGGCACCCAGGACCTAGGAGAAGACTTGACTTAGGGATGCAGAGGCAACTTGGGGGTGCGGGGTGTAGCCCAGATAGGGCAGCGGTAGCCATTGTTGGTGTTTACTCAAGAGACGCCCCAGAAGCAGCCCAGATTTCTTATAGCAGCGTGGTGGCCAGATTTCCTGTGACTGCCTCGCTAAGTGTGCCAGCCCAAGCTGAGCAAACACTCCAGCCCCACTAACTCCATGCCACCGTACAACACTAGATCTCAGGTGACCACAGCCAGGGAAAAGATGCGACCATGGATTGCATCTGAGTGAAGCTGTAGATGCCTACACAGGCAGAGTATCAGACCTCTGTGAGCACACAGGCCCCACTTGCTTCAGGACTCCCCTCCTTTGGGGCAAAGGCCCCAGTGCAGGGAGAAGGAAAAACACATACTTAAAGGGAACAGAGCCAGCTCTAGCCCGACCCTCAGGGATTCTACTCCAGCAACTTGGGAGCAAATCCTGCCCCTGACAGGGTGGTGACAGCCAATGAGCAGAGAAGTCCCACCTCACACCCTGCACAGACTTTAGCTCCTCCATCACCAGCCACAGGCCCTACCAAGGTGACAGCTGCCAGCACACCCTGAGGAAAGATGTGACTGGCATCCACATCAAATCCAGCCCTTCCATTAAAGGCACTGGGCACACACAGTCAGCACAGCGATGCTCTCAAATAAGAACATGCCCTCAAGACCACAATGGATAACTGTTACACCAAAATTCCTAGAGACAGAGAAAGTTAACTAAAATGAAAAGGCAGAGGAACTACTCTTAATTGAAAGAGTAAGAGAAAACCCCTGAAAAAATTAATAATGAAACAGAAATAAATAATTTACCAGAAAAAGAGTTCAAAACATTGCTAACTGAATTAGGGAAAAGAATTGATCTAAACACAGATCATCTTAACAGGAACTAGAAAACATAAAAAAGACCCAGTTGAGGGAATTCCCTGGTGGTCCAGGGGTTACAACTCCGTGCTTTCACTGTCGAGGGTGCAGGTCCAATCCCTGGTGTGGGAACTAAGATCCCACAAGCTGCGTGGCTTGGCCAAAAAAAAAAAGAGACCCAATCGAAAATAGATAATTAAATATCTGAAATAAAAAACACCCTGAACACCCTAGAAGGAACAAATGGCAAACTAAATGACACAGAAGAACACATGCATGATCTGAAAGATAAAATAATGGAAATCATCCAATCAGAACAGCAGTCAGAAAGGCAAATTAAAAAAAAAAAGTAAAAGTAACATATGGCATCTCTGGGATAGCATGAAATGTACCAATATTCACATTATAGAAGTTCCAGAAGGAGAAGCTAAAGAGGAAGGGTATCAAAAATGTATTTGAAGAAATTATGGCTGTAAAATTTCCCAAACTGAAAGAAGGAAACAGATATCTAGGCACAAGAGGCACAGAGATTCGAAAACAAGATGAACCCAAACACACCCACACTAAAATATATCATAATTAAAACAACAAAAGTTAAAGAGAGAATTCTAAAAGCAGCAAGAGAAAAAGAAAGAGTCATAAAGAAGGGAATCCCCATAAGGCTATCAGTTGGATCTCCCTGTAGAAACTTTGCAGGCCAGAAAGGAGTGGCATGATATATTCAAAGTGCTGAAAGGGAAAACTCTGCAACCTAGGAGACTCTACCGAGCAATATTATCATTTAGAACAGGAGAGAGAACTTTTCAGACAAGCAAAAACTAAAAGAATTCAGCAATACCAGATCTACCCTAAAATAAATCCTGAAGGATCTTTTCTAAATGGAAGCGAAGTAAGAATCTATAGGAAAGGGTAAATCCCACTAGAAAAGACAGATATATATATTAAGGATTGAAGATTACTTAAATAAGTAGATTAAAAGACAAAAAATTGTAAAAGAAACTCTGACTACAATAAACAGTTAAGGGATAAGCATTAAGATGTAAAATATGACATCAAAAACCAAAACATGGGGGGGGGGGTGAGTAAAATTGTATATCTTTTAGAATGTGTTTGAATTGAAATGACTATCAGTTTAAAGGAAGTACATATAATTATGGATCAACATATATGAGCCCCGTTATAACCAGAAATCAAAAATTTACAAAAGATATACAAAAAATAAAAAGAAAGGAAACCAAGCATACTACTAAAGAAAATCATCAAACCACAATGGGAGAAACAAAAAGAAGAAATGAACAGAGAAGAACTACAAAAACAACTGGAAAACAAGTAATAAAATGGCAATAAGTACTTACTTATCAATAATTACTGTAAATGTCAGGGGAATAAACACTCCAATCAAAAGACATAGGGTGGGGACTTCCCTGGTGGCTCAGTGGTTAAGAATCCATCTGCCAATGCAGGGGACACAGGTTCGAGCCCTGGTCCAGGAAGATCCCACATGCCGTGGAGCAACTAATCCCATGCACCACAACTACTGAGCCTGTGCTCTAGAAACCGTGAGCCACAACTACTGGAGCCCATGCTCCACAACAAGAGAAGCCACCGCAATGGGAAGCCCGTGCATCGCAACGAAGAGTAGCCACTCGCTGCAACTAGAGAGCGCCCACATGCAGCAATGAAGAGCCAACGCAGCCAAAAATAAATAAATAAATAAGTAAATTTATTTTTAAAAAAAGGACATAGGCTGGCTGATTGGATTAAAAAAAACACAACCCTTCAATATGTTGCCTACCAAAAGACATACTTCAGGGCTAAAGAGACATACAGACTGAAAGTGAGGGGATGAAAGAAAGCTATTTCATGTAAATGAAAATGACAAGAAAGTGGGGTAACAATATGTGTATCAGACAAAATAGACTTTAAAACAAAGGCTATAACAAAAGACAAACAAGGACATTATATAATAATAAAGGGAGCAATATAAGAAGAGGATATTACACTTATTAACATAAGCACCCTATAACAGGAGGACCTAAATATATAAAGCAAATACTAACAGATATAAAGGGAGAAATTGACAATAATACAATAACAGTAGGAGACTTTAACACCCCACTGACATCAATGGACAAATCATGCAGACAGAAAATCAATAAGGCAATAAGGTCCTAAATGATACAATACAGTTGGATTTAATCAATATCTACTGCATACTCCCCAAAGAGCAGAATACACATTCTTTTCAAGCACACAAGCAATGTTCTCTATGATAGACCACATACTGGAACACAAAACAAGTGCCAACAAATTTAGAGGTAAAAATTATATCAAGCACCTTTTCTGATCACAACGGTCTGAAACTAGGAATCAACCACAGAAAGAAAAAAAAGTGAAAAGAACAAACACGTGGAGAGTAAACAACATGTTATTAAAAAAACCAATGGGTCAATGATGTAATCAAAGAAGAAATCAGAAAATACCTTGAGACAAATAAAAATGAAAACACAACTTTACAAAATCTTTGAGATGTAGAAAAAGCAGTTCTAAGAAGAAAGTTCATAGTGATACAGGCCTTCCTCAAGAAACAAGAAAAATCTCAAATAAACAACCTAACCTACCACCTGCAAGAATTAGAAAAAGAATAAACAAAGCCAAAGTCAGAAGAAGGAAGGAAATAATAAAGATCACAGAGGAAATAAAATAGAGATCAAAAAGACAATAGAAAAGGTCAATAAAACCAACAGCTGGTTTTTTTAAAAGGATAAACAAAATTGACAAACCTCTACTTAGGCACCAAGAAGAAAAGAGAGGACCCAAATAAACAAATAAAGAAATCAAAGAGGGGTAATAACAACTGATATCACAGAAATACAAAAAATCATAAAAGAATACTATGTACAGTTATATGCCAACATATTGGACAATCTAGAAGAAATGGACAAATTTCTAGAAACATACATCCTGCCAAGACTGAGTCAAGAAGAAACAGACAATTTGAATGAACAATCACTAGAAGTGAAATAGAATCTGTAATAAAATAACTCCCTGCAAACAAGTCCAGGACCAAGCAGCTTCACTAGGGAATTCTACCAAAACATATAAAGAACTTATACCTATCCTTCTCAAACTATTCCAAAAAAATTGAAGGGGAGGGAGCACTGCCATATTCATTCTAGGAGGCCACTATTACCCTGATACCAAAACCAGACAAAGACGCCACAAGAAAAAGAAAATTACATGCCAATATTTTTGATGACTATAGATGCAAAAGTCCTCAAAAATATATTAGCAAACCGAATCCAGCAATACATAAAAAGGATTATACACCATGATTAAGTTGGATTCATTCCAGGGGCACAAGGATGGTTCAACATATGCAAATCAATCAATGTGATACACCACATTAACAAAAGGAAAGACAAAAACCACATGATCATCTCAAAAGATGCAGAAAAATCATTTGACAAAATACAACATGCATTCATGATAAAAACTCTTGCCAAAGTGGGAATAGAGGGAACATATATGAACATAATACAGGCCATTTACAAGAAACCCACAGCCAACATAATACTCACTGGTGAAAAGCTGTAGGCCTTCCCACTAAATTCAGGAACATGACAAGAATGCCCACTCTCACCACTTCTACTTAACATAGTATTAAAAGTCCTAGCCACAGCTATCAGACCAGAAAGAGAAATAAAAATTATCCAAATTGAAAGTGAAAAGGTAAAACTGTCACTATTTGCAGATGACATGATACTCCATAGTGAGAGCCCTAAAGTCTCCACAGAAAACTATTAGAACTAATAAATGATTTCAACAAGGTAGCAGGATAAAAGATTAATATACATAATTCTGCTGTGGTCTATAAACTAATAATGAAATATCAGAAACAGAAAGTAAAAAAAAACCCTCTTTAAAATCACATCAAAAAGAATAAAATACCTAGGAATAAACCTAACCACGGAGGTGAAAGACATATACTCTGAAAACGATAAAACAATGATGAAGAAATTGAAGCTGATATAAAGAAATGGAAACGTATCCTGTGCTCTTGGACTGGAAGAATTAATATTGTTAAAATGGCCATTCTATCCAAAGCAATCTACAAATTTAATTCAATCTCTATCAAAATACTAGAACATTTTTTACAGAGCTAGAACAAACAATCATAAAATTCATATGGAACCATGAAAGACCCCAAACTGCCAAAACGACGTTGCAAAAAAAGAACAAAGCTGAAGGTATAACTCTTCCAGACATCAGACTATACTAAAAAGCTACAGTAATCAAAACAGTGTGGTACTGACACAAAAGCAGACACATATATCAATGATATAGAACAGACAGCCCAGAAATAAACCCATGCACTTATGGTCAATTAATCTACAAAAAAGGAGACAACAATACACAATGGAGAAAAGACCATCTCTTCAAAAAGTGGTGCTGGGAAAACTGGACAGTCACATGTAAAACAATGAGATTAGAACATTCCATCACACCATATACAAAAATAAACTCAAAATGGTTTAAAGACCTAAATGTAAGAACAGAAACCGTAAAACTCCTAGAAGAGAACATACGCAGAACACTCTTTGACATAAACTGTAATAGCAATATTCTTTTAGATCAGTATCCTAAGGCAAAAGAAATAAAAGCAAAAATAAACAAATGTAACTTAATTAAACTTAAAAGCTTTTGTACAGCAAAGGAAACGATCAACAAAATGAAAAAACAACCTATGGGATGGGAGAAAATATTTGCAAATAACGCAACCAAAAAGGGGTTAATATCTGAAATATACAAAGCGCTCACAAACTCAATATCGAAAAACAAACAACCCAATCAAAAAATGGGCAGAACACCTGAATAGCCACTTCTCCAAAGAAGACATACAGATGGCCAACAGGCATATGAAAAGATACTCAGCAATACTAATTATAAGAAAAATGCAAATCAAAACAACAAGATATGACCTCACTCCTGTCAGAATGGCTATAATCAAAAAAGCCTACAGATAACAAATGTTGGCAAGGATATGGAGAAGAGGGAACCCTTTTACACTGTTGAAAGGAATGTAAATTGGTGCAGCCACTGTGGAAAACAGTGAAAAGGTTCCTCAAAAAACTAAAAATAGAACTACCATATGATCCAGAAATTCCACTCCTGGGTATCTATCTGGAAAAAATGAAAACACTAATTCGAAAAGATACATGCACCCCAATGTTCATAGCAGCACTATTTATAATAGCCAGGACATGCAAGAAACCCAAGTGCCCATCAAGAGATGACTGGATTGACTGTTTGCAGATGACATGATACTATACATAGAGAATCCTGAAGGTGCTACCAGAAAACTACTAGAGCTAATCAATGAATCTGGTAAAGTCGCAAGATTCAAAATTAATGCACAGAAATCTCTTGCATTCCTATACATTAATGATGAAAAATCTGAGAAAGAAATTAAGGAAACACACTCCCATTTACTATTGCAACAAAAAGAATAAAATACCTAGGAATAAACCTACCCAAGGAGACAAAAGACCTGTATGCAGAAAACTATAAGACACTGATGAAAGAAATTAAAGATGATACAAATAGATGGAGAGATACACCATGTTCTTGGACTGGAAGAATCAACATTGTGAAAATGACTCTACTACCCAAAGCAATCTACAGATTCAATGCAATCCCTATCAAACTACCAATGACATTCTTCACAGAACTAGAACAAAAAATTTCACAATTTGTATGGAGACACAAAAGACCCTGAATAGCCAAAGCAATCTTGAGAAAGAAAAACAGAGCTGGAGGCATCAGGCTCCTGGACTTCAGACTATACTACAAAGCTACAGTAATCAAGACAGTATGGTACTGGCACAAAAACAGAAATATAGATCAACGGAACAGGATAGAAAGCTCAGAGATAAACCCACGCACATATGGTCACCTTATCTTTGATAAAGGAGGCAAGACTATACAGTGGAGAAAAGACAGCCTCTTCAATAAGTGGTGCTGGGAAAACTGGACAGCTACATGTAAAAGAATGAAACTAGAACACTCCCTAACACCATACACAAAAATAAACTCAAAATGGATTAAAGACCTACATGTAAGGCCAGACACTATAAAACTCTTAGAGGAAAACATAGGCAGAACACTCTATGACATAAATCACAGCAAGATCCTTTTTGACCCAGCTCCTAGAGAAATGGAAATAAAAACACAAATAAACAAATGGGACCTAATGAAACTTAAAAGCTTTTGCACAGCAAAGCAAACCATAAACAAGATGAAAAGACAACCCTCAGAATGGGAGAAAATATTTGCAAACGAAACAACTGACAAAGGATTAATCTCCAAAATATACAAGCAGCCCATGCAGTTCAATATCAAAAAAACAAACAACCCAATCCAAAAACGGGCAGAAGACCTCAACAGACATTTCTCCAAAGAAAATATACAGATTGCCAACAAACACATGAAAGGATGCTCAACAGCACTAATCATTAGAGAAATGCAAATCAAAACTACAATGAGCTATCACCTCACACCAGTCAGAACGGCCATTATCAAAAACTCTAGAAACAATAAATGCTGGAGAGGGTGTGGAGAAAAGGGAACACTCTTGCACTGTTGGTGGAAATGTAAATTGATACAGCCACTATGGAGAACAGTATGGAGGTTCCTTAAAAAACGAAAAATAGAGCTAACATATGACCCAGCAATCCCACTACTGGACATATACCCTGAGAAAACCATAATTCAAAAAGAGTCATGTACCACAATGTTCATTGAAGCACTATTTACAATAGCCAGGACATGGAAGCAACCTAAGTGTCCATCGACAGATGATTGGACAAAGAAGATGTGGCACATATATATACAATGGAATATTAGTCAGCCATAAAAAAAAATGAAATTGAGTTATTTGTAGTGAGGTGGATGGACCTAGAATCTGTCATACAGAGTGAAGTCAGAAAGAGAAAAACAAATACCGTATGCTAACACATATATATAGAATCTAAAAAAAAAAAAGGTTCTGAAGAACCTAGAGGCAGGACAGGAATAAAGACGCAGACATAGAGAATGGACTTAGGGACACAGGGAGGGGGAATGGTAAGTTGGGACGAAGTGAGAGAGTGGCATCGACATATATACACTACCAAATGTAAAATAGATAGTTAGTGGGAAGCAGCTGCATAGCACAGGGAGATCAGCTCGGTGCTTTGTGACCACCTAGAGGGGTGGGATAGGGAGGGTGGGAGGGAGGGAGATGCAAGAGGGAGGGGATATGGGGATATAAGTATACATATAGCTGATTCACTTTGTTATACAGCAGAAACTAACACGACAATGTAAAGCAATTATACTCCAATAAAGATGTTAAAAATATAAAAAGAAGAGATGACTGGATTAAGAAGATGTGTGTTTGTGTGATTGCGTGTGTGAATGTATATATAATGGAATACTACTCAGCCATAAAAAGAATGAAATTCTGCCATTTGCAGCAACATGGATTGACCTAGAGAATATGTTTAGTGAAATAAGTCAAAGACAAATATTATGTGATATCACTTACATGTGCAATCTAAAACACAGTACAAATGAATGTATTTGCAAAACAGAAACAGAGTCACAGGTGTAGAAAACAAACTTATGGTTACCAAAGAAGAGCAGGAAGGGAGGGTAGGGACAAATTTCAGGTATGGGATTAATAGATATAAACTACTATATATAAAATAGATAAGCAACAAAGATTTACTGTACAGCACAAGGAATTATAGCCATTATCTTGTAATAACCTATAATGGAGTATAACCTGCAAAAATACTGAATCACTATGCTGTACACCTGAAACTAGTATAATACTGTAAATTGACTATACTTCAATAAAAAAAATAAAGTGGAGGTAATTTATTTTCAATTAAAAATAGGTTCCAATAATTTCTTGTATAACTAATGTCATCTTTTCACCATAAACAAAAATGCAAATTTGTTAATTGGACAAATAAATGTGCTTAACTTTTTCTGATATCTAAATGATGAATCTAAAAAATGTCACTTCCTTATAATATTAGTCACCTACTTCCCAACCTAATACAAAGAACACCTCATTAACTACATTCAGACATTGGGTATACCATTGCTCACTACAGCTTTCTTCAAATGTAACATAAATGGCAAGAGGTAAAGTAAATATCAGCGAAATGGCATCTGTATCCCAAAGCATCTTTCTCAGATACAAAAACATAGATAGCGAGAAGGTGCAGTAATTCTCCGTCTTCAAGCCAACTAAAAAAAATATCCCTATTTGCTATGTTTACCATACCTACTTATAAGTTTAACAGTGGGATCAAAGGAGACACACACACACAGTATTAGTTCAGTGCTAGAAATTACTTTCCAGTATATCCTGATACAAAAGTGTCTACCTCGACTACTAAAACATGAAAGATTTCATGAAGTCAATGCCCCACAAACATACATCTGGACAGGTAATTTCCTTCATCAAATTCTAACCTCTCTGCCTTTCTTAAAAATTGTACTGTGTTGGCTAATGACTTAATAACCACATAATCAGTCAACATCTTTTCCTTGTGTGAAACCTTTTATATCACCAATTTCCTAGATACTATATGCAATATACTTATAGGTGATAAAGTAAAAAAATATAATTTTATTACATTTTAAATACTTGAACATATTGGCCTTATCTATTACTAAATAGGAAATGTGTTAAAAATGTAATGGACAAAGTTGAATTTGTCTACAAAGTAGCAACTAAAATAGAAGGATCTATTTCAAATTAAAGTGATACAGATATTATTACATTAATATGTAACTATTCAAAAAAGTACGAGTAGCTTAGGCAATGTATGGGTGGATAGAAGCTAATATGGATTTTAGAAAAAAAATTTTATTAAGTGAAATTTAGTTTCAAACTATGAAAACAGAGAATGCTCTACTAAATATAGTCACTAAAAATATTTAGAATAAAAGCAGGGGAGCTGAATTTACACAGAATGTAGGTATCCTTTGCTGTAAAACTGCCATTTTATGTTTCTACAAAAATCAATTTGCTAAGGCTCAAAGGAGGACCAAAAGTGGAATACTCAATATGCAAGCAGCTCATATTTCTCAGAATCAATATAAATTTAGATGATTTTCATATCTCTAAGAAAATTAATCAGATTTTAAAAATATCATGTGCTAGGAAAATTTAAACTGAGTCAAAGAATAAAGACTGCCAGGTAAAGTCATTAGTTGAATAGTTTTCTCCTTATCCAGAGGAATGGTTAGTATTAAATCTTGGATGTTCAGAAATGTATATTACAGCAATATCATTAAAAAACAGTAATTATTCATTTTTAGATATTAATAGATATGTTTTTAAACCTCAAACATTCTATTTTTGGAAAATGTTATTATTAACTGATTGTAAAACTTGCTATTATCCAGAACTTACATTTCAGCCACAAATAAAAAGAAAGTAAAACATAGGGAAAGATACTCAGGATTTCAAAGATATGAAGGAGACATCTCAAGTACCTAATTAATAAGACAATTTTATAAAGCACAACCAGGTGTTTAAATGGTGGTAGGTACGCAGAGATTGTAAGCTTTGACTTACTGATAAAACAAAACACAGGAGATTACAGGATACTGCAAAATAATGTTCAGTGCTACAGATGTGCAAAATATGGCAATATTGGCCTGAACTATAAAAGTGAGCAAGGAGCTGTACAAAGGAGTTGGAATTGAGTCAGAATTTGAACAAAGAGTAAGATTCAAACTGGCACTGAAAAGGGTATTACTATAGGACCATGCAAAGGTCTGAATATGTGAATGAATGGTAATGCATATTTATTCCAGCTATGCATTCTTATACTGTTCCTAAAAGTGTAAAAAATCATTATCCACAAAAACTGACAGGAAAGTAGAGGCTGTGAACCTTCAGCACTATATCCATTTTCATATTAAAAAAAAAAAAAATCACACATTTTTGCTGTCATCTTCCAGGTAGCCTGAGAGGAAAAGTTTTAAAATCCTTTTCTGCTTATAATTTTTCTTTTTTAATCATCTTATGTTTCTTTTATATACAGAAACTCTCAATATAATACTATTTGGTACATTGCTACCATCTTCTTTATATCTAGCAGGCTTCTATTTTGTTCTTTAGGATTTAGTTTCCATTCACTTTTTAAACAATTGAGTAATAGAATATTACTTCCTTGCACTTATTGCCATTACGTATTTGAAGTCTACTACACTTTGTCATAATTTATCCCATGTTTTCTTTGATTCTATATTGTAAAACATCACATTTGTCTCATTCCTACACAGGAGGAAACTGATTAATTTGAAGGTCAATTTAGTTATAAAAGGTTTTATTTCTATTTTGTACTACGGAACCACCATGAACTGCCCAAATTAAACATGAATTAAACAGTTTAAACCCAAACTGCCATTCATTTAACTGTAAATCGATAACTCTTCAAGAAACTAATGGCTCCAATCCCTTATCCTCGCAAAGAATGAGAATACTTCCTTGCTGTTGTTTTATGGAAGAAAAATGAAAATTTCAAGTATTTACCATTTCCAGTTTCTCTACTTTAAGGCGAACAGAGGGATTTAGGGAAATCTTCCTTCCTTGTGGTCCATAATTATCAGTCAACGCAGGGGCAATATCTACGAGACAACAGGGTACACATTAATTGGAAATTTAATTGGAATAGAACTTCTCATTTGACAGGATGTGTTCTGGGCTCCTGAGGTTCAAAAAGAATTCTGGCTAATCAGTTGGCAGTTTTCACTTTTGTTTTCATGATTTTTTGTTCTTTAAATCTAAAATGTATTATATAAACCAGCTTCACTTAAGCCTTAAAAGACATGATATAAAAAGAGTGGCCAATTATGCATGAAGTCCCACAGAAATATTAATACAACAAGCATACATCCCACCACTTACCTTGTCATCACAACGGCTTACTAATTGCAAAATAAAAAGTCTTTTTTTTTCTTCCAAAATAAGCAAAATCATATTAGAAATTTTAAAAGGTCATGATTTTTCTCTGGCAAAAGTGGTTTTGCTCCATGAGTTCTGGAGGTACTATGGAAAAACTCACAAATGCAAACTGTTTCAAGTTTGCACATAAAGTACGATATAGGCTCAGAACTTCTTGAACTAAAAATCCTATTTCTTATTTTACAGAAGTTATATTCCAAGTAGCATAAATGGATTCTCAAGAGTTGAGTGTCATACACCTCTCACCCATTCTCTAACGCCTTCTCAGTCTACCCTGGTTATTTAGACGAGCTTTGTCCTTGTTGCATGAGTAAAAAACAAGTGTCACAAGGGACTAGAACTTGAAAAATTATTTGCCTCAATATGCCAAAGTTTCTCAAACAAATTCCTACAATTCATGTCAATCCTTATATCTAAATTGTCACCATTCTAAATACACTTTTAAATGGTATTTTACTAGTTCTACATAGAAACAAGAGGAAGAGAAAAAACTTTTTAAAATGTCACATTTTTATGCAGTGTTTTAATTTTTTTTTTATTTCTCAGAGCATCTGTCTCTAAGTACAAAATGATTTGCATTCTCTTTCTTAAGAACATAAGAAGTGCATAGGAAAATAAATAGTCTTCCTCTAAACCTTTAACACTTCCTTAACATTCTATGTAAAATCTTGAATATAGCTTATAGGTGTCAAGATCATGAAAAAAAAAATGGTTACTGACTTTTAGCTTTAAATGGAATTCAAACCTAGAGAAAGACTGATTTTAGTATAATAAAATTTTTACAATTTTGACAAAAGCAACAAAGACGCCTTAGTTGCTGTGATACCTAATTGTTGGCCAAGGGCTAAAAATATATTATACATATAAAAATTTTTTCCTCTTAAGAGAAATTTTGTGCCAGACCTAAAGTGTAGCATAAAATATCAGCATGGAGTGAAGTGGTATGGAAGCCCAAATAGCGGGTAAGTCAAACCTTATCTTTCATTTTTAGGGTTTGGACGTGTGAGGCTTGACAATGACTTTCAGTCTGGTGCTTGACCTATCATTAAGGCACAGTAACACAAGGTGGACCCAAGCTAACCTAATTATAATCTCAGACCAAGACTAACCCTGGGTGTGAATTACTCAATTCAAGTATGTGTGGAAGGCATGGAGAGAAGACAAAAGAGAGGGAGGGATAGGGACTCACACCAAGGCGTGGGTTCTCACTTATGTGTTCCTACGTCTAAGCATAAAAATTTGCTATGTGCAACAGTGGAAATAACAGAAGATTAACTCTTATTTATGCTTACTTTTAGCCAGGCACTGCACTAAGTACTTTATATATATAGGCTCATTTAATCTTTACAATAACCACAGTGACACAGGTGTTATTATTTCCAACCCAAGAATGATGAGACTAAGGCCCAAAAGGGTAAAGAAACTAGCCCAAGATCAGACAACTAGTAGGTGACCATGTTAGGATTCTAATCTCTTATGACCCCTGAAGACAATTTCTTAAATGTGTCAATATCTTTCATGATCAGTTTTCTCATCTGTAAAGTAGGAAGAATAAAACAGGTCACCTTACAGGAATTGTAAAGCTAAATTAAAAATCATAGAAAACTACTATGAAAACTATAAAGTAGTGTTACTAGTAACACAGACACACAGAGATTAAATAGGAGATTTAATGTAAACTTATACTAACCCCCCATTTAACAATATGCAATCATGGCTTAACAAAATCTCACTTTCTTCTAACCAAACTTCCCCTAAATCTTTACCTTTGAGCCAAAACCTTAGGAGGATGTGGACATAAATCCAGCATGCTTTGTTAATTCAAGGTAGCTTGACCTGAAAATCTCCCCCACAGACAGTTTTCCTCATTTGCCGGTGTCCTCTCTCACTTTCAGCCTTGGGGTCTTTATTTGCTCCTCTCTGGGGGAGGGGGGTGAGAATTTTCAAAGTATGGCTTATTATTCCCTTGGATCTTCCCTTTCTATTCCTCTTTTTAGGAGCAGAAGAAAGGAAATGTTTTATAAGGGTAGGATCAATACCATTTAGTTAATACCATGAACCCTCACCATGGATATTTTTCCTCATCACTAGTTTTCAGTTTTAAAAGCCTTATTGCAGGAGAATTAAGGCTTGTGTGGTGGTAAAGTTAATGATCGTATTTTTTCACGTAGTAATTCTTTACTGATTTCCTTAGGAATGTCTTTAGCATGTTTTTAGCTCACTCACAAACTCACGCATTATTCAGCGTATGGCAGTAGTAAACAACTCTGGATTCTGAAATAAGAAATTTATATAACAGAATAGTTTCAAAAAACATACTCAAGTATAATGTGGATTTTAAACATTCTAACCAGTTTTACACTTTGGAATGCTTTTGAGATGAGAACAGGGGTAGACTTGCCTCATTAAGTTTATTTTTGTTGAGGTTAACATTAAAACTCATTTATATTTTTTAATAAATACCAGCTGGCTGAAGGAGTCTAGATGTGTTGGTTAAGGATCTAATTTGGGAACAATCTATAATTAACTACTTATAACAGACAAATCACAAGGTATGTAAGTTACCCAGAGATAATTTAGAGTTGACTTTGCTTTTTTATTCTCCCCAGAAACATCTGGTCTACTATATTTATGTGGAAGAAAATGGTACTGAGTCAATTCCATTTCTACTCTAGAAAAATGTTCCATTTTAATTGCATTTTAATATTTACATACAGTTAACTCACTCAAATATGTTTTTCACTAAATTATTTTTCTATTACAAAATCTAGCATCATTTCTTATAGTCACTGATGTAAATTTACCTCAGTTTGTTCATTACTACAGGATCTCCTTGCTCTAATCACATTTGCTTCCTAGGGTCACCTGACATGTAGCTTGCATTACTTCTTTGCATTTGATGATGATGCCTCCTTCACTTAGGATGATCTGTTACCTTCATCCATCTGTTGATGTTTATCACTTCTTTCAAGATCCGGATGATGTCTGACTTTTTTTTTTTTTTTTTTTTTAATTTTATTTATTTATTTATTTATTTATTTATTTATTTTTGGCTGTGCTGGGTCTTCGGTTCGTGCGAGGGCTTTCTCTAGTTGCGGCAAGTGGGGGCCACTCTTCATCGCGGTGCGGGGACCGCTCTTCATCGCGGTGCGCGGGCCTTTCACTATCGCGGCCCCTCCCGTTGCGGGGCACAGGCTCCAGACGCGCAGGCTCAGCAGCTGTGGCTCACAGGCCCAGCTGCTCCGTGGCATGTGGGATCTTCCCAGACCAGGGCTCGAACCCGTGTCTCCTGCATTAGCAGGCAGATTCTCAACCACTGCGCCACCAGGGAAGCCCGATGTCTGACTTTTGCCAAGAAATTTTTCTCTATTGATTTCTGCATATTTTGTGAAAAATTTTTTACTATGTACTAGCTTCTGGGGTAGAGGGGGAGGATGCAAAATTGAATTAAAGGACAGAAGCTTTCACTTCTGCTCTAAAAAACATGTCCTGGAATATTATCTGAGCTATACTCTAAACTTCAGTTTCAGTAATATTAATAATAATGACAGCAAAATGTACTGAGCATATTCTATGCACCAATTACAAAGTGCTTGACATACATAATCTTGTTTAATACTCATAACAACCCCATGAGGAAACTATTTCAATATAATAAGCTAATTCAGCCAATAAATTGGGAGCAAAGATCTGAATCTCTAAGTTTGCATTCAGAGCCTGGTGATTAACCACTGTGTTTTCCCTATATCAAACTCAGGTCACTTACTACTTCTTCCCTTAATCTACTTTGCTCATGTCTTTACACATCTTGTACAAATGTGTTATTTGTCCATAAGACATACACTTCTTAGAGTACCAAAACCACCCACCCCCTGCTCTAGTCAACACAGAGCACTGCAAATAGTCGAGTATTTATTCAATGAAATAATCACACACGCACACACATAAATAAACACACACATATAAGTGCTTTCTAATCTGAATAATGAAGGTTTTTAATCCCATATTTTATTTCACAGTATACTATTAAGTATCTCATGGAAAAAAAATCCCAGTTCCTTCATATTTCCTACCGAACTATGACGCACATGACATACTCAGTAAATACTTACTGAGTAAATAAATTGGCTAAAAGAGGCATTAAGTAGTTTAATTGCTTTCAAAATTAAAAACAAGTTACATAAATGCCTCCTCACCATTGTTTGCTTCTTTCATCTATCTTCTTTTTCTCACATGGGTTCCCAGTTTAAAATAAAAACAATATATCAAGAGAATGAAAATTAATTATGTAAAGTAAATAATACTAATAAAGTTTCTAAGGGTCAACAAATCCCACTAAGTGAAAAGGCATACAATTGATGGCTAAAGATTGTTCCTAACCCACTGGTAAATATTGCTCCAAATCAGAGAAACTACTATGGAATTCACTATAAATTCCTGTTAAGTATAGGAGCTATGTGCTATGGTCTGAATGTTTGTGTCCACCCGAAATTCATATGTTGAAATCTTAACCCTCAACGTCATGGTATTAGGAGTTGGGGCCTTTGGGAGGTGCTTAGAGCATGAAGGTGGAGCCCTCACGAATGGGATTAGTGTTATTACAAAAGAGGCCCCACAGCGCTCCCTAGGCCTTTCCACCATATGAGGACACAATACGAAGTCTGCAACCACAAGGAAGCTCTCACCCAGACCATGCTGGCACCATGATCCTGGACTTCCAGCCTCCAGAACTGTGAGAAATGTTTGTTATTTATAAGCCACCCATTCTGTGGTATTTTGTTATAGTAACCCACACAGACTAAGACAATAGTGTCTTAATAATTTCTTAATAATTTCTTAATAATTTCTACTAACTCTTCCTTATTTTGCAGTTTTGATTTACACAATGCTATTAAAAATTAAGGTATATGAGTAACAATTTGCTTTATAATTTAGACATGTAATTAACTCTTCCTTTCAATAAGTATACTTTTGTTTGTTTGTTTGTTTGTTTTTATCATTGTTCCCTTTAAATTTTGGAGATAATTTAAGGGAAGGAATTTTTTCTTGATATTTGAGCCTACAAACACTTTACAGATTGATAAAAATCCTTTTTTTATGGGTAGCTTACACAATTAATCCTTTACTGTTTTGAAAAGTCAATAAATCATTTCATGCTAATTAAGAACCAGTAATATTGAATTCACAATACTGATGTTCTTTCTAATTTATATCTATATAATCTCTTCCAAGAAAAACAAAACATACTTCTTTTCTTAAGCTATGCTCCCTTCTATAATTTCTCTGAAAGGTGCATTTAATATACCTCGCGAGGATTTCACTAAAAGGGCAAGGCAGCCTAATCTTGAGTTATAGAAGAGTTTTCATTATTTGGTTTCAACAGTTCATTGATTATTACAGCTTCATAGACACTGCAATGATAATGCATCTTTTAAAATTTCAACCCTTTGTTCAGGAAAATTTCCAATAAAAGTCATAATCTAACAGGGACCACTGCACAATGGATTCATTTTGCTCTTTTATTCAATGAAGGAAAAAGGCATAATGCACCCTTCTTTAAAGTCTTTTAAGTCACATTATGTACTCCTCATTGAGAGAGTAATTGAAAAAAATAACAGGAAAGAGGAATTAAATGTGCATTTACCTGTATTAGGCATATCTGTAGGGCTGTTGTCTGAAGAAGTAATTGGAATCTGTTCTGTTTTCTTGTATCCAGTTTTTATCTATGAAAGAAAATGAGGAACCTGAAATGTCATTTTCTAAAGTAGGTCAAAAACCAGACAAGAAGCTCACATTAACATAAAAAGAATGATTAAAGAGATTAAAGCAATAGTCCCCCAAATATAAAACCTTTAAAATTTTGGTATATTCATCTTCAAACAAAGCAATTCAGAATGAAAGTAACAACTGCTTTCAGCTCTACCATATCCAAGGACAACAAAATATAAGGCTATGCACTGTGTCTCTGAAAAGGTATTATAACCCCAAATGAGAAAGTATAAAGGGCTAAGAGAAAATCTTAAACTCTGTATCTGATTAGCATGGACCTGAAACTGAAGTTACCTTTGATGAGTTTTATTGCACTGACTAAAAGCCTACCTGATTTTCAAGTTTGTTTTATAGAGTATATACTCTATTTTATAACTCATTATTTATGGCACTGTAGCAATTAGTAATTACAGTCATCCCTTAGAGACTATCTGAAAATAAATATAACATTCCATATCATAGTTTTGAGTGATATCTAGGCATATCTTTGTGATGCCATTCCTGATCATGATTTTCTGGACAAAGAATATATTGACTTGAAAAATTGTATTTATTGACAGCATAGCATAAAAATCTTAAACAAAGAAAAGATCTTTCAAGGAAATACCAATTTGTTAACAAACTATATTACCAAAATTATAGTTCTATATGTATATGACAAACATAATGACACATAGGGGATTTGTGGACTACATAAATAGAGAAATTTAAGATTACCTGATTTATCGTAAAAGAAGGTAAAATGGCATCTGTAGATTTGGGAGTGGATGAGGTCTTTGGAATTAGTATTTCAGAGGGAGAAGAAAGAAGACTAAATTTTGAGGCTTGAGGTCCATATTCTCCTGTAGCTTGTAAAAGGGATGAACACGATGGATTTTCTAAATGACTGCTGTGAGATTTCTGTCTTATGAATGCTATCTCCCAAGCAGATTCTGACCTAGCATTAAAAAGAAATCACTTTATGGATATAGTACAATTGAATTCTAAGATAATGTTTCATATATTATCAAAAAATACTTCTTCTGGGTCTAAAGTACTAGGACAACTTAAATTTCTATTTTTAGGGAGACATGCTAAATGACTCATTCTATCTTACAGATAGAATAGTTACCTCAACTTGGCTCTGGTAATTATGCTTTTTGCTTCTTCAAATGATACACCAATCATAGACTCCTTGTTTATTGAGACAAGTTGATCTCCTGGCTTCAAACGTCCATCCTAACAAAAATAGTAACATTTGTAAAGAAACTGATTAAGGTGTTTCTTAAAAAATTAATTGATGCAATTAAAGCAAAGCACAGTTTTAGTAAAGAATGACTTAAAGAAAAGAGTAAAAAGAAAATTTTAGACAAAGAACCTCAACAGAAAAATGTTTTGATTAAAGTCTGGTTTGGTAATATACATGAATGAAATGGAAATGTTCACGTACTCCTTGAATAAACTCTCAGGCTAAGGAATCCTGAATATATGAAGACATAGTCTGGTACACTAGGAAAGAGGCCTGTTTTAAAAGGTCAGTTGTATGAGACAAACACAGCTCTGAATGTGATAAAGTAGGCTAAATAATTCTGGTATATTTCAGAATATAAGCCTCATTCACTTCAGTTTCTGAGCATTCCTCTATCTTTCATCCCACCAAACACTGAGTTATTCCACAGTTAGAATTTTTAAAAATTCAGTCAAGGATCTTAATTATACTGATTCTACCCACATTTCTGTTCATGGTGAAACATCTTCTTCACTGGATCTGCTGTCCCTCCTGTGACTCAGGCCCAGTTGGTTGGACAGGTAGCTTTATTCACATCCTACTAATAACGACCAATTCTAATTGGCTGCCTGGCATTGTCTTTGTCAAGTCCTGGCTCTGCCTATAACTAGCCTAACTGAATAAGACAAAGCACAAAAGTTACAAAATTTAATGTACATGTTAGGCAAGTTTTCTCAGTCTTCATTTGCCTTTTCTTTTAATTCAAACTGGAAAAGAAGAATGAGCTCTCTTCATTTTCAGCTCTTAAGATGCTTCTCCATTTATCATTAGTACAAACACAGAAAGCATTATTTCTATAACTAGGGAAGAAGCTTATGTGGTTAAAAAGCATTTTCACCCTTGATGGTATTTAAGTAAATTCCACAAATTCAAGGAAAGATCTTTTAAAAAGTCTTATCTACTATGTATAAAATAAGTTTTAATTAATAGGATTAACCAGGGAAAAGAGATGGTGAAGATAAGGGGATGGAAGGAGGTAAAGAAGAAACGTATTACCATCAAGGAGGTAGCAGGATAAAGACACAGAGATGAGAAGCAACACATAGTGTGCAGGGGACTATAGCCATCCACACAGTGCTCAATTAAAAAGTGTGAGCCAGAAATCATGAGAAATGAGGATGGGGAAGTAGGAAGAGTTCAGGTATCTGCAGGCCTTTGACCCCAAGCTATCCCTGGGATAGCTTCTGCACTTACTGTTTTTGTTTTCATACTGTAAACATTACCTAAGTATTATTTCCCACACTTCCTTGATGAAAAGAATCAACTGGAGTTATAAAAAAGGTCCATGTTATGAGACCCCTCTGTGTGAAAGTATGATACAATATTGATATATCCCTGAATAACTGATCTTTGGTCTGAACTGCATTATATGTAAAAAACGTATATAATATACAATAATGGTGATTTACGGTTACTTTACTTTTAAATAACAATACTTTTTTAAAAAAAGACCTTTACTATTATCTCTCACACTGAATACTGAGTATACAGGAAAGCAAAATAAATATAAAATATTTATCAAGAATTTTTATGGGAACATGTTATTTCAAATACTGTGTAATGAAAGATATTATAATCTAAATGCATAATGATCCTATGACCCTTCTGAAATATAAACATACAAAACTCCAAAAAGATAATTTGATTTTTAAATATATAAAATTTGAAAACTAATTTGGATTTTATAGGTATGTGATTAAACATAATTAGCAAAGTCAGAGAACACACAATTGCTATATTCACAAGTGATTTTTTTTTTCTCCTTCCATTTGATAGATGTATGGGGAATAAAACACAATAGTAATGCTGGAAAAGGCTAAGCAATATGGAGAAAGTATCTACCATATGGATCCTACATGTCCAGTAAAATGAAAGAGCTGATTTTGTAAGATTTTATAAACACAGTTCTGTATTACCTGGGCCCAAGTCTTACGACAGACTTTGGTTACATATGCATTTAGATCAATTATACTCAGACTATATTTAGAAACTTAGGTACAAGAGCTTGCAATTTAATATGCTAAATATTAGTTTGAGGATAAGTCATTCCCTCAGGTTAAAGTGAAATGGTAACAAACAAACAAACAAAAACAACCTTTTTGCCACATGCAAAACAATAAGGCTAATAAAAGTTAAGGAAGAACAAAATTCTGGAGAGTGCTTATTTCTGGGAGGGAGGACGGGGAATGCAATGGGGTGGGGGGAAAACATATAAGAAGCCTTAATAGTAAAATTTTCTACTTCATAAGTCAAATGGTGAACTCTAAGTGGATTCATAGGCGTTTGTTTCATTATTATTCTTCATAAGTTAGATATACGTTCCGATATCCTTTTGTATGCATAAAATATTATATTATTAAAAAGAAAAGAAATTTTCCAGCCCATCAAAATAAAAAGAAAGCTCATGACATTTGCCTCAACAATGTTCCTAACCAGATAAATTTTATTTTGGTTCTATATTCCAAAACTGGCATTGGAAGTAAGGGCCAAATAGAGGTTCTTAAAATCTAATTTTAAAATAAATAAATAAATAAAATTAAATAAATGTCATTGTTAAATCCAGCTCTAGACCATTTGGGATCTGCAAAAAAATTCCTCATTAGAATCAGCTTAATAAGGTAGATTATAACTGAAATTTAATGACTATTCTACTATTGATTTATGTCCCAAAGCCTGGAAATAATTTGAGGAAAGAAAGGGAAAAATGAAGAAAGCCCTGCTTCATTGGAGCAAAGCATTTAAAGGACACTGACAAGGGAAAAAAGGTTCTTTTAGAATTGGGGTGGTGGACAGTAAATATTAGGTTATTTTGTTTTAATCTAAATATTCTTGGTATTAAACTGCCTTTTATTGAACTTCCTTGAAAAGGGAAAATTCTATAGTGAGGACTATAAGCCAGATGACACCTCTTCTAGTTGGGCAGCAGTCTTCAGAGGCAGTGGACTGATGAGGAAAAAAGAGCACGAGGTGTGGCAACCAGGTAGATTTGAATTCAAATTTGAGCTCCACAACCTGCTAGCTAGATGTTCATAAACAATGAGAGAAAGCGAAGGAAGGGGATAGGGAAGGTGCACGATCTCATCTACAGGGAACACGGAACTAAATTCTAAATTGTCGGAGACAGCTCCTCTATCCATGTACCTTATGGAAACCACAGTTGGTTGACAGCATTACGGAGAAAAAGCCTTCAGAAAACAGAAGCCTCCCACATTCGCCTCTTGGGCCGCACAGTATTAGCCATACAGAGGAAAAAGTTCTCAGTAAGGCAATTTAACACATATTAAAGTACACCCATGTACTGAAGTAGCATTTTCCAGGAACACAAGAGTCAGAGAAGAGAAGAAGAAGAAAGTCTCTGACTGTGGTTTCTGGTGTTTATATATATTTTCGTTTCTAAAACGTACTCACAGCAGTTTTTTTTTTTTTTTTTCATCTTTGCCTCCTAGAATAAGATCTTAGCTGATCATGTGAATTTCTGAACCTGTTTAAAAGTCAGAACCTGCAAACTAAAACAAAGCTATTTCTGTAAAAGTCTGGCATTCAAAGCCAGTGAATTCTGCCCCAGCTGGATTAATGTGTCTGTGAAGACAGTAACTTCAGAGAGGCCTCTTCCACACTGTCTAGATTCTGATTCAGCACTTACTGAGCAACTACACAACACGACAGGCAAGATGCCAAGCACTTTCACACACCTAACTTCAGTCTGAATTCTTTCACATTGACATTTATAAAGATGTTGAAATAATAATGTATTCTTGAACACTTGAATACTTCCATTAAAAGCTGCCAACACTGTCCATTTCAGATTATAATGACCATTACAGTTTTCTAAATAATGTGTTACCATAACCATGTATACAGCTTGAGTCTAACTCATTATTCCTAAATATTAAGGAATGCTCCTACAAGCCTTTGGATTCCTTTCCCATACTTTCATAAAGGATGAAAGTCAATGGAGGTATCACTTTTTTAATACCAGTTATTAACGTAAATTTAGGCAATTGGTTTAATCTCCATGAGACTCATTTTTTTAGCTGTGAGGTGGGGATAAGTACCTATTGCACAAGGTTGTGGTGAAAAATAATGTATATAAAATCATAGCACATTGTAGGTGTTAAATTGAAGTGAGTTGAATCAGAATCCCATATCTGTTGCAGGCAATTTTTACAGTAATAGCAAATTTAATCCTCCCACTCCTCAAATTAAGAACCCTTTATGACTGCCCACTGGTGGGAAAAGTTGAAACTCCTGAACTTCCCAAACCTAGTACAACAAACCAGCTGCAACCTACTTTTTCTAGCCTCATCATCTACCTTCCCTCCTCAGCATATAAATTCTTCATTCTATTCTCAGAAAATGTTCTTCAAACCAGCCACAGTCTTTCAAACTTTAATGCACTTACACATATTAATTCCTATCTAGAATGCCACAACACACCTTGCCACTTCTCTGATGAACTCTCATTTAAACTTCACAACCAAATTCAAACATTATTTCTGCTGTAAGTTTTCTCCATCTCCCTAGATTTACTTAGTTGTCCCCTTCTCTTTGCTCCAAAAGCACTTTTACTTATCTATATTATTGCACTTACTCTGTACTGTCCTTATTTGTTTACATATCTTTTTTTTTTCCATTGGAGTATATTAATTCAGTAACTCCCAAATTAGCAGCATTGATTCTTTCAGTTGACCAGAACTATGTCCTTTTCATGGTTATATCTCTGAGCATAGTGCCAGGTATACAATAGGTCCACAATAAATGAATAAGGCCCAGGAAACACTTTGAGGAAATTAAGGTGGCTCTAACACAAATAATAATGGCAAAGGAGAAAAGTGAGTGACATCTTAAAGTGAACCCTCTTGGCTGCTACTGCTTTAGCTCCCACCAATGGATTGGTTTCTTTACCCCCTGCCATCCAGAGGCCTTTGTCCTAACTAGCCAAAAATCCTTGGTCCCAGTTCCAGTGAAAAAATGCTGCCAATTATACATGCAATCCTTGCACTTAGGAAATAATCTGAGACTTGTGGTTCAGGCAGAGTTGGTAAAACAATCACAGATACTGATGTATGATCACAAACTGAGAAGGAAAGAAACAGGCACAGACAGGTGATATGAAGGAAAGGTGCACAGACAGGAAAACAACCTGGCCTAGACTTGGGATGGGGGAAGCACAAGGAATACCTCTCTCTGTAAGTGGTCTTTGAATTGATATTTGAAAGTAATGGGGGGAGCTGTTCTCAGTCAGAGGGAGCAGCATATAAGATGAGAAAGAACCAGGTCCCTTCCAGGGACTGCAAGAATGCTACTCTGAAAGCATAGGTGGGAATGGAGAGTCAGAGAAGTAGAGGGCAGAAGTCACGTAACACAGAGCCTTGTAGGCAAGTAAGTATTAGTAGGATAGCTGGGAGGGAAATAGGAATGGTGCATAAGAGCAGACAAAGCTATTGTGAGGTCTGATAAAAACTGATGATAGTTTAAGCAATGGTGATGGCAGTGGAGATCAAGAAGACTGATGGGTTCAAGAGCTATTAAGAGAGTAGAACAGTCAACAGTATGTACTAAGGAATTGGATATGGGTGTTAAGGGAGAGGAAGTAGTTAGGATGCTGTTAGGTTTTCTGACTTCGTGCTATTGGAAGGTGTCATTCACAGAGATTGGGAACACTGGAAAGAGGTCTGTTTGGGAAGAAATGGGTAGATGAAGGTGTGATGTGACTATCATGAGTCCTGCCTCAGACATGTTGCATTTGAGATGCCTTTAAGAGATCCAAGTGGAAATGTTGATCAGGCAATTGGATATGTGGGTATGAAGGTCAAAGGAGTGTCCCATCCAAAAAAAGATCTAAGATTTAACACTGAGACTCCAAACTGATATCGGATTGGCTGGTGGGGTGAAAAGGGCCTTGGAGTTCCCATATTTCATATTTCCCTTAACTCAGTACCTAGTATATTTGTTCTCAACCTATAGGCTACCTCTAGCTCTTAGAGCTGGGAGAATCTTCTTTCCTACTTGAACTAGCAAAACGTGTCAAGATGTTCCAAGTTTGAACTCAGAATACGTTTTTCAAAGAGACAGGACCATTTTGGTTACTGAACCAGTATTGTATTTCATATCTTCCAGGAGGAAAAATACTTTTGTGTGTGTATTGGGATAAAGGGGAGGAGCTAACCATGGTTAATTAAAGATAACTCCTGCGTTCCAATAATTCCCTATCTATAAAGTTTGGGAATATACATGAAATATAAGTCATCTATAAACTTGAGATTGCCTAGGTTATTAGTTCTGAAACAATATAATGTTAAAATAAAATTACAGCAAGTGAAAGCACTCATATGCATTTAAAAAATATTAACAGTTGTTCAGTTCAGCAACTTAATAAGGATACCCTATGAGCCTGTGTTACCTAGTCCATGAAAACACCTGCATAAATTTTGTACAGATTAGAAGTTTATTAACAAACCTAACACAGTATTTAAAATACATTAAATTCTATTATTAGTATTCATAAAATTTTTTTAAAGTAAAATTGCATTAATTTGTATTTGCAGAGTAAATATGTACATAACTCTCTAACTTGAGGAAGAACACAAAAGTAAATGTAAGCACTACAAACCTACTTATTCTTCTCTGCCTACACCTTTCTATATTTTGGCTGTTTTCTTCTCTTGGACATGACCAAATACTGTCAAAAAACATTAATAACTCTGTGCTGCTCTCTAGTGGTAAATATAAAATATACTTTATTACATGGTTTTGCTTTCTAATATACTTTCAAACAATGAAATTCTCAGAAAATCAACAAGAGAAAATATACATTATAGGTATAATTTCTTAGTCTGTAATCACTGACAGGAGATGAGTCACTCAGCACCACTGCTATCAATTTATTACTTTAACTACAAATATTTTTCATGGGGTAAGAAAAGCACAAATTGATGTTTGTCTTAAAAGTAAACTCTTTTCACTTTTAGGTACCATGATCTATTGCATTACTTCAAGTACAGTCTAAGAAATACCTTAGCTATACTGAATACACACACACACACACACACACACACACACACACACAGAGACATATCTCAGCTTTAAAACTAAAGTAGTACATCTCAATTCTTACAAGAAAAATTTTGTTTTTTGTTTGTTTGAATTTGTTTAAATTAAGCATTTAAGTATGCTCTTATTTAGTTAATAAATTAAATTCAATAGCCAAAAATTATATCATTATAATACACTATACTTATTGTATAATACTTACCACTTGGTAAGTGTATTTGGAAGAAACCTTATTATCTCAGCAAGATTGAAACAATTTAAATCTATTGTTTTGGAAGTTATTGGTTAAACTGATTTTTTTTTCTAACAAGGAAAAAAATCCAATTGAATAAACAAACTGCTTGCTAAACAGTGTTTGGTGTAGGAATCGGGGTTGGGGGTAAGGGTAGGACTATTTATTCAACCAAAACAACTAGAATAAGGACAACGACAATATAGACAGACTTTATAAGAGGATCCCTTCTCATGTTATATAGCTTGATATTAATAGAATGTTTTATTAAATTCTTTATATCCTACATCTCTCCAAAAAGGGAGGCAATTTTCAACAAAAGACATGTAGAATCACATTAGTAAAACAGAAATAGCAAATAAAATTCAAGAGAAATGAGCATGAAAATATAGTAACCAATTTGTTAACTAAGTGCTTCAAATATGGATCTGAGCTTCCTAGCAACCAGAGCAAAAAGGAAATCATGTTTTACATATTTCTTACAGTGAAGAGGAGAGTAAGGTTTTCTAACTCCTAAAAAAGATATTTTCTAGTCTTAATTCTAAATCTAATTTCTCATATGGGCAACTAGTGACTGACAAAATTAACAAATTCAACAAGAATTACTGCAAATTCAGAAATGAGTGGATTTTATTTGCTCTATTTGTTTTGTTTTGTTTTGCATTTAGGAGAGGCTAAATGAAGTACTTTAACTGATCTAACTTAACCCTAACACGGAGCAGTGGATAGATAACATGTCTTCAAATATAACCTCTCTCAGCCAGACTTAAAATAAAATTTGAACAGCATATAATTAAAAATATATAACATTTACTTACAGCTTGAAATCTGCTTTCATATTTATTTCATATTTATTTCCTATTCATTTGTTAGGTTAAAGCTCCACGAGTGTAAAGGTCTATCTTCTAATTCCTTTGTATCTTCCACTAAGAAATGGTCACAGTGAATATTCAGTTAATATTAAAAATTTACTGAGATTGGTTCAAGATGGTGGAGTAGGAGGACGTGTGCTCACTCTCTCTTGTGAGAGCACTGGAATTACAACTAACTACTTAACAATCATTGACAGGAAGACACTGGAACTCACCAAAAAAGATACCCCACATGCAAAGACAAAGGAGAAGCCACAGTGAGATGATAGGAGGGGTGCAATCACAATAAAATCAAATCCCATAACTGCTGGGTGGGTGACTCACAAACTGGAGAACACTTATACCACAGAAGTCCATGCACTGGAGTGAAGGCTCTGAGCCCCACATCAGGCTTCCCACCCTGGGGGTCTGGCAACGGGAGGAGGAATTCCCAGAGAATCAGACTTTGAAGGCCAGTAGGATTTGATTGCAGGACTTAGGACTGGGGGAAACAGGGACTCTACTCTTGGAGTGCACACACAAAGTCTTGTGTGCACCAGGACCCAGGGGGAAGGAGCAGTGACACCACAGGAGACTGAACCAGACCTACCTGCTAGTGTTGGAGGGTCTCCTGCAGAGGCGGGGGGGGGGGCGGTGGTGGCTCACCACGGGGACAAAGATACTGGCAGCAGAAGTTTTGGGAAGTACTCATTGGCGTGAGCCCTCCCGGAGTCTGCCATTAGCCCCAAAATAGAGCCTGTAGGCTCCAGTGCTCGGTCACCTTAGGGCAAACAACCAACAGGGAGGGGACACAGCCCCACCCATCAGCTGACAAGTGGATTAAAGTTTTACTGAGCTCTGCCCACCAGAGCAACAGCCAGCTCTACCCACCACCAGTCCCTCCCATCAGGAAGCTTGCATAAGCCTCTTAGATAGCCTCATCCACCAGAGGGCAGACAGCAGAAGCAAGAAGAACTACAATGCTCCAGCCTGTGGAACAAAAACCACAATCACAGAAAGATAAACAAAATGAAAAGGCAGAGGATTATGTCCCAGATGAAGGAACAAGATAAAACCCCAGAAAAACAACTAAATGAAGTGGAGATAGGCAACCTTCCAGAAAAAGAATTCAGAATAATGGTAGTGAAGATGATCCAGGACCTCAGAAAAAGCATGGAGGCAAGGATCGAGAAGATGCAAGAAATGTTTAACAAAGACCGAGAAGAATTAAAGAACAAACAAACAGAGATGAACAATACAATAACTGAAATGAAAAATACACTAGAAGGAATCAATAGCAGAATAACTGAGGCAGAAGAATGGATAAGTGACCTGGAAGACAGAATGGTGGAAATCATTACTGTGGAACAGAATATGGAAAAAAGAAAGAAAAGAAATGAAGACAGCCTAAGATACCTCTGGGACAACATTAAACGCACGAACATTGGATTATGGGGGTCCCAGAAGGAAAAGAGAGAGAGAAAGGACCCGAGAAAATATTTGAAGAGATTATAGTTGAAAACTTCCCAAACGTGGGAAAGGAAATAGCCACCCAAGTCCAGGAAGCACAGAGAGTCCCAGGCAGGATAAACCCAAGGAGAAACAGGCCGAGACACATAGTAATCAAATTGACAAAAATTAAAGATGAAAACTTATTAAAAGCAGCAAGGGAAAAACGACAAATAACATATAAGGGAACTCCCATAAGGTTAACAGCTGATTTCTCAGCAGAAACTCTGAAAGCCAGAAGGGAGTGGCATGATATATTTAGTGATGAAAGGGAAGAACCTACAACCAAGAATACTCTACCCAGCAAGGCTCTCATTCAGATTTGATGGAGAAATCAAAAGCTTTACAGACAAGCAAAAGCTAAGAGAATTCAGCACCACCAGACCAGCTTTGCAACAAATGCTAAAGGAATTCCTCTAGGCAGGAAAAAGACTAGCAACGTTAAGCAACCTTGTACACATATAGACTACTATATCAAAACCTCATGGGAACAGCAAACCCAGAAACTACAATAGATACACACAAAAAAAGAAAAAGCAACCCAAACAACACTAAAGATGATCATCAGAAAAGAACAAAAGAGGAAGGAAAGAAAAAAGACCTACAAAAGCAAACCCAAAACAATTAAGAAAATGGCAATAGGAACACACGTATCAACAATTACCTTAAATGTAAATGGATTAAATGAGCCAAAAGACATAGACTGGCTGAATGGATATGAAAACAAGACCCGTATATATGCTGTCTACAAGAGACCCACTTCAGACCTAGGGACACATAGAGATTGAAAGTGAGGGGATGGAAGAAGGTATTCCATGCAAATGGAAATCAAAAGAAAGCTGGAATAGCACTACTCATATCCAAAAAAATAGACTTAAAAATAAACACTGTTATAAGAGACAAAGAAGGACACTGCATAACAATCAAGGGATCAATCCAAGAAGAAGTTACAGCAATTGTAAACATATATGCACCCAACATAGGAGCACTTCAATATATAAGGCAAATACTAACAGCCATAAAGGGAGTAATCGACAGTAACACAATAATAGTGGGGGACATTAACACCCCACTTTCATCAATGGACAGATCATCCAGACAGAAAATCAATAAAGAAACACAGGCCTTAAATGACACGTTAGACCAGATGGACTTAATTGATATTTATAGAGCACTCTACCCAAAAGCAGAAGAATACACATTCTTCTCAAGTGCACATGGAACATTCTCCAAGATTGACTACATCCTCGGCCACAAAGCAAGCCTCTGTAAATTTAAGAAAATTGAAATCATATCAAGAATCTTTTCTGACCACAGTGATATGAGATTAGAAATAAGCTACAAGAACAAAAAACTATAAAAAACACAAACATGTGAAGGCTAAACAATACGCTACTAAACAACCAATGGATCACTGAAGAAATCAAAGAGGAAATCAAAAAATACCTAGAGACAAATGAAAATGAAAGCACAACAATCCAAAACCTATGGGATACAGCAAAAGCAGTTCTAAAAGGAAAGTTTACAGCAATACAGTCTTACCTCAGGAAACAAGAAAAATCTCAAATAAACAACCTAACCTTATACCTAAAGCAACTAGAGAAAGAAAAACAAACAAAACCGAAAGTTAGTAGAAGGAAAGAAATCATAAAGATCAGAGCAGGAATCATAAAGATCAGATCGGCAATAAAGAAATAAACAAGGAAGACAATAGCAAAGATCAATGAAACTAAAAGCTGGTTGTTTGAAAAGATAAACAAAATAAAGAAAAAAAGGGAGAGGACTCAAATTAACAAAATTAGAAATGAAAATGGAGACGTTATAACTGACACCACAGAAATACAAAGGATCATAAGAGACTACTATATGTAACAGTATGCCAATAAAATGGACAACCTGGAAGGAATGGACAAATTCTTAGAAAGGTACAGTTTCCCAAGACTGATCCAGGAAGAATTAGAAAATATGAAGAGACCAATCACAAGCACTGAAATTGAAACTGTAATTAAAAAACTCCCAACAAACAAAAGTCCAGGACCTGATGGCTTCACAAGCAAAGTCTATCAAACATTTAGAGAAGAGCTAACATCTATCCTTCTGAAACTCTTCGAAAAAATGGCAGAGGAAGGAAAACTCCTGAATTCATTCTATGAGGTCACCATCACCCTGATACCAAAACAAGACAAAGATACCATTAAAAGAGAAAATTACAGGCCAATATCACTGATGAACATAGATGCAAAAATCCTCAACAAAATAGTAGCAATTCGAATCCAACAATACATTAAAAGGATCATACACAATGATCAAGTGGGATTTATCCCAGGAATGCAAGGATTTTTCAGTACCCGCAAATCAATCAGTGCCATACACCACACCAACAAAGTAAAGAATAAAAACCATACGATCACCTCAATAGATGGAAAAAACTTTTGACAAAATTCAACACCGATTTATGATAAAAACTTTCCAGAAAGTGGGCATAGAGGGAACCTACCTCAACATAACAAAGGCCATATATGACAAACCCACATCAAGCATCATACTCAATGGTGAAAAGTTGAAAACATCTCCTCTAAGATCAGGAACAAGACAAGGATGCCTACCCTCACCACTTTTATTCAACATAGTTTTGGAAGTCATAGCTACAGCAATCAGAGAAGAAAAAGAAATAAAAGGAATGCAAATTGGAAAATAAGAAGTGAAAATGTCACTGTTTGCAGATGACATGATACTATACATAGAAAATTCTAAAGACATTACCAGAAAACTACTACAGCTCACCAAGGAACTTGGTAAATTTGCAGGCTACAAAATTAATACACAGAAATCTGTTGCATTTCTATACACTAATAATGAAAGATCAGAAAGAGAAATTCAAGAAACAATCCCATTTACCACTGCATCAAAAAGAATAAAATACCTAGGAATAAACCTGCCTAAGGAGACAAAAGACCAGCACTCCAAAAACTATAAGATGCTGATGAAAGAAATCACAGATGACACGAACAGATGGAAAGATATACCATGTTCTTGGATTGGAAGAATCAATATTGTCAAAATGACTATACTTCCCAAGGCAATCTACAGATTCAATGCAATTCTTATCAAATTACCAATGTCATTTTTCACAGAACTAGAACAAAAAAATGTTAAAATTTGTATGGAGACACAAAAGACCCCGAAAAGCCAAAGCAGTCTTGAGAAAGAAAAATGGAGCTGGAGGAATCAGACTCCCTGACTTCAGACTATACTAAAAAGCTATAGTCATCAAAACTGTATGGTACTGGCACAAAAATAGAACTATAGATCAATGGAACAGGATAGAAATCCCAGAAATAAACCCATGCACCTATGGTCAATTAATCTATGACAAAGGAGGCAAGACTATACAGTGGTGGAAAGACAGTCTCTTCAACAAATGGTGTTGGGAAAACTGGACAGCCACAGGTAAAAAAATGAAATTAGATCATTCTTTAACACTATACACAAAAATAAGCTCAAAATGGATTAAAGACCTAAATGTGAGACTGGACACTATAAAACTCCTAGAGGAAAACATAGGCAGAACACTCTGACATAAATCGCAGCAATATTTTTTCCAATCTGTCTCCCTGAGAAATGGAAATAAGAACAAAAATAAACAAATGGCAACTATTAAACTCAAAAGCTTTTGCACAGCAAAGGAAACCATAAACAAAACGAAAAGACAACCCACAGACTGGGAGAAAATACTTGCAAATGATGTGACTGACAAGGGATTAGCCTCCAAAATCTATAAACAGCTCATGTGGCTTAATATCATCAAAACAAACAACCCAAAGAAAAAATGGGCAGAAGACCTAAACAGACATTTTTCCAAGGAAGACATACAAATGGCCAAGAGGCACATGAAAAAATGTTCAACATCACTAATGATTAGAGAAATGCAAATCAAAACTACAGTGAGATATCACTTCACACCAGTCAAAATGGCTATCATCAAAAATCCACATACAATAAATGCTGGAGAGGGTGTGGAGAGAAGGGAACCCTCCTACACTGCTGGTGGGAATATAAACTGGTACAGCCACTATAGAGAACATTATGGAGGTTCCTTAAAAAACTAAAAATAGAGCTAACATATGACCCTGCAATCCCACTCCTGGGCATATATCTGGAGAAAAAAATGGTCAGAAAGTATACATGCACCCCAATGTTCATTGCAGTACTGTTTACAATAGCCAAGACATGGAAGCAACCTAAATGTCCATCGACAGAGGAATGGATAAAGAAGATGTGGTACATATATACAATGGAATATTACTCATCCATAAAAAAGAATGAAATAATGTCATTTGCAGCAACATGGATGGACATAGAGATTGTCATACTGAGTGAAGTAAGTCAGAAAGAGAAAGAGAAATATCTTATGATATTGCTTATTTGCAGAATCTAAAAAGAAATGATACAAATGAACATATTTACAAAACAGAAACAGACTCATAGACTTAGAGAATGAACTTATGGTTACAGGGGAGAAGGGTGGAGGGAAGTTATAGTTAAGGGGTTTGAGATTGACATGTACACACTGCTATATTTAAAGCACAGAGAACTCTGCTCAATGTTATGTGGCAGCCTGGATGGGAGGGGAGTCTGGGGGAGAATGGATACATGTACTTGTAGGGCTAAGTTGCTTTGCTGTGAACCTGAAACTATCACAACATTGTTAATCGGTTATACACCAATATAAAATAAAAAGTTAAAAAAAAAAGTAAAATTTGAGATTATTCTTCCTTAGCTTAATGCATGCTTAAATGTTTCTCTGCCTTATTAGTCAAAATGTTAATTCTTTCTACTTCCTAGATGTATACACCATCACAAAAATAAAAATAAAAATTTACTGATGATATAGGAAAACACACCTCATCACTAGTGGTTTTGTCTTTTAGGTGAAGGGTTATTTTTATTTTCATTTTTACCTTATAACAGTCTCCTCCAGGAATGATTTCCTGAATATATACCAAGGGACCTTCATTCCGGTTAATTCCTCCTAGGATCTTCAGACCAAGGCCTGTCTCCTTGGTAACTGTAATCATCTGAAAGGCAGGATCCCTAAGATAAAGTAAAGTAGCATGCACAGGTTAGCCTAGAGATGGGTACCTACTTTTTCTTTAAACTGTTTGTTAAATCAAATTCTTAGAACTAGACAACTCAGAATACAAAGTACACACTAGCAATGACATTTTAAAAAGTATGATCATACAAAAGCAATCAAATGAATTTTCTTAGCTCTAATTTTAATTTTTCTATAAAACAGCCAAACAGTAGAAGAAATTACTGCAATAATGCTTATTTCTTTGGAGTAGAAGAAAAATACTTTAAAAATATTATTTAAACAACTTTAAAGATTTATTAAAGGTGACTGAAGAGACAGTTTTGTTTTGTTTTTTTTATTCATTTATTTTATTTATGGCTGTGTTGGGTCTTCGTTTCTGTGTGAGGGCTTTCTCTAGTTGTGGCAAGCGGGGGGCCACTCTTCATCGTGGTGCGCGGGCCTCTCACTATCGCGGCCTCTCTTGTTGCAGAGCACAGGCTCCAGATGCGCAGGCTCAGTAGTTGTGGCTCACGGGCCCAGTTGCTCCGCGGCATGTGGGATCTTCCCAGACCAGGGCTCGAACCCGTGTCCCCTGCATTGGCAGGCAGATTCTCAACCACTGCGCCACCAGGGAAGCCTTGAAGAGACTTAGTTTTAACTGATTTTTTTGACTACACTGAAGGATTCCAAAACAAAATACTTCAATGAATTAGGTAAGTGACTTTAAAAGACATGTTTTTGGCCATTTAAAGCAAAATAAATATGACCTTCATTTGAATCTCAAAAAAAAAAAAACAAATGCAGTTTATCTTTTTAATTTAGAAAGAGTATTTTCCTGGTACAGATTACTTGCTCCAGCTGCAATTTCTGCCAGACATAAAAGTGATGCCATTAGAAAAGAAGGAACTGTTAAAAGAATTCTGCAAAAGGTACTCTCCCCCCCTTCACCTCAGTTATGTTTCTAAACAGTGGTCAGAGCAGATACTTTTACTGGTCCAAGAGAACTTGAATAAAGCATGAAATGAAGCTTAGGGCTGTCTGCTTACTTATGGTACAGTGGGTGTTGTACTAAGCAATATACATACATTAGTCCGTTCAACTAATATTTATAAAATCCCTAAGATTATTACCCTCATTTTTCTAAAAGAACCCAAATCTGGGCAGGTTAACTTGGTGGCCCAAGGTTACGAAACTGGAGAACAGCAATGTGAGGGCAGTCTGTCTTACTCCAGAGGCAAAGTATGGTCTAAGGTCTACTTCACTGGTGCACTAAAGCCATTTTTGAATATAGGACTTCCAGCTGTCTTCAAACGTGCCAAAACAGAGAAACTGCTGTTTAAAAAGAGTTACTCCATACCTTACATATGATTATAGCTTTAAAAAAATTTTCTTAACTTCTGCCATAGAAGTTCTGACTATATCTTTAAGAAGACTTGTATTCAAAAATTAAATCATAAAAAAGTAGAATGAAAGAAATTAAAATTTTAAAAAAATTACAAAACTCCCTGCTTTTGAATATTTTGCCCTTTATATAGCACATCCTTTAGGGTTGCATTATATTGAATTCAGCTCTAGGGTTGGAGGGCCTATCTAGGGTTACTAGGGTAATAGTCAATTAGCTAGGAAAAAAAGGCAGAAAATGTTCTATTGTCAGATTCCAGAACCTCAGTCCATTCTTGACAGGAGATTTAGACTGCAAGGACGTAAAGGGGTGAAGCCTAGAAAAGGGCAAGATGAAGAAGAAAGGGGACAAAGGTCCTCATTAAGCACCTCCAATAACCTCTTAAACCCTCTAAATGTCAATTTCCTTCAATGGGGACACACACGATCTCCAGCATATTTATTATTTCAGTAAAGGATTCCTCCTTTTCTAATCCCAACACAGAGTATCTATTATTAACACAGCAGTGTATTTACTTGCTAGGACCTTACTTTAAAATTCCCTCATTGTTAAGAATTTATATTACTTCTTTTTATTTTTTTGGCTATTAAAAATAGTTCTGCTGCTCAACTTTAATCATAGTAAGAGAATTACAGGTTAAAACCAGGCAGAGACACTGCTTTTCACCTATCAGATCAACGTAAATTCAGAACTTTGACAATATAAGACAAGGCTTTAGGAAAGAGGTACTCTTTTACATTGTTGGTGGTAATGCAAAATGGCATAACCCCTAAAGAGGGGATTTGATAGTCTCTAACTTTACCTTCTGATCCAACAATCCCCTTTCTAGGAACCTTTCCCAAAGATACTCTGGCAAGAAATACAAATGACTTGTATACTAGGTTCATCATTTGGCATAATTTGTGATCACCAAAAATAGCAAACAATTCAAATGTCCATCAATAAGGTATTGGATGAATAAACTATGGTATATTAAGAACAGAATACTATACAGTTACAACAAGGTACAAGGAAGATCTTTATAAATTGATATGAAGTGATCACCAGGATATAATTTTAAGTTTAAAAAAAGTCTGGTCAAAACACTATATATAATATGCTACCTTTTTGTTAAGAATGCACTGGCAAGTGGAGCCTGGGAGCTGGATCCTGGGTGTTTTGGGACATTTTGCCTTGGTCATATGCTACTTCCTCATGAACCTGATTTTGCCCTAAGTAGATGGATAAAACTCTGTGCTGTCACACAGAGTAAAACTGTTCAACATCAATGCATGGAGCTCTGTAGACAGAGCTCTTCACCTACCACACAGCTGGGCCTGGCTTATATCCCTATGAGACTGGAGCTTTCCAGTGCTCCCAGGAGGAGGCATCAGAGAAAGATACCCTGAGTTTAACTAACCTGACACCCTTCTGCAGGGAAGATCTTCAAACCCAAGTCAAAGTGCTGGTGTGCACTTGTTTACTATGTAAGCAAGAGTAGAAGAATGTCTATACAGTGGAACTATATACAGAATAAATAATAGCTTTGAGAAAAAATATAATTATATACACACATATATATATAACATGCATATATATTTACATGGATATGTATTTGCTTATGCAAAAAGAAACACTGAAAAAGAACTAAGAATAAAGATGGCTATTTATAGGAGGAATGAGGGCACAGAGTGAAAGACAAGACTGAAAGCAGGACTTCTCCAAATATACCTTGTTATATGTGTGTTACATGTTTGCAAAATGGCCACCAATTCTTCCCATCTCTGTCTGCATGCCCCCAGGAATGTGACTTTACCGCTCCTTCCATTAAAAAGTAAAGTCTGTAACTCTAGACCTTGAATTTGGACTTAGTTATCTAAATTGCTTTAGCCAATGGTGCATAAGTAAATGTGAGGAAAACAGACATTTGAAAAACACTTGTGCTTGTTGCTGGGAACCATTCTGCCACCACGTGAAAAAGCCTGAGCTAGCTGCCTGGAAGATGAGAGGCCAGGTTGAAAGAGACTTCAGCTATCCAGCCTTCCTAGATGAGGCCCCAGACATGGCAATGAGGACACCCTACGTGATCTGGTGCAGCCCAGAAGAACTGCTCACAGAATCATGAGGAAGAATAAATGCTTGTTTGTTTTAAGGTACTTTGAGCTGGTTTGTTAGTCAGCAAATGTTAATCTTAACATTATGTTATTTTTATACTGGAATTATAAAATATTTTAGGTATTCAAAAAATCAGATCAAATTTTTAAAAAGCAGTCTATATAAATAATTCTAAAAGAGAATGCATAATTTGTCCTTTACTCTGATTTACATAGAAAGCTCTGATCAACCTTTTCATTACCACTATCTTAGACCACAGGTAGGTAGCTGTATAAAACTTTCCACCAAATGTTCATTAATATTCTACATATTTTAAACTATGATAGTTCAAACATATTAAATTTAATTTAGCAATTACTTTTCAAGTAGCCCGGATGATACTACGGCAGATGTATTTTTATTCATGGTTTCACTACCACTGTAGCCTTGGATTTAACAGCTGTATAAATGAAGATCTTGACGAAGAGTCTATAAATTCTTCTTTTCCTAAGATTGGAGAAGTAGAAAATAAACTGTCATATCTTAGAACAGTCAAATTTGATTTTAACTGTGCATAAAAACATTACATATACTTGGCATGTAAACAATATGTGCCTGTGTATAGATGATAGATGTATTTTATATATGTTGGGCTATGGCATTTTAGTCATTGCTGATAATATCTGAGAAATGTAAAGGCAGTTCTGTAGATAGAAAGCTAGATAGAGCTATAGGACTATATCTATATCATTATCAATATCTATAGCTATATAAAAATCTGTATTTTCTAGCAGAAGTGAAGAATACAGTTAAGCTTTAGGTAACTATTATAGCTTCCACCGTTACTAAGCTTAAAAACCACATAATAATAAAAGACTGAGGAAAATGTCTCTTGTGAGCACAAGGCTAGGAATTTTACAGTCAGAATGTCTGCAAAATAATTATACAATACACTTTGAAGAAAACACAAATTCCTACTGTCTCACCAACTATCTTGAGGGACTTCCTGCAGATCCTATATTACTCTGACTCATATTACTCCATGAGCTTCTTAAATACTTTCCTATAAAAAGAAAAAAATATTATTTTAATGTCTCATATAGCTCCACTGTGAAAATTATAGAGAATAGTGCAGTTTCATTTAATTTAAAAACTGTATTTGAACAGATTTACCACTTCTGTATAAGAAACATAAATAAAGTATAGAAACCTGAAGTTGAAAAACACCTTAGGATCATTTAGCACAGCCCTCTTATTAAAGAAATGAGTAGCTAGATTCAGAGAGATTGTGTACTTTCCCTACACAAATGAGAAATAGTCAATGGTTGTTTTCCCAACTAGAACTCAGGCTTCAGAGCCCACAGCATGGAACTTGACATCAGACAGACCTGGATTCCAATTTGAACTTCTAGGCTTCTCCAAGCATCAGTTTCTTCAAAGGTACAGTAGGTAGTAGTGATGGTTTTACAAATGGATACACATGTCAAAACTTACCAAACTGTCTCATTATAAATATGTGCTGTTTGTTATAAATCAATTATACTCTAGTAAAGTTAAATTTTTTTAAAAATCCAATTTTCAGTAAAAAATGGCAGCTTGACCTTGGCATGTATCTTCTTTTCCTCCAAGAGCCTACTCATATAAAAGTAAAGGGTTACAAACAGTATAAACTCATAATGTTAGAGAAAAAATGAAAGAAGAGCCATGAGATGAAAAGTTTCAATAAATTTCTGGAAGACAAAAAATAGATGGTAGGGTGATAATTGATAAAGGAGGCCTGAAGAAGCTGAAAGCTAGGGAAAGGCTTTGTAAACACTTTTAAGTTTGAGCACACATATAGAAAATGGTAATACTTGTACGGTGTACTGGGGTAAACAGAGGTGGCATGTTATACCTCTAAGAAGCTGAGGGGCAATCACTAACTCAGCACACCATAACTGATTCATGGCAAAATTCTGGCCTATAAAACAGCTAGAGATGTTGAGGAACATATCTTGTAGAATCCCAGAGAGGTTGGGGACTCAGGAACCCAAAGTACTAGGGACAGTGAAACTGAGGTGGAGAACTAAAATCAAGGGGATTATCCCATCTCTTCTCCAACTACTTATGCGAGAGAAAGCCTAGATTCTTCTGTCAATAAATTAAATGGACTCTGAAGAAAGAGCCAACAAACTTCTGGGATACTAACACAGAATTGTATCACTGGTCTGGGTGTTAAAAACCTGCTTCAATGTCTGGGCAAAATGGCGGAAGAGTAAGACGCGGAGATCACCTTCCTTCCCACAAATACATTAGAAATACATCTACACGTGGAACTGCTCCTACAGAACACCCACTGAACGCTGGCAGAAGACGTCAGACCTCCCAAAAGGCAAGAAACTAACCACGTACCTGGGTAGGGCAAAAGAAAAAAGAAATAACAGAGACAAAAGAATAGGGACGGGACCTGCACCAGTGGGAGGGAGCTGTGAAGGAGGAAAGGTTTCCACACACTAGGAAGCCCCTTCTCAGGCGGAGACTCCGGGTGGCAGAGGGGGTAAGCTTCGGAGCCACGGAGGAGAACGCAGCCACAGGGGTGCGGAGGGCAAAGCGGAGAGATTCCCGCAGAGGATCGGTGCTGACCGGCACTCACCAGCCCGAGAGGCTTGTCTGCTCAGCCTCCGGGGTAGGCGGGGCTGGGAGCTGAGGCTTGGGCTTCGCAGATCGGATCCCAGGGAGAGGACTGGGGTTGGCAGCGTGAACACAGCCTGAAGGGGGCTAGTGCGCCACAGCTAGCCGGGAGGGAGTCCGGAAAAAGGTCTAGAGCTGCCGAACAGGCAAGAGACTTTTTCTTGCCTTTTTGTTTCGTGGCACGCAAGGAGAGGGGATTCAGAGTGCCACCTAAATGAGCTCCAGAGACAGGCGCGAGCCGTGGCTATCAGTGCGGACCCCAGAGACGGGCATGAGATGCTAAGGCTGCTGCTGCCGCCACCAAGAAGCCTGTGGGCGACCACAGGTCACTATCCACACCACCCCTCCCGGGAGCCTGTGCAGCCCGCCACTGCCAGGGTCCCGTGATCCAGGGACAACTTCCCCAGGAGAACGCACAGCGCGCCTCAGGCTGCTGCAACGTCACGCTGGCCTCTGCCGCTGCAGGCTTGCCCCGCATCCGTACCCCTCCCTCCCCGCCGCCTGAGTGAGCCAGAGCCCCCGTAGCAGGTGCTCCTTTAACCCCGTACTGTGTGAGCAAAGAACAGATGTCCTCAGGCGACCTACACACAGAGGCGTGTCCAAATCCAAAGCTGAACCCCGGGAGCTGTACGAACAAAGAAGAGAAAGGGAAATTTCTCCCAGCAGCCTCAGAAGCAGCGGATTAAAGCTCCACAAACAACTTGATGTACCTGCATCTGTTGAATACCTGAATAGACAACGGATCATCCCAAATTGAGGAGGTGGACTTTGGGAGCAGGATATATTATTTTTTCCCCTTTTCCTCTTTTTGTGAGTGTGTATGTGTATGCTTCTGGGTGAGATTTTGTCTGTATACCTTTGCTTCTACCATTTGTCCTAGGGTTCAGTCTGTCTGTTTTATTTTGTTTTTTTCCTTACTTAAAAATTTTTTTTTCTTAATAATTTTTTTCTTATTTTTTATTTTAAAAAATTAAAAAATATTTTTTCTTAATAAATTTTTTCTTAATAATTCTTTTATTTTTTATTTTAATAGCTTTATTTTATTTTATCTTACTATTTTATTATATTTTATTTTATTTTATTTTATCCTCTTTCTTTCTTTCTTTCTTTCTATTTTTTTCTCCCTTTTATTCTGAGCCGTGTGGATGAAAGGCTCTTGGTGCTCCAGCCAGGCATCAGGGCTGTGCCTCTGAGGTGGGAGGCCCAACCTCAGGACACTGGTACACAAGAGACTGCCCAGTGCCACGTAATACCAAATGGCGAAAATCTCTGAGAGATCTCAACCTCAACATCAAGACCCAGCTTCACTCAACGACCAGCAAGCTACAGTGCTGGACACCCTATACCAAACAACTAGCAAGACAGGAACACAGCCCCATCCATTAGCAGAGAGGCTGCCTAAATTCATAATAAGGCCACAGACACCCCAAAACACACCACCAGACGTGGACGTGCCCACCAGAAAGACAAGATCCAGCCTCATCCACCAGAACACAGGCACTAGTCCCCTCCACCAAGAAGCGTACATAACCCACTGAACCAACCTTAGCCACTGGGGACAGATACCAAAAACAACAGGAAAAACGAACCTGCAGCCTGTGAAAAGGAGACCTCAAACACAGTAAGATAAGCAAAATGAGAAGACAGAAAAACACACAGCAGATGAAGGAGCAAGGTAAAAACACACCAGACGTAACAAATGAAGAGGATATAGGCAGGCTACCTGAAAAAGAATTCAGAATAATGATAGTAAAGATGGTCCAAAATCTTGGAAATAGAATAGACAAAATGCAAGAAACATTTAACAAGGACCTAGAAGAACTAAAGAGGAACCAAGCAACGATGAAAAACACAATAAATGAAATTAAAAATACTCTAGAAGGGATCAATAGCAGAATAACTGAGGCAGAAGAACGGATAAGTGACCTGGAAGATAAAATAGTGGAAATAACTACTGCAGAGCAGAATAAAGAAAAAAGAATGAAAAGAACTGAGGACAGTCTCAGAGACCTCTGGGACAACATTAAACGCACCAACATTCGAATTATAGGGGTCTCAGAAGAAGAAGAGAAAAAGAAAGGGACTGAGAAAATATTTGAAGAGATTATAGTTGAAAAATTCCTCAATATGGGAAAGGAAATAGTTAATCAAGTCCTGGAAGCACAGAGAGTCCCATACAGGATAAATACAAGGAGAAACATGCCAAGACACATATTAATCAAACTATCAAAAATTAAATATAAAGAAAACATATTAAAAGCAGCAAGGGAAAGGCAACAAATAACACACGAGGGAATCCCCATAAGGTTAACAGCTGATCTTTCAGCAGAAACCCTGCAAGCCAGAAGGGAGTGGCAGAACATACTTAAAGTGATGAAAGAGAAAAATCTACAACCAAGATTACTCTACTCAGCAAGGATATCATTCAGATTTAATGGAGAAATTAAAACCTTTACAGACAAGCAAAAGCTAAGAGAATTCAGCACCACCAAACCAGCTTTACAATAAATGCTAAAGGACCTTCTCTAGGCAAGAAACACAAGAGAAGGAAAACACCTACAATAACAAACCCAAAACATTTAAGAAAATGGGAATAGGAACATACATATCGATAATTACCTTAAATGTAAATGGATTAAATGCTCCCACCAAAAGACACAGACTGGATGAATGGATACAAAAACAAGACCCATATATATGCTGTCTACAAGAGACCCACTTCAGACCTAGGGAGACATACAGACTGAAAGTGAGGGGATGGAAAAAGATATTCCATGCAAATGGAAATCAAAAGAAAGCTGGAGTAGCAATTCTCATATCAGACAAAATAGACTTTAAAATAAAGACTATTAAAAGAGACAAAGAAGGACACTATATAACGATCAAGGGATCGATCCAAGAGGAAGGTATAACAATTGTAAATATTTATGCACCCAACATAGGAGCACCTCAATACATAAGGCAAATACTAACAGCCATAAAAGGGGAAATCGACAGTAACACAATCATAGTAGGGGACTTTAACACCCCACTTTCACCAATGGACAGATCATCTAAAATGAAAATAAATAAGGAAACACAAGCTTTAAATGATACATTAAACAAGATGGACTTAATTGATATTTATAGGACATTCCACCCAAAAACAACAGAATACACATTTTTCTCAAGTGCTCATGGAACATTCTCTAGGATAGATCATATCTTGGGTCACAAATCAAGCCTTGGTAAATTTAAGAAAATTGAAATAGCATCAAGTATCTTTTCCGACCACAACGCTATGAGACTAGATATCAATTACAGGAAAAGATCTGTAAAAAATACAAACACATGGAGGCTACACAATACACTACTTAATAACGAAGTGATCACTGAAGAAATCAAAGGAGAAATCAAAAAATACCGAGAAACAAATGACAACGGAGACACGACGCTACACAATACACTACTTAATAACGAAGTGATCACTGAAGAAATCAAAGGAGAAATCAAAAAATACCGAGAAACAAATGACAACGGAGACACGACGCCCCAAAACCTATGGGATGCAGCAAAAGCAGTTCTAAGAGGGAAGTTTATAGCAATACAAGCCTACATCAAGAAACAGGAAACATCTCGAAGAAACAACCTAACCTTGCACCTAAAGCAATTAGAGAAAGAAGAACAAAAAACCCCCAAAGCTAGCAGAAGGAAAGAAATCATAAAGATCAGATCAGAAATAAATGAAAAAGAAATGAAGGAAACAATAGCAAAAATCAATGAAACTAAAAGCTGGTTCTTTGAGAAGATAAACAAAATTGATAAACCATTAGCCAGACTCATCAAGAAAAAAAGGGAGAAGACTCAAATCAATAGAATTAGAAATGAAAAAGGAAAAGTAACCACTGACACTGCAGAAATACAAACGATCATGAGAGATTACTACAAGCAACTCTATGCCAATAAAATGGACAACCTGGAAGAAATGGACAGATTCTTAGAAATGCACAACCTGCCGAGACTGAACCTGGAAGAAATAGAAAATATGAACAGACCATTCACAAGCACTGAAATTGAAACTGTGATTAAAAATCTTCCAACAAACAAAAGCCCAGGACCAGATGGCTTCACAGGCGAATTCTATCAAACATTTAGAGAAGAGCTTACACCTATCCTTCTCAAACTCTTCCAAAATATTGCAGAGGGAGGATCACTCCCCAACTCATTCTATGAGGCCACCATCACCCTGATACCAAAACCAGACAAAGATGTCACAATGAAAGAAAACTACAGGCCAATATCACTGATGAATATAGATGTAAAAATCCTCAACAAAATACTAGCAAACAGAATCCAACAGCACATTAAAAGGATCATACACCATGATCAAGTGGGGTTTATCCTAGGAATGCAAGGATTCTTCAATATATGCAAATCAATCAACGTGATACATCATATTAACAAATTGAAGGAGAAAACCCATATGATCATCTCAATAGATGCAGAGAAAGCTTTCGACAAAATTCAACACCCATTTATGATAAAAGCCCTGCAGAAAGTAGGCATAGAGGGAACTTTCCTCAACATAATAAAGGCCATATATGAAAAACCCACAGCCAACATTGTCCTCAATGGTGCAAAACTGAAACCATTTCCACTAAGATCAGGAACAAGACAAGGTTGCCCACTCTCACCACTATTATTCAACATAGTTTTGGAAGTGTTATCCACAGCAATCAGAGAAGAAAAAGAACCAAAAGGAATCCAAATCAGAAAACAAGAAGTAAAGCTGTCATTGTTTGCAGATGACATGATGCTATACATAGAGAATCCTGAAGATGCTACCAGAAAACTACTAGAGCTAATCAATGAATTTGGTAAAGTAGCAGGATACAAAATTAATGCACAGAAATCTCTTGCATTCCTATATACTAATGATGAAAAATCTGAAAGTGAAATTTAGAAAACACTCCCGTTTACCATTGCAACAAAAAGAATAAAATATCTAGGAATAAACCTACCTAAGGAGACAAAAGACCTGTATGCAGAAAATTATAGGACACTGATGAAAGAAATTAAAGATGATAAAAATAGATGGAGAGATATACAATGTTCTTGGATTGGAAGAATCAACATTGTGAAAATGACTCTACTACCCAAAGCAATCTACAGATTCAATGCAATCCCTATCAAACTACCACTGGCATTTTTCACAGAACTAGAACAAACAATTTCACAACTTGTATGGAAACACAAAAGACCCCGAATAGCCAAAGCAATCTTGAGAACAAAAAATGGAGCTGGAGGAATCAGGCTCCCTGACTTCAGACTATATTACAAAGCTACAGTAATCAAGACAGTTTGGTACTGGCACAAAAACAGAAATATAGATCAATAGAACAGGATAGAAAGCCCAGAGATAAACCCACGCACCTATACTCACCTTATATTTGATAAAGGAGGCAAGCATATACAGTGGAGAAAAGACAGCCTCTTCAGTAAGTGGTGCTGGGAAAATTGGACAGGTACATGTAAAAGTATGAAATTAGAACACTCCCTGACACCATACTCAAAAATAAACTCAAAATGGATTAAAGACCTAAGTGTAAGGCCAGACACTATCAAACTCTTAGAGGAAAACATAGGCAGAACACTCTGTGACATAAATCACAGCAAGATCCTTTTTGACCCAGCTCCTAGAGAAATGGAAATAAAAACACAAATAAAAAAATGGGACCTAATGAAACTTAAAAGCTTTTGCACAGCAAAGGAAACCATAAACAAGACCAAAAGACAACCCTCAGAATGGGAGAAAATATTTGCAAATGAAGCAACTGACAAAGGATTAATCTCCAAGATTTACAAGCAGCTCATGCAGCTCAATAACAAAAAAACAAAAAAAACTCAATCCAAAAATGGGCAGAAGACCTAAAGAGACATTTCTCCAAAGAAGATATACAGACTGCCAACAGACACATGAAAGAATGCTCAACATCATTAATCATTAGAGAAATGCAAATCAAAACTACAATGAGATATCATCTCACACCGATCAGAATGGCCATCATCAAAAAATCTAGAAACAATAAATGCTGGAGAGGGTGTGGAGAAAAGGGAACCCTCTTGCACTGTTGGTGGAAATGTAAATTGATACAGCCACTATGGAGAACAGTATGGAGGTTCCTTAAAAAACTAAAAATAGAACTACCATACGACCCAGCAATCCCACTACTGGGCATATACTCTGAGAAAACCATAATTCAAAAAGAGTCATGTACCAAAATGTTCATTGCAGCTCTATTTACAATAGCCAGGACATGGAAGCAACCTAAGTGTCCATCATCGAATGAACGGATAAAGAAGACGTGGCACATATATACAATGGAATATTACTCAGCTATAAAAAGAAATGAAATGGAGGGATTTGTAGTGAGGTGGATGGAGTTAGAGTCTGTCATACAGAGTGAAGTAAGTCAGAAAGATAAAAACAAATACAGTATGCTAACACATATATATGGAATCTAAGAAAAAAGAAGGTCATGAAGAACCTAGTGGCAAGACGGGAATAAAGACACAGACCTACTAGAGAGTGGACTTGAGGATATGGGTAGGGGGAGGGGTGAGATATGACAGGGTGCGAGAGTGGCATGGACATATATACACTACCAAATGTAAAATAGATAGCTAGTGGGAAGCAGCCGCATAGCACAGGGAGATCAGCTCTGTGCTTTGTGACCACCTAGAGGTGTGGGATAGGGAGGGTGGGAGGGAGGGAGACGCAAGAGGGAGGAGATACGGGGATATATGTATATGTATAACTGATTCACTTTGTTATAAAGCAGAAACTAACACACCACTGTAAAGCTATTATACTCCAATGAAGATGTTAAAAAAAAAAAAAAAAACCTGCTTCAACTTTCACAGCCCCTGTGGTAGCAAGCAACAGAAACAGTGGGAGCACACAGATCAACAGTAGCAGGGAAATGAAGCCACCAAGCACTGTCAGCAGCAAAAGTCCGATGGCCAGGAAGCAAGAAGGTTACTCAGTACCCCATGAGGGAAGGAGGGGAAACTTGAGGGAAGAGCTTACAATCCTAGGGCTTGACAGAGTAATAACTCAGAGTCAAGAGCTGCTGCAGTGGTCCACAAGACTAATGCAGCCGTGGAAGACAGTTCAATTCTAAAAGTAAGTTTTTATAAGTTCATTATAGACTGCTTTAATAATATAGCAGAATGGAGCAGATTCCCAAACCTTCAGTGAGGAAGTTTTGATATAACAATAATAATAGTAACTACCATCTATTGGCACCATGTGTCACACACTGTGCTAAGTATTTCAAATGTATTTATCTTATTTAATATCATGGAAAATGCATTAGAATTAAGTAAAAAAAAGCTGAGTTCAAATGGCAATACCGCTATATGCTAGCCATACAGCCTTAGAATAGTTACCTAACCTCCTGGCATCTCTTCATATTAAGGTAGGAATAATAACACCTAGCTAAAAGGGTTGCCCTGAGGATTAAGGGAGATGTAAAAAATTGGGCTGTCTTCACAGTGTTACCAAAGTGAGTAAGATCCCCATGCAGTAGTGATTTGTCTTAACTGGGTGCTGGGTCCCCAGGTCATGGAACATATCCAAGTATAATGGATGTGTCATTGTTAAATTCTATAATAGATTCCATACAGTGTCATTTAATTTTTTTTCTACTTTAAACTATTAAAATGAAATTTCAGTTTTTAAACTATTTCATTCACCTAACATACCTGTCATTGTCCTAAATGCTGGAGGTGAGATAAAAAGAAAAGAGTCTATCCCCAGAGACAGTCAAATAAACAGACATCAGGAGGGTGCTAAGTGCTCTGACAGTGGTATTCACAGGGTGCTGGGGGCATGGAGGAAGGCCACCTAACCCAGAATGGAGGAGTCGTCATGAAACAGCAACACAGCCAGGCATCATACTAGAGGATTTTATCCTCAGAGGAGCCCCAAAAGGCAGGTAATATTAACTCATTTTACACATGAGAAAATCAGTTAATGGAGAAGCTATGTGACTTGTCCATGGCCACAGTGCTAAACAGTTAAAAAGTAGAATTTGAATCCAGTTCTGCCTGGTTTGAAACACAAGCTTTTTCTGCTACAGGATGCTGGAAAATTAATTTATGTGGAAAAATGTCATCCTCCAACAAAGTAGGATAAGAGAGTGTTAATTAATGTAGTAATATGCTGTCTCTCTTCTATGAAGATGATACTATTTTTTTTTTTTTTTGGCTGTGTCACACAGCATACAGGATCTTAGTGCCCCAACCAGGGATTGAACCCGTGCCCCCTGCAGTGGAAGCATGGAGACTTAACCACTGGACCGCCAGGGAAGTCTCTATGAAGATGATACTACTGATTAAAGTTCTTTACAATAATGAAATGGGTTTAATCTTATCCATCCAAACATCAGGCTTTTCTTTTCTCTCCACATGAACAAGGTATCCATTGTCATATCCTTAAAAATCATAAAATGCCTTTTCCTTCCCTCTCCTTTACTTGTTTCCTACTCCTTCCTTTATACAAGCGAGCAAGGCCCTCAATCGATAGGGGTTCTAGTAATGTTACACATCCACCCCAACTCCCCAACTTCACAGTATTAATGAATGACACAAAGAAAATATTCTATTCTTTTACTAAAAATACGATCATTCAAGGAAAATATTTTGTTTTTCTAGGTTGCTGACTCATAGGGGGAAAAGGTTAGGTCAGCAAAAACAGAGACAGTGGAACACTGGGGGAAAATATCTTGTTTTATAAGCTGACTTTATTCTGGAAAACTTAAATTAGAGCTTTACTTTGATACACAACTCTCTTATGATTGCATTAGAAGTTTTCATTCCATACAATTAAAAATCTCATCAGATAAAAATCTGCCTATCATGCACATGATGTCTGAATAACAGACTTAATAATTTATATTCTCAGAGACACAACATTCAGTATTTTCTAAACTAGTTCTTTTTACCAGACCAAAAATAGAGAATATAAAAGGGAAAGGGATAAAAACATCTGACAGAAATGATGGTAAGTGTTAACTTGATTAAACTATAATAATGCCATATGAAACATTATATTTTTAAAATTTAAATAATAGTTAATACATTCCAATGTGGTTATATATTATGGATGTATATCTCTGTCCTATCCAGCTCCACACCATTTTCACACTTAGGTACCCACTCTTTTAGTTTCTTGTGAATCCTTTTAGTTCTTTTACATACAAATAAACAAATATAAATAAATATTCTGATTCCTTGGCATTTTTTTGATGCAGAAAGTAGCTGCAATCAGGCACAAAGCACCCAGCTGTTCAGGTTGTACACTGTACAATCCAGAGGGTATGGGTCATACAGACTCTGATGTGAACAGGTACTCTGGAGTGTGTGGTAGTCCTGCATACTATATACACTACTGTGCAACCTGTTTCTTTTTTTCTTTAACTTAATATATAACTTGGAATTCTTTTCATATTTTTACATAGCATACTAATTTATTTTCACAGCTGTATAGTATTCCATTTTATGGATGGACCATATTTATTTATTCCCTTATTGATAGATATTTAAATTGTTTCAATTTTTTTGCTATTGCAATAATGAAATCTTTATATATAGGTCACATTACACATGTACAAATCTATCTGTAAGATAAATTTACAAAAATCAGAGTTTATACACACTTGCTATTTTGACAGAAAATGCCAAACTGCTCTCCATCAGGGCTGTACTATTTACCATTCCATTAATAATAGTGCCTCCATCAATAATAGTGCCTGGTATTCCAAATCCTCACCAACATGGTATACTATATTACTTGGATTTTGACAGTCATATTGATGAAAATGGTATCTTAATGTAGTCTGAGTGAGGCTGAGCATTTTTTTTTAGGCTTTCAGAACCTTTTATGTGAACTGTGTTTTCCTATCTTTTGCCAATTTTCCTATTCATTGTTAGCTTTTTACTGTCTAGTTTCTAGTTCTTAAATCCTAGGGAGATTATTCCTCTGTCTGCACTAAGAATTGCAAGTATATCTTCCTCCTTTTGTTCTTAGATTTTTTTTTTTTGGTTATGCAAAAGTTTGTGGCTAAATTTATCTTTTCTTTTATGATTTTTGGTTTAAGTCAAATGAAAGTCCTTGCCCACTCCACAAAGTTACAAAGAACTCTCATATTTTCTTACAGTTTCATTCTAAAATCTTTGATCCATTTGGAATCCACCTACAGTATAAGGTATAGATCCAACTCTTATTTTCTTCCCCAAGAAGATCACTCAGTTGTCTCAATCACATTTATTAAATGTGATTAGAGATGCAACCTTCATCATACACCAGATCTCATAAGTACTTGGGTCTACTACTGTACTTTTTTATTCTGGCCCATTTGTTATTCTATGTATTCATGTACCAACACTATTTTATTTTAATGATAGAAGCTTTATAATATGTTTTCATATCTGGTAAGGACAATGCTCACTGCTCTTTTTCAGCCAAGTTTCAGCCAAGTTTTCCTGGTTATTTTTGGTTATTTTTACACATTAACATCTAAATCTTCTTGTTTTTTTTTTTTAAAAAAAAAAAAAGCTAATTGTTGGGAATCACATTAAATTTACAAATTGATTGAGGAAGCACTGGTATCTATCTTTTTGATTTTTCCTGTCACAGTACTTGGTATATCTTTCCTTTTGTTCAAGTATTCTTTTGTGACCTTCTGCAGTGTTTTAAAGTGTCTTCATATGGGTCTTGCACATTTCTTATTTATTTAATTCCTAGGCATTTTGATATTTTTTCTATTAACTTAATGCCTTTTAAAACACCTATTATTTTGTAAAGGATAAAAACTGTTTTTGGAAAGCTTAGTAAAATCTTCTCGAAAACAATCTCTTTCACCCCAAATTCTATCACATGATTTAATGTCTTTATTTTTTAGTGTTTCTAGTAAACTAGTTTAAGGAAAAACAGGCCCAATTCATATATTAGATTTTAGTTGAAAATTGTGTAACTGCAATATGTTCGTTTATATCTAAGCGCATCTTATTTAACACTTCAACACATATACACATACAGCTTACAATTAATTAATTAGAAGACTTACTGAGTTATCATTACAAAGATGAAAATAATAACTCTAGAACAGACTCATAAGAGCTTTATAAGCAAGAACCTAATTCTCATCCTCCCTTGACAAAGTACTTTTATATCTACTTCAAAGTTCTTAACAAGCTATGTTGCCAAGGAACTCTAATGTCTTTTAGTTGTTTCTCTAAAGTGAAAAGGTAAACAGAAGAGACAAAGGACAGGTGTTGTAACAGTGGAGGAGAGATTTATTGGCTCAATACTAAACCCAAACAGTCTCTCCCCTCTCCCTCCTCTTCCACCTCCTCCATCATCATCATCATCATCATCATCATCTTAAAAAGCATATGAGAAAGGTGCTTTGTCAGAAGCTATCGAGTCATATACATCTAAATGTCTTTGAAGACTCACCAGGTTATTTCAATCAAGTGACTGGGGATCTTTAGTTCATTACTGAGTGTGACAGCTTATGCTTATGTCATTAGAAAGGGAAAAAAAAAAAGAAAAAAAAAAGGAGATCAAGGAGGCTTTTTCTTAGGAAACAGTGAAATTTTACATTAAGGTCATTTTAAGGGAGAAGGAGGCCTACCCAATAAGTTATCTGTCTGGATTCTGTGACTGACAAATTAGAAATGCCTCCTATTTATAAATTCACTGGAACTAATATTAAAAATGTCAATATCGCTTATTGTAAAGTTAGACCTATAGATTCAGTATTATACTTGAAGAAACACACATATAAGAAAATAACAATGTTTAGGAACTGTGACAACTTGTACACCTTATGACAGCAGAAATTCTTCAAGACAGCATTAGCTATTTATATAATCCTAGGGTTGTTTAAGAACATCGGCAAAAATCAGGAATGACTCCCTTCTCTGGGCTAGACTTTAACTGATCTTTTAAAATGGCATGAAAGTTTCAGGAAATCAAGATATAAAAAATCGGTCAAAGGGTTATTTTACTATCTCCTTGATTCTGTACCCAAAGGCAATATTCCCCCTGGTGGTACATTTTTTTCTTAGATTTTCAAGAATCTAAGCAGGTCAGGAATGCTACTCATTTGTCTTCGAGGTGGATGAATAGCATCTGCTTGTAACCCACAGCCCAACCCAGTGGGAAACAACAGAAAACTGCTTCAAAGAAGGAGTCCTGGGCTTCTTGAAAGGAGATCTTCATCAGACCAACAGCTCACTGCTCTCACAAGTTTCCTTAGACTACCTGACTGCCCTCTGCTTGCCAATCACTGGCTCAGTACAATCATGTGCATGCACTGTGCTAAATGCTTATGATATTATGCCAAAAAACCCAAGGCCTATGCTTTTAAGGCATCTACATGCTAGCGCTGGGAGAAAAATAACAAAAATGGAAACAACATAAACTAGATTTCAGATACTGAAAGGTGATATGATCATATGCGACTGGACAAAGGAGAGCTAATTTAGATTGGGTACTAGAGTTCCATCTAAGATCCAAATAATAGGTCAGCCAGGAGAAAAAACTGAGGGACCAAGTATTCCAGGCAGAGAACGTCTCAAGGCAGCAAAAAATTTGGGATGTTTACCCAACAAAAAAAGTGTGACTGGAGCATGATGAATGGGGAGAGAGAGGAGATGAAGTTAGAGAAGTAGGCAGGGTCTAGAGTACTTAGAGTCTTAGGCGTCATGTAAGAAATAGGAATTTTTGCTTGATCTTATTTTGTACAACCTGACTGTTCTCAGGAGATCTGAATTTGCCTTTTGCCTTATCTCTTACCTTTAACTTCTGCTTATTCTAGGTAGGCTGACTATACCCTAGCCTGAATTATGTCAGAATGTCAGTCAGTTCATTTGGGATATAATCAATTGGGGGAAGGGGGCAGTACAAAATGAAAATGCGAAGCCCCTTGTTAAAAAAAAATTATTAACAATTTCAAGAAAGTGACAGCAGAGCATTAAACCAAGTACAGGGTCCAACTAAGTGAGCAAGGCCTGTGTGACTGACTGCATAGGTCACATACCAATGAAGCTGGCCCTGAACTTGATAAATGTTACTTGAAAAAAATAAATGCCTTCTACTGATGAATAATTTGTTTTCATTTCACCTTATCTGTCAATCACATAAACTTATTCAAGATCTTTTAAATGGAGTAGCCTCTCAAACATGTGGTTTAAAGGAAGCTGCCAGGCTATATGGGAAAAGAATCAAAAAAAGAGTGGATATATGTATATGTGTATGTATAACGCATTCACTTTGCTGTATACCTGAAACTAACACAACATTGTAAATCAACTATACTCCAATAAAAATTAAATCTGCAAATATTTCCACATTTTTAAAGTGGATTCTACATGATGATAATTTAATATAAACAATTACTTTTTTGTTTTTATTTCAAAAAAAAATAAAGGAAGCTGCCAGGAAATAAAAAAACTAGGATATCAAGACTTACTGCGGCAATTTCATGCCATTATTGTGTACTAATTGGAAAACAGTGATTATCCGGTCTATTCTCAGGCAAACTACAATTCATTTGTTCTTACCATTTACTCAAATGTATTACTCTTCCTCTTTTAGGTAGAAGGAAAGTACTGCAATAAATACCTACTAAATAAACAGTTGTTAGTACTATTGGAATAATTGTTAGGTACTTCAAATTGCCAAATGGATCTAAATGGCTTTATTAGGCAGCCAGCTAGGAAATACAGCTCAGTGGCTAACATATTAAGATTTACATTGCAATGTCCTTAACTTATGCATTAAAAATACTAAAAAATGTAATTATAAACCAAATTTTTTTTTATTTTTGGCCACGCCGTGCGGCTTGCAAGATTTTAGTTCCAAGATCGGGGATAGAACCCATGCCACCTGCAGTGGAAGCACTGAGTCCTAACCACCGGACCACCAGGGAACTCCCACAAACCAAATTTTAAAAACAATACGTCTTTATAATCCTTAAGTCAGAAAGCCTGAAAACCAATAATCAGATGAGAAAACATTGTGACTATCAGGTTTTTTTTCCCATTTTTCCTTCTTTTCCCACCTTCTCCCATTTCACTCACCTCCATCCTCCAAAATAGTTTGTATGAAAAATAACAATGTATTTTACCTACTATGTAAAATTGAACATGATCATAGCTAACTAGAAAGGGTTCACAAGGTTCAATTATTTACTGCTAAAAATGATATTACAAATAAAAGATGCTGAGTCTGAAACATCAGTCCAGCCCCAGGTGTTTTAAGTTTGTAATCAACACCTCTACTTGCAGGACAGGGTTGTACTAGCCTTGCCTGAGGTGCTCTCATTCCATTCATGGTAGAACCCATTACTTAGCATTAGTTACCATAATGATTTATGCAACATCACAAGCACACTCAGACTCACAAGAACTGCAGCCAACACTGCTCAATTGCTATCAAGATTACTGTACCTTGGAAAAGAGTAATTTCATTTGCAATTACACAACAAAATAAAAGTACAAAACAAAGACACTATTATTGACATATTTATGCTGCTACCTCTTGCTACATGGAAGGGTTGCCTGGAAAAAAAGAATGGTCAAAGGGAATGTTTTGTTGGTTTCAGTGACATTAATGTTTGCACGGGGTTTGAGTTTATGCTGTAAGGAATTTAAAATATGACAGGTCTTGTCCTGAAAGAAATGACAATCTGGTATAAGAACTAAGGTAGATACAGATGAAAAAAATTTTCAAACATTCTCATAACACAGGAATAAGTCTGTAGACTCACAGAATCTTGAAATTTTCATGTCAAAGTAGAAAAGTCATGAGGACATGGGGAGGGGGAAGGGTAAGCTGGGACAAAGTGAGAGAGTGGTAGTGTATACATTGACATATATACACTACCAAATGTAAAATAGCTAGCTAGTGGGAAGCAGTCGCACAGCACAGGGAGATCAGCTCAGTGCTTTGTGACCAGCTAGAAGGGTGGAATAGGGAGGGTGAGAGGGAGGGAGACGCAAGAGGGAAGAGATATGGGGACATATGTATATGTATAACTGATTCACTTTGTTATAAAGCAGAAACTACACACCAAAAAAAAAAAAAAAAAGTAGAAAAGTCAGAAGATACTTTTTTTTTCCTTTTTCTTTTTGGTTTCTAATTTTCTGGCCCTGTGACCACAGTTAATCAGTTACTCTCTCAAGGTGACCATCATCACTCACCTGCACTACAGCAACTGCCTCCTAACTGTTCTATTTGCTCCCTTCCCTTTTCCACACCATAACCAATATCTTTTTAAAAATGTGACTCGGTTATCACTTGTATGCTTCATATTATTTTTAGAATAAAATACAAACCCTTGGACATGGCTTATAAGGCTCTGTATTATCTGGCCCCAGTATACCTGCTCTGACCCATTTCCTACCACTTTTCTCCCTGCTCACAAGGCTAGGAAGAGATGGCCTCCTTTTTGTTCTTCAGTGGTAAGTAGCTCTTTCTTGCCTAGGGGTCTTGGCATGACTTGGAATTGTCATTGTGTAGTTTGTTCCTTATCATCACTCAGGACTAGGCTCAAATGTCACATCCTCAGAAAGACCTTACTTTACTTCCCTTCCTCTTGACTTTCAATCACACTGTGCTGTTATCTGAAATTCCCTTATTTATGTGTCTGTTACTTGCTTTTCTCCTGAGTCCCTCAGTAGAAAGGACACACTCCATAACTGAACTGATCTTCTCTGACTTTCTCTGTGCCGTAGGCCCAGTAGGTTGAACAATGTCTGGCCCACAAGAGAGCACAGTAAATAAAATGTTGAATGACAAAGTCATTTAACTTGGCAGGACTTCAGCTTCCTCATCCATGAAGTGGGGATAATTATACCTGCTCTGGACATTAGCAATAAAGACTAATGTTTACTAAATGTTTACACTGTGAAAATTACTTACATGCATATTCTCATTTACTGTTATGATTCTTATTTTACACGTAAGGCCGTTAAGTTTTAAAAAGACCAAATAACTGACCTAAGGACACACGGCCATAGTGAGGACCCGGGTATGAATGTAGACCTGCTGTAACCTCAGAATCTGAGCTCTTAACCTCTACTTTATAGTTCCTTGAAAGATGCTTTCTTCCATTACAGCAAAATTGCCTATGCCGTCCGCCCCACGCAGGTCCTAGTTTGTCCTGTAGCACAACTGAAGAAAGCTATTACATCCCCCCATGCGTTTCTTTTCCAAGATGAACATCCCCATTTCCTTCAATCCTTCCTTAAATGATCCTCATATCCTGGTCACTATCCTCTCAAAAAACCAGTCGGACAACGTCTCTCCCGCCCCAGAACTGGTTAATTTTCACTGGGCAAATGGTTAAAGGACATCAGAGCAGTAGAAGCCGATTCCCAGGGGCTGGGGAAATGCAGATGTTCAAGTGTTCGAGTGGGCTGTGGTTAAAACAGGAAGACTTCCTGGGAGAGGTGATCCTCGAGCCGGAGCTCAGGGCAGTAATAGCGGATCGGCGGCCACAGTACCCCAGTCAAAGGACCGCGCGGGACAGCGGCCGCTGGGGTCCGCCGGGTCTAGACAAAGGCTGCTGGAGGTTAGGAAGATCGGGGACACAAACCCACGTGATGATGGCTAGCACGCGGAAGAACGCAAGTCGTTTTCCTAAAAGTAACTTAAATAGGTACTGGAGGGAAGCAAAGTGGGAGGAACAGTCAAGAAGCAAAACGCGAACTTACCCGGCAACCCGGCCTCCGTAGCCCCACTACAAACGCCGCCACCTGAGGAGCCCCGTAGCCAAGGCAGCGGCTGGCTCAACCCAGAGATCGCGAGACAGAGCAGGCCTCGCGAGATCTGGCCTCTGGCCTCTGACAGGCGGGCGTTCTTTCCGTGCCATGGGAGGGCTCTGGCGTACGGGATGGAGGCGTGTGGCTTTCTGCGGCTGGCTCTGGCACCACCCTGGGAACCCGACCAGGGCTGCGGAGAGGGTAGAGTCTTGTCTCAGGTCGGGGAGGAGCGGGACAGGGGGTGCTGAGAGGGAGCTGAGACGGCTCGGGACATGGAGGCGCCCGAGCTTGGCGGTGCAGCCGCCGCGGCGGCCGAAGAGCACGAACCCCTTCACGCGCGCACAGGAGGAGGATTGGCGGCGGCGGAACAAGACCGTCCTCACGTATGTGGCCGCGGCGGCCGTGGGCATGCTGGGGGCGTCCTACGCCGCCGTGCCCCTTTACCGGCTCTACTGCCAGGTAGGGCCGGCGCTGCCCGTTGGGCGGCCCGTCTGGAGGGGCGGGGGTGCGGGCAGTTCCCTAGACAGCGATGCTCCACGGTGCCGTATTGGAGGGATGTCCGAGATTATCTACCAAAGAAAATCACTTTCTAAGGAAACAGGCCTTAGAAAGTGACTTACTTGCCCAAGGTCACCAAGAAAGTGACAAGGCTGCCGGTAGAACCCGAGTTCTTAAAGTGATTGTGCCTATACTCCACTGCCTAGTGAAATTCCCCGATCTCAGCTACACCACCGGAAAGGTCTGCAACCTGTACTACGGTATCCAGCGATCTGCCTTACCCTCCTGCTGTTCACACACGGGCCCGCTTTTAAAATGTAATTTATGTTCATAACATTAATTCTGTGAACCACAGAAACCATGGTTTCTGTGCAAAGGTTAACCCTGGAAATGGGAGTGTGCTTGCTACTTGTAGTTAAACTGGGAGTAGCTTTCTATGCATACAAACTAGCATGAATTAGGACTTCGAGGCTTTCCCCCCTTGTTAATATGTAACTGTAATGTCCTTACCCAGGGCTCCCTTTTAGATCAGAAACTCTAGTGCAGTGGTTCTCAAAGTGCAGACCCCAGGACTAGCAGCAGCGTCATTACCTGGGAGGGGAACTTGAGCGCAGATTGTTGGGTTCGACTCCAGAACTGTTGAATCAGAAACTCTGGGGGCAGGGCCCAGCAGTCTGTATTCAGTAAGTTCCCTAGCAGATTTTGATGCAGGCTAATGTTTGAGAACCGCGGGCAAAGGCAGAGTTCACCTATTTCATATGTATTCTCCTAAGTTCTTAAGCAGTAGTTGGCTGTTTTGTCTGGGCATTAGGATCACCCATGGGGCTTCTTAAACAAACATGTCAGGGCTCCTGTACCCCAGAGATCCTGATTAGGAGACGTGGGTAGGGGTCAGGAATTTATGTTTTAAAAACATTCCATAAATGAGAGCTATACATTGGGTTCATTCAGTGAGTGAGTGATAGTGGTTCCCAAACTTTGTTGTACATCGGAATCACCTGGAGAGCTTTTCAAAATCCTGACACCCAGGTCACATCCCTAACCAATTAAATCAGAAGGTCTGGGAATGGGAGTCAGGAAGGAGTAATTTTTTAAAGATTCCAATGCTCAGAAGAGTTTGGGAATCACTGGTTAACTGCTCTTTCCTGCCTCTATTGTTAATGCCTGGCTTACTTCTCCTGTCCTTATGAAGATTAACTTTTGCCTTTATTTTCGATAATGACTGAAACAGCAGAAATCTGAAGGACTTTTCAGTCTCTTAATATCAGCATCTATGTAGGAAAGTGCTGTAGCTTGATTTCTGGAGGATGAGTGTAGAATGTGAATTAATTTTCATCAGAGGCCAGCCTGGACCAAGCATGAATTCCAGAACTACCAGTTGATTAAGTCGTAAGCAGACCTGAATCTAAAACAGCAAGTGTAGATCACCCCAAACCACCGGTGAGTAGGCAGGGGAAGGTGGGTGGTTGATTTTATTCTTCAGGCAATATTTAACAATGTCTGAAGACATTTTAGGTTGTCACAACCTGGGAAGTGAAGGGGGGAGGGTGCTACTGGTATCTAGTGGGTAGAGGCTAAGGGATGCTGCTAAACATCCAGCACTGCAGAGGGCAGATCCATTCCCCCACCACCACCAAAAAAACGAAAAACAGAATTATCCTCTCCAAAATGTCATTAGTTCCAAGATTGAGAAACCCTGCTCCAAACTGAAGTGAATGACAATATTTCATGCACCTGGGTGAAAGTGCAGGGCAGGAAAGTAAAAACAATTGTAATTTGTAATCCTAAACTTAAATCATAGTTGGATGTTTAGTAGTGACATTTCCAAAAGAGCATCTCTTATTTTTGGAATCACGGAACTTTAGAGCCAAAAAATTAGGGATCATATAAACCACTTCATACACTGAGCTCATTTTATGAGTATGGAAAGTGTAGCCCAAAGAAAGTAAGATTTAGTTAGTTTTTAGAGCTAGTGACAGAACTAAACTGGAGCGCAGGACATTTTCTTTTCAGTGCCTTTTTCTATTGTTTAATTTCTCAAAGCATCACATTTACTAATTTGAAGAATCTGTATTCAAAGACTGCCTGTCAGAAAGAAAACATTCAGGAATCTTTATTTAAGTGACTCAGGTTCTTCAGGAAAACATCTTAAAACTTAGCCCTTTTGAGCAGAAGTATATACTTGTCTATTAAGCAAGAGTAAATAAAGGTTTGCCCTCTGATGTATCTTGTAGGGTTATAATGTAACTTCATATTGCATGGCAGCTGAGTGAAGCTGGTTGACTTGTGTAACAAGCTAAGATGGTAATACTATATTTTGCTGGGAGTCTTCACTAGCCTCAAATTTGGTATTTTTTTTCCTAGTATAGTAACAGATTAATTATCTGGAGACCAGAATTCTGGCAACCTCAAGCATCAGAAGAATGATTTTTTTTTAAGCATCTCTGATAAGGAAATAATTAATGGCAATGAAGATAGACAAGAAGTATCACAGATTATCCTGATGCCTCATGATTAGTTGATTCAGTGGCCAAAGAGATCAGGTTCTCTGATTAACTGGTAATATATATATATAAAAGATGTACTATACAAAAAAATACAGAAAAAAATTTACAAAAATATTTACCAACATGGAAAAATACTTATGATGCTTGAGAAAAGCAGACTACAGAAGTGAAGCTACAAACTAATCTGTGCTCTAAAAGTTATGATATGAAAAAGGACCAGACAGGAATGTGGAAAAATGGAATTATTTAAATAGTTTATTGAAATGACAGCGTTGTGGGTAAATTTTATTTCTAATAATAGTTGATATGAAATATTAACAATAAGGGGATATATGTTTAATGAAAAGTTCAGCTAAAAATTCTGAGCTCTATTATCAGTGGAGAGTCTGCTCTCTTTCAAATGATTCATTTTTGACCATGCCATATAACCAAGTGATTACTGAATAATATGACTTTAACCAGTATAGGCCCTTGACACCCAAAAAGTGGTCAAACCATTGGCACATTCATAGGAAACGGCCAGTGATAGTATATAAACTTTGCTGCTACTGGATTATTAAAGTTAAATAGTTTTTAAAATTTTGTTTCATCCAATAAATAGGTCATCAGCACCTAAAACTACTGTATTATTGTTTAGCATATTATATTGTACCTTGTTGTCTTTTCCTAGACTACTGGACTTGGAGGATCGGCCGTAGCAGGTCATGCATCAGACCAGATTGAAAACATGGTACCTGTTAAGGATCGCATCATTAAAGTCACCTTTAATGCAGATGTGCATGCAAGTCTCCAGTGGAACTTTAGACCTCAGCAAACAGAAATATATGTAAGTGATTAAAGCAGTTTTTAAAAGATTGCTTTTTTCAATGTAAAAATTCTTTCTTTCATCGCTTACTGTTTCACAATTTAGGAAACATTCATCTAAACTTAATTTCAAAAGCTGACAGATTCCATTACTGTAATCCTTTTATTCCTTCAGACTACTTTTTGACAGTGCCCTATATTCTGACCTAATGTAACAGGATATACTTTCAACTTTTAAGTTACATGGCATTATAATAAAAGTCAGTTTGGAACTATGGAAAATACCATGTTGTTATTAGAATCATATTAAGAATTCACTAAGAAGTTCTCTGGTCACTAATCTTGAGAGTAGGAGCAGCTGTCATGCTTTATAGTTGACTTTGCCTCAGGTACAGATGATACAAGCAAAATGTTGAAAATCATTGGTTACAATGGAAAGTAGTTTACTGATTTACATCAGAAGTATCCCTGTCCCTTAAAAAAAAATTTAAGGATCTTTGAAGTAATCATGCTAAATAGTCATGTTCTATATCAGAAAGATTATACACCTTAAAAGTTTCCTATAATTGTGATTAGAGGATTTAACTGAAATTATCTCATGAACTGAATAGCCAGAAAAGCTTAATTGTAACTCTTATTGGAAAACCCTATTAATATTAGTGCTTCCCCAGGTTAGTAAGCTTCATTGAATCTCTTCGGTGATTTGAGGGTGTTATAGATTATAGTTCTTTCTGTTTGTTTTTTTTTTTTAAATTAATTTATTTATTTTTGGCTGCATTGGGTCTTCGTTGCTGCATGCAGGCTTTCTCTAGTTGTGGTGAGTGGGGGCTACTCTTCATTGCGGTGCACGGGCTTCTTATTGTGGTGGCTTCTCTCGTTGTGGAGCATGGGCTCTAGATGCGCAGGCTTCAGTAGTTGTGGCACGCTGGCTTAGTTGCTCTGCAGCATGTGGGATCTTCCTGAACCAGGGCTTGAACCCATGTCCCCTGCATTGGCAGGCGGATTCTTAACCACTGCGCCACCAGGGAAGCCCTAGATTATGGTTCTGAATATTAGTTGCAATCACACAGTAGTATTCAGTGGTATTAGTTGCTAAATTGGTACATGCAACAGAGCATCCTTTGGACGTTGACTTCTTTTTTTTTTTTTTTAATTATGTCTCATTTTACGTTGACTTCTTTAAAGCCTTGCAATTTATTTTATCCATTATTTTCTCTCAAAAAAAATGTATTAGTGCTTTTTGGTTAAATAAAAGTTCTATTCTGTTAGTTTTACTCTGGTTTACATTTACTCTGGTTGTAAACTAAGTTTAAGGTTGGTAACTTTTTTTAAAAAGAATCTTTAGTCAATTATATAATATTCAGGGATAAGTGTTAAGAAGTTAGGCTTGGCTTTTCTTACATCTTTATTGAAGTATAATTGCTTTACAATGTTGTGTTAGTTTCTGCTATACAACAAAGTGAATCAGCTATATGTATATATATATCCCCATATCCCCTCCCTTTTGAGCCTCCCTCCAACCCTCCCTATCCCACCCCTCTAGGTCATCACAAAGCGTGGAGCTGATCTCCCTGTGCTATGCAGCTGCTTCCCACTAGCTATCTATTTTACATTTGGTAGCGTATATATGTCAGTGCTGCTCTCTCACTTCGTCCCAGCTTACCCTTCCCCCTCCCCGTGTCCCTAAGTCCATTCTCTATGTCTGCGTCTTTATTCCTGTCCTGCCCCTAGGTTCTTCAGAACCTTTTTTTTTTTTAGATTCTATATATATGTGTTAGCATACGGTATTTGTTTTTCTCTTTCTGACTTACTTCACTCTGTATGACAGACTCTAGGTCCATCCACAACACTACAAATAACTCAATTTTGTTTCTTTTTATGGCAGAGCAATATTCCATTGTATATATGTGCCACATCTTCTTTATCCATTCATCTGTTGATGGACACTTAGGTTGCTTCCATGTCCTGGCTATTGTAAATAGTGTTGCAGTGAACATTGTGGTACATGACTCTTATTGAATTATGGTTTTCTCAGGGTATATGCCCAGTAGTGGGATTGCTGGGTCATATGGTAGTTCTATTTTTAGTTTTTTAAGGAACCTCCATACTGTTCTCCATAGTGGCTGTATCAATTTACATTCCCACCAACAGTGCAGGAGGGTTTCCTTTTCTCCACACCCTCTCCAGCATTTATTGTTTGTAGATTTTTTGATGATGGCCATTCTGACCAGTGTGATGTGATACCTCATTGTGGTTTTGATTTGCATTTCTCTTATGATTAGTGATGTTGAGCATTCTTTCATGTGTTTGTTGGCAATCTGTATGTCTTCTTTGGAGAAATGTCTATTTAGGTCTTCCACCCATTTTTGGATTGACTTGTTTGTTTTTTTGATATTGAGCTGCATGAGCTGCTTGTATATTTTGGAGCTTAATCCTTTGTCAGTTGCTTCGTTTGCAAATATTTTCTCCCATTCTGAGGGTTGTCTTTTCATCTTATGTTTTCCTTTGCTGTGCAAAAGCTTTTAAGTTTCATTACATCCCATTTATTTTTGTTTTTATTTCCATTTCTCTAGGAGGTGTATCAAAAAGGATCTTGCTGTGATTTATGTCATAGAATGTTCTGCCTATGTTTTCCTCTAAGAGTTTTAGTGTCTGGCCTTACATTTAGGTCTTTAATCCATTTTGAGTTTATTTTTGTGTATGGTGTTAGATAGTGTTCTAATTTCATTCTTTTACATGTAGCTGTCCAGTTTTCCCAGCACCACTTATTGAAGAGGCTGTCTTTTCTCCATTGTATTTTCTTGCCTCCTTTGTTGGACACATTTTAAATAACTTCATCTGCAGATTATTGCTTGAAGACTTCAGACATACAAGAGGACAGTCCATAACTAAGTATGCATAAGAGAACATTGGTTCTCCACTGACATATGCAAGTAACATTTGAAAATCAAATGTTCTTGGGTAGTATTCACAATTTATTTTGCTGACCCTTAACATTAGTTTAAATGAGGTATTATGTCTGAAATGAAAATAATGACTAATTTAGGAGGGAAAGAAAGAGCCATGTTGAGATATAAGGATAATGTATATTTTCCTTAAAACAGGTAGTGCCAGGGGAGACTGCACTGGCATTTTATAAAGCTAAGAATCCTACTGACAAACCAGTAATTGGAATTTCTACATACAATGTTGTACCATTTGAAGCTGGACAGTACTTCAATAAAATACAGGTATAACTAAATGCAAACATTACAGAATGTGATAAAGGTACATGAAATTGTTTGATACTAAATCTATTTCAGTGTTTTTTTAGTAGGTACTAATTTTTTAAAGTTCATTTCTTCTGAACTTCAAACTGTTTTTTTCATTGCTTATAATAGCTATGCAGAGGTTGAGAGTCAAACCATATAGATACCTGCTTTTTTAAGATTAGAAGAATTTGCTGATTCTCAATCCTTAAAGCAAAACTCAATCTGAGATAAAAGATGCTGTTATTCTATCACAGAATTTAAAGATTATAATTAACAGTATGCTTATTAAAGCCAATAAATGCATTAGTTTCTATTATAGGTAATAGAATAGAAATATTAATTAATGAATACCTTTCTATAACTTCTAGTGCTTCTGTTTTGAAGAACAAAGGCTTAATCCGCAAGAGGAAGTAGATATGCCGGTATTTTTCTACATTGATCCTGAATTTGCTGAAGATCCAAGAATGGTGAATGTTGATCTCATCACTCTTTCTTATACTTTTTTTGAAGCAAAGGAGGGGCATAAGTTGCCGGTCCCAGGCTATAATTGAAGTCAGAACTAAGTCCTGCTTCTAATTTGTGATTTTTGAAAAATCATGTATCTTCTCAGAGGAGAAATATTTACAATAATGTGAAGCGTTCTATTTTAAATTTTACATACTTATGGTTCTTTTTTCCCAACTAATTTACCCAACTTACAATGTGTAACTGTTCAAAACCATACTTAGAGTTTAAGTAGTATTAGAGGAAACTGCTTTGTTTCTTAAATATGTTGGCATGGACTTGACGGTTCAGCTTAATTCACTGGTCGCCTTTCAAATTATGAGCACTTCATACTTGTAACAATGAAGTTTTATTATTATTTCTAGAATAGTTGTTTACTACTTTCATTACGAACAGTCACTATTTTAAAAGCTCAAAATGGAAGAGGAATCACTAAGCCCTAACAGCTTGCCTAAAGATTACATTCTGATTTCAAATTTGACTGTATTTTTCCTTTAAGATCTAGGGCTATTTTACATTCAGAGTACTAAGTAAGTACTTTGAAATTTCAGTACCATGAAATTTAAATAAAATGCATAAGTATATCTAGTTAGGTTTCTAGCATTTCTTGTGATAGTTCCAAGTCTCCAAATTTTAAAATGTTAAGTGGGATTGTGAAGATTTACTGACAGCAGAGTTCTTCTGAAAAAAGATGTATTAAACTGTTTTAATAGTAATTTATTTGTCATTGTAATTTATGACAAACCAAAGTACAATTTATTCTGAATGTTTTCCAGTAGTCTTTTTTCCAAAAAGAAAAAAAAGGAGCATTTAGTATTATAAAGAATTATATTTAAAGGCAAACAGTGTAGAATCCAGTAACCTCTTGAGGGCACCTGAAATATTAAACTACAATCATCAAGGCTTTTACAATTCATAATCCTAAACAAGAGTATTATTTATGAAGAAGTGCAAATTGACTTTTACATTCAACTTTAGTTAAATGAAGGCACTCAGCATTCTTCCTGAATAATAATAGTTTTTCACATTTCATGCTTTCATCTATTAACAATTATTTTGTAATGAAACAGTCTTCATCTACTCTTATCCCAGCTCTTGTGATGATTTCTAAACGTAGGAAGGTCTGAAACATAAGGTGCTACACTTAATCTGGTTGGCCTCAGTACCATGAATTTTTCTTCTGCTGAAGTTTTAAGTAAATATATGTTACAACCAAGTTCTTTTGAGATAAAGCTTGAGCTGCTGTCAGGAACCATAAATGTTACTCTGGAACTGTTACTCTTCTGTTTAAACTTCATTACTGCAGAGGAGAAATGTTCCACTATGGCTTTGATGTTCTGGAAGGTCTTAACTTCTGGGTCTCAAAGCTGGACAGGGTATACCTTTAGGAGAATCGGCACCCATAATGCTGCTAGTGAGCTGGTCATCCACTTCCACCTGGAATAAAAAGAAGAGTCAGCCATCTCCATCTTTTCCTCTTTCCCCATTCCTTGTAACTAGAGAGCCACAGTCTAGTAGAGGAAAGGTGGGAATGTACTACTTCCACGGGGGAGGGTGTGGAGGGAATAAATAAGGTTAATAGGTTACTGGTGGCGGTGCGCATTTATTAGTAAATAAATGGAATGATTAGTAAAGCAATAGAATCCAGACCAATCTAGACTAACAATGAATGGCTTCTACCAATCCCAGCTAACAGGTATTAACTGCACATAAAAGACACATCTGATTCTAGTGCTAAGAAGTTTTTATCATCTGTTTTTGTTAGCATTAACATTTCTATACCATAAACCTACTTCTGCATTCCCAAGATTTATAATTTTTAGCTAACATGGTCACAAAATGTATTTCATTAGTGAACAATAGTTCATTACAATTTGAGTGACTCAGAGGAACTTGTGTAATAATATCTCACTTATCAGAGTGTCAGACTGTGATGGCCCTTACAAAATGTAAATAATAAATGCAGAAAGTGACAGTTACACTGAAATCATGTGGAATGTAAGTTGTGTAAGTTGAAGCCTTTACCTCAACAGTCAGTGTGACTTTGAGCTCCTTTATGGTGGTGAACATCAATGTCTTCATAAATAGCTCTGAAACAAACAAGCCATAATGGCAAAAGGGTTATATATCAATTTCAATGTACTATTTTGGCTCTTAACTGCCAACAACTTAACTAAAAATCTGGTGCTATTTTAGGTGTTCAGGAAATCAGGCTGTATCAGTAAATAAAAACAAAGGTCTCTGTCCTGAAGCTTACATTATAACTTTCTTAGATCCTAATGCTGCTATTCCCATACATCTTATAAATATGTATCTTATGTAGCCATTTTACTTGTAATTTAATGAGAAATATGGCTCAAAATTTGGACAGTTTGCTTCCTGCTTTTAAAAATAAAGCAAAAATTGTTCAGCTTTCCCTGGCTTTATAAAAAACATTAAAAATTAATATTCTAGCTTATTTAACATATGTTATTACAGTCCAAATTCCTGAGCTACCTTTAGCATATAACTGTCATCTTTGTGCTTTGTATATAGTCATTTTTCTATGACAGCCTTTGTTCAATTCTTTATATTTGTCTTATATATGTCTGTAGATAGAACATATCTATACCTAGAAATATGACATTAATATATACAGTATAACAACACATGGCTAAGGAAAAAAAATCTCATAAAAATCACAGCACGTTGAAGGCATGATCCCTAACCTCAAGTAGCCCCAGCATGGTCCAGAAATTTTAATGTTTTTCTAATAAGTTTTGTCTCTCGTTTTCCACAAAAAAGTATTTCAACCTCCTTTACTCTATTCAAATCTCTGATGCCCCTCCTCTCAGTCAGAAACCTCACATTTTAGTAAATTAAATGTCTGGATATGGAAACCTCCTCATGCTTCCAACACCAAATCTTCAAGTCTGTTTTCATCTGCACCATCATCTACTTCTATGATCCTATCTGTCTACCCCTAGCTTCTCAAACACCTCACTCATTTAGATATCTCCCTTCCTCAATCTTCAGCCTCTCATTCTCCACTAAATCCTACCCCTTAGGATTCACAGATGTTCCAGCATCTCCCATTTTATAAAATAATACAGTCCTTTATCCCATGTCTACTTAATCACCTCAGTAATCCTCTAGCTCCCAAGCCACTTTCCACAATCCCTTCATGTTTAAGTTTCTATGTAAGTTACCTGTGCACTTATTGTCTACTTCATCTCTTACTTTTTAATGCACTGAAATTTGGTTCTGTCCCCATCAGTTTACCAAAATGCTTCTACTAAAATCACCAATGATTTCCTGTTACTTAGTCCATTATCAAGTGTTTGTCTTCAGCAATGTTTACCACAGTTGTGTACTCCCTCCTTTTTGTTTCCAAACTGCAATTTCCACATCTGGTAATAGGTTGTTCCCCGTTGCTCTCTTTGCTCTTGGCTTTTCCATTTTCTTGAATGTGCCCAAACTCTCTCCCCACAGGGTCTTTGTATAAGTTGTTACCTGGGCCTGCAACACTGATTCCCAAACTTGTCACACTAAAAACTGCAGGTCTTAACCTTAATGTCACTTCTCAGGCTTTCTCTACCCTCATTTAAATCAGTTCTTTCTGTTATACACTGTCAAGTCGATGTCTTTCATGCCATTAACACAAACTAAATACATGTTTGCCTGCTGATTTAATTTCTGCATCCATACTAGATTTACCCTCCTTGAGTTTTAACATGATAAATTAGGCAGCAATCAATTTCCCTTGCACATAGACAGTGTTCAGTCGTTTGTCAAATGAATGAATCATGTGTATGTATATGTATATTCATAAGTACTATACTCTATGTTCTGCTGGAGTAGAAATTCTTAACCTGGGGTTCATGGACAACCAGTGATGTGAAAATCCCAGAACTTTTCTGCAAGATTTTGTGCTTTTCCTTAGGGAGAAGTTCCCTGGATTTCATGGAATGTTCAAAGAAACTGAGACACCCTACCCTCCAGAAAGTAAGAACTGTAGTGGTAGGGAATTCCAAAGCTTTGCCTTTCCAGCTTCTTACTATCTCTCTTACCTTTAATATCTATTGCACCACCACATCTACTTACAACAATCTCATAGTTAACTAAAATATAATAATATACTTTTCCGCTTCCTATTTGCCTGGAGAAACTGATAAAAACATCCGGTTTCCAGACAGCATACCTAGTTTAACCAGTTTCTAATTCCTTAAACCACTAATATATTCAGTGATACTTTATCAAGCAGAATGACCTAGGAAAGTTTTACAATCTTGTTAGGAAAAAATATTTAATGAATTCCTAAGCCTATTAAGATTCATTCATAAATCATTCCAAAATAGATCACTACATTGAGGGTTTAATGCAGGGTCAAAACCTCAAATGCCTACACATGCCAGGCAGGTCAGATGAAGGTATGCAGTGGGCCAGGTGGGGCCTGGTGGGCTGCAGAAGCTGTCTCATCTTAAAGAGGCAGCTACTACGCAGCCCCAAGCTATTGCTAACACATAAAAATGCTGTCGTATCGAAAAGAATCCAGAGGTCCAGATATTTTTGGAAATATCCCACTTTTTAACTGTTGGCAGTTAGTGTTTAAATGCATATTTAAAATTCACACAGGTCAAACAAAACAGCTGCAGGCAAGATACAGCCTGCAGGCTGCTAGTTTCTAAACAGTGATTTCCATAAACCTGCTTTAATCATTTTAAACAATTTTGGGGGTAACCTTTAGTCAAAGTATATTAAAGCTCTAATGAGCCTACCATTCCATAAATATTTTTATATACTGACCAATATGAAATCACAAAATAATGCTGCTTTAAGGATTCCAAGTGAAAAAGTAATTTTTACACTAATAATCCATTTTAAGCACACTGTTGTCATAGGTAGTGAAGATTAAAAACAAGTTCTTATATTAAGTCTTTTTTGGCATTAGTCAAAGAACAACTAAAATATCCCATCCATGTGGTACTTATGTCACCAATCAGTGAATAGTGCCCTTCTCAAGCTGGAGAGAACCTGACTTTCCTCCAGGGCATCTACAAGGAATATACTACTGCACATGATGGTTCTGGTTATTTCTTAATGTGCAACCCCAGCATTTTTATTTTTTAGTCACAAGGCTGAGAATAACAAGACCATTAAGAGCAACAACCTCCAAGAAAACCTCATAAGTCATTTTTAAATAAGGTCATTGATTTCTGCCAAGACCTAAACAAAGTTAAATGTGTGACCAAGTCCTGTTAGCTCTGCTACCAAAGGGAACCAAGACAAAAAAGATAATCATTTTGTAAATGACTTACTCTGTGGTGACAGCAGGAGCTAAGGGATCAAACTCCATTACCTCGTGGTAATTGGGTGGCTGGAAATCATTCTTTGTCATCGCTGTAAGCAACAAAAAGAAACACATTATGCTTATCGAGGAGATACACACAATTAATATTCTCTTTATGACTTAGACTTCCGACAGAAGATCCTAACAAACACTGACAACCAGAAACAAGCACACTGGTGTTACAATGCTACTCCCAAGTACAACAAAGCTATATATAACAAAAAGATTTCCAAACTTCGATTACAGGTTCATTTACCTCAGCACTCAAAATACAATTTTCAGTGCAACACAAGCATTTTTACAATCTCCTAATGTCAGTCATAATGGTATCTGCCCTGAATTTATCTCATGTAGCTTAAAAATGCAAATGAACTCTAATTTTTCCTCTCTGTATATCTATTTTCAGTTACCAATAAATCTCTAGCAAATTCATACATTCTCACAAGTTTTCTTATTTGATGCAAATAATAAGGTGTCAAGTACCTGGATGATTGCTGGGCAGGGATGGCAGTCTCTGGTTTGATGGTGTTGCTGGAGTGGTCTTTAGAGTAACTGGCTGTAGTAATACTGAATTTGAATATTCCGGAAACTGAAGAGAACAGGGTGCATGTTCAAATAAACATTCTACATTAAGCTTTACTTTATAATTTAGATTCCTAGGCTTCCAAGTGGCAGTATTCCAAGAACCATATATTCTGAACTAGATAAGAATTAGTAATTATTAACTATTATTTTAGTTTTTAAGGTAATAACCCCTTACAAAATTTACTGCTTTTCTGTCTGGTTTCATGCCCATTGCACCTCATTTCCCATTAGAACACTATCTAACACCATAAAATGTAAACTTAAAAAAAATGTTGCTTTTTAAAAAAAGAAGCAGGAATGTATGGCTCAGACCAGAGTTTGTTGTTCCACACTGAATAAAATCTCGGCCTCAAAGGACAAAAAACAATATTAACCACAAAAAAGCATAAGGTGAAGATATCAAATCAGCACTTAAAGATTAAAGTTTTAATTAGAAATATCTCTTTCTTCTTGTAATTTTCTTCATTCATTTCACAAATATGTCCTGGGCACCTACTGTATGCCAGGCTCTATAAATAAAGCAGTAAATAAAGCAGGTCAAATCCCTGCCCTCCAGAAGCAGACAATCAACAAATCTAAACAGGTGTCATATAGCAAGTGCTCTCAGGAAAAAGCATGGTAATGGGAGAAGAGAGGCTGGGGTGGGATATTGCTCTGACAGTCATAGTCAAGGGAATGCCTCACCACTGGGGACACTAAGCAGAGCCCTGATTCTGATGTGGGTCCTGTGATTAGCTAAGGTCTTATGCTCATATGGTCATATGCTCTGAAGCAGGGTGGTGGCCAGTGCAGTTGGAGAGGCAAGAGGTGCAGCTAGAGAGGTAGTGGGAGGGGTCAGAGCAGCATTTCAGGCTTTTACTGAGTAAAATGGAGTCAGGAAGAAAATCACAGGTGGTTTTAGAGCAGATGAGTAACATAATACAAACTTTACTTTTAAAAAAGATTGCCATGGTGACTTCCCTGGTGGTCCAGTGGTTAAGAATTGGTCTTGCAATCCAGGGGACACTGGTTTGAACCCTGGTCAGGGAACTAAGATCCCACATGCCGCAGGGCAACTAAGCCCGTGCGCCACAGCTGCTGAACCCACGTGCCACAACTAGAGAGCCCACGCACTGCAACTAATGAGCCCACATGCTCTGGAGCCTGTGTGCCACAACTAGAGAGAAGCCCACACACTGCAACGAAAGATCCCGTGTGCTGCAACTAAGACCCGACACAGCCAAAAAAAAAATGAAAAAATAAAAAAGATTGCTCTGGTTTCTGTTTTAAGAATAGATTGTGTGATGGGGGTGGGGGTGCAGAGGAAGGTGAAGGCTGAAGCAGGGCAACACTCAGGGAGGCCTTGCAATATCCATCTGATGGTAGCTTGAACTGGGATGTGGAAGTAGAGGTGGTGAGAAGTGGCTGGATAATGAAGTGGCTGGATATATTTTGAAGGTAGAGGTAAAATGGTAGAGGTCAAGCATGATTTCTCAAGGTATTTGACCTCAGCAACTGAAATAGTGGTCATTTACTGAGTGGGGAAGACAGCAGGAAGAGCAAATCGGGAGACAGGGCTGAAAGAAAGCAAGAGGAGATGTGAAGTGGAAGGTGGAAATGTGAGTTCTGAGTGTAGGGAAGGCATAAGGTCTGGAGACAGCAACTTGTAAGTCGTCAGTCTGAATGGAATTTCAAGATACGAGACCAAAAGACCATGGAGGAATGAATGCCAGACTCCTGGGGTCTCCAATACTGAAAGGCCAGTAGAGGAGGAGGGACCAGCAAAGGGGATGGAGAAGAACTGAGGCAAGAGAAGAACCCAAAGTGAGTGGTGTCTGAAAGCCACATGTGCAGAAAGGAGGATGTGACTGACTGTCAGTTGCTGTTGATCAGGTAAGATGACTGAGAATTGCAGGACTACATTTAGTAAATCTGGAGGTCTCTGGTGACCTTGACAAGAGCTCTGCCAGTAAAGTGGCTGGAATGAGAACTTGTCTGAAGTCTGTCAGAGGATGGGAGGAAAGAAAGTGGAGACAGCAAATATAAACAGCTCTAAGGGAATTCTGATCCTTAACCATCTTTCTAATGGAAGTGAGACTACACTTGTCTATCTTAAATGATTAAAAAGACAACAAGGAAAAGTCCTAACAAGGGCTGCATCAACACATTATAAAGAAACTCTGAGCAGAACATGAGAATTAAGGACCAGGAGTTCCTTTTTAGCATGATAATTGCTCATCAGGTGCACTGCCAGGGAAGGCCTTCATTACTTACACTCTCATATGTAGGACTTGAGGCGAGGTTTTGGCTGGTCCTTTGGACAAACCTAGGATAGTGTGATAACACAGCATGATTACCCTACAGTGAGATCACTGATGCAAAAAGATGACTTTCCTGGTCTAAAAACCCAAAACGTTACCTTCAGACTACACAAACGTATTAATTTTATATATCAATAAAAATTACCATTGGTTTTAGTGCCCAGCAGATCATGATGCCCAAATACCAAAGACAGTAAAGATAAAACCCTGTCCCCAGGCAGTGGCAGTCTTGAGACCCTGGAGTGTGCACACTATACCAGTGACAGCAGAGCCTTCAGTCTTTGCATGAGCGTAGCTACCACCCCATCGTTTCCTAAAGGATGAGGGGCAATGCAGAGTAGAGGTTAGGAAGGGGGGACAGTTTGGAGTAAAGTTGGAGTAAACACACTTCACCCTGTCTCTCCCACCAAATGCAACTATAAAACCTGGACAGAATGTGTGGGGCAAATATTTGAGAACTGAAAAGTAAACACTAGTTACAGGCTGATTGGGAAAGAAGACTAGAATTTGAGTATCAGTGAAATGTTGGTGAACTTACCATGTTCTGTCCCTCTGGTATTCCCTAACTGGAATGCAGTGCAGCCTAAAACCCAAGTGGGCAGTGAAGACAGCTCCAGGAGAAGCCTCTCATTCTCACTCAAGGAGCAGGAAAGGGAAATCCTAATGCTCAGAGAGAGTGTGGAAATCCCCCATCCCTTTTTTCCTCTTTGTTCTTTCACACCCCAAACCCTAGGCGATCCCAAGGTGGCTGCAGTGACAGCAGAGGCAATAGGGACCTACAGGGGCTTAAAACTCTGAGTGAGGGGAACCTTCCTCTCTAAGGTAGAACTGTGATCCCAAGAGGATACGGCAAACCTCTGTTGTTTCTTTTATCCCTTCTGTCCTGCCATTTGGTGCCCAACACAAGCATAGTCAAGGAAATGCATGGCATAGTAAACCTTCAGCTTTTTGACTGGAGAGCCAAAAAAGGGAGTCCCAGGAAAGCAAAGAACCAGAGAAATCACAAAGAGGGAGGAATTCAGGAAAACAACCTCAAAGTTGTTTATGAAATCCTGGGCTCACACCCTGATCTATGCATCCACGGCTGATCCCAATAAATGCCAAAGATGTTGAGAACTGAACACACAGCCTGCTATCCAGACCTTACATGAATACTGGGTGGCACACATGTGGGACAGATCTCAATAGTACTGCCAAGGCTTTAAAAATTTAACTGACATCGGAACCAAAGCACACAGAAGGCAGGCTGAAACTGTGGCGTAAACCTCATGAGGTTGTTTGCCTACTAATCAAAACATCAACGTTCTCAACAGGATTTAGATAAGATGAAGTGTCTCATATCATGAAAAATGTCCAAGATACAATCCAAAATTACCATGCATATGAAGAACAGAAAATTTAAACTTGCAAGAGAAAAGACAATCAACAGTGGTTGATATCTAGAGGACACAGATGCTGAAATTACCTTACAATTTTAAAGCAGCTATTTATACAAGTGCTTCAGCAAGGAACTGTGAACACTCTTGGAAAAAAAACAGAAAAATAGAGTCTCAGCAAAGAAACACAAGATTATAAAGAAGAGCCAAATGGGAATTTTATAATTGAAAATTGCAGTAACTGAAATTTTAAAAAAATTACAGAGTGAGCTAAACAGCAAAGTGGGGATGACAGAGGAAATAGAGTGAGAAAAGCAATGAACAGAACCCTATGGATCTATGAAACAATGACAACAGATCTAACGTGTGTCATCAAAAGTCCCAGAAGGACGGCAGAAAGTGTGTAGTACTGAAAAAAATATTTGAAGAAATAAAGGCTTAAAACTTCACAAATTTGGTCAAAGACAAACCCACAGATTCAAGAAGTTCAGTGTAATAGGTTGAGTGGTGGCTCCCAAAGAGTTATGTCTTTGTCCTAATTCCTGGAACCTACGAGTGTCACCTTATTTGGAAAAAGGGTCTTTGCAGATATAATTAAGGACACTGAGATGATGTTCGAGTGGGCACTAAATTCAATGACAAGTGACCTTAAAACAGAAAAACGGGAGTGGGGGGAAGGAGGGGCTGAGACACACAGGGGAGAAGGTAATGTGAAGGTGGAGAAAGAAAGTGAAGTGATGTGGCCAAAAAACAAAGGAGTGCCAACACTCACCAGAATCTGGAAGAGGCAAAGAATGGCTTCTCCTCTGAGAGCCCTGGAGGGAGACTGCCTTGCTTTCTCTCAGACTTCTAGCCTCCGGAACGCTATGAAGGTAAGTTCCTGTGGTTTTAAACCCACCAGTTTGTGGTAATGTTTTTATGGTAGCCACAGGAAATGAATACACTCAGTAAAACCAAAAGACAGCCATGCTCAGACACATCATAATCAAACTGTTCAAAATTAGAAAAAAAGAAAAGTTCTTAAAGCACAGACAGAAAAAAAAAAAAAAAAACAACACAGAATCAGTAGGGGAAAAAGAAAATTTGAATGAATGTTAGCTTTCTCATTAGAAGCCATTTAGGCCAGAGGAGACCGGAGCAATGTTTAAAAACTGCTGGAAGAAAAGAACCATCTACCCAGAATCCAATGAGAATATCCTTCAGGAACAAAAATGAAAATGACATACTCACATGAAATAATCTAAGAGACTTTCACTGCCAACAGACCTTCTCTAAAATAATGCTAAAAGAAATTCTTCAGAGAGAAGAGAAATTATACCAGAATAGAAGGAAAGCAACAGAAATGGTAAATATAATAGACTATTTTTCTCTTCCTGAGTCTCTAAAATTTATTTGAGGGTTGCAAGCAAAAACTATATTATGGAAAAATAATGTAATAATGTGGAAAAATAATCGTATAATAATTATACATTGTCTGGTGGTGGTTTTTTTAGCATACATAATACATACAATAACTATAATTTATATTATTAAAGGGGAGCGCTGTATGATAATAAGGTTTCTACATTTCACTTCAAGTGGGAAAATACTGGTTTTAAGTACACTAAAAAAACTGTAATTCGTAGAGCAACCATTCCTCCCCTCCCCATATATACACTACACAAAGATACAAAATCACAATAAAATGGAATATTGAAAACATTCAAATGACCTACAGTATGAAGGAAAGAGGAAACAGAAAAAAAACCCCACACACACCAAAGGGAACAAATAGAAAGCAAATTACACAATGCTAGACCTAAATCCAAACATATTAAATGTAAATGGTCTAAACATACCAATTAAAGACAGAAATTATTAAAATACATAAAAATGCATGACCCAACCATATGTTATCTATAAGAAACTCACTTCAAATAATTAAGTTAAAAGTAAAAAGGCAGGGCTTCCCTGGTGGCGCAGTGGATAAGAATCTGCCTGCCGATGGAGGGGACACAGGTTCGATCCAGGAAGATCCCACATGCCGCAGAGCAACTAAGCCCATGCGCCACAACTACTAAGCCTGCACTCTAGAGCCCGCGAGCCACAACTACTGAAGCCCACGTGCCTAGAGCCCGTGGTCCACAACGAAGAGTAGCCCCCGCTTGCCGCAACTAGAGAAAAGCCCACGCACAGCAATGAAGACCCAACGCAGCCAAAAAAAAGTGAAAAGGCAGAAGAAGATATACCATGTGAACACTAATCAAAAGAAAGCTAGGGGCTTCCCTGGTGGCGCAGTGGTTGAGAGTCTGCCTGCCAATGCAGGGGACACGGGTTCGAGCCCTGGTCTGGGAGGATCCCACGTTCCCACGTGCCGCGGAGCAACTGGGCCCATGAGCCACAGCCTGCGCGTCTGGAGCTTGTGCTCCGCAACGGGAGAGGCCGTGATAGTGAGAGGCCTGCGCACTGCGATGAGGAGTGGCCCCTGCTCACCGCAACTGGAGAAAGCCCTCGCACAGAAACGAAGACCCAACACAGCCAAAAAAATCAATCAATCAATAAATAAATTAAAAAAAAAAAAAAAGAAAGCTAGAGTGGCTATATTAATATCAAAGTAAACATGAGGGCAAAGACAATTACAAGGTATAAAGAGGGACATTACATAATTATAAAAGGGTCAATTCACCAAGAAGACAACAATCCTGAATGCAAATGCACTTAAAGACAGAGCTTCAAATACATGAAGCAAATAATTTTACATAAACTTTTCTAGAAATATCACATACTGTATGACTCTATTCAGATGCTATTGTCACAAACTATAATGATAGAGAACAGACTGGTGGCTGCTGGGGGTTGGGGATGGGGGTGTGTGACTATAAAGGAATAATAGCATAAGGGAGTTTTTTGGGTTAATGAACCATACTACATTCGGACTGTGGGGGTGGTTACATGAATCTATGTATATATATTAAAATACATAGAACTGTACACCAAACAAAAAAAGGGTCAATTTTACCATACAGAAATTTTTAAAATAAAATTAAAGTGCAGAAAGAAAAAAAGAGAGCAGGTATTGAAATCAGATCCACTTGAATTTGAATCCTCTTTCTGCACTAGTTGGCAGCCTTGGTTTCTTCACTTGTACAGTGAATACTGGGGGTACCTATCTCATAGGCCTGTAGGGAGCCCTAGTAAGTAATTAGTAAGCATTTCTTATTCTTCTTAGCCTATTGCCTGATACTAAGTGGGCTATAAATATGACCTGTGACTTTATCCCATCATCATCATTGCTTTTCAGGGATCCTTTCTGTTATGAATAATTCCATCACTCATTTGTTCTGTGATGATAAATTAAACTGCAAACACAGAGAGGTGGAAAAATCTCAAGACCGTAAGATATTTTGATGGCTGATTTTGCCACTCATATGTAATCTTTGGCATATGATTTAACCCAGATTCATGCCTTAGGTAACTTTAGCGCTTCAATTTCCATCACTAAAAAATTGGACTAGGGCTTCCCTGGTGGCGCAATGGTTGAGAATCTGCCTGCCAATGCAGGGGACACGGGTTCGAGCCCTGGTCTGGGAAGATCCCACATGCCGCGGAGCAACTGGGCCCGTGAGCCGCAATTGCTGAGCCTGCGTGTCTGGAGCCTGTGCTCCGCAACGAGAGGCTGCGATCGTGAGAGGCCCGCGCACCACGATGAAGAGTGGCCCCCACTTGCCGCAACGAGAAAAAGCCCTCGCACAGAAACGAAGACCCAACACAGCCATAAAAAAAAAAAAAAAAAAAAAAAAAAAAATTGGACTAGTGAACTTTAGCGCTTCAATTTCCATCACTAAAAAACTGACTAGTGATACTTTCACTCATGTATCAATATAAGCTTTTTCTGAAAATCAGAAAAAATAGATACAAAAGACATAGTCTAGAAAACAAAATATAGATGTCACACATTATCTTTTATTCCAGTGAATTCTAAGAACTATTATAATTATTTTGATATCTGGAACTTGGGCAGACAATCCTAACAGGGTTTCTAATGGTCAGCTGATCACTGCCTTATGGTTCCCCACAGACATCTTTTAAAACTAAAGATTCTTGCTACTGAATCAGAGTTTCTAGGGGCCAGCAATTTTACTGTTTAATAGTCACTCAAGTGATTTTTATGCACCTTAGAGTATGAGATCCACAAAACTAAGCAGCTATTAGCTAGGATTTGATCTTTGTGTGAGTTTTATACATTTTTTGTAATGGGATTTCATCTTTATGGTCAGTCTTTCCCAACAAGATTTGCAGAATAAAGGAAAACAGAATCAGCTACTGCAGACCACTCGCTTATTTAAGCAATAACCAGTTGCTTATTTACTAAGCAACTTCACTGGAGTTCTGCCTACAACATTTCAACATTTACTTGCATCACAGCAGTCAAGACCAGAGGGAGTCAAGCTAAGGTAATGACCCAACCTGGTGTCAAGAGATAGCCATGTCCCAGCACATGAATCTTTCCTTTCTCTCTTCTTCCCTTACACATTTCTTTTTTTTTTGCTTTTTTCCCCAGTTTGATTCTCCTTTCTCTTCTCCTCAGTCTGCCCCTCTCCTTTTTAATATAGAAAAGTAACTAAAAAATATCTAAGTCCATTGACATAAAAACACAGCCATGACATGCTGCTGAGTGAAAAACAAAAGCAAGGTTCAAAACAGTATGCATAGTATGCCGCCCTTTATTTAATAAAGGAGAAAAAAGAATTCATACTCCTATTTACCTAAAGACACTTCGGAAGGATAAATAAGAAACTAACAAAGGGGTTCCCCGGGTGGGAGCAGGTATGACCCAAGGGAGAGCAAGAGGCAGGATGGGGGTGGGATGAGATCAAGTATTGTCCTTGTACATCTTTTTATATTGCTTTGATATCTGCATCATGGAAATGTATTGCCTATTACCTAAAACACATATATTTAAAAGGAAAAAAAAGAATATAATAGGCTTTGATGGAAGGCAAATCTAACTTCTGTTTATTTTTTTGCTGTTTATCTGCTCCATCCTGCCTCTTCTTGACCTTAGGTAACCATGCTTTTTTTAGGTTCTTCTGCATCTTTCTTATGTTTCTCTATGCAAAGAGTGGCAAAT